>NC_091810.1:71672187-72296250 GCF_041296235.1 Equus asinus
GAAAGTGAATTTGAAAGAAGATGATTACCACGTATGACAAGTGCACTTATGAGGGAAGTGGAGAATGTTGAGACACAGACTTAGGGACTAAGGGAGGAGCTCCTTGGGGAGAGATCATCAAAGTAAGAGTAAGGCAGGGAAAGGGGGCAGTGGGAAGAGTGATCCTGGCAGAGGGAACACGGAAAAAGCCCTGGAGATGTAGAAACACTGAAGGGCAGCTGAAAATGATTTTCTTTCTTTCTTTCTTTTATTTGGTGAGGAAGATTGGCCCTGAGCTAACATCTGTTGCCAATCTTCTTCTTTTTGCTTGAGGAAAATTGTCGCTGAGCTAACATCCATGCCAACTTTCCTCCGTTTTGTAAGTGGGACTCTGCCAGAATATGGCTTGATGAGTGATATGTGTGTCCGAGCCTGGAGCCAGACCAGCGAACCCTGAGCCACTGAAGCGGAGCATGCAAACTCAACAACAACACCACTGGGCCGGCCCCTGAAAATGATTTTTTTATAATCAAATGTACAGTATGAGGAAAGAATGACATATTAGTGTCATAGGGCCTGGATGTAGCAGAGCTGGAGTGTGTGCTCAGTATTCCAGGCTCAGTAACTCTACTGTTATCATTCCCTCATTCTTTCTCCTTCATCAACTTACTGTGGGAAGTTAACAGCAGAGATTTGAAGAATGGGATCAAAAAGGACCTTTGGAAAGAAGATTGAAGAAACGAATAGAGATAATTCCAGAGGTACCCAAATAAGATGGCCATAGGTGGGATACACCTTGCATCTGGTGGCCTTTAATGCTGGTGGTTGTTTTGAGTAGGATGACAAAAAAAAAAGGCAAGAAAAGGAAGGAGGTAGTGGGACCTAGAAGAAAAATTTCACATTTTCTAAATTCTATGTAGATCATGTTGCAGTTGATACTGTAGCCCCTGGTAGTGTTATTTTCTTCTTTAGAACTGGAGGGTAGCTAAAGACATTTGTTTTTGGCCATCCCGTTCCACTCCACTCATATACACAGGGTAAGAGATTAGCAGTCAGCTGGTTTAATCTCTGACCCAGCAGTGTGAAGGTCTTGACATGAGAAGAAGCATGGCATATTTAGGGACCTGAAGGAATGCCAGTGTGTTTGGAGAGCAGTGAAAGAAAGATGGAGCAGCAGTATGCGACAAAGGTGAGAAAGAAGGGTGGGTTTGTGTTGAGCTTGACAAATTGAGGATTGAAATTTCCCAAAGACAGCAATAGGAAGCCATAGAAAGGCACTATGTACGGCAAGACGATAATCAGATATTTATTTAGGATCACTGTGGATATTGTGGAGAGAATAGTTTGGAGGGGAACAAGAGTGCATGGAGGTAGACAAGATGGGGGATTATTGGAGTGATCTGGGCAAGGGATGATAATAGCTTGAACTAGGATAGTGGCAGCATGAATGGAGCCATGAAGACAGACTGAGGAGATATCCAAGAGGTGGAATTGGCTGGTCTTGGTGAGGGATCTGTGGGTGGGATGGTGAGAAGGAAGAGAAAAATGTTAAGGACAACTCCCATGTGTTCTGACTTTTATAGCTGAGTGCATCTTGATGTCATCACCAAGGTTAAGAGTGCTGCTTTGGACTTGGATTTGTGGCAATGAGGGAAGCATTCCTGATGGAGCCAGAATCACCGTCAGAAAACTTTGTATTGAAAGTTCGTTCTTCATATCCAGGCATCTGACTTCTTACAGTTTTTCTATTTTTAATTCTGGTTCTGCCAAGCACAGTTCTGCCATGAGATTCTGTTCCAGAAACTCAATCCTGGTGTTTCTTCTCACTGCAAATACCTGTTTGCTTTGTAGGAGGACTTGTTGGATCTTGAACTAAGTTTTGCCTGTGCTTTATTTTATGCAACATCATCTATTGGGTGTGTAGTCCACAGCACTAGGTTTGGCACTATGGCTTTTACAAAGATGCTATTGTATGGTCCTGGCTCTCAAAGGAATTTATTTTCTTATTGTGGAGCCATTATCTTATTTTCTCCAGGAAAAATAGTAGCAATAATTCTTGGCTTTTCTGTACATGATTTATGAAAAGGAGATATGGAGGTCCATGTGGAAGTCCTATCTCTTCTTTGTACACAGATAGCACAATCATCTTTCATGAATAAAATTAGAGGCTTGAAAAGAAAAGATATTTAGAGAAGGAACTATATGGCATGTGCTAGGAAATCAACAGGAGGTTTAAAAAACCTCATGAAGAAGACCAGCTTTGCCAACCAAAATTCAACTCTAGAAGTGAGCTTTTAAAATTGTCTCTGAAAAAACCCTGGGGTGAGGGAAAGCAAAGGCACAGGAGAGAAGACCTTTATTGGCATGTGGCTTTGTTTTATTCCCAGCATCTAGTCATACCTGTTAGAAGAAAATGAATACTGGAGGTTTGCGTGAATGGATTAATAAATGGTGGATGGATGGATGGTTGGATGAATAAATGAATGAATGAATTGAGGTAGTTCACTCCAGGGGAGGACTCACATATGGGACCTATCAAGTAGGAGGTGTTGAAGGATGAGTTCCCAAGGGTGACAGGGTCACCCATGTGGAGTATTGAGAGCTTATTAGGGAAGAAAACTATGAACATCTAAATGTCATAGAGGCTACCTTCCTTAATTGAATCCCCAATTTTAGAAGAAAGTAGCTATGATAAAAATTCTGTAGACACTGACTTGGAAGATCTTGACATTCCTGACAGCCTATCCTCATTTCAAATGTCAAAAAGGAGAATAACCATAGCTGGTCATGCAATTTGTAGTAAACTCTCTACCTCCTGATGGGGCAGTACGTGTGCAACCTTTTGGTCTAGAGGATCATTTCTGTGCTACTTTCAATCCTTGTAATTTTTTCCCACTGGAATGAAGTTTCTGAGCTGTTAATAAAGGCCAAGACCTAGATTCTGGCACTTTTCTTCACTTCTCCCTTTTGAAAGACTTTCATTTCTTATTTATCCCTCTTCCCTCTGTGGCAAGAACAAGAGGATGAGTAAAGGCAGCCAGTGGACTAACAGAATACCGGAAATTTAACGTTGATATGTGACTTGCATTATGACATTTTAATTCTAGATTAGGATTTATTCAAATTCTATTTTCTTTAAAGTAGGAAGAGTGACACTTTTAGCTGATATCTCCTTAACTTGCATTTCTCTGGTTTCCCTGATAGCCCCATTTGCAGTAAACAGGTCAGATGCCACTTTGGAACGATTTTCCAAGTCATCCATGAGCTCTCTAACTGTGCTAAAAAAATAAATAGAAAATGTCAAACTGAATTTGCTGTCTTAACAAATGCAAAATACTGCTGACCAAGGATTAATAACTTCTTTTGTTTCCGGAAAGCCTTCTAACCTCCTAAGAGGAGAGGGGGCTTTGTACACTCTAGGTCCCAGAAGCATGCCGGTTTAATCTGGTTTATGCTCATTCTTGTCAAGGGGGAGGTTAAATGCTTCTATTAACCTGAAGTGTTCCCATGCCAAATAGAGCATAAGAAAGAGCATAACCATGCATGAGACTAGTTCTTTTCCATTTTTTCCACAATCTCTCAAATATATCATCTAGTTTTACACCAATAATCCATGTGAGATACCTATGGAAAATAATCAACCTCATTAAGTAGATAAGACAAGTAAAAATATTTTTATGTTATTTGAAAATGTATACCTTACTACTTTCATATAGACAATGTTGTGTTAGCCTTGCAACAAAGCTGAGGGAAGTGGATGTCAGATAAAAACCAAGGCACGCATTAAAGAGATGTTTGCTCACAGTTTCGGATGACCATTTCTGCTGGCTCTCCACATGTGGGCAGTGCTAGCAGTTGTTTGTGGAGAGCCTGCCATGTGTCAGGCACTGTGGTAAGTGCTATACACACTTGAGCTTATTTCTGTCCTTCCAAAAACCAATCATTCTCCCTTCTTAATGCCACTAAAACTGGAGCTCCATGAAAGTAAACTTGCTTATGTCACACAAAGTCTTGGAACTCAGAATTGGTGTCCTTGCTCCCAAAGTCCAAATTGATATCAGTACTTATTTGATGCCCCTTTGCCCCAGTTTCTATTTCTAATACAGTTTGTGAACTAATTTTCTCTCTAGCATTCCCATCACTTCATAGGGTCTAAGTGATTGTGGTAGAGTCAGTAAGGACACTAGGGTGAAGTCCTCTATTTTGGCAGAGGCAGTGAAAATCATCAACTCATGAGAAATATGTATGGACAATTGTCTTCATTGATAGAATACCCAAAGCTGCCTAAACCCAGGGAGCTCATTGCTTATGCTTAGTAATTTGAGGTATGAGCTGGTGTCTTAGAGATTTAGCTTTGCAACTGCATCCCATGGGCACTTCAAATTTCTGAGCAATGTGCTATCACTTTATGGTAGTGCTGTTCAATGGAGCTCTCTGTGATGATGGAAATGTTCTATGTCTGCACTGTTCAGTAAGGCAGTCTCTTACTACTTGTGGCTATGGAGCACTTAAAATATGGCTAGTACAACTGAGGAGCTGAGTTTTAAATTTATTTAATGAAAATTTGCATTAAAATAGCCATACGTGTCTGGTTGCTATAGTAGAGGACAGTGCGACCTTAGAGGAAATGACCATGAGACGAGTGTCAAGTCTGGCCTTATACCTAATAATGGTAGTAGCCCGGCAAGAGAAAATTATCTTTTTTCCTTATTCTTTGAAACATGGTGGAATAGAGTAGGACATTTTATGCTCACCTCTTGGTGAAGAACTAGAATTCTTCACGGTAGTAGAATTTCACTGGACTTCAGAAGGTGTGCGTGAGGGAGGTTCCATTCCTTACAGAGGCAACTAAGTTTAGGAAAATAATACAGTGTAAAAACCCTTTGAAGGTAGAGACCATGTCTTAGTTTCCATTGTATCTTTTGCAAATACTCACATGCCTGACAATAACTACTATAAATGAAATAACTATTACTTATTGGGTGCTTATTATGTACCTGGCATTGTTCTAGGTGGTTACATATAATAACTTATTTAATCCCCATAACAACCCTAAAAGTAGTTACACTTATTGTCTTTATTTCACATAGTAGGCTCACAGATTATTAAACGAATTTTTTTTTAACATCTCTCCTCCTCTTTTATACTGACACATCAGCATCAGCAATCAACATTTGCCAAGTGCCTAATAAGTTCTAATTTCTGGCATAAGTCAGGACTATCACATTGCGCAACTCGGGGGTACCATTCATCTGGTGATCCCTGTGAAGGATGTCCCCTGGGGTAGTGCAGAGGACAGTCTGGGCTGTCCAAAAAGCTTAGCTAAAGACAGTTTTCCTCCTTCTTTACAGACTTTCTATATTCTGTGGTCACACTGGAGCACACCAAGACAGAGAAGGATACCATGCCCTATTAGGTTCATTGTAAGGAACTGCTTTCTAAGAAATAAAATTTCCCATAATCGAATAGGCTATTTGAGAGAGAACACCCCATCACTGGAGATGTTCATGGTAACATGTAGATCACCCTTTAACTCCGCAATTCTCTGCCATCACAGTAGTGAGGCCCCATGGGAGCAGCATGGGTTTGGGGTTTGACAAACCAGAGTTGAATCCTTAGCTTTACTACATTGCTAAGAGGTGACTCTCTGAGGGTCTGTTTCCTAGTTATAAAAAGGAATGAGTTTTTCATAGGGTCGTCATGGATGTTAAATGAAATGGAATAAATGAAAGGCATAACCTAGTACTTGATAACTGGTGGGGATTTAACAAACAGCAGCTATTATTTTATTACAAATAGTATTTTTCAACAGGTATGTGCGGCTACAGCTCCTGTCCTCAAGGATCTTAACAGGGAAAACGACTCATAGTAGTAGTAGTAATAAATAGTAGTAAATAACTGCTATACGATAGAACAGGTACATGTGGCGGTTATCCCATAACAAGAAAGAGACTACCTCTAGTGAATTATCAGGAAGAATTCTTCAGAAAGCAATGAGAGGTTGTACAGCAGAAGCCTTTGAAATGGTAATTGTTGTCAAATAAATAAAGCAGATGTGAATAATGTTCCGGATCTTGGCTGTTGGAAATTAGTACTACTTCTGCCCTTCTAAGCTTTCTGCTTGAAATTCCTGCAGTGTGGAGGACTTTCTATACTTTTTGCTCTTCCAGCCAAAAGTTTATAAGCATCCTTATTGAATTCCTTCCTGCTTGAGTGATTTTTGTTTCCCTGACTGATGCAATGTGGTTTTGGAGAGTGAAGCTTGGGGATTCCAACATCAATGTTCTACTAGCAGACCAGGGTCAAGGACCTTTCTCCAACTTTCAGAAATCTTTACACGGGATTTTGGAGTGGTGTGGGTCACGGCTTCTGAAGAGGGTCATGCTGTACTAGCAATAAATTTTTTATCACTTTGGTTTTCTTAACTCACCCAGTGTCCTTGAACCAGTTTCCTACACTCAAACTCAAGCCGTCTACAAACTCTGTGCCTAGGTTGTACTTACCTGGGGCTAGGATATTTGCCATCCCATAAATGGTAAGTTTATATTTGCTATCACTAGTGTATTCAATAGAAAAATAGCAACTGTTTATAAATGTTCCAAACAAAACCCGGCAGTGCTTCCATCCAGGAAGCACAGGAATAGCTCTTCAGGTCTCCTCCCTAGAAGCATCACAAAATATGGTCCCAACAAGTGATGATGAATCCACCGGCTAACAGTGGAGCTGATGTTGATGTCAGGTTATGCAGCCCTCCATGCTTGCAGCAATCACAATGAATTTAACGGTCTCTTTTGAAAAAAAGCAGTTCAATATAATAACTGTTGAAATGCCAGCCACCTGTTTATTATCCCTTGGGACATTTGCCAGCATATTTAAAAAGCCGAATTCGAGATCAGTATGCAATATTCACTACTAACAATACGTGTTCCTTTTCAGACAATGATTAATAGACAAAAAAGATTGTTAGCTGGGGGAAAAGGTTGTATATTCTTTATGGATTTTCAAAAAGCATTTTCCAAAAGCCTGGCAGATCAACTCTAAATGGAATTTGTGGGAAAAATCAAAGCTGGATGTGAATCACTGTATCAGTCCATCAAACATTTCACAAAGAGGCAGTAGGCATCAAGAAAAAAAATAACTAAGACAAGTGGTAGCCTCTCTTGTCTTCTAAAATAAATGCAGTAAAAGTTGTTTATTTGCTGGAATAACATAAAAATCCAGACCTTTCATTCTACAAAATTTTCTCCATCTTTTAGATCCATAGGATATGGCTCTGATCAGTTGGTACAGAATTATTGTATTATAAAAGATGATCGTTTAAAAAGTTAACCTCAATTTTAAATAATAAAGACAAAATTCTTTTCCCTTCACCTCCAATTAAACACAAACGTCATCTATATAATTCTTAAAGGGTCTTAAAAATCTATGATCTCTACGATGTCACGGATGCTTAGCAATCTTCCAAATGAGCAGAGACTTTGGGAGGGTGCTGACTCCAGATAAAGGTCATTGCTAAACAAGGGGTCATTTCTAACTGTAGGAGTCCTGTTGTTGATTAGGTCTTTAGATACATCTCTAGGATTTCCAGACCTAATGTTTGGTGGTGTCTCGGTCCATGAACAACTAATGAAATGGACAACTCTTGAATACGACACACAGCCGAGGCTCATTCAATCACCAGATATTCATTAGTGTCCTGCTATGAATCTATTGTAATTTTCCCAGGTGTGAAGCCCAGATTACTCTACAAACTTTAGTCCATATTTCTGCAAGAAAAACAAGTCTCGAACAAGGGTGCATAAGTTTTATTTTAATAAATACTAAAAAGTGTTCTTTCTGGTAATCGTTACACAAAGACAAATTCTAGAACCCAATCACAAAAAGCATGTATTCCTGAATATAGCGGAGTATATTAGTGTGTGTCCTTTATGTCAAGTTCAGGTACCCCCTTTTCTTTACGCTCTTTCTTTCAGAAGACATCAGGGACTCAGCCCTCCCATCCAATTAGCACTTGAAAGGATTTTGCTTTCCTAAAGTTGGAATTTAGATTAAGACACAGTAAGACTGTGTACACCCCCCCATCCTCTTGGCACTCCCAAGGGCATGCACTGTTTGCCTGCTGATTGCTTTTGAGAGGTGGCCACAATCTAACTGGCAAATTACAAAGTGATGAGGAAGACTTACCCACGAATATTATCCCCAGCCAAGTTTATATCCTTATATAAAGGAAATAGCCAGGCATTTTCAAACACAAATGCGTTCAGATAATATAGCTCCCATGAGCCTTTCTTAAAACATACAAATGCGCTTGCGTGTGCACACACGCGCACACATACACACACACACACACACACAGGATAATTGAATAACTCCAAAGCAGGTATAAGTGGAGAAGGTTAAACAAAGCCTCTGGTAGTAAGGAGTGAATCCATATAAAAATAGATCTAAGCCTGTGGTATCTTTCTCTTTCTAGTTAGTATGATTCTTACTTCACAAACTTAGCTATGCAAAGAATGTTACATTAGTCAATTTTCTTAAGTAATTAAATCTAACTGCAAGAAGCTATGTTGCTTGGACGGTGGGAAACTCAATGTCGATTATTTTATTTTTTTATTGCTTTGTTTAACTGTAACAAGAGCATGCTATGTGCAGTGTTCTGCACTTTCCCTTTTTAACTTTTTTATTGACTATTTTAGAGTAGTTTCAGGTTCGTAGCAAAATTAAGTGGAAGACACAGAGATTTCTAATATACTCCCTGCCTCTACACATGCATAGCCTCCTCCATTATCAACATCCCCCACCAGTGTGGTATATTTGTTACAACTGGTGAAACTTCATTGACACATCCTAATCACCCAAAGTCCGTGGTCTTGTTGTACATTCTATAGGTTTGGACAAATGTTTAATAGCATGTATCCATCACTATGGTGTCACAGAGTATTTTCACTGCCCTGTGCTCTGCTAATTCATCCTGCCTTGCCCCTCAAGCCCTGGCAATCAGTTGTTGTTTTTTTTTTTTTACTGTCTCTATCGTTTTGGCTTTTCCATAATGCCACATAGTTGGAATCATACAGTTTGTAGCCTTTTAGGATTGGCTTCTTTCACTTAGTAATATGCACTTAATTTTCCTTTATATCTTTTCATAGCTTGATAGCTCATTTCTTTTTAGAGATGAGTAATATTTCATTGTCTGGATGTGGGGCAACTTTTATTTATCTATTTACCTACTGAGGAATATTTTGTTTGCTTCCAAGTTTTGCCAATTATGAATAAAGCTGCCGTAAACATCCATGTGCAGGTTTTTGTGTGGAAGTAATTTTATTTTAACTTTGTATGTTAGGCACAGGCATACTGGGAGATTATGAGGTGATTAGGGAATTGCTCTCTCAATTTAAATCTATCTGATTCACCAGTGATTCCCTTATTGTTCAAGTTTACTTTGTTTTTGTTTTTTTTGAAATTATTTTATTGGGGTCATGTTGGCTTACACCATTGTGTAAATTTCAGGTGTACATCACTGTATTTCAGTTTCTGTATGGACTGTGCCATGTTCACTGCCCAAGGTCCAGTTTTTATCCATCACCATACATGTGTGCCCCTTTACTCCTTTTGCCCTTTCCCCACCCCCTTCTCCTCTGGTAACCACTAATCTTTTCTACTTATCTATATGTTTGTTTATTTTCCACATATGAATGAAGCCACACTGTGGTGGCATCCCACATAAAATAGAGGAAGATTGGCACAGATGTTAGCTTAGGGTCAATCTTCCTCACATACACACACAAAAATCCCCGGAAATGTCAGGGTCTCGACAAACTAAAGGTTTGTTCTCATTCAAATTACCGTCCAATTAGATTGATAATGTGCTCTACCTCCCAGTCATACAGGTTCCTTTGCCCTCAAAAGCCAGATGAAGTTGGAGGAGTTATAAGGGAGAAGGAGGTATCGGGAACCACAAACAGATTGTTGACTTGTGAGTCTGAGTGAGTCATTTGTTGAAACAGGTACCTTTGAGGTGACCAGGTGGAACTGTCAAGGGGGCAGCTAGTAGGATCTCCAACTATAATTCAGGTCCCAGGGAAGCAGCTCTGGCAGCAGCCTGCCCAGCTTACTCAAATCCAAAAGTGACGGTGGTTCCATGAGCTGCAGCTCTGGAGTAGTGGTTCAGATATTGTGGTTGCTGGACCAGCAGCAACAGCATCCACTGGGACCTTGTTAGAAATGCAAATTATTGGGTTCCACCTAGACCCACTAAATCAGAAACTCTGGGAGAGGGGTCCAGGAAACTGTGTTCTAACAAGCCCTCTAGCTCATTCTGAGTCAAAGTGAAAAGAAGTGTCCTAGATAACACAAGGAAGCTATTGTGAGACCCTTTGTGATTTCTTCCTGTGTCCATTCATTCATTCAAACTCAACCTGAGTGCCGACCCTGCACCAGCCACTGCAGATTATTCATGGATAGGACTGTCACTATGGTCTCCACTCCTCAGGACCCTCCGGGCACAATTTCCATAATCATCGAGGGGAGACACGCCTGTGGAACGTGAATCAGGTTTAACACTGGCTGAAATTTAATAGGTTGAGAAGTAAATCTACTACAAAACCCGCATGCAATGCATTCTAAATAAAATACACTGAATTCTGCATTACTATTTAGTTTTATTATTTTCTTCACTAATGTTCTCCCACATTTGCACTAGTAATTAAATGTTGCCTAAGAATCAACTGTTTGGATTTCAAATTCTATAAAAGCAGATCATATCTTCTTTAAATTTTACAAACTTCGAAAAATTGTGAGTTAAATTGGTATTACCTGTGAAATGAAAATAAAGAGAGCAAAATTGATTATTCTTGTAAATTTTCCCCACCCCCCTCCAGCTACAGTTAGTAAAATGACAATAAATGTGTAATAGAGTGAGGTCTTGAGAAATGAATTGGTGCCTCGTATTGTAATGAACTTTTACTCTCTCTTCCTCACAGAAAACGCAGCCAGAACGTTGTCTTCTTGATTTCTGGGCTTACTTGATACCAGGGTAGCTAGCAATTTTTCAGTATTTCTAGGAGAAAGAGAAGTTGCCACACTTTGCAGACATCCCCAAATGATGTTTTTGCAAATTATTCTTGCGAAGCGTGCTTTGTGGAGTGCTTGCTTCCCAAACACTGGAAGTACCTGTGTTCTAACACAACTCTTTGAGGTCTGAGAATAACTGGTCTGAACCAACAGAGATTGGACCATTTGAAAAATTTGGGGGTAAGGTTGATGCTGTGAGGGGAATAGGGACTGGCCTGACCACGGAGCAAGAGACTAGGATTTCAGGAAACTAAGCACCCTAGACCATTAATAATGGTGACTCCATGAATGGTTGTGGTCTAACAACTTTGCGTAGGATTTGAGATTTTTAGTAAAGATGCCTGTGGCAAAGGAATAGATAATGCCAGGCAGTTGCCTTCAAATGGACCAGCAAGGCTTGAACAATGACCTCTTTTCTGTAAGACAACATGGGGTCCTGACCAGGTCTCTCCCATATTTTTCTTGCCTTGTATGACCCCTAAGGTCTTGGTACAACTGAAGAGTGAGAGAGCGAGCTATAAAAAGTGACTGATTTTTAACCTCACACTAACTTTTAGAATTGACTTAGAGAGAAAAAGCATTTTTTTTACTCTTTCTTGGAGTAATTCATGAATTTCCTCAAAATAATTATATTTATTCTGCCTCCTGGCATTCTTTAGATTAGTGTTCTGTCATTTTTGGCAAACTCATTTCATCCTCTTTCTGGTTTCTTCCATCTCCTTTCATACCTTAATTTTGCATGTTTTCTCAGGTGAGGCTTTAAATTCAGGTCGTTTTTCCACAGCAATACAGCACGTTATATAAAGGAAATCAAACAATGGAGATGGCTAGGCTACTTTTAGAGTCCAAATTATATAGATTGGCCTCTGCATTTAGCAGACTCTTTTCTGTGTGTGTGAGGAAGACTGGCCCTGAGCTAACATCTGTTGCCAATCTCCCTCTTTTTGCTTAAAGAAGATTGTCACTGAGCTAACGTCTATGCCAATCCTCCTCTATTTTGTGTGTGGGACACCACCACAGCATGGCCTGATGAGTGATGTGTAGGTCTGCACCCAGGATCAGAACCAGTGAACCCTGGGCCACCAAAGTGGAGCACGTGAACTTAACCACTAGGCCACCAGGCTGGCTCCCATTTAGCAGACTCTTGATGCCTTACTGATATCCCTTATGTGCATTCAGGCCCAACTTCTGAAGACCTGCACTTGGATTTTTTTTTTGTTTGCCTGAGAGCTTTCTCTGCCACTGAATTCGACTTACCCCATGTCCCAGCAAGATGGAAGTATGTGAAATCACCATCACCTCCTGACCCCAGCAGCTCTCACCCAAGATTAATAGGAGTTGGTATATAAACACCCTTGGCTCCCTCACTCTGTAGGTAGGATAACTCTCCTGTACATGTTATCTATTGGCTCCTGGAGTTTCCCAGTAAGATTGAGTTCCAGTTAACCACAGTGATAACCTACTTAATAATGGACACTTTGTTGGCTCCCTTCCTTCCTCTCTCTTGCTTTCCCACTTCTCTAATGGTATTTCCTGCTATCACCTCCCAAATGAACTATTTGCACTCAAGATCTTGTCTCAGGGTCTTCTCCTGGGAACACCCATGCTATGAAAACATGTGCCCTTAATTTTGGGTTATTGAACCATCAGGGCTCTTTGACCTGTGTCCAAAATTTCAAAAGTGAAGAAAGCGTTCAGTCCTTGTCACTCTTGTGGGCATGAACATTAAGCCTTATAGGAAGAATAATTGTTAAGTAATTTGGTCTTACTGTTCACTTTTTGATTTATTAACTTGTAATTAAACAGGGAGAACAAAATTTTTGTTCTCTGAAATACAAACATTGAGTGCCTGCTGAACACACAAAATTGTACTAAGCAACATGGAAGATACAGAAACTTTGACTTAGAAGTTCATGTGTCCCATCAGGAAAAAGGATGAATGCTTCATGTAACCTAAATACAAATCCCCAGGAGTGTGGGATTCCTGTGTGGGCACAAGGTAATAGTCTTTGAGGTCTGGCTGTAGTCATGGAAGGCTCTGGGGACAGGTCAATAGTTCAGGAGAGGAGGTGAAAAAGCAATAGTAATAGAGAAATACAAACATCATGAGCAGAATTTGTGTTAACAAATGTAAGTTTAAGGGACTGAAATTCATATGAAAAACAATTTTCTTAAAAAAAAGTGTATTGTTTTTATATTTAGCCTGATTTGAAAGCAAGTGCTGCTCAAACCTTTAAAATCTGGCAGCAAGTAAATTAGCACTGTTTAATTTCTTTGTACTGTATTGAAAACCATGTCAGCATATTCAAATGGGATTAATGCTAACAGTGAGTAAAAGAATAGAGCCCAATTTGGCAGTTGATTCAGAACCCTAAGCATCCATCATTTTTTCTCTAGAGGAGAATAACTGAGATGGTGTATTGTGGAGCAAGCAGAACAAATATCTCCCACTTCTTTGTTTTACTAAATTAATCTTCTTTGAGAAGAAAGAGGTGGCTCCCTGAGTTGTTAATGGGATGCAGTGCTTTTCCCCTCTGAGTCCCTGGCAGAGAGCAAGTCTGATCAACAGTGACCAGAAGTCATCCTGTTGATTTAGTTTTTTAATTGAAGAACTTATCTGCTTCTCTAGATGCTTTGGGCTGAAGGATAAACTGTTAATTTGTGTTCTAATCACTAAAATAGTTTCCAGTTAAAGTAGAATGGCACCTTTTCAATCCTTGCCATTTTTCTAGGAACCACCGAATTGTTTTCAGTCCAGGCATGAGTTTCTTATGCAAATGCAAACAACAAAGTAATTGAGACTTTGTGGTACTTGAGACCTGGGGATTTGAAATTAGCACTGACATATTTGGCTCTTTGGCTTGGAAGTAAGAAAATCTAGTCTCTTATTTTTGGATTTGTCTCAGACTTATTGTGAGTCACTTATCCCCTCGCTCTCCTGATCCTGATTCCTGAATTCATATATTACCCAATTCATATGTTAGGAGTACTAAAAATCTAAATTCATCTAAGACCTAGTCTTCTTCTTTGTAATTTTAATATACCTTTTTAGGATTAAAGTGCCATTTGTAAACTGTTTAGGATGCCCTCTCCTTAGAGAAGAATAGATCTTATTTTAAAGGCCTCCCAGAGAATTAAATTCATTCTAGAAAAATACATCTTTGCTTACCGGTCGCGATGTTCAGTAACTTGTCTCATCTTACTTGCCAAGCTGCAGAGAATGGGAGAAGAAGGGAAGAGGCAAGATAAACCATGACTCCAGAGGGCAGCTCTGGGTTAATCCTAAGGGTGGTGGTTGGGTGGTTGGTGGAGAGGGCTGGGTGGGTGTGACCAGAAGTCACCCCAATTATTGAAACTGATGTTAAAGCCTACCAAAATTCAAATTCAAAATTTCCACGTCAAGTTCTAAATTTCAACTCCCACCAAGTCCCAAATGGAACCAGATGGCAACATGACAATTCTATGGTAGGATTAGGAGAGGAGGAAGCAAATATAAGCAATTCATACATGGCATAGATATGGCCCCAGATTTTACTGCAGAAATGTCAAATAATGAGTGGTCACCTTGAAGGGATTAAAATCTGAAAACAATTCCAATCCTAAAACTACAGTGGATGTTAGTAATGAATTTCCTTATATAACAGCTGTGCCCACTTTTTCCATGGCGGACCCTAAGTGACACACCATCTGAACTCCCCACCCCCTGGGAATGGACTTCATGTCTCGGTTGTTAGGAGCGCTGGCCCTCAGCTATCAGCCTCTTTGAGAGACGAACTCAGTTGTAGAGAGTTGCCTCATCTGAGTTCATGCCCCATTTTCAGGGTGGTCTACCTCCAGTGACTGATGGGTGTAGGGTATAAAGATTTTTAAGGTTAGTCTTGTTTTATAAACACCCCACTTTCCAAGATTTAGAAGGATATCTCTCATATTTTCTTATAACATTTTAAAGTTTTAGTTTTTTATCTGGAATTGATTTTGTATAGTGTGAAGTATTAATTTCTTTTTATCCCCCATATGGATAATCAGTTGTTCCAGTTCTATTCATTGCCTCACTGAAATGCAAGGCCGCCTCCACTGTATATCAAGTGTCTATACAAGTGTGAGTTTGTTATTAGGTTTTGTGGTTTTTTCCCCATTGACCTGTTACGTCTGTCTCCATTCCAGCACCACACTGCCTTAATTACTGTAAGCTTTGATGTAACCTTGATGTATGGTAGGTGAATTGGCCTGTCTCTTTCCTTTTTCAGTGGCTTCTTGACTATTCTAAGTCATGCACTTACAAATAAAATTCAGAATGAGCTTGTCAAGTTCCATTAAAAATTCTATTGGGACTTGACAGGAATTAATTTAGATCTCGAAATACAGCTGGAGAGAATCGACAACTTTACAAGGGTTGTCTTCCTATTTATTGACATAATATGTCTCTTCAATTATTTTGGTCTTCTATAATGTCTTTTAATCAGCTTTATAGTTGTCTCCTTCAAGATCTTGTACATTTGTTAGATTTATTCTTATGTTAGTTATATTTTTTGAGCTACTATAAATGATTATGTTTATTATCATATTCTTTTAGTTTGTTACCGGTGTCTAAACATAAAACTGGCTATTGAGTTTCTACTTATTCAGTTTGCTGAGCTCACTAATTAATTTTCATAATATGTCTCTAGATTCTTTTGGGTTTTTTAATAGATAAGAATACTATCTGTGAACATCATCAGTTTTTCTTTTAAATTCTTATGTCTTTTATTTATCTTATTCTCTTGCATGAGATAAAAATTTCAGCACAATGTTTAATAGAAGTGGTGATAGTGTGAGCTCTTGTTTTGATTTTAAAGGAGATGGCTTGAATATTTTTCCATTAAGTAGGTATCTTTAAAGATTTTTTTCTACATATTGTTTAACACACTAAGAAAATTCCCCTTTATTTATAAATCAATAGGAGACTATAGCTTGAATGAATGTTGAATTTTATCAAAGGCTTTTTCAATAGCTATTTAAATAATTATTTGGTTTTCTTCTTTTATTGGTTAAAGTAGTAAATTATGTTAATAGATTTGTCTGATGTCAGACCAACTTTGAATTCCTGGAATAAGCCCAATTAAATTATGAAAATTCTCTTTTTATAAACATTGTTAGAATTTAGCTTAGGTTTTCCACATGTGTGCTTTGAAGCCACCTGCAGAAATAGCATGGACCCTCACCAAAACTTAGCTCAGCAGTAGCAAAGACTGATGATGACACGTTTCAGACATCAGTTCATCAGGAGTGAAATGCAATTAAAAGTTTGACTGCATCTTTCGATGTTTGGTGTTTGACTTGTGACAGCAAATAAGTCTCATCTCTCCCTATTCCCCTTTGGCTCTGCATCTGGGCAAGCTGATGACAAAGACCGAGTGCTCCTTCCTTTGGAGCAGGTAGGAGATTCAAACCACGCAAGCCTTTGCCTCTGCATGGAAACTCATTCTGGCCCCCTTAGCCACAGTAAAAACCCCAAGCTGGTCTGCTTTCCTAGCTCTCTCAAACCATTTTTAAACTAGCAAGGGAACCTATCTTTCCCTCCCCCAAAAGCCTCGTTATGCGAGTAATAAATCTTTTCATACCCTGTTGGTCTGTGTGGAGTGTCATCAATCTTTACATTCAAAACAAGTTTTGAGTAGGGGTCCATCCTGCGTCTGTGGTTTGGCCATAAAGCAATGTGCTAACAAATGAGATTGGACTGTGATTTTTCTTTTGCTATCTTTGCCTGATTTGAGTAAATGAGTTGAAAAATGAAAAAAATCTAGGACAGAGTTTATGCAAAACTAGACTTATGTTCCTTAATTTTTGGTAGAACTCATCTGTAAAACCTAGGTTAAGAATATTTTATGGGTATTTTTTTAAGCTGTGGACTTAATTTCTTTAATGATTTTAAGGTGATTCAGATTTTCTATTCTTTTTCAATCTGAGAAAATGCAAAAAAAGCTAACTTTCTTGGCTTGTAATGTGGGATTGTAGCGGTGGTATGGAGAAGAGGTAGAAGGGGCGAGGGAGCTTCTGGGGTCTCTTTTATGAGGACGCTAATCCCATTCACGAGGGCTCCGGTGTCCCGACCTAATCGCCTCTCAAAGACTAACTTGTTCAAGGATGTTTTGTAATTTTTTGTGTATAAGTCTTGTAGATCTTATGTTAAATTTATTCCCATGTATTTTATTTTTTGATATTATAAATAGAAGTACTTTTTAAATTTCACTTTTGGATTGTTCATAGCTAGTGTATGGAAATACAGTAGATTTTTGTGTGTTGATGTTATATCCCATGACCTTGCTTTTTAGTGAGTTCCTTAAGCTTTTCTATGTACAAGATCATGTTATCCGAAAACAAGAATAGTTGTTACTTCTTTTTAAACTGTAGATGCTTTTGCTGTCTTTTTTTGAAAATAATTAATTTTTGATGTTTTTGATAGCTACAGGCCTATTCAGATTTTTTTCCCCTGTGTTTTGATGTTGTGTATCTTTCAAGGAATTGGCTCATTTCGTCTAAATTATCGAATTTGTGGGTGTAGAATTGTTCATAATATTCCTTTATTATCTTTTTGATGTTCATAGGATCAACGGTGATGGTTTTTCTTTAATTTCTCATATGTATTTCTCTCCTTATTCTTGGTTTAGTCTTGATGTATTCTCTCTTTATTTCTTGGTTAGCCTGGCTAGAAGCTTCTCAATTTTACTGATCTTAAAGAATTAGATTTTGGGGCTGGCCCCGTGGCCGAGTGGTTAAGTTCGCGCGCTCCGCTGCAGGCAGCCCAGTGTTTCGTCGGTTCGAATCCTGGGCGCGGACATGGCACTGCTCGTCAGACCACGCTGAGGCAGCGTCCCACATGCCACAACTAGAGGAACCCACAACGAAGAATACACAACTATGTACCGGGGGGCTTTGGGGAGAAAAAGGAAAAAATAAAAAATCTTTAAAAAAAAAAAAAAAAGAATTAGATTTTGATTGTGTTGATATTATTGCTTTCAACTTCATTTTTTTCAGCTTAATTTTAATAGTTCTCATCTTCTTGCTTCAGGCGTAATTGAGCATTTCATGTGATTTCATTTTGTCTCCTGTTTTAGCGTATCAACTATACTTCCTTCAAATTAACACATTTTTATTGCTTATGCCTTAGTAAACTTTATTTTCTATATGGAAATGAATTTGAGAAATTCCTAGTTATACATCAGCCTCTGATACTCATGGACTCCATCCATGTGCTTATTTCAAGTTCACAATGATTTGAAACCGTTTAAACTTGCTTTAGGTGTGGCTGAAGTTCCAAATCCTGTGATAGTACATATTCCTGTGTTTTAAACAATAGATTGAAGATAAACAATGATAACACAGAGTTTGTAATGTTAAAGGAGCAGAACTTGAGTTACTTCAATTATGTCATTTTACATAATAACTTGGAGTTTTTATTTGTGTTGAAAATTTAGAAGAGTCAAACAGACTGTGAACTGTAAGGGATAATATTTTTGTTTGGGTAGTGCAAATTGTAGTTCATAGATGAAATATTTTACTTATTTTGACTAGTGTATTTTAAATTAAAATTTAGTAATTTATAATTATTCTTTTCAAACTAAGGAACAAAGAAAATATTATTGCTTATTATTTCATGATTATTAATGAAAAGAACTTTCATTTAGAAGAGGGAAATCTTTGAAAAATAATATACTATATGGTTGTGAAATATACGAGGTGTGCCCCTGTGCAATGGACATGTCCAGTTGAATCACTCCAGTCAACGAAGCCCAAAGCCATGGCTTCCCACTGAGTAATTATGGTTTATTTAAGATCTGATAAGTGATAAACTATTTTATCAATAAGGAGCCATTTCTGTCATAACCAGTATTAACAAATCTGACATTCTATCTTTATCAGGTTTCCAAGGAACCCACCTAGAAAGTTAGCTCAAGATCAAATTTATCCATAGAACAGGAGAAAGTGCTACATTTACCCTTTACCCAGATGTGTGAACAAAAATAATATATTTATGATTTTATGAAAATACTTGATAAATACCTAAATTGAGGTATAAAATTGTTGTGAGAGCATGTAGAGTGGTGATTAATTTCAACTGGAATGATGGAGAAAGTTTCCTAGGGGGTATGAAGTTCAGTTCAGTCTTGAAAAATGATCAGGGAGATTTCCAAGGGTAAAAAAGAGAGTCCTTAGAGGGAGGTGTATTCCAGGCTGAGGAGGGGGCCTGCCCGGTTACTGCTAATCAATGAGCTTCCTGTGAAAGCAGTATTGACTCAAAGTCTATTTGAGCTTTCCTATGAGAGCGGAATGGTAGGAACAAAGGTTATTAGATGATCTTTTAAGGTTTCTAGTCAATGAACTGTTAATCTACTTCTGGGCTTATTGTCTTAAATTCAGAATCTAGTGCTTTATTCCATGAGATGTAAAGAGCCATGCAAAAGTATTCTATTCTTCTTTCTGAGATTTCTTTTTCACCTTGAGATGATATTAAGGAAGAAATTATGAGGCATTATTCCAACAGAATTAGGACCCGCTTCTGTTTTGAATGGTTCCACATTTTCAGGCAGTGCAAAATCACCACAGACCTCTTCCCTAGTAAACATTCAGTGGAATGGCAACATGAATTATTTCTGGTTTTGTTCCAAGAGGATAAAAGTTTCACAGATTTTTTTTCTTTCCCCCCTTAATGGAAGTCTTCAATTACACAAGAGAATATGACGGCTTTTAGAAATTTAAACCATGAAATTAAATGTAATTACTTTGTTCCTTTTTATTTTTAAAGCCATTTGTGTTAAAATGTTAGAAATTGAATTAAATTACTCTAAATTAAAAGGCATGCTTTTGACAGTTTGCAAGACGAACAAAAGTTCTTATAAGAAATAAATGCTAGTTGTGTGGACAGTACGGGATGAGAAAGCTCTTGGTACTCACAGTCAATGTCCACTTCACTGCTATTTCCTTTGCATCTTCAGTCACTCCCTCAAAGTTTTAGACAGCTATAAAATGCACTGCTGACATTAAACTGGCCACCTACTGATGTTTAGTGACTGGAACACAATTATTTAGACATAACTGCAGACCAGCATGCTTTTCTACTTGGAAATGGATGTACTTAGCGAAGATAAAATTGAACAGATTTTCTACATTTAAAAGAAATCAAGAAATTCTCACCTAATTTTAGAAACAGCAAATGTCTGTGTTTGGAATTTCCAAACATCAGCAATACATGGAGAAGCTAAAGGGAGGAACTGTGAAAGTGGTACTTTTCTAATTGAATCGAATTCTTATGTCTTGGAAGGAAAACAAACCTGTATCAGGCTGCCCTAATAAAAGCTTTAATTATCTTACTTAATCAACAATCTGCTTCTCATTATTAAAGACAAAGGAGAAATTCCCCGTGGAAGCTCTTTCTCCATCAGAGTCATTGTGAATGCTGAAATAATTGCAGTCTTACGGCAGAGAAATGGATGTGTGGTACTTGAATGAATATTAAGTGAAGAAGGGCCAGGACCAGTTCAATTAATTGGTATGTAAAGCCCACAAAAATATCAGAAACTTTTAAAAATAAATTGCAAATAATTTCATTCATATGAAAGCCTCCATCTTTGTCAGTCACATATTTTTCCAATATTTTGATGACAATTCAAAATTCTGTTGAATTTCATCATGACCTTGTTTCCATTAGAAAATGCTTTGTGTAAAGGGGTGACTCTTCACTTCTCTTTATAATTAGCTTAGGAATCTTTAACAGCTTAAGGAAAAAAATCTGACCTACCTGCTGGCTTCAGGTTTCCTCTTAAGAATAGGTGCCTATATTCCATAAATGAATCACATTTTTTTCTTTCATTGTGTTATCCTTGAAATGAGCAGAAATGTTGGGCCCTGCTAGAATACTACCTCTCAGATATATGTGCCTGAAGGATGATGCACTTTGTATTAGTCTATTAGTATATCTGTGTAAATGATAGAAACTGCAATATATTGTCGTATTTCAGTGCACACTTCCTAGAATGTGTGACCGGAATTTCTTTTTACTTATGTGACTTGGACCAAGTTAATTAATGAATTGATGCAACTATTTCATCACCAAGTATCTGCGGGAGCCAGTGTGATACACCTCATGGACCTAACAGTCCCAATATTACCTAACAAACAATACAAACAAAAATCCAAATGACCAAACAAAACCCACAATTAGGACTGCATTTGTGCTTTGAAGGAAGTATATGTGGTGATGTGAGAGTGTATAAAAGGACTTCTGCTTTTTGAGAAGTCAGGACAAACGTTTGTAAGGAAATATTTCAGATGATAACTGAAGAATGAGAGAGACTTACTAGTTTTGAAGGAGTGAGGGGTGGGAACTTTCTATGCAGCGTGAAAAACACATGCCAAGCCGCTGTGGTAGAAGGCAACAGAAGGCACGTGGGAGGCAACATGGCACCAAGAGCATCTGGTAAGCCAAAAGACAGAGGAAGATAAAATGAGATGAACGTTGAGAGCCAGGCTGGGACCAGAGCAGTGAAGATCTGATTGACAGGGTACCCACCTGATCTGGGACAGTGCTTGTTTATATTTGCCCTGGGATAATTTTTAATACCCTCTCTCCCTGAACACACACACACACACACACACACAGAATTCTTAAAAATTTTCTGGTTTTGACAATACATTTTATGGACATGTTACTTAGAGTTCACATTAAAGATTTTAGTCTTTAAGAATAATGGGGAATGTTCTATTCCTTTGTTGGATTTGAAGCAAGTGAGTGCTATGTTTATATTTGTGTTTTTTGTCTATCGTTTTTTCCTTGAAGATTGGCCCTGAGCTAACATCTGTTACCAATCTTCCTCTTATTTCCCCTCCCCAAAGCCCCAGTACATAGTTGTATATCCTAATTGCAAGCCCTTCTAGTTCTTCTGTGTGGGATGCCACTACCGCATGGCTTGATGAGTGGTGTGTAGGTCTGCACCCAGGATCTGGAACCGGCAAACCCTGAGATGCTGAAGCGGAACACGTGAACCTAACCACTATGCTACTGGGCTGGCCCCTATATTAGGTTTTCATAAAAGAAATGTTCAATAATTTGGAGAAGAACTGGTGGATTGCTAATTGGCAAAGTGGTTGACAGCATTCCAAGGGAGAGACAGATGACAGCTTGGAGGAAGGAAGGTGCTATTAGTGGAGATGAAAAGATGTGAATGAACCAAAGATATACTCATATAATTATTTTTTATTAGCTCGTGGTGATGAACTGCATAGGTTGGAGGAGCGGGAGTTGTGAGTTATGGATCCTGAGTTTCTAGATGAGTACCATTTGGTAAGAGAAAATATGAAGTAAGAGAACCGCTGTGGAGGGAAAACCACAAGTTTGTTTTAAGATAATCTGACTTTGAAGTATCTTTGTAGTACTCAAGTAAGAGAGAGAAAATCTGATATAAGTGTCAGAATCTTACCTGAGGCATAGAGGTGCAAATCTAGTGCCGATGGCATAGAGCCTAGAATTAGGATGTGATTGCATAGAACGGAGTTTCTGAATCTCAGCACTATTGATGTTTGGACTGGATAATTCTTCATTGTGGGGCATTGGCCTATGCATTTTAGGATGTACAGCAGCACCCCTGTCTCCACCCCCTTGATGTCAGTAGCATTCCCTTCCAAGTTGTGATAACCAAAAATGTCTCCAGATATTGCCAAATGTGCTGGAGGGGCAGTAGTGGTGATGGGGATAAAATTTCCTCCTGTTGAAAACCTGGCTTGGAATTAGAGTATAGAGTGAGAAGACGGCCTAGGACTGAGTTGAAAAGTCTCTTGTATTTAATGACTAAATAGAGGAAATAGAAGCAAAGGTCAGAAATCTAGGAAGGAGCCAGAAGATTGTGGTGTATCACTCAACTATTGTCATAATAATACTGTGTAGCATTGCTATGGGCTGAATTGTGTCCTCCAAATTCATACGTTGAGGCCCTAATGCCTAGTATCTCAGAGTGTGACTGTATTTGGAGATAGGGCATTTAAAGAGGTGATTAAATTAAAATGAGGCTGTTGACTGGTGTCTTTATAAGGAAAGGAAATTTGGACACGCAAGGAGACACCAAGGATGTGTGTGCACAGAGAAAAGGCCATTTGAGGACACAGTGGAAGGCAGCCACCTGTAAGCCAAGGAGAGAGGCCTCAGGAGAAACCAAACCTGCCAATACCTGGACATTGGACTTCCAGCCTCCAGAACTGTGAGAAAATAAATGGCTGTTGTTTAAGCCGCCCAGTCTGTGGTATTTTGTTATGGCAGCTCTAGGAAACTAATAATACCATCCCCAAACTCAATGGCTTAAAAGAGCAATCGTTTATGTTCATGGGTTGGCAGGACTATACTTGGCTAATCTGGGCTATACTTGGCTAATCTGGGCTATACTTGGCTGGATAGCTCTGCTTCCGGCTTTGATGGCTGAGGTAGCTCTGCTTTTGAACGTAAATCTTCAAGTTGGTTAGTGAAGTTCTGCTTTATGTATCTCTTACACTCTTTAAACTATGCCCCACTAGAGCATGTATTTCTCAACAGAGGTACAAGTGAATAATACAGGTACGGTAGACTTGGAACTAGTACACTGCCACTTCCAACTCATTCCATGGGCCAATTAGTCATTTGGACAATCCCACAGTCAAAGAGTAAGGGAGCTCACTCTGCCCATGATAAGGCTGTGGCAAAGCTGTGGATGCCGGGCAGGGTGAAATATCGGAGACAATAATTCAACCGTTCACATTTGGTCACAGAGAGGCCAAGGGAAGAGTCCATCTTAGACAGAAGGGAATAGTCATCAGTGTTGAATAAAGCTGAGAGGACCAAGTAAGACGATTGCAAATGCCCATTGGATTTGGCAACAAGGTGGTAATTGGTAAATTTAATGAGGACTTTTTTTTTTCTTGTAGAATGATAGGGCAAGAAGCCTTAGTTGACATAGGATTGGATTGTCAAATCAGACTTATACATATCAGATATCATACTCCCTGTCCAGCTTTCCAAATAATTCAAGAATATAGACAATCAAGAGGCAAAACCAAATGACACAGAGGTCTGAGACATCCTGCATAACTAGACTGGCCCTTTCTTCCTTTGTTGGTCATGTGCCCTCTAGTTCAGAGTAATAGTTGAGGGCTCCGAGTGAGCTTTTGGAGTTTATTACATCACACAGCAGAGAGCATTTCATAATGCTGATTATTTTATAATGCTGGGTTAGACAAGTTACTTGACATTCTCCAGACAGCCATGCTTCACAGATGCATTGATTTTAGATTTCTTTGCTGTAAGTAATCTTTAATCATCCTACTAAGGCCAGTGTATATATAAGGACTCATTCTACTAGCAAAATTGAATTAATCTATTTATCCAAAAGTCCAATTGAAAAGGAATTTAGACCAGGTCGCTTGCCTTCTTTTCTTTCCCCCAGAGGGAGGAAAACTTATCCTCTAAACCAATATGAGGTGGAGAGTAGGATTGTAAACCAGATGTCAAAATGTTCTCTGAATGATAGACAGTGAAATGGAAGTTGTAATGACTGCAGCTATGAAAAGTGGGTGATTAAGTCACGTGAGGTCTTTTGTATCCCCAGAGCTTAAAAAAATGTTGGTACACAACAGGAGCTCTATAAGTATTTTTTGAAGGAGTTAAGGCATGAGTGAACAAATGAATCTCAGAGGGACAACCAGACTGTGAGTAACGGTGTGGAGTAGCAAATGGGAAGAAGGAGGATGCTGATCCTTCTTCTGGACACTGAAGAGCATACAGTACACAGAATAAAGATCCACTGCTTTTGAGAGCTATGAAAGAAGGCACAGGACCAGGAGAGAGTCGAGTTGCAATTGAGGACTAGGAAAAAGGTTGAGCATATGAATGGCATTCCAGAGGGCAGAGTGGAAGGCTTGGAAGCTGAGAGGAAGCAAGGTACTGAGTCAGGTGCAAAGAAAGTGTAGCACACATGTGGATGATGTGCTCAAGAATCAACTTTCTAGGGGAACATAGAGTCGGGGCTTTCACCTTGGGATTTACTAATGACAACAGGGATGGCTGCCTTGATCAATTTAATCTCGTTTTATAGAGAGGTTTTGGTTATCTCATGGTTCAATAGAGTAGAATGATTTAGTATTTTGATAATGTCTCTTTACTTAAGGCAAATTATGCCTCTTACATTAGAGCAAATACATTTTCTCTGATCCATGATGATATAAAATTCCATAGTGCTATGCTTAGCTTAATTAAAAAAATCCTTCCCCACACCCATGGATATAGTCACACAAATGTTCCTTACTTATATATTAAAAATACCACTCTTCGGGTCTTAGTAGCTGTATGTTACTGGGTAGTCATTGAAACTTTTGGAGCCTCAGCTTCTCAGTTTCTAAAATAGGGTCTATTATATTTAACTGATAAAATTTGGCGGAGGAATGTAGTGAAATTATAAACACAAAATAACTAGTTCAGTACCTGGTGTGCGATTAGTACTCTCCCACCTTTAGAAAGATTTAATATTTAGCAACTATATCTGAATTCCCCTCAAAGCCTTTTCCTTCTATATCATTTTTTGAGGGGGTGATGGTGGATGGGGCTTAAGAATCAGTTTGATTAAAGAATTTATCCTCAAATTCAGTTTTATGGAACAGTCAGATGAAAGAGAGAAAGACACTCATGATAGAAATCATCAATTTGTGTAATACTCTCTCTTCTTAGGAGTTTAATGAATGGCTTTCTCACCAAGCTAATGATTCTTTGAAGGGACTCAAACTCTTAGGGAGCACATAAGAAGCCTACTGTTCTTTCCTGTAAGCCACCAAGAATATGGTCATTTAAAGGAAGCAGTAATGACTTCTTTCTTGTTCTTAAGGAAATAACACGTTTTATATTTATAGGTATCCTTCTTTTACTCTCCCTGGCACTTTAAGAGTTGATAAGTGAAATTTGACATTTGGAGACTTTTAAAGGTAAAAGTAGCTGTGTGTCAATGTATCATTGCTTCACACGCTATCCTAGGTCTGCACACTTTATGAAGATAATATGCTTTCATTGGCTTCAAGTTACCAAAGAGAACATCATGTAGTAATTTTCTCCTACTGTTACCTAAGATACATTTGGATTATAGAGCAATTTCCTGGTACTTTTCGCAAAAAAATCAGGTTATAGTTAATTTCATTAAAGTAAGTGGTAGTTATAGACTGCCCTCTCTCTTTGCAGCTAATGCAGTCAAAGGAGGTACTAAATTTAATTCAAGTCCTTAAAGGATACACAATATTCATGGCACTAATGGCTATAGTTATTCTGAAGCTCTGTGTTTCACCCAGTAACTTCCATAAAGGCAAGGACAGAGATGTATATGTGTGTATATATATTTGTGTACATATATGTATGTGTATATATATGGTGTTTACATATTTGTGTGGTAACAGAGCTGTAATACAACAAATTATAACAAAGTTGTAATCAGCCCTCAAAGTGTTGCCTAAATTTTCTATTCTCTTTCGAACCAAAGCCAGACAGGTTTTAGTTTCTATCACCTTTCCCAAACAGTTCTCATCAAAATCCCTAATGACTGTGATATTGATAAGTCCAAGGGCCAATTCTTGGTTCCTATCTTCCTTGACTTCTCAACACTATTTGATCTAGTTGATTACTTCCTTGCAACACGTTCTCTGTTTGACTTCTGGCCATCAACTGTCTTAGCTTCCCTCCTATCTCAGTGATTGCTCATTCTCACTCTCTTTCTTCCTCTTCCTCACTCCCTCTTCTATTTCCCTGTCTTCTTAATGTTGGATTATCTAAGAGCTCATTCTTTGAACTACTTTTCTTTTCACTTAACATCAAGTAATCTCACCTAATCCTTTGGCTTTAAATATGGTTATATAATGATAGCATCCAATATATATATTCAGTTTGAACCTCTCTGAAATCCAGATTCTAAACCCAATTGCTCATGATCATCTCCATCTGTATGTCTAATAGCTATCTCAAATTTAATATATCCAAACTGAATTCTTTTCTTCCACTCAATTCTGTTTCTCCTTCAGACTTCTCAGCTACATAAATGGCCATTCTAACCTGATGATTACATAAGCCAAAATTTGGAGTCTTTTTGACATTTCTCTTTTTCTCATACACCACATTTAATCCATTGGGAATCTAGCTGACTCTGCCTTGAAAATATATTCAGAGCTTTATCATTTTCACCCCTACCACTGATATTACTCTGGTTCAAGTCAGCATCATTTCTCTCTGGGATTTTTTGCCATATCCTCCTGACTAGTCTCCCTGTTTCCTTCTTTGCTCACATTTAGTCTATCTCCTCCACTTTCACCATACCCTGCTCAAATATGCCAGATTATGTCACTCTCTGGCTAAAAATGTTCCAATGACTCTCCATCCCACTCAGAATAAAATTCAAGGTCCCTACAATGGCCTATGGGGTTCTGTATGATCTAGCCCCTGCTGCCTCTCTGACCCAGTCTCTAGTCTATCTTTTGCTTACTCTACTTCAGTCACATTGGCCTCCTTTGCTCTTCCTCAAACAGTCACCAAGTACATGCTTTCCTCAGGACATTTGCACTTGCTCTTTCCTCTGCCTGGAAACCTCTTTCCTTGAGTATCTACATGGTTTGCTCCCTCACTGCTCTCATGTCTTTGTTCACATGTCCTCTTACCACTGAGCCTTCTGACCATCCCAGATGAAATTCAACTCCTCCCTTTATCCTCATCCTTTCCTTTGCCACTCTTTATACTTCCTTTTATTCATAGCACCATCATACTAAACATTTGCTCATTTAATTGTTTATTAACTGTCTCTCTCATTATAATGCGAACTTGTTGAGGACATAATCTTTTGGTCATTGCTCTATCCTGTGCCTAGTGTAGTGTCTCATTTATAGAAAGTATTCAATCCATATTTGTAAAATAAATAAGATTGAGTGAGAGTGAGCACGTTTTTTATGTGTGATGGTTAACAATAACCTCACAACTTTCATTTTCAGTCTTTCTCTGATTATTATTTCTCTTAGTCCCTAAGATCAGCTGCGTTGTTGGGCTCTACAGCTTATAAGGGTGGTTGGGAGATTTTTTGTTGTTATCGTTATTAAAAGACCACACTGGGGATGATTTGCCCTAGAGATTGGATGGATCCAAGGGGACAGGGCAGGTGTTGGGATAGGCCCAGAGGGAGTTGGTGGGAAGTAGCCCAGGGAGATAGCTCATTACAGGAGAAGTCCAAAAGTAGGCAGAGATGTCCCTGATTGTAGGGAGAGTGCAACCTGAACAAGGAAAAGGGGAAATTCAGGCAGATAGTTTTGGTCAGGAAGATCCTACTGCAGGTGGGACCCAACCATAGAGTTGAGGGTCAGAAAGAGGGCTCTAGTTTTGCAGCAGTAAAGACATGTAGGAGAGGCACTGACAGATAGATGAGAGTTTTTCTGAATTCCCCAAAAGACACACTTCTCATATTGAAGGAATATATAGAGTGATGACATAAGAAGTGAGGAAACAAGACAGAGGACCAGAAATGAAAGGAATAGACATTTTCATTTGTCAAAATGTCAAAGGCCCACTTATTTCAGAATCACGCAGGTTGCTTTTTTAAAAATGCGGAATCCTACTCTGATCTCAGTTGATTAAGTCAGAATGAATGGGGTGAAGTCCTGGGTTGCTGTGGTGGTTCCACGATAAGAATCACCTGACAGCCCTTTGATAAGGAAAAGGATAAAGGGAGAAGTCACAATAGACTCAAATAGGTATTAAACAATTGTGATCAGAAATTTCAGGAGTATGATCGCCATTATAAACCCCCTTGAATGTGAAGAGGTTCTGGAAGGTTTATTGATAGTGCAATAAGAACAGGATTTACTTTTATTGGGAGCACCACTGTACACTCCCAGTTCTGGCTAGGACTAGGGGAGGACTACATACATCCATTCATATACACACATATGCATGCATGTATGTATGTATATGTCATTATTCTTCATATGAAGTATGCTATTTTGATTACTCATTTTCTGTGTGTCTGTGGAGGTAGGTATTGTTGAAAATATATGTGTTCACATTGTGCATTGGCAAAGGCACTTATGGTTGCCTCTTGGATTATATTTATCTGATTCTGAAGAAGAGGTCAGAAACAGGTGGCCTGATAGGCATATCTGACCTATAAGTCATTTATTCACTGAACAGTATTATCATTTTAGAAATTAAAAATTCTTTGACAACTTTCACAAATTAGGAGATTTTGCTTCAAAATTGGATATCTGGCTCTTGATAAATCTAAATTTATGGCAAAGCTAGGCTCTATGTTTCACGGGGGGACTAGAAAGGTGGCTGTCTCCTTTGTATGAAAACTTCCTTCTTCAATTTGCCATTGTTTCCCCTTCCCCTATCCTAATTTCACTCATTTTAGTGACTTGCCTGGTCCATCCATGTGATAAAATAATTTAATTCAGTGAATTGATTAATTCTTCAACCAACTAATTCTTCCATTCAATCAAGATAGATGATTAAGTAGACTGATATAGGAATATTGTCTGACTCATGTTCTTGACAACTTTTCAATTGAAACTTCTATTGATTATTCTGCCCTTGGGCCTTTAAATAAATTAAATCCAACTTCTAGGGAAAAGATGTTGGCTTTAAGAGTTAATACATCAACTTCTTCCTATAAAACAAGAGAAATGTCCAAAGAGAAGAAAGCTTAGTGAGTGGTAACTTTTGTGAATTTTGTTTAAATACAATATGATGTATCAGTATAAGGAAGACACAAGAAGCTAACATACAATTCATTTTTTTAAGATAATGGAAATTCACAATTCTTTAAATCTTTATGCATTCTGTAAATTTTCTCGTGATGAGCATTTACTATATTACAATTTTGAAAATCTCAGAAACTGTGCAGGGTGGAAAAGAGGTTGGACGTGGCTGATTAGCAGCACAGAGGAAGGGATTTTCACTGACATATTTCAAATGGACTAACATATGCAGGAAAGATATCCCAAAAGATTTAGCAAGTAGTAGTTACCTTACTAGTTGGAATGCTGCCATCATATCCAGCCTAGATTTAATATGTGTAAAAGAACCTCTTTAAATGGTGCAGCAAAACTGTGAATACAGATGAGCCAAAATTCTAGAGACTACCCCACCCTCCTTCCTTAGTGGGGAGGACTTAAGTCTGGCCAGGCTATAATGCCTCCCCCTGAGGAGTGTTAGACTTCTCACCTTCATCTGTGAAGCTGTGGTTCAGGGACTTATTTCAAAATTGTAAGAGAGTGTGCTGAACTTGAGAGTTAGAGAAGCGGAGGGTTGGTATTAGGAAGACCCAAGACCAATGTTAGGAACCAAAGATAAAAATTAAGGAAATATAGGAAAGAAAAGCAAAGTCGCAAGATCAAAACAGTAAAGCGGATCTAGGCAAGTACTAGATGGACAAAGAAGAATTTCTGGAGATGAATTTATTTTTATTTCCCCCACAAATATGGGCTATAAATAGAAAATGTGACAATGAATGAGTGGATGTTATATTTTATTACCCTAGTAACCATATTACTTTTTCTTTTATGAGAATTTGTCAACCAGTGGCACAAAGCCATTTATCAGAATATCTAACATCATTTGTACGTGAAGCACTCATCTTTACATGTCTTTGTTAAAACAATTGATATTTTTTCCCAAAACAAGGGCAAAATAATCTTTTTTAGTATGAAATCAATGAACTTGGTCACTTGATGTGGAGAAAATACCAAATTACAGGAGCGTCATCAAAGCTGTGCTCGTCAGGACAAATCAGGTAAAAGTACATCAATTTTGAAGATAATAAAACCAAACCAGAGGTAAACGATTAAATATCATGTTCATAGTAAAAGTAGAAGAGGAATTAGAAAAACTCCTCTTTCAAATGACACTGTTAGCTGTTACATAATATAAAATACAGTCAACATGAAAGTACAATTACCCTTGTGTATGTATTAGCAGATATTTACAGGTGAATGAAACCACAGCTCTGGATAGCATGGATCAGCTTCTGACCCACATTGATAACTTTTTGTTCTGCTTTTCAATTAAACCCTATGCTCCCAGGAGTTAACGATTTTTTTCTTTTTTTTCAGTTATGTTGTAAATTAGAAATTAGTTTTGGGAAGCAGTAGATGGAGAGCTAGCTGTGTGCAGAGAAAGACGGGTGTTACTACATAAAGGCAGATGACATGGATGTCCATCCATAGACTGGTTTGTTTATAGAAAGCAGCTGGTAATGAAAACACTTATTCTGTTGTAGAGTCAGCCTTGAAGGAAAGGGACATTTTTTAATAAGTTCATTTTATATCCAATGTGGGTATATGAATATTCTAGCTGGGAGAGGAAAAGCGCACACATGAGTTTTTAAAATGAAAGATGACTTAAAAAATTTCTTAACAATGGTAATGTCAGTAAAACTGTGTTAGTGTTCTTGAATGTCGGTATTTAGAAGAACTGATAAAACAGCAGAATTTGTAATGAAGGTCACATTGTGATACTGCCACGAAAAATGGCTTAATTGTTAAGAGTTTATGCTCTCTTACATCTTATGATTTTCATTGAAGAAACGAAACAATGACATACTGGACCTCTTTACAAACACTATCTAAAGCTTGCTATAGATTACCACTTAAAAAACACCCTCTAAAGCTGAATGTCATCAAAACACAAACTAGGAAACCAGTCTCCATTATTTCAAAGGTAGGAACAGGCCATTTTTCCATTTTTAAGTGTGGTATACTCATTGACTTAGCGTCTGACAGTGCTCTTAAAGCAGCGTGATATGAAGATATCTCTCCATAATTTCTAGGTCCATATTTGGGCCATTGTTGCCATTGGCTGATGACATACGTAAACTTGAAGTTTCACGTTTAACAGAAATAAATAGTAAGAAAAGAAATTGAAACTGTCTGCATAAAGAATCTGATCTACGCCCCAAGTGATTCAGCATTGCATCACATAAAGTTGCTTTGGAAAATTTGCTGAAAGAAAACTTTGCCCTTCATCACTCTTCAACTATTAGTAGTAGTGGTATTAGTTTACAATATTGCTTTATCATTTAAAAAAATTTTTAAATAATCTAAATTGGTAGTCTATGTGCGTACCAAACACTAAGTAATTGGTCTGCAGATGCTGAAATTCTCAAAAACATTAAGCTGGAGGACAAGTCAGGTTTAAGGGCTCAATGTAGGGCCAAAAGGGAAATAGAGCCAGAAGCCTGGAAATAATCAGTGTAAAAGAGTATGAGATAAACAGCGATGTGGAAAGGAGTCTAGAGGATCCAGGTCATTTTCCATGAGTAGGGCTGTGCTGCTTGGGACCAGTTCCTATTGCATGCTGGGGGCGTTGCTTTCTGTTAAAGGCACTAAGTTGAAGCTGACCAGTTGAAATTCTCACGGCAACTTTTGCTTTCATAATAGGATATTACCTTCATTATCTTTAAACCTTTCTTTCTCAGTGCCCTTCACTTAATTATTTAATCAAGTGACCACTCCTCCAGCCCCCCCAACAAACAAATGCCTATATATCTCAAGTTAAGGCGTAGGACTTTTTTATCTTTATATTTTTTCCGAGGATGATTTTATATACTTCTAGTGTTAATTAGTAATTCAAAGCAAATGGCTTTTAAATCAATATTTCTGCCACATCAATCTCAATTCATGGTTCATTTTTCAGCCTCCAGGGCCTCCTTGTTCTCAGAGAGAGAATTCTCCCTAAAGGTGGGTTTCCTTAAACCCACAAACAAAAGTCACTTCCTCTTATTTTGAACTCTCATAGCACATTGCTCCTCTGGAATTATCACAATCAGTACTTGTAATTAATTAGTCATTCATCATGTATGTGATGAATCCTTCATACTGGATTATATGCCCCTTGAGGGCTAAGGCTGTTCTATTTATTTTATTTATTAACCCTGCTCATCCTCATTTCTCCCTACGGTTCACACAGTGTCTCCAACAGTGGATGGTGCAAAGCAGGTGTTCCAAAATACTCGTTAAATGAATATATGAATGAGTGAACCATCTCAGATACTTGCATCCCTGTTTCTGGCATTTTACTACCCAAATAGAAATGAAATTATAATGCAAAGCCCAACATGTTTCTGTTCATTTTCCTGCCATAAGAGACACTATTCTTGGAGCATAACATTTAACAGATTTCTTAGTGTTCCTTTTTAAAACCAGACATTTTCATTAAAGTAAATCCAGGCTAATATGCAAAGTAAGTTACAAGGCTAAAGGCCATAAGGAAAACAAATTTAGCAAAATTTAATACAAAAGTAGAGCAAAGAGACTTAAGTGTATTTTAATCACTGTTAACTCTTGTAAATAACCAAATATTTAACATTGAAACAAAGAAATATATGCAACTTGTGGGCTTTTGTGGACATACCAAGAGCTGATGTTTTAGACAGTCTTATTACCTTAGTGACTTGGTAAATTTCCTCTACTCAAAATTCTAATAAAAGTGTAATCACTTAATGGAGTCCGGGCATTCTCTGTTGTAGTTTCATTTTCCTTGCTCAATTTACTCATTTTTTCTTTCTCTCTATATAATAGATTTTATATAACCCATTGTTAGTCATGCAGTGTTTTGGACATAAAAGTTTGTAAGCTAATTACAATCTTAAAAATCTTCAAGCGAATCCATTAATCTTAAATGGGTTTGATGAGCTTGGGTTCTTCATTTGTCTCTTACACACACGTCCACAAACACACACATCAGAAAATACAACAGTGATTAAAGTCCTTATAAAATCCTTTTATAAAGATCCTTCACCTAAAGTAGATAAGAAGAAAGAGAATTAGAATACACATACACAGACACACTTATACAGATACGTATACATGCATGCATGCATGCACATATACATATTTCTCATGGTTTCTACTTTGTAATCAGAGTTTGTGGGTCAGGAACCAACGGGTGGAAGTGGGAATAGCACCTTTCGTTATTACAGCTAATAATCCTCTGTAATCATTTTTGTTTGCTCTTTGCTGGGTCCCCAGACCCAGTGATTTTGGAAGTCTTAGTGTGTAAGGGAGGAATGCTCCCACCAGGTAACATAGTTATAGTTCCACATAATTATAGTTCCCATCAATTGTAAGCTAGAGCTGCTCTTCTGTACACGTTGGGCTTTTTCTTCCACTGAAACAACAGGTAGGGCACAGCAGCATCATTGTATTGGCAAGGGAAATTGATTGCAATTATTAGAGAGAAATTGGATTGCTGTTCCATGCTGGGGGCAAAGAAGACTATATCCGAGATTCAAGGAATTCACTGGAGTGACTTTTGATACTCCCTTTGCCGGTAGTCCTGGCTAATAGAAAAATGTGGAAACCCAATAAAGACAAGATGACTGACTCATTTCCCATAGGAATGAAGGTTGTAGAGTAGAAGAAGGAAGCTCTAATTACAAACTTAGGTTTTAGAAACCAGGTACAGAAAGAACAACTAAAGCAACTATGATTTACATTACCTAATTGTTTATTTGTTCACTTTTTCCTCATACTTTATATGAAGAGCCCCAATACTGGTTAGTGTATAAGTTTAAAGGAGGAGTATGACTGAATAGACATCATTCTATTATATAGCTGCCGATGGGACTTCAAACATTTCCCGTTTTGGGGACACGAACTTTTCACCTGGACAAAGGGCAAGAATGAATGCAGAGATGAAAAATGGGTTGCCTGGGATACACATAAAGACCCAGACTCTAACCTTTTTCTGCCTTAGGCAACCAAGTTGTAAGGCTTAAATGTATGGTCTCTTTTTCCCTCCCTCTTCTAGTCAGATTTGGCCAATAGATTGCTAAGGCCGTAGATCAGCAGGAGGGAGATCAATGAGGTCTAAGTATTTCCTTTTCTGGCTCATGTTGCCTCTGGCTGGCTTCTTTGACTGATGTTCAATATTTTGACTGATGTTTCAATACTCAAAGTGGGCTCCTCTACAAGACTTGCAAGCCTATGGGTTATTGCCTTTACTCGGAGTTGGTTTCCTAGAACCTTCTGGTTTTCCTGGAGCCGGTACACATGTTTGTAAGCCCTTCTCAAATATTCCTGAACTTTGTGATCAGCTGCTTCTTGTTAAGAACCTTGCTGACATACAGTAGGTCCTCCCTCATCCACAGTTTTGCTTTCCGCAGTTTCAGTTATCTAAGACCAATGGCAGTCCAAAAATATCGAATGGAAAATTCTGGAAATAAACAATTCATAAGTTTTAAATTGCATGCCGTTTTGAGTAGTGGTGATATCTTGTGCCATCCCATTTCGTCCTGCCCTAGACACTCTGTCACAATGCCTACGTCATTCACCTCACCTCATTTCATCACGCAGGCGTTGTGTCATCTCACACCATCACAAGAAGGATGAGTACAGTACAATAAGATATTTTGAGAGAAATAAACCACATTTACATAACTTTTATTACAGTATATTGTTATCATTCTTCTATTTTACTATTAGTTATTGTTGTTTATCTCTTACTGTGCTTAATTTACAAATTAAACATTATTATAGGAATGTAGGTATAGGAAAAAACATAGTACATATAGATTTCTGTACTGTCCACGGTCTCAGGCGCCCACTGGGGGCCTTGGAACGTGTTCACTGTGGGTAACGGGGAGTCTACTGTAATCCCTTTCATAACTCTTGTTAGTAAAAAGGATGTAGGCCACGTGTAATAAGAGTTTGACGTAGAGGAGAGGTTATGAATTGTAGCATGTGGATTTTGGAAGAAGGAAGAGGAAGAGCTAGAGATTAAGATGGTAGGGAATCTTTATGAATCTCTTCTTTATTTTTCCCGAAAATATTTTATCCCATTCAGTAGGTTGCCTGTTCTTTTTATTATATCCTTTTCAAATTGAGATATGATTAACATATAACATTAGATTAGTTTTAGGTGTACCTCATAATGACTCAATGTTTGTATGCATTGCAAAAAGATCACCATAATGTTTAGTTAACATCCTTCACCACATAGTTACAAATTCTTTTCTTGTGATGAGAACTTTTAAGATCTACTCTCTTAGCAACTTTCAAGTTTTTATTATTAACTATAGTCATCCTGCTGTACATTACATCCTCAGTACTTATTTATTTTATAGCTGGCATTTCTTCTTGCATGGCAGGCCCATTCTAGGTCTGCCTTGTCATAATAATAATGTCAGCTTGTTCTTCAGATTTTTATAATTCATGATTTAGCCTGAAATCAGGACCAGCTGTGTAATTTATGGGGCTCAGTGAAAAATAAAAATGCAGAGACCCTTACACAATTCTTAGTAATTGCAAGGCGGCAACAGCAGAGCCATAAACCAAGTGCAGGGGCCCTGTGAGTGTGAGATCCTGTGCATCTGCAGTTTCATGCCTGTGAAGCCAGCCCTGCCTTAAATCCATGGATATAACGGAGAGAAGCTGCCAGCTTAAAACAATAAAGGCAAATATAAGCTACCAAGATAGAGATAAGCCTCAAGTAAAATTCATATTTTGCCATAATGCCTGAAGGCAAAGAGAGAGGCTATTGTTCAAACTTTTTATTCCTTCCTGGGTCTACTTATAAGAAGCTAGAGGCATTGGGAAGGGATGAAATATATTCAGAGTTTGGGACCTTAGAGTCACTAAGACAGTGATTCTCAATGCTAGCTGCTAATTAGAATGTCCTTGGAAGCTTTAAAAATAATCCAGGGGCTGGCCCAGTGGTGTAGTAATTAAGTTTGTGGGCTCTGCTTCAGTGGCCAGGGGTTCATGGGTTCAGATCCCAGGTGCAGACCTACACATTGCTCATCAAGCCATGCTGTGATGGCATCCAACTTACAAAATAGAGGAAGATTGGCACAGATGTTAGCTCAGCAACAATCTTACTCAAGCAAAAAGAGGGATATTGGCAATAGATGCTAGCTCAGGGTCAATCTTCCTCACAGAAAAAAAAAAAAGGCTTTTTCAGAGCCAGCCTTGATGGCCTAATGGTTAAAGTTTGGCATTCACTGCTTTGGTCGCCTGGGTTCACTTCCTGACCATGGAACCTTACCACCCATCTGTCAGTTGCCATGCTTTGGCAGTGGCTCACTTAAGAAGAACTAGAACAACTTACAACTAGGATATACAACCATGTTCCAGGGGGAGTGAAAACAAGTTAATGTAAGATTTTTAATAAAGCAAGGAGTTCTCCAAAGGATTAAGAAAATATATTGAAGAAATTGGAGTTGGGAAAATGAGGCCTCTATTTAGGCCCGGGCTTGACTTTTCTTTAAGTTAGCTTCAAATGGTGTTTTCATATCAGATTACCATTTAGGTATAAATAAGTGTTCCATCAATAGACATAGTGATATTTTAATTATGAATATTTTTCCTAGATAAAGCATTTCTCTAGGCTTTGTTTACTCAAGTGATTTTCAAAATGTAGTGTAGAGATCTTTGCAAAGAGTCTATGAGTCAAAACTATTTTCATAGTATTTCTAAGATGTTATTTGCCTTTTTCACTCTCATTCAGTTATGTGTGTGCAACAGAGTTGATACAACAGGTTGACCACAGAAGCAGGTAGAGAATCTAGTTGTCTTTTATTAAGACAGACATTAAAGAGATTTAAGCAAACACTTAATTATAACTTAAAAGATAAAGGGAAGGAAAGCACCAAAGTAACTATAAACACTTCAACTTAGTCACAAATTCACAACACAAAATAGAATAATTTGTGACAAAACTCAGAAAGAGAAGAAGAAAGGGCTTGAACCTGCTTAGGCTAATGGAGATCAGAGGCTATCAGAAAATGGACTATCTCATCTATGAGATCTTTTATGCAAACCTCATGGTAATCACTAAACAAAAAATCAGAGCAGAGCCGCAATTAATAAATAAAGAGAAAACTGAGAAAACCACCACAGAAAACCACTAAACTGAAATGGCATTCAGAAATACAAAGGAAGAGAAACAATGGAAATAGAGAAAAATCAGAAAACGAGAGATAAAATGGCAGTATTAAGCCCTCATATATCAGTAATCACTCTAAATATAAATGAATTGAATTCTCCAATAAAATGACACAGAGTAGCTGAATGGATTAAAAATCAAGACCCAACAATCAGTTGCCTCCAGGAAACACACCTCAGCTGTAATGGCAAATGTAGGCTCAGAGTGAAGGGATGGAAGACAAAACTCTAAGAAAATGGCAAACAAAAAAAGCAGGTGTTACCATACTTATATCAGAAAAAGCAGACCTCAAGATAAAAAAAAAGAGAGAGAGACAAAGAAGGGCAGTATATAATGATTAAAGGGAGTTTCCACCAAAAGGACATAACAAATGAATATATATGCACCTAATACAGAAGCACCAAAGTATATAAATCAACTATTAACAGACCTCAAGGGAGAAATTGACAGCAACACAGTAATAGGTAGGGGACCTCAACACTGCACTTACATCAGTGGATAGATTATCCACACAGAAAGCCAGTAAGGAAATAATGAATTTAAATGAAACACTAGATCAGATGGACTTAGTAGATATATAGAACACTCCATCCAAAAGCAGCAGAATATACATTCTTCTCAAATGTGCATGGAACATTCTCAAAGATAGATCATATGTTGGGAAACAAGGCGAGCCTCAATAAATTTAAGAAGATTGAAATCATATCAGGCATCAATTCTGACCACAGTGATATGAAACTAGACATTAACTACAAGAAAGGAGCTTGGAAAATCACAAATATGTGTAGACTAAACGACATCCTACTGAACAACCATTGGATCAATGAAGAAATCAAAGGAGAAATTCAGAAATCCCTGGACAAAAAGGAAAATGAAAATACAACAAACTCTTATAGGATGCAGCAAAAGTGGTTATAAGAGGGAAATGTGTAGCAATACAGGCCCATCACAACAAACAAGAAAAAGCTCAAATAAATAATCTTAAACTACACCTAACGGTACCAGAAAACGAAGAACAAACAAACCCAAAGTCAACAGAAGGAGGGAAATAATAAAAATTAGAGCAGAAATAAATGAAATAGAGACTAAAAAATCAGTAGAAATGACCAATGAAACTAAGAGCTAGTTCTTTGAAAAGATAAATAAAATTGACAAACCCTTAGCCAGACTCATTAAGAAAAAATGAGAGAAGGCTCAAATAAATAAAATTAGAAATGAAACAGGAGAAATTATAATGGATACCACAGAAATACAAAAGATTATAAAAGAATACTGTGAAAAACTATATGCCCACAAATTGGATAACCCAGAAGAAATGGATAAATTCTTAGACTATACAACCCCTCCAAAACTGAATCAAGAATAAATAGAGAATCTGAATAGACCAATCACAAGTAAAGGGATCTAAACAGTAGTCAAAACCTCCCAAAAAACAAAAGTCCAGGACCAGACGGCTTCTCTGGAGAATTCCACCAAACATTCAAAGATTTAATCCCTATCTTTCTCAAACTATTACAAAAAATTGAAGAAGATGGAATGCTTCTGAACTCATTCTATGAGGCCAACGGTATCCTAATACCAAAACCAGGCAAGGACAGCACAAAGAAGGAAAATTACAGGCCAATATTGCTGATGAACATAGACGCAAAAATCCTCCCCAAAATACTGGCAAATTGAATACAGCAATACATTAAAAGGATCATGCGCCATGATCAAGTGGGATTTATATCAACAATGCAGAGATGGTTCAACACCCTCAAAATAATCAATGTGATACACCACAGTAACAAATGAGGAGTAAAAATCACATGATCATCTTAATAAGTGCAGAGAAAGCATTTGACAAGATCCAACACCCATGTATGATAAAAACTCTCATTTATAGATGGGTATAGAAGGAAAATGGGTATAGAAGGAAAGTACCTCAACATAATAAAGGCCATATATGACAAATCAACGTCCAAATCATACTTAATTGTGAAAAACAAAAAGCTATCCCTCTGAGAACAGGAATAAGACAAGGATGCCCACTCTTGTCACTCCTATTCAACATAGTACTGAAGGTTTTGGCCAGAGCAGTTAGCCAAGAGAAAGAAATCAAAGGCATTCAAATCGGAAAGGAAGAAATGAAAATCTTACTCTTTGCAGATGATACGATTCTATTTATAGAAAACCCTAAAGAATCCAGCAGAAAACTATTAGAAATAATCAACAACTACAGCAAGGTTTCAGTGTTCAAAATCAACTTACAAAAATCAGTTGCATTTCTATACACTAATAATGAACTAGCAGAAAGAAAAGTCAAGAATACATCCCATTTACAACATGCAACAAGAAGAATAAAATATCTAGGAATAAATTTAGCCAAACAGGAGAAAGACTTATACACTGCAAACTGTAAGACATTACTGAAAGAAACTGAAGATGAAAGGAAATGGAAAGATATTCCACACTCATGGATTGGAAAAATAAACAGTTAAAATGTCCATATTACCTAAAGCAATCTACAGATTCAATGCAATTCTAATCAGAATCTTAATGACATTCTTAATGACATGGAAATAGAACAAAGAATCCTAAAATTTATATGGAACAAGAAAACAGCCCAAATAGCCAAGGGAATCCTGAGAAAAAGGAACAACCTGAAGGCATCACGATCCCTGACTTCAAAATATACTACAAAGCTATAGTAATCAGAACAGCATGGTACTGGCACAAAAACAGACACACAGATCAATGGAACAGAACTGAAAGCCCAGAAATAAAACCACACATCTGTGGACAGTTAATCTTTGACAAAGGAGCCAAGAACATACAATGAAGAAAGGAAACTCTCTTCAATAGATGGTGTTGGGAAAAGTGGACAGCCCCATGCAAAAGAATCAAAGTAGACGATTATCTTGCACCATCCACAAAAGTTAACTCAAAATGGATTAAAGATTTGAATGTGACACCTGAAACCGTAACAATCCTAGAAGAAAATATACACAGTACACTCTTTGACATCAGTCTTGACAGCATCCTTTCGAATGCATGTCTACTCAGGCAAGGGAAACAAAAGAAAAAGTTAATGAATGGGACTACATCAGACTAAAACGCTTCTGTAAGGCAAAGGAAACCATGAACATAACAACAAAAAGACAACTCATCAATTGGGAGAAAATATTTACAAATTATATATCTGGCAAGGAGTTAATTTACAAAGTATGTAAAAAACTCTTAGAATTCCACAACAAAAGATCAAACAACCTGATCAAAAAATGGGCAGAGGATATGAACAGACATTTTTCTGAAGAAGATATACAGATAGCCAACAGACACATGAAAAGATGTTCAACATCACTAATTATTAGGGAAATGCAAATCAAACTACAATGAGATATCACCTTACTCCTATCAGAATGGTTATAATTACCAAGACAAAAAAAATCAAATGTTCCAGAGGATGTGGAGAAAAAGGAACCCTCCTACACTGCTGGTGGGAATGCAAACTAGTGCAACCACTATGGAAAACACATTGGAGATTTCTCAAAAAATTAAAAATAGAAATACCATACAATCCAGCTACCTCACCACTGGATATTTATCCAAAGAACTTGAAATTAACAATTCAAAGAAATTTATGCACCCCTATGTTCATTGCAGCAATATTCATAATAGCCAAGATGTGGAAGCAACCCAAGTGCCCATTTATGGATGAATGGATAAAGATGTGGTACAAGTTAATACCATTCAGCCATAAAACAAGGCAAAATCGTCCCATGAAACAACATGGATGGAACCTGAGGGTATGATGTTAGGCGAAATAAGCCAGACAGAGAAAGACAAATACTGCATGATTTCACTCATATGTGGAAGATAAACCAACACATGGATAAAGAGAATAGCTTAGTGGTTACCAGAGGGGAAGGGAGCTGGGGGGTGGGCAAAAAGGGTAAAGGGGCACATAAGTATGGTGACAGATAAAAATTAGAGTACTGGTGGTGAGCATGATGCAGTCTATACATAAATTGATTAATAATGTACACCTGAAATTATACAATATTATAGACCATTATGACCTCAATAAAATAATTGAAAAAAAATTCTGGTAATCCATATAGGTTGTCTGTTATTTTAAAAAGAATAGCTAAATATTTAATGAAATGAGCAGCTTTAATTTCTAGCTACACTAAATAGTTATAGGTATAACCTACATAAAAGTTGTTTGAGTTCTTCAATAATTTTTAAGAGTAAAAGTGGATCCTGAAACCAAAAAGTTGGAGAACTGCTGGTATATACTATGCTATTTTTGAGATTAGGCATCTACATTTCACTTGAAAAGAACAGTGTAACTTGCTTTTGGCCACATATATGAAGCACTTCTACCTTCTGTGAACTCAGGCATAAATGTCTATAAGATAATAAGTGTTGAATAGATCTTTCACTTATTCATTCATTTAATACATTTTTGATTGTCTATTATAAGCCAAGTATTGTGCTACTTCCTGGATCAAAGATCCTGGAGCAGAGATCAAAACAGACATAGTCTCTGCCACCATGGATTTAACTTCCAAAGGGCAGAGAAGGGAGACAAACATCTAACAGACCATCACAAAAAACAGTAGTTAATTACACTTGTGACGAGCACCTGACAAAAAAGGGACAGGGTGGAGGGAGTGAGAAACTAGATGAGGATTCCTTAACAAAGCAGGGGTCCTTAAGGAAGTGAAATTTCAAGGAAAGATTATGACTGAGAGCATGCCAGGAAGAGAATATTTAACTTGTTAAGCAAGGAAATCATCAAAATATGAGGCTAGAAAGATAGGCAGGGGCCAGATCATCCAGCACCATGTAGATTACATTAAAGGGTTTAATCTGTGTGTGAGTATGTGTGTGTGTGTACATGTCTCTGAATGAGTGCGTGCACAGGTGTGTACACATGTGGACAGTTGATAGACCCACTTAGAAACAGATGGCACGTTAATAGTTGTCTAATGTCAAACCATAGGCGGTTAGTTAAATTATGATGCATTATTGCAATAGAATATTACAATTAAATATGATACAAATGAAAATTTATTGAAGAACAGCCCTTCATAATCTCCTGTTTTTGTCAATATCTATTTTATTTTATTTACTTACTTTAAAATTCATTTTTATTGATGTATAGTTGTATGAGTTTTGACAAATGTATAGAGTTGCATAACCACCACCATAATTAGGATACAGAATTGTTACATCACGTCAAATAATTTTTTTATATTTATTTATTTTTATTGAGGTAATGTTGGTTTGTAACATGATTTTATATATAGAAAACCCTAAAGAATCCACCAAAAAAACTATTAGAAATAATAAACGAATGCAGTAAAGTTGCAGGGTACAAAATCAACAAACAAAAATCAGTTGTGTCTCTATACACTAACAACGAAATGGCAGAAAGAGAAATCAAGAATCAATCTCATCCACAATTGCAACGAAAATACTTAGGAATAAATTTAGCCAAAGAGGTGAAAGACCTGTGCACTGAGAACTATAGACTGTTGAAAGAAATCGAAGACGACTCAGAGAAAAGGAAAGATATTCCGTGCTCTTGGATTGGAAGAATTAACGTAGTTAAAATGTCCATACTCCTAAAGCAATCTCCAGATTCAATGCAATCCCTGTCAGAATCCCAAAGACATTCTGCATGGAAATAGAACAAAAGAATCTTAAAATTTACATGGAACATCGAAGTCTCTGAATACCCACAGCAATCTTGAGAAAAAGGAACAAAGCTGAGGTTCCAGTGACCTACTTGTCCAGTAAAAATATTAATTCTTCCCCTAGGAGATCACCTAGGTGAGAAGAAGAAAACAGTGTCATTGGAATAATGCACACATACCAATGGATGATTGCTAATCTCTAAACCCACAGTTTCTCTTAGTGCTATCTGGGACTTAGTTTCACATGTTTTCACAATTCTCTGTGGAAATATTATGACTTTTTTCAATTATAATAAAGTTAAATGCAATATTTTTTTTTTTTTGAATCTGAAAATGTCTACGTTATAACAGGATATTGCTGAGAAATTCCAATACCTAAGTGTTTGGATGTTTGACATCGAGTAACACCGCTTCAGGTGTCAGGTCCTAACAAGCAAAAAGCAAAGCCAAACTTAACAGTAAATACCAAGCGAAGGCCAGATGACTTCCCTGCGGGTTATTCCAGCATAGTTTTCCCAGTTCTTCTGTTAGAAAAGAGAGTTGAGAAAATTGAATTATAGCAAAGCACAAAGTAGTGAAAAATGTGGAACCCCAAATTTTGTCTGAGTGACAACAGTTAGTAGCATATTCGGGTTGTGTCTCCTGGATTAGTTTCAGCAAAATAACATCAGTTATGTTAAATTGCTGTTGCTAATTGATTATATTTATTGGTTTAGTAACTTTTGGAGATTTAATTTTGTTTTATTATTGAATGAGAACAATAATTATAATTAGTTTATACTAAGATTTTCCTGTATGTACAAGTAACATTATAATTAAATTCAACACTGAGTCTGTATATATATATACACTATATATTGATTTCCTTTCTTTAACTGGCTATATAAAGAGAAATCTGTACAGCCTCCTAAGGGTATCCTGATAAATGCAGAAGTGTTACTATTTGGAATACTTTAGGCTCTGTAGAGGGAAAAGGAGAGGGTTAAATGAGAAGCAGGAAGGAATGAATGGAAGAGGTAGGTCCCTATGCTTAAAGAGCCAATACACTTCTTATGGTTAGCTTCATATCTGATTTCCTGACATTTTTGATTGTACTACCTAGAATCCACAAACTTCTTGAGATCTCTAAAGATCTCTTAATCATCATTCCCATTATTTTAGTGGTAAGATTTCTCAGGAAATATAAGACTTAGGTGGAAGTCATTTTTGGGGGTAATTTGGAAATCAGGCATCAGTAAGATGAGGACTTTCTGAATGTACAATAATAGTAATGAGAATTATAATAAATAATACTTATATTGATCTCCTATATGTCACACATTATTCTAAAAGTTTTAATAGATTATTTATTTTATTTGCCACAGTCATCTGTGAGTAAGCTACTATTATTCCCATTATATAGAGGAGAAAGCAGAGACATAGAAAACCACAGTAACTTGCATGAGGTCACACAACTTACAAGGAGTGGATCCTGGATCTAAACTCTGGTTAACTGATTTCAGAATGAACATCCTTAGACATTATGCTAAGAAATGTGATTAGCAATAAAATTATCAATGATCTATAATAGAGAAGAAATTTGAGATTCTTGGTAAAGGCACGGAACTTAAATGGTAAACAATAACAAATACCCTTTATTTCTAATTAATGATAGAACTTTGGTGCTAGTGTGCTGAAGATCACCAGTCACTGTAGCTGTCATTTAAACAGAAAAGGAACTGAAAGAAAAACAAAATGACACTATAACTGGAAACTCCTTCATTTGGTTTCACATTTATGGTGTTAGTTGCACATGAGGTAACTGGTGATAAACTAGAATTTATCGGTGTCCTCAAGCACAAATCAGGGATATAATAAAATTATTTCCTTAATGATTAAAGTCTCAAAAAGTTAGATGGCAGTATTGTAAAATGTTTGTAATGTTGTGTATAACATGGCCTCATATCTAAAAGTCAAGATTCTAGGAAGAGTGATGGCGTTTGCGGTATACATTATGTTCCATTGGGGCTTATCGTTCCAGGAGAAAACATTTTGCTAGTTTATAGGCTTAGGTTACCCAAGAGCTAGAATTTCTGAACAAGGCAAAGTCATTGTTGCCCTTAGGTTTCTGTTATCAGGAATAATTGAAAAAAGGGATCCCCCTTCCCCCCAAAAAAATCTGTTCCTAATAACTTGGAATATTTTATTATCTTTTTAAAGTCAATAAACTCCATAGGAATGATCAATATAATGTCTCAATTGTTTGCAAGGAGTATATTTAGATTTGGATTTATATAGGTTGCAGAAATATTTTTTCAGGGAACAACATAAAAGGAGGCTTCTGTTTTTGTTTTTAAGGCAAAGCAGGAGGAATATAATTGGGTCACTTAAATGAAAAAACCAAGGGTGGAGCTTACTTTAGATGTGATGAGTATAAGGGCTTAATCAATGTCATCAAGATTGTGTTTTTTTATTTTGTAAGCTGTTCGTTCTGCTTGGTTGGTTTCATGCTCAGACAGGCTTTGCTTATGTGAGTTACGATAGGTGCCATCATTTCAAGAATTGTGTTATCTGTATAGCCAGTGATACCAGAGAAACAACAGGCTTCTTAGTATCAGGAAAGTCCTGCAAATGTCTTTTGACTGTTCTAACTTGCTTTCTGACACTTTCTCAGATTGACTTGCTATGGTCTGTAATGGGGAGCTCTGATTTGCCAGCCTGGGTCATGTGCTTACCCTTGTGATGGGAGATAGAGCCATGTGATTGACAAAACATCATGAGGGGATGGCCATGTGACTGTGGTCTTTCCAAAGGGGGATAGACACTTGACAAAAGTTTGTATAATCTTATACGAGGCTGCTTTTTTGGGGCAAACATACCAGAAAAGTCTTTTTCTGATACTATTGCTAAACTGGTAGAATGTAACCATGGTAGCCAGTGATCATCTTGCTTGCCCTGTGGATAGAGTCAATCTACAAAACTGTGGTCATCCTTAATTCTCTTTAGTGAATATTTTTGGCTCCCAAACTTTAAACCACACGGTAGGTTTTCATTTCCAGGCCTCCTTGTTGTTGATGACATCATACGATTTTCTCTGGACAATAACTCATGAGAGGAATTAATGTATCACTCTGGGTGGAGGATTTAAGTACTGATGTGAGACTCTCTGGAGTTCTCTCCCTTTGGCACAGCACTTTACAGCAATTGAGATGGTGTTTGCTTCCATTGCCTGAGTTATTGCTGTGATCGGGCCTCCCTGCTGAATCCCAGTGGAGACATGATATAAACAAGAAAAGAATCTTCGTTCAGTTTTAAGTCAATTAGATTTGGGGGTTGTTTGTCACCATACCATGATCTAGCTTATCTTGAAGATCCTAAGACTTTGTAAATTTCCATATCAGCTAACTGCACTCACTCATTCTCACAACTATTGTACAGGTCAAGTACTGCGCCAAATATTGCCAATATTTATTCTGTATTTGTTGTTCTCATAACCAGCTCTTTGATTTTCACATCAAATATACAAAGGTTTGGTGATCAACTGTTCTACATCTTCCTAGAACATTTTTCATTGACTCCACTGAATGCCTTTTGTAAAACTAAGTACAATTTATCTATCAAAAGATAGTAAATTTTTTACCCCTCACACAGACTCAGTACCTAAACTTTGAAAGGAAGTAAATCTCCTTCCAAATTTGAGATTGGCTTAAAGAAAGTCTGAATGAAAGGGTTATATGCTCTAATGCATCATTCTAAATGAGCAGTACTTCAGAGACCAGACCCTGTATAATTTTCCAAACTCTATTTTGCTGAATTCATAAGTTTTATTGACTTATAAGCTATTTATATCTCCTTTCTTTCTTCAAGTATTCCTTTCCCTTGGAGCAGAACGTCAAGGAAACAGTAAGTTTCTGTTGCTTATTAACCAAAAGTCCAAGAAAACAAAAGTTGCCCCAGTGGAATATTTAAGAATGACCTTAGGGTAATATACAACTTCATGTTTATCTTCCTGCAACTGGAAGTTTCAGCTGAAGAATCAAGGTATAACAGATAGGAATTTCTAATGTGAGTTACAAAATCAAGATGCAAATTTTCAAAGGAAAGAAATTAAGAAGGGGTTTTACAGCTCTAGGATACCTTCATCTGAAAGAGGTGATAAAGAATTAGACTGTTGGAGACTTTTCAGGATTCGGTGAAAAAGATTTCTTTGGTGTAAGGTGTGTAGTGTTTCTTACCCTTGACCTTGGTAGGGGGTTGGGAGAATACCTAGTGAAAGGTGCTTCCTCAGGACCATGGAGATTTTTGAGAGGGGATTCCTGTATTTGCAGGCACAGAGGATTGGCATCTGATCACTAGCTGCATTGCTAACGGAGTTGCTGTGACTTCGTTTTGATCTGTCTGTGTTGCCACAGTTTCTCTGGGCCAAGGGTGAATGAGTTTTACCTGTGGGTGTGAGGATGACCACTGGGAGAACCAGCCTGGAGCCATTTGAAATCCAGCCAAAAAGGTCTCTTGGAAGTTCTGTGGGCTCCCCAAAGAGTCTATGGGTGGTGAAGGGATAAAAATCAATGGGCTAAGTGGGAGCAGTGGGAAGATTGATCTCTCGGGTCTTGGGAAAGAAAAACAGAATGTCCTCAGTTGAGAAATCTCTGAAGAAGGCACAAAATCACTTATGAGTGAAGGAATCAACTTTAAACATCTGCCAGGCTCTGAATGTGAAGCCAGCTTAAAACGTGGCTAAGCAAGGACTTTCCTATTTCTCTTTCCTCTCCCACTACTTTGACCTTCATGGTTTCAGGAACAGTGATGGGGAGTACTTCTGCAAGAAATCTGCCTCTAGCAAGGGCTAGATCAGGGAGACATTGCAACCTGCAGGTCTACATTATGATATGTGGTTGGGCTTTTTAGCTATAGGATTGACAATGCCTGGGACTTTTAGTGGCCTGGATAGTTTATCTTCTCTAGGAGCAAGCAGGGCGAACTACCCCATCAGCAGGTTTAAGGAGGCTGCAGAGTAGCTTCTAAGAGCACATAGCCATGGTACATGTTTGTTCAACTTACTGGCTATGTTCATTAAGGCTTGCATTTGAATGGAAAGCACAGCCTCTCTAGTCTCCAAATGATACTCTTCATTAATACGTTTCTTCGATTGTGTCACACTAACTTTTCACATATTTAAAATTGACATGTATATTTAATGTGAATTTTTGTGTTCTTTCCAAAAGTGTTTCCATGATATTAATAATACATCTTACAATTGCTTGGGTCCCAGAATTTAGGAACTACATTATTACAAAGAGACAATGCAATGTTTTAACATGATAGTTTGTATAATTTTGCATTAAATATTGGAGCAAGTCACTGAGGTTCTAAAATGGTCACTCAAATACGTGCAGTTCTAAGGAATTATAGGTTAAAAAAACTAAGATTGTGATCTTGGATTTTCTACATAATAGTTAGCATAGCGTTTTTTGAAAGGTGCGGAAGAGTCCTGCTTTCCAAAAAAATGGTCGAGCAGGTAACTCAAAAACTTGTTAATTGCAAGTATTATGATCTGAAATGTTACTGACTTTTAAAGATTTCAAGGCTCATTTTATTCTCAACTTTGTTCAAATACAAGATGAAGGATATATGGACTTGTTTCACATGGGAAGAAATGAAACTCTTGATATCTAGGTTGAATTATTTGTTTTAGACTGCATAAGTAGTTGAGGAGAATTGCATTCAAATGCTAATCTCTCAACTTCCAGTCCAGCGTGTGTGTGTGTGTGTGTGTGTGTGTGTGTGTGTGTGTTTGCCACTTTGAGATACATAAGATGCATCAGAAAAATATAACAAACATTATTGGAAAAAAATTATATCCACACTGACTGCCCATATCAATTATGAGATACATTCCATTTCTGGATACGTAAAAATGAACATTGTTCATAATCAAGAGAATATAATACTCTATGCTGTAAGATGTAAATAGTTTAACAAATGAATCATTTTATTTGTTAAACCCTGCTATCATCAAGGAAATCTTTGGTGTAGAGAAGAATACACAGAAAGTGTAAGACACAGTTCCTACTCTCAAGGAAATGAATGTTTCATCTGAAGAGAGAGGTATCTGTGAAAAATAACATGCACACGGGCCACACGAGAAGAGCCCAAGGAGAGGCACAGATGGGAAATGCTGAGGACTCTCATCCGTTCTCACAGCTTCAAATGCTTTCCAGAGTAGAGTGCTTCCTAAATTTCTGTTTCTAAACTTAACCTCCTTAGTAAGCTTCATTTTCATGTTTTCCATATTTTCAACTACCTTTTAGACATTTTCATCTGACATCCTCAGGAGGACCCAAATGAAGCATTATCTTCCTCAACAAACTTGGTTCTGCTTTTGTATTTACTTTTGTAAAGATATTGCAATTCTGTGGTTGCTAAAACTATAAACCTCAAAGTTGTCTTAAAACGCTTGTTCGTCTTCACACCTCCACACCATCAAATTTAATTATCACAAAGACCTGCTGGTTCTTGCTCCAACATATCTTTAAAGCCAATGCCTTATTTTGTTTTGTATTTCATTAGTGGTTCAGGCTTCCAACAACTTTCTTTGTTATAGCAATATCTTTCTTATGTGTATGTGTGTTTTGTAAATTCGTATGTTTTCTCCCAGACTATGGCTTGTCTTTTCATTTTTTTACAATATCTTTGAAGAGCAGAATTTTTACCTTTAATGAAATCCGATTTATCTATTTTTCTTTTATGCTTCTTGCTTTTTGTGTCATATCTAAGAAATATTTGCTTAACTTGGTCATGAAAATTTTCTCCTGTTTGCTTTTCTGCAGAAGTTTTATAGTTTTACTTTTTACATTTAGGTAAATTTACCTCCAAATGGTATTACTAGAATTGACTTGTAGAAAGCTCTATTTAATTGGTTTGAAATTAACTGCTTATAAATTAAGTAGTCCTAAATCTCAGAAATATAATGGAAACCAACTCAAATACTTTCAAGTTTATATGATCTAGGATTAGTCTTTAGTAAATAAAAGCTGGCTGAATCTTGTTGGCATAAATAAAAAACAGGCTGAGTGGTTAAGGTCACACGCTTCACTTCAGTGGCCCAGACTTCACCTGTTTGGATCCTGAGTGCGGACCTACACACCGTTCATCAAGCCATGCTGTGGTGGCATCCCACATAGAAGAACTAGAAGCGTACACAACAAGTATATCCTTGAACTTAAAGCCTCAAGTTCACTGATGACTTCTCTGCTCTGTCCAGCCTGCTAATAAGCCATTGGAATTAATTATTAATTTGTGATAGCATATTTCTCATATTCATTTCATACATTTTATAATTTACTTCCCAGTTGAAATTCTGAACATATTTATGCACGTTGGTTATCTTTTCCACTATACCCTGTAACATATTTGTCTGGGCCAAGTTGGGGTCTGCTTCCATTGGCAGTTTCCCATCTTGGCCATGGGTCACACCGTCTTACTTCTTCACATATCTTGTGATTTTTTTCATTGTATGCTGTATATCTTGTGTAAAGCACAGCAGAGAAGAGAATAAAATGTTACCACCATGAAAAGGCACAGCTCTGCTGTCATGTTTCTGACATGCTGAGTTAGTCTAACCTGTAGTTGATTTGACTTTGATGTTTTGGTTAGATTCAGCTCACCATTAGCTTCAACTGTTGTGAGGTTAGAGTCAGGACTTTCCCTTCAGCACATTTTGGGGTCTGAGTGCCAGTGGAACTCTGGAAATATCCTTCTGTTTTACAGCTAGGCTAGTAGTTTTTGGGGGAATCTAGTCCCTTTATTTTGCTTTTCAGTCCTGCCCCAACTTTTTCACTTTAGAAAATCTCTCTTTGCCCTGATGCTTTGCCTCAAGTCTTTACAGGGACGTATAGTCCTTGGACAAATCTCTCTGCGGTCTCCTGCCTCAACCCCAGCCTTTGGATGCTATTGCCTTACCCTTGTGAAATCTTGGTGTGCTCAGAGATTTGTCTCAACTCTCCCGCCATGCCAAGCCTTCAGCGGGCCTTTCTTTGCCTTGTATTTCTACAAGGCCTTGTACATCTCAGGGGGATCTCTCAGCAATTCTGCCCTAGTCTTTGGCATACGACCCCCATGTACTTGGTGAGGAGCCAAGGTAAAGAGCTGGTGGATGGATGAGATTTGCTCTGTTGCATGGCTTCTGGTATGCTCGTCTGTCATGCTAGTCCACACACAGACATTAAAAGTTCCATTGGTTTCTTCTTACTCCTGTCTATGGTGGATTCCTTCTCCCACTGCTCCTCTAGGGATAAAAGCTCTCTTCTCTCTTCAGAAGGGATTTTCACTTCATTAAATTTAGTTCCCTTTTGATTCTTTGCATCCTTAGTTCTTTGAAAGTATGATTTCGTAGCTTTTCTTGTTTGGCCTTATTGTTAGGACAAGAGGGATAGTCTCTTGTTCTTTACACGCTAATTGAAAGTAGAAGTCTTGCATCCAAGTCTCTGAGACATAACTGATAGGAAAGCGCTTAGGTGAATTTGGATTTTAGGCAAAAAGAAGCTGGATAAATTAATTTTCCATTCTGTAGGTACATCTTCCTAGTATGTATCAGGAACTATTCTAGGCATTGGAAATACAGAGATGAACAAGATAAAATTCCCTCACGAAACTTACATGTTTTAGGGGAGGTGGACAAAAAGAAACAAACAAATATGCTTAAACATTTAGTTTTAGATAATGGCAAATACAATGAAAGAAATAGAGCAGGGTAAATGGACGTATTAGACCCAGTTTATGCACCCTCTTGGATTTGCCTATCTTTACTTACTTGTATACCCATCTTGGGTGTTGACTTCTTTGGCTGGAATTGACCTAACCATTGCTTACACCACCTCTGGAGTCATAAAGGTACCACAACTACCACCACAGGCTGAGACTCTATGCATGATGCCAACTGGAAAGGAGAGGCCTCTGTCTCTTCTCTACCTGGAATGGATACTTGAAGTCTCTGGCTTGTTCAGTGGCTTCCTGGAAGAGCCACTTTATACAATCTGGAAGATAGATCTCATATGTTTTGGGACCTCATATCCATTAGGATGGCTACTATAAAAAACCAAAAAAACCTAGCAAGTGTTGGCAAGGATGTGGTGAAATTGGAAAACTTGTACATGGTTGGGAGGAATGTAAAACGTGCAGCTGGTGTGGAAAATGGTATGGCAGTTCCTTAAATAAATAAAAATAGATGTACCATATGATTTAGCTATTACACTTCTGTGTATATATCCAAAAGAATTGAGAAACTGAAGGCAGAGTTTTAAATAGCTATCTGTACACCTATGTGCACAGCACAGTTATTCACAATAGCCAAGAGGTGGAAACAACCCAAGGGCCCACCGACAGAAGAAGGGAAGAATAAAATGTAGTGTATACATAAAAGGGAATATTATTCAGCCTTAACAAGGAAAGAAGTCCTGTCACCTGCTACAACGTGGATGAACCTTGAGGACACTATGCTAAGTAAAATAAGCCAGTCACAAAAAGACAAATACTGTATGCATATGTATATGAGGTTCCTGGAGTAGTCAAAGTCATGGAGACAGACAGCAGAATGCTGGTACTGGGGGGGTAGGGAGAAGCGAGGAGTTGTGTAATCGGTGTAGGGTTTAGCTTTGCGAGAAGATAAGAGTTCTGGAGATTGGCTGCTCAGCAATGTGAATGTACTTAACGCTACTAACTGAACATTTAAAAATGGCCCAGATGGTGAATGTTTTTATTTTTAAATTAAGTCTTGTTTTCCCCTAAAGATTGGCGCCTGAGATAAACATCTGTTGCCAGTCTTCTTTTTCTTCTTTTTCTTCGCCTTCCCCTTCCCATTCCCCTTCCCCTTCCCCTTCCCCTTCCCGTTCCCCTTCCCCTTCCCCTTCCCGTTCCCCTTCCCCTTCCCCTTCCCCTTCCCGTTCCCCTTCCCCTTCCCGTTCCCCTTCCCCTTCCCCTTCCCCTTCCCCTTCCCGTTCCCCTTCCCCTTCCCGTTCCCCTTCCCCTTCCCCTTCCCCTTCCCCTTCCCGTTCCCCTTCCCCTTCCCGTTCCCCTTCCCCTTCCCCTTCCCCTTTCCCTTCCCCTTACTCTTCCCCTTCCCCTTCCTCTTCTCCTTCTTCTTCTTTTCCCCAGAGCCCCCCAGTACGTAGTTGTACATTCTAGTTTTAGGTCCTTCTGGTTGTGCTATGTGGGAGGCTGCCTCAGCATGGCCTGATGAGTGGTGCCATGTCTGCACCCAGGATCCAAACCAGCGAAACCCTGGGCCGCCGAAGCGGAGTGTACCAACTTAACCACTCGGCCATGGGCTGGCCCCCAAGATGGTGAATTTTATGTTATGTATATTTTACTACAATTTGAAAAAAAGACCCTGATGTTGGTAGACTTCAAATGATGATAGGAGACTGGAAGGAGCTAGAAGATAAATGGCATATTCTTTCTCTCCCTTATAGTGACAGACTGTTAGGAGACTCGGTAATTCCATATAACCCTTTTGAGACCAAGTAACCAGCTGTTTTTTCTTGAGAAATTGTGGCTAGCTGAATAATGTGCTCCCCTGGCAAATGCTGTGTCTTATTCATGATCTCATTTCCCTTTTATGCTTACTCTTATTTCCTTAGGATTTCAACCTTAGGATTTCAAAGTCCTTCACCCCTAAACCAATACATTTTATCATTGACTCTTGAGTCAAAAATTGCTTTTTAGGGAGTCCAGGCTCAAGAAGTGGATTTGTACTACCATAGATGGTTTGTTCAGGGCAAACATTGTAGGACAAATCCCATTTGAGCTGCAGCTTGAATAAGGAAGCGGAATGTAGAGATCTTCGAGAAGTGCATTCCAGAGGCCATAGCAAGTGCAAAGACCCTGAGCTGAGAGCAAGTTTGGTACTTTTGAGGATTGACAAGAAGGGTAATGTATTTGGCATGAAGTAAGAAAGAAGGCAAGTGGTGGGAGATAAGATGAGAGAAGGAGTCATGTCCTCAATCAGTTAGGGCTTGGAGGCATGGTAAGCATTCAGAATTTTATTCTGAGTGATGGGAAGCCAGTGCAGGAGAGTTACATCACCTGAGCTACAGCTATTAAAGGATCTTTCTGGCTAAAATTAAAAACAAAACAAAAAATAACACGTGATGGTAAGGATGTGAAATTGTAGATTTCTTTGTAGATTGTACAAAGAATTGTTGATTCCTTGGTAGATTGCTGGTGGGAATGTAAAATGAAGCAGCTGCTGTGGAAAACAGCTTGGCAGTTCCTCAAAAAGTGAAATCCTATGACCCAGCAAGCAATTCCACTTGTAGATAGATACCCAAAAGAACTGAAAACAGGTACTCAAGCAAACATTTACACAAATGTTCAGAGCAGAACTATTCATAATTGCCAAATGCAGAAACAACCCAAATGTCCATCAACTGAAGAATGGATAAACTAGATGTGGTATAGGCATATAACGGAGTATTATTCAGCCATATGAAGGATGAAAGTTCTGATCTATGCCACAACATGGATGAACCTTGAAAACATGCTAAGTGAGAGAAATCAGGTACAAAGGTAATATTTTATGATTCGTTTATGTGAAATAGCCAGAATGGGTAAATCCATAGAGAATAAAGCAGATTAATGGTTGTCAGAGACTAGGGGGAGGGAGAAGGCAGAGTGACAGCTAATGGGTGCAGCGTTTCCTTTTGGAGTGAGGAAAAAGTTTTGGAACTGGTGGTTGCACAACATATGCATGTACTAAATGCCACTGAATTGTATACTTTAAAATGAGAACACATGATATTTTATGTTATGTGAATTTCACCTCAATTGAAAGAAAAGTGAAGATCTTCCTGGCTTATCTTTAGAGATAAGATTGAAGCAGGAAACCCAATGAGGAGACTAGTCCAGGCAATAGAGAACATGGCTCGGGCTAAAGCGTAGTAATGGAGAATCTCATTTCTCGGGGATGAAATAAATATGGGACGGGGAGGCAGTTTGAGGAGCCAGATGGAAGACAGTGAAATGGACCATTTCTAAATGGGAGCCTAAGAACTTTGTACACCCATTCAGCAGCTTCCTTTTTTTGTGGGCCCTGGCATATTTCACTAGACTGAAGGCCACATGGTTAGTCAGCACATTGAACAAACTAAAACTGGGCAACTTGGTTTCCTCTCCACTCTGACAGTTGCCTATTTTGTGGTTGATGATTTCTCATCAGTGTTACTGTTTGTGGAAGAGGAAACACAGGGTAAATAACACTTCCATTGCTTCTCCTGCCCTTTATGGATACAATGGGAACTGGTTTAATCATTAGATGTTTTAATGCTGCCTGTAATGGGTAAAACCTTTCTTAATTGCACCCTTTCCTTTAGAAATTCGCTTGTGGGCCATGTGGCTGTTTAGCAATTTCAGGATGATTCTGATGACTCTTCTCTGTGCTAGGGTTTTGCTGGAGGAATCCTCTTACCTGTTGCCATCACTTATGACTTTTCTCCTGACCTTGTACTCGCCTGAGGCATGTTATATAAACCATTCTGAGCTTCTACAAAGCAAAGTATGGTTAAAACCTCAAGGAGGGCTTGAATTTTTCTTCATTTCTTTCATTTTTATTAGCAAAGAATAAAAAATGTATAAACTCTGGCCTTTTCAACAAGTCAAATCATTTTGGGTAAGGGAACCAATACCAGAAAACTTGAGCTCAGTAGCTTTCCATTTTGATCAGCTAGTTTTCTGTTCACTAGATCAGTTTTACTCTCTTACCTCAATCAGAATTGTGAGGCAAGCCTAGATAAATGTGAGTGAGGTGGGGTAGAAATGGCGACAGTAAAAAGCCTACTATCCTACATTTTCTGGAAGCTAGACAGCTCAGTATCTGAAAGGTATTCTTGTAATGGAGATGCAAGTGGAGTGAATAATGACCTGGAAGGGTGCTGAGGAAAGAATTCCTATGACAAAGAATTGAAATCAATGTGCTCACTTTTTCCTGAGCCCTCATGTTAGTAGCTTTGTTCAGTGTTGTTTGTTTTTATAACCGATATAATACTATTCCCACAAAAGGGAAAAGTTAAGATCAGAGACCGTGCATGCACCGTGAGTATAAGTGATTTCCAAGCTGACAGAAGTTACAGGTCACCTCTGGGCAGCAATGCATTAAGGATTTTTCCATCTCTTAACTTGCTGAAGATCAATCAGTACCTCTGTATAATGGAAACTATACCATAAAAAGGAAACTGGGAGAGAAAGCTGCTTGTAAAAATGTATTTTATTGGAAAATAACATGCCCAGGCTCTATAAATTAGCAGTCTAACTTTTCAGTGCTGGAATATAAAAATAGGTCAAGAGACATATTAAAATAGATCACAGTGAGGCTGTTTCCAACGACTGTCACAGATAAGCCAGCGGCAGCATGTCATAGATAATACGGGTTTTCCTCCTAGGAAGTTTCAGCTATAACTAGATAGGTTCAAAGCGGCAGTCATTCATAAACCCGTAGGTGGTAACGGAGTCCTTTTAAGTCAGTTTCTCCTCTCACTTAAGCTATAAAGAGGTTGGCAGACTAGACTATTTCATCTTAATAATCAACACCTGGGAGAAAGACAGGTGGTTGCACCTCACAATTACCTGTACCAGTTGCTTCCTGGGCAGAGCACTGCTTACAAAAGCTGCTCTCCTATGGCGACTCCCTTGGCTATGATGAAGATTCTGGCATAAAACTAAGTATAGTCAAAAGGAATAAACTCTAAAAAGTTAAATTGGAAACGATATATCCTCTACCTAATGCGGTATTTTTAAAATTGAATCAGTTGCCGATGTTTTAAATTGGAAGACTGCAGAAAAAAATCCCAGATTCTCAACTTCCCTTTGAGAACTGGAAAATGGTAATTCTGGAGTTGTATTCTCACATGACCACAACCAGCTGTCGCTAGGCAGGGCCTGCCCTCTTCAGAGAGGTTAAGTCTTAACAAGGGCCAAAAGTTCTCCCTATTTTTTTTCTTTTTCTTACTCCTAGTCAGCATTGCTGGTCTTCTTTACCTGCCTGGATCCTGTGGAAATTCGAGTTGAGAGCCCCAAATTAATGAATGTAGTGTTTTTCTAAAGTGGAGGTGGCTAAGCAGAATCAGTTAGTGCTTTTCTAAACCAGCCCCAAATACGCAGAACCAAGCCGTACAGAGTTTCTCTCTCTACCTCCCGCTCTGCTCAGCCTGCAGTTTGCTACCGTGGAAGGATGGTTCATTTGACTCACTCTAGAGAGGAGATGTGGAAAAGAGCTTGGTGTGGAAGTACATTTCTTTTGGCTATCTTTCTTGAGATGTCTCTTAGATGAGATGTGACCCCATCTAAACTAGAGGTATGTGGTTTATTTTCCCCTGGGGAAAATAATTATCCTTCTCTTCCAAATTGCTACAGTCTTTCTGGAGGGAAGTTTATTAAGGACTTCATCAAAACCCTTAGGTGCCTGTATACCATTTAACCCAGTAGTTTCATTCCTGGCAACATATTTTGAAGACATAAGCAGAGATGGTGTCAAATATTTATTGTGATGGTATTTATAATTGCAAAAAATAAAATACACAAACATTTAACATTAGAATAAATTGTGGCATATCCTTATGAATTGAAGCTATGCGGCTGCTGGGAATAATGTTTAAAAGAATGTTCAATGATGATGTAAATGTTCATGATATGTTATGAAATGGACAGAGGCGATAAGAATCCAGCTCTCTGAAGCTCACATTTGTTTGCAGATATTCAGAAAAAGAACGATTTCATAACAGAATATTAATAGTAATTATCTAGAATAGTGACTTCTTTTTTCTCCTGTAATTTGAAATTTCTGCCATGAATAAATAATTTTATAACTGGAAAAAAATGCTTATTTTAAAATCTTTTCTTATTCCCCTTCTAGTTTTCCCTCCAGATACTACCCTCTCACAACCTTCAACAACTGGAATCAGAAGAATGAATAAAAAGGGCAGAATAGTCACAAAATTATGAATATTAGAGAATCTTAAGAGTCAGACTGCTGGAGTTCAAATTCTAGTTCAGATACTTTTGGCTATATAAGCTTGGGCAAGTACTTAGCCTTTCTGTGCCTCAGTTTCTCCATCTATAAAAAAATGTGTAATAATACTTTTATCATAGGGCTCTAAGGATTAAGTAAGTTAATATTTCAAAGCACTTACAATAGAGCCTAGTGTGTTTTAGATGTTCTTGTGCTTATTGACTAGATCAAGTAGAGTATGAACAATTCAGGCTGGAGATGGCAATGACAACATTTTCAAATTTAAGTTGTAAAGTTTTGAGAACATTTGTTTCCTTTGGATTTTTGAAGTTACCAAAGACAATTTGTAGTCCATTGTGCTTAATGGGGCAGGTCAGAGTTACTGGAAGTGCCACTGACAGTCTGGCGAACGCATATCAAAGATTCTAGAATCTTCTTCTGGAGATCCTCAAGGTCGGGATAGGGTTCATGAGCATTGCTGGAGCTTGTTCAGCTTTTTGTAGTGCAGCTTTGACTGAGGATGATATAATTTAATGGATCATTAAAGTAAAGGAGGCCATAAACCCAGATCAAACTGCCAGGATGCATATTTTGCTTGTCTCATAAGAATTTGGAAACATTAGTCTAACAGCCAAGTGGCAGTGTTCTGGAGCCGAAGTTGAAAAAATAAAAATTTTTGATAGAAGTTTTCCTAACCACATACTAAATAAAGATAAGGTTAATTTATATCCAATAATCCAGGGACTGTAGTAAAGGGGATATTTTTATTTTAACGGACAATGTGCATTTTCTCATTTGGAAGTATCCATGGGTCTGAGGCTTCCTGCTTTCAAGGAGCTTAGAGCAGCCATTCCCTGACTTTGCAGCTGGAAAGTATAATAAGCAACTCAATAATTGTTTTAAAATAAGAGAGAAAGTGGCTGGAGTGATATTTTCAGTAAATAAGCAGTTTGCATTTTAGAAATTCCAGGCATGGAAGTTCTAGTTTCAGCATATTGAGCCTTGTCTGATTCCCAAGCTTGTAACCATTCGATCGACATCTCCTCACTGTCCCTCCCAAATCTAGGCATAATTCTAACTTTAGGCAAGTATATCAAGTGCATCTATCTCAAAACCAAGGCCTACCATCAATATTTAAAAAAATCACTGTTTCTTGAACTTGCTGAACAAGTTGCTCCTCGTGTTATTTGCACGTGCTGGTCTCTCTGCCTTGAATACTTCATCTCTAGGGTTTTGCACGCTGCCTTTGGGCCTCTGATCAGGTGGCACGTTATCAGAGAGACTTTTTCTACCCACTGTATGTAAAAGAACAGCCCCCTCCACTCACACTTACCCACTCACACTCGCTCACAGAGCTACTCCCTGTATCTTTAGCCTGCCTTCGTTTTCCTCTGTGGCACTTAAAATTTTCTGAAATATTAAAGGTTTACTTGTTTGAGTGTTTATTTTTGGTGTCTTTCCATTAAAATGAAAGCTTTATGAGGACAGGGACTTCATGTAATTCATATTCCCAGAACTCAGTCCTGTGCTTGGGCACAAAAGGGGTGCTCAATAAATATTTGAATAAATGAACAAATGAGTGGATGACCATTGATTGAGAGTCTAATATGTTTTGATTTGTTCTGGTTATGTAGGAAGCACTATGTCAGGTTATCTTCTGAATGGCCCTAGGAGGTGAGAACTATTATTTCAGTTTTTCAGAGAGGAATCAGGCCCGGATAGGTGAAGCAATTATCGAAGTTCACAGGGCTAGTAAGAAATGAAGCTCTGGTTTTAGCCCAAATCCAAGTGATGGCAAAGGCAATGCTACTGGAGCCTCTGGGCCCTGATCTGGCTCAGTTCTCCTGGTAGCCTCTGCCTTTCTCCTCTCAGCTGGAATCCCTGCCCTGGGAATTGTTTAGCATCCTGATCTCTTTATGACTGGGGTCTTGTTTTGCAGCCACCACTTGCCCTTCTAAAGGGTTAGAGTCCCATTCCTGAGCCCGGGCCAGTGGGAGGGCCCTTCCATCTAAGCAGAGTTCCCCGTGTTGTCCACTTGCCCCAAGGAGGATCCTGTTCAGATTTCTCCTGCTTCAAGTCAGACCCCAATAAAACAGAAGGGTCCTCTGACTTGTCTAAGGAACATTTATTGAGCGTCCCCATGATCCAAGCTCTGGATTTAGAGCTGGACCCTCAGTGGGAAAAAGACAGACACAATCCCTCTTCATAAAGAGTTCTCAGTTAACCATTTAGAAGGGAATAGTGTCACGGAATAAGTGATTACAAGTGTAATAAGCATGGTCCTTCTGGAATGTTCTATTGTATGGTCAACAAATTTGTTCTTTAAAGGGCAAGAGAATAAATAGTTGAGGCTTTGTGGGCTTTATGGCCTCATTAGAGTTACTCAACTGTGCCACTGTAGCACAAAGGAAGCCAAAGACAATACATAAATGAGTGAGCATCACTGTGTTCCAGTAAACTTTATTTACAAAAACAGGAGGTGGGTTGGATTGGCCTGCAGGCTGTACTTTGCTGACCTGTTCTCTGGGATCGACTTGGCTTTGGTGAGAACTACATTTCCCACAACCCAGTCCCAGGATGGTTTCAGGCTAGAATTGTTATGAGATTTTGGGAGGAAAAAGTGAAGCCACATCCATCAAGTTCTGAAGGGCTTTGTCTGTTAGAGATGAAGAGAGGTGTAGGTAGGTTCCAATTCATCTTGTTGATGTCCAGCTCTTTTCCTATGGCTGGCTCTTTGTCCAGTCATGATCCTGGCCCACAATGAGACACTTTACTGTGAACTCACGGAAAGCTGACACTTTCCATAGAACCAGCCCCACTCACTTTCCTATTATAGCGTGTAGACATGCCAAGTTTCCAGGCATTTCTGAAAACTGAAACTTGGTCACCAACATCATGGCTGGTATGTGACTTTCTCCTTTCTTTGGACTTTTCCTTCTCCAGATCCTCTGATACTTGTCTAAGGTCTAATTCCTATAATAAACCTCTTTTTCCATTGCACTTATAATGCTTTCCTGATTGGACCCTCACCGTTCTTTAAGGATAAAGTCCGGGAGGATTTGAGGTTTTCTTAAGTTAGCCTTCAGCATTTGCTACTAAGCACTTCTCCACTGACTGTGTTTCTGTTTCTCCCTATCTCCTCTAGCTCTTTATTGCTTACTTGATCTTGGATGGCCTTTATTTTAATTTTCACTATTATCTTATCTAAAGTTAGAGGTGGGTAGGATATTTTTGATAAAAGAATTATGCCAAGCCGTTCATCAAGTAAGGCAGTCATACTCTTACAAACAGGTAATATGTGTCTGCCTTTTCACTTCCTCTTGTTGTGAAACCTAATGGAGACCCTAGCTTGGGTGAGGTATAAGCCATGAAAGTTGGTGTCAGACTGATCTTGATGCAAATCTGTTTACTCTAGTGTAAGCCTGGGAAAGTTACTTACCATATCAGAATCTGCATTAACTCACATGTTGGGAGGAAAGCAATACCTACTGAGGGATATTGGGAAGATTAAATATCACACTACATACTTAGCACTGTTGCTGGATGCTTAATAGCTATGAGATTTCCTGTCACTATCCTTTGCCTGCCTTTCTGCCATGGTCTCCTCAGCTCCACTCAACTCCCTGCTGTGGTCCCTTTTGTGTATTGCTGTGACAGCGAGGTGCCCCCTACTCTCAGGTTCAGCACATGTGAACATTCCTAACAGCAATAGTGGTTCACTATGAGATGTGATGTTGGCAGGGGAGGAGAGATGGGAAGCCGCGAGCCCCCAATCTGTAAATGAACACTAAAGTATAGATGATTTTAATACCTATCCCTAAGAGGAAATGATAGGAATTCCAGTACCACCAGAACATTTCTAAAGACACAGGCAGACATAATTGCTTCACGTGGAATGAATGACATTGAGCCCCTTCAAAGAATCAAACCTTACTTAGCTTAAATGCTACTTTTTCCATGAAATCTTTTTGGATCCTTCCAGTTGCAAATTTCCCTCTTTTATCTAAACTCACGTGATGCTTGATTGTTCTCTGATGACACAAATAATTTATACTAATGAATTGTAGCATAGCAATTAAAAGTGAGGGTTAAGGATCAAGGTTTATATGCCAGTTTTTCACTAGATGTACAAACTTGGGAACAATTGCTTTCCCTTAGTCTCTATTTCCTCATCTTTAACATGGCAGTAATAACAGTACCTCCTTGCCGGATATTATAAGCACACACTATACATTAGTTGTTATAGTTCTTAGTATACAGTTGGCTGAGTTTTTCCCTTGTGTGTGAATTCTCTAGGAAAAAATTATATTTGGTTTATAATACATATGGCTTTGATCTGGGTTGTAGATTCCCCAATCATGTTTGCTGAATGGGTAGATATATGAATGTACTTCATTGATTAGATAAAAATGATTCATCCGGGGAAGAAAAACAGATCACTATGCTTGGATATACTTGTTCCTGTAGACATGTATTTAGGGCTGAAAACACCTTGTAGTGTTTTCAATCCATATACCTTTAAATATTTAAGGTCCCAGACTGACCTCTTGCTGTGCTTTCTGCTTCTTGCCCTCAGAACTTATTTCTTACCCATTCTGAGCTGACTCCTGCTGCCGTCAGTCCCATAAAAGAAAACAAATGTGCTTATTCCTAAATAAATAATGACACTGTTGCTAGTTTTTTCCACAAGGGATTCTTCGTATGTCTTGTTGGAACGGTGAGACACACAGAGAAAGGGCTTCTTATCCTCTTTCCCTGAAATGGGAAGAGACATCTCAGAAGCAAATATTTCACATTTGTTTTGGGTGCTACTGACACATGTCATAATTTACAATTATGGGGAAGCTCTAGGTTACACAGCTGACATCTGAAGAAAAGACCTGAAGTAGGGAGATTTGACAGTGTCTGCTTTTCCCATTACTCCATGGATGATGAATAATTTCAAAGTGATGACAGCTTGGGATGTAGTTCTGCCATTCCTTTTCTTGTCAAATATACATTAAATGTGTGTGTATGCATGTGTATTTTAATATTTTTTCTTTTCCTTTTCTCTAAGTGTTAAATAGCAGTATAGCTCTCTCTGTTGATATCTTGACATCTGTAACAGGATGGGACAGCATAAAGTCAGCTTTATCTTAGATTTAGGACTAATATCCATGAAAGAACACCTGGAGCTGAAGAGATAGTTGTAAATATGAATACTATATCCATGACCAGAAGTTCTTTTTTCTTCTTCGTTTCTCTGACTCCCTTCTTCTTTCTCCTCCTCCTCCCTCTTTCCTTCTTCTTCATCTTCCTTTTTCCTCCTCCTCTGCCCTCTCCTCCTCTTCTTCCCTTTCCTTTCTCTTCCTGTTTCTTACTCCCTTCGTCCTTCTTTTTCTTCAAATTTTGTGGTCAGTTCTTAGCGAAAAAGAATTCAAGTATATATTGGTTCCTTTTGGTAAATAATCAGTTTTTGGAGATTTTGAATTATTATTAAAATTTATCTGATTCTTATTATCAGCCTCTCACTCAGAGCTTTTCGTAATCCTGCCTGGCATTCTCTTCAGGTTTACTTCCTTCCCTCTTTGTTCCTAGTGCGCCCCATTATGAAGACAAACTGGCTTCTGATTTTAAGAGTGTAAATACCACATCGAACTTCACTATGAGTGTTTCATTCTCCATTTGTGCATTACAGCTTTACGGTCATAAAGCACAGCAAGGAGACTTAAAATCCAGGGAACATGGGTACAGTACATCACACATAGGGTCCCCATTTCTTAGCAAGAAAACCTTTTATTAATGTAATATATTTTTCATATTATTCCTTCCTGTTTATGGTCAAAAATTGTATTTTAACACCATGATTCATCAACATAGACTTCTCACATTGATCCTTGACAACATGGAATCCTAGTGTGTTAGAGGTAGAAGGAAGCTTTGGAGATTATCTAGCACTTTTCACTATGTTACATAGGGGGATATCTAGGCTCAGAAGCTGTGCTTGGAATAGAGCTAATTGATTACCAGTAGAAGTAGAAGAAAAAATCAGGTTGCCTATTACTAGCAAATACAAGTCTTATTGCTTTTTTCTAGTAAAGGCTGTCAGAGCATCAAGAGGTTGTGGATTGATAAGTTGTGATGACTTCAGAACGGCAATATGATGAACATAAGAATGGGCTCCATTGTCACACTGACTTAGGTTCAAATTCCATATTTTCTAGCTGGGTACCTTGGGCAAGTTACTTAATTCTCTCTGGGCTTTACTTCCCCAATCATAGAAAAAGGAATAAGAAAGTATAAAATAAAAGTGTTTTCCTAAGTAAAGGAATTAGTAAAGTAATTGTCAGGTATTAAGTACGTAATAAGTTTTAGTTTCACATTGTATTATTATTAGTAGTAATAGCAGTGGTGGTGGTGGTGGTGGTGGTATTAGTAGTAGTATTAGTATTATCATAAGTGTTAGTGTTCTTATTAGTGTTATACTTCTTTTCCCTGGACTAATTGTTCCTGTGGTACCCAGGGTTGATATTTTACACTTGAGTTTATTTCACTTGAAGGTTAAGTTTAGGTGGGTCCTTAAGATCCTGATAAAAATACAGGGCAATCCGGGAGAGTATGGCCACTATGCAAGCAGCCCTGAGAGAGATCTTTGCTACTTTTAGGCCCTCCACACATTCATCCATTCATCTATCCATCCATCCAATAAATGAATCCTGGATGAATTCTCTGTGCCAGGCCCCAAACTCATGATAAAGAACTCAAGTGCTAGAGGAACACTTGTTAATATCATTGGCGTTTTCTGTTGCTTGTTGGTCCCTAATGGGGATGAGGAGAGTTGTTGTTGGCTATAGGAGAGAATCTGTAAGAGGGCTTGTGTTTGGGTTATAGGAGATAGGTTGTAACACCAGACCTAGCTCAGGAAGGAATCTTTGTGCCATGACTGGCCCAGAGAGAAGACATGCCTTGATAGCACTGTGCCCCATATTTACAAGCCAATTCAATTTGGCAAAGACAACTTGTCTCTATAGAAAATAGACAAAATATTTTTTATTTATTTCAAAGGCTTTTACCCCAACTCTTTAATCTACTGGTGGTGCAAAGAATGCTGGGAAAAATCCACAGCACTCTAGAACTGTAAGTTTTTATGAAGTGCAGCCTTATTTTTATTAAGCCTCTTCCTCCCTTCTTCCTCCCAAGAGATAAACATACTTTACCCCAGGGAGAAACTGGGATCAGAGCCTCTATTCTAAATATCTACCATTAATTGAACACCTACTATGTCAGACACCATGCTGAGCACTTTGCATGCCTGACACTATCACAAGAAACTGTAGTTTAGAGAAGTTAAATACAAAAGGAGGATTTGGGTCTCCTTGAGTCCAGGTCTGTGACTGCGTCAACTACTTCGAAGAAATGGAAGAGAAAAAAGTCAAAGAAGATGGATGGATGATTGCCTGCATTAGGCTGAATGGATTCCCCGAAACAGGAGGAAAGGCTTTTACACAGTGAGTCTGTTGTAAGATTATCTGAGGTTGCAGTTTATCTTAAGTTTTGCTTTCCAATGAGAGGGTAAGTTATAAAAGTTATTAGAGAGGGATAATTAGTGAAGGCAGCAGCTTTAGCATTCTGCCCATAAAACTGAAAGATGCTGTGTTTTCTGCAGGACTGTGCAGACCTAGAAATTGGTTAAGGAGGTTTCCCATGAGAACAAAGGGAAGGACATTTTAGAATGTAGATTGCTGGGAGGCATTTCTTTTTAAGCTGTCACCAGCATCCAAGTTATAATCTTGGGCATGCAATGTCAGTTCCCCAGGCTGATAACGCTGAGCAGGAGCTAAGGAAAAGAGGAGGTAAAAGAAAGTTGCAAGCTCACCAAGAGTTATTACAGCATTCAAGTCACCAGTGAGAGTTATATCTGAAAGAGAAAGGGGTGTCTAGTATATTTCCCATACTTGTTCAAACACTGGGGCATGGCAAAAATGGGCTAAAGTTTTATTGTGTCGGAGGAAGCACAGTTTCTCTCAATTATTTTTAAGTGGAGAGTACATGAATCATCTTTATGTTTGAATTTTAACATGTAGACTCTAAGTGAAAAGTAAATGAATAGAAAACAACACACGTTTTTCTGCACATTGTGTTGATTGAAGGTTTGTTAGATGCTGCTAGGGGGTTGGAAAAGGATGTACATCTCCCTTTTAACATCCACAGAAAAAGCCTTTATCAGTTCCTGTCTTGATTCTTGTCTACCCAGAGAGTGGTCCATGTACCTGTATCTGTATGGCCAGCTGCAGTGGGTGTGAGATGCCAAGGACAGTTAACTATGACCACGTGTTGGTAGAGTCCTGCTAGGAGAGCATATCTTAATGACCCAAACTGTGCAAGCTGTTTCATTTTCCACTTATCCATACCTCAGGTTTTTCTCCCTTTGGAGATTGTGTTCTCAAAAAAATGCAAGGTTATAATGTCTGTTGGAGGCCTTGAAACTTAAGTATGTTTATGTTGGAACGTAACCATGCGTGCCTAAGCAGGGCCAAGCTGTTTTGTTTTTCTCTTTGTTTATTACACCTTTAAACAAAAAAAGTGGAAATAGCACTAAGCCTATAATTTGAGGGTCTGAACCTCTACCTCATAGTGTTTTTGTAAGGATCAAACAAGATAAAATATGGGGAAAAATACTTAAAACCATAAGAAAAGGGAGTGTTCTGGGAAGATGACAGCTCCTTTACCTTCGATCCTATTTCCAATCTGTCTTTCTCACATGAACAAAATCACTGCTGGGGCTAGGAGGAAGCTGGCTGTAAGAGAGACTTTGAGTCTGCAGGAGGTATGGAGGATCAAAGAAGTTTGGACTTGTTGCCTTCATTGGTGGATGAGATCCTAAAGGCTAGCATCAGAGGGAACTGCAGTGAGGACCAGAAATGTCAAGTCTTGGGAAAATGATGGACCTCACTTATGTGTGGGCCACCTGATAGAAGGTCAACACTGGCCATGTGTGTGTGGCTGGTCTCTGTGGTGCTCAGGAGGCCAAATAAGAATTGAATGGGTGGATGGAGTCCTTTTTGCCCTTGAGGATAAAAGAGTGAAAGCAGGACAGGGAAAAGGCAAAGCATTCCTTTAATACCTTCAGAGACTCATGGAGTAGAGAACACTTAGCTTTCCACTGTCTACAGGGCTTAGGGTACTCCAGTGATCAAACCTTAGACTCTATGGAAAAATAAAATTAAAGGTGTCCTGAAGTTAGAAAGATGAAGATCAGTCAGAACGAATCAGAACATACGTCCAGTGAAATAGAGACTAGAGGAGCAAATACCAACTTGAAAAGCATACTGAGAATTACAGGCAATACAAGAGTAAATTTTCTGGAGTTAAAAACAATTTCTGTGCAAAAGTTTTTGGTTTAATTGAAGGAGAGGATGGTCAGAGTTGAGACTGAATTTGTGGTCCAGGAAACCAATTGGGATAAATGTCTTAAAGCAGAAAACAAAAATACAAAGAGAGAAATTATGATGAAAAAGATAAGAGACATGGAGGATAGACCCTAGATATCTAAATGCACATATAACTTAAGAAGGAAGTTTCTCTGGAAGATCTGAGTGACAGAATGAAAGGACATATTGAGGTCCAGGGAACATTGATGAGAAAAGACACATGGATAAGTATCCCTGGAAAATTCCTGAATTCTAAGGAGAAAAAGAAATTCTGACAACTTTCTTGTCAAAAAAATCAAGTTACACATGGGGAAAAAATTCAGATTTTCACCCTAGTTCTAATCTGCAATAATGGGATCTAGACAACAGTAATAGAGCTCCTAGAGACAACAGAGAATACAGGACTTCAGCCTGAGAATATCTTGCCTAGAAAACTGTAATTCACCTGGAATGAGAAACAATTCAATTAAGATTTTATAATAATTCATAGAATATCTCTCTAAGGAAAACACAACGGTCTAGAAGACATTCTAAATGAACAACTGAAGGAGAAATGCGTAATTAAGCCAGGGACATGTGAAATGAAGTGGAAACTGAACAACGAATCTGAGAATGAGTGCTTGTTTGTGTTTACGTAGACATAAATGGATAATAATAGACTGAGAATATGTGACATAAATGCTAAATATGCTAAATATGCTAAAATGCTAAATGTAGAGAAGAGACATGCTGCAATGGAAATTCAATTAATGGTTTAGAACTAAAATACTAAATTCTTAGTAAATCATAGGATTTGAGGTGAGGTGAGGATTTGAGGTTAAGGGAAATAAAACCATTCAGATTCTTCATCAATTTTGATGGGGAGGGTCAAGGAGAGAAATGCATGTATGCTAAACGCATGTTCTTATGGAGAAGTGGAAAATGATAGGAAATAGAGCATGTTATTGGGAGGAATGGTTTTTATTTTTACTTCAAATAATTGTAGAGGAAAGTTTTTTGGTGATGAACAAGGAAAAGATAAGGTAATCATTCAGGATCTGGGAAAAAATCTGATGGTAAAATTACCAAGCCAACATAGGCAAAGAGCAAAATAATGATCAAACTAAAAGAATTGGACAGAAAAATAATATAAAAATAATGATCAAAGTAAAGGGGAAGGAATAAAATTAAGTATGTCGTTGATTTCACTAAATATGAAAGCTGAATTATTTGGTTAAAAATGCCAGACTGACTTTAAAAATACAGTTAACTGCTAGAATGATTGAAAAAGAGAAATATGAAGAAAATATGAAGAAAGAAAAGCATCAGAGGCAAAAGGAATATGGACAACGTAGAATTTAAGATTAAAGCACTAAGGCGGGCCTGGGGGGCAACAATGAAAGGCATAGTTTATGGGAGCTGTATATCAGCTGGGAACTGGCCAGCTCTGAACAACTCAATAACTTTCAATAGCGATAAAGCAGAACTTAAACATGTGAGAAGAATTTGATAAAAATACAAATATAGTGGATTACTTCCATGTACCTTTTTGAATTACGCATATCTTGTACACAATAATTAAGCAATAGCATAGAAAAATAAAGGTAATAAAGGGAAATTTTTAACATCTCAAAAGAATATACTTTCCTTTACATATTCATAAGATATTTACAAAAATTGATCATGTACTTGGCCCAAAGAAATTTTGCATATAAAGTATAGATTTTACAGGCCAGCTTTTCTATCATAATACAACAAATGTTAGAAATTGAATGAAATAATTATTAGAAATTAGGAATAAATGACATGAAGGTAACTCCAAGATATTAAATGTGCAGCAACTAAGAACGTATTTCTGGGTAAGTACTGAGTGAAATTGGGAATTGAAAGAAGCTAGCCAACTGTATAGAAAGCAATGCAAATTAGAAACACATGATGCAGCCAAAGCTGTACTCCAAGAGAATGAGTGTGGCCTTGAATGCCTTTAATACTGAAGAAGAAAGATGAAAATTAAAGGGCTTTCGCTTATTACCAGTTATTTTAAAATCTTAGAACAGAAAAACGTCGAAAGGAAGAGGCAATTAACAAAGGTAAAAAAGAAGTGGGAGAAAAACACAATATGGGGAAGGATAAACAAATCAAATTACTGATTTTTTTAAAAAAACAAACTAGTTAAACCATTCAGGAGTCTACAGAAAAAGACGAGAAAGCAAAATTATAAAAATATGGATGGGAACAACCATGCACAGAGCAACAGAAAAAACCTTAAGAGCTGACTACAAGAAGGGTCTTAGTAGCAATTTTGAAACTAGACAAAAATGATACTTTCCTAGAAAATTATAAATTATCAAATTTTCCCAAGAAAACATAGACAACTGAATAGTTGACTAAAGGTGATGGAATGTGCTAGATTTAGCCTTGAAAAAGGCACCAGTCTTGATAGATTCAAAAAGGAAGTTGTATCTAATCTTTAAAATTCATTCCAATTTTATTTAAGATAATCCCCTAGTATAAGATAGAAATTATCCTATTTTATTCATGAATATAGTATTATATTAATAGTAAAACCTAATAAGGAAATATAGTCTAAAGAAGGAAACTTATGTCATAACTCACAAACACCAAGGAAAAACTTGTGAATAAAATATCAGTATATAGAATCCAGTAACTGATCAAGAGTTTAAAGCATCAGAGCCAGGTAGTATCAATACAGGAAAACAGCGGTTTCCAATTTTAGGAAAGTTATTATCATAATCCTATTAGACATATAATTATATCAAATGCTGCTGAAAAAAATACTTGATATCCAGCAGCCATTCTTATTAAAATTAAGTAAAAGAGTATTGGAAGGAAACCAAATGTAATGAAAATTTACTAAGAAGCAATGGCAAATATTGTCCTAAATGTTGAAACAATTAAACAGAACATTAAAATAATGAAAGTCAGGATTAGATAGAGAGATCTGTTACCACTTTCTAATCAATTTAGAGGTCCAAGAAAATGAAGCAAGACAAGAAATTCTGATATGAATACTGAAAAAGAAAAGATAACGTTATCTTTTCGCCAAGATTTGATTGACGTAACACCATCTAATCTGCTAAGATGTAATTGCATGACTAGAAAACCAAAGAGTAAAATACTAGAACAAATACAAGAATTTGGTAAGGTAGTAATAAGCATATTTTCTCTATTCTAGAAATTAGCATTTAGAAATGAACTTGAGATATTCTCTTTATGATAACAATAAAATCATACCATATTAGGAATTCCCAGGAAAGACACAGGACTTATATGAAGAAAATTATAAAGTCCAATGTAAGGATATAAATCAAGAGGTAAGTGGTAAAGTATATTTTCTTGGATAATACAAATAGAACAATATGAAAATTTTAATTCACTCAAAAATGAATACATAAATTCAATGCATTTGAAATTAGAATTATAAGGGTATTTTGGGGGAAATATTCAACTTTAGCAACACACATATGTATACACACTTTCATATATGCTTTATATATATACACACACAAATATATATAAAAGCGTGTGTGCACATGAACACATAAGTAATGTACAATTATATATACATACATATTTCATATATAGAGAGATATATACATATGTGTGCACAGATAACTTTACATATATGAAAAGATACATGAAAAAGAAAGTGAGCTATCTTGTCTTCCAAGATGTTAAGACATAAAGTCATATCACTATGATATTAGCATAGGAATGGAAAGTAGATGTATGGAGACAAAGACAGATTTCAGACATAGATCTTAGTTGTACATGAGAATATATGACAAAGGCAATATTTTAAATTTAGTCAGAAGGATGAATCATTTAATAAACTATGCTGACCCTGTGTCCTATGCATATAGAAGAAACAATATTAGATGCCCATCTTACATCATGTACAAAAATAAATTCCAGATGGATTAAAGATGTTTTCTTGCTGAACCATTTGCAGACATAATGTCCTTTTACTCATAAACTCTTCAGTACGTATTTCCTAAAAACAATTACAGTACAATCAAAATCACGAAATTACAATTGATCGACTATTATCTCATCTACAGTGCTAGATAATCACTGATTTTTCCACAAATGTCTTTTTAAGCAAAAGGAGAATGATAATTTCCTTTTCTGGTCCAGGATCCATTTCAGGATATCATGTTGCACTTGGTTGTCCTATCTTTTTAGTCTCCTTTAATCTGGAAGAGTTCCTCAGTCTTCCTTTGACTTTTATAACCTTGACGTTTTGAGGAGGATAGACGTTGTTTTGTACACGTCCCTCAATTTGATTTGCTTGATATAATTGAAGACATTCTTCACTATGCTTGTGATTGATCTATTATTTTCTATAGCTACTTTCAAACAGTGGCTTATTCCACTGATTTGAGGCCGCTCAGTGGCAAAAATGGATGGACCCCTGGTTCAGGGGCTTTCTTTTCAAGACCATTTGCTGACAACAAATCAGAAGAGCTCCTGATTCAGAAGCCACAGCCAGTAGAATAAAACCTATCATTTCCATATTACCTGGAAATCTTAGATTCCCTGTATTCTTCATAGATTCGTTTTGTTGATAAGTGACTAGAAAAACTTTTGCCTACTTGTTAGCCATAAAGGTAATTATATTTGAGGCAACACCCTTGTGAAAACCTTAGTCAATTGCATAATCAAATTTCACACCCAGCTAAATCAGTCTCTAATGAGAAGTCTGCCCAGAGAGGAAAAATAGTTTGCCTTATAACTCTACTTAATTCTGCTGGTTTTTCTTGAATTGTCAGGTAGTGGTTGTCTTTGTTGTGAATACTAATGTTTTTACGGCCAGCTGGCAGCGGCCTTTTATTTGGCATAAATTCTTTTGGCTCTGCCTCTCTTCCAACACCTCAAAGACTCAGTGGGCCAAAACTTCAACTAGTCTAAACGAGTTTTTCCTTTAATAGGTGTAATTTAATTTCCTGCCTATTTCTTTGCACAAATGTCAATGTTATAACATTTATCAAAAGGCTTGTGAACCAGCTGCCTGGTTGCTGTGGACTGGCAGACTGAAGTAAGACTGCCCCAGGAAACCAGAGCCCTGGGTTATTCCCAGGTTTTAATTAGTGTGGTTAGAGATCAGGATTTGTGACACTTCCTAGATAAAACCTTGGTTCCACTACTTTAGCACCCGTCTGACTTTGGGCAATTGAATTAATATCACCATCTCTAAACTTTCTCACTTATCAAACAGCAATAATTATGTTACATACATCATAGTTACTAATTTCAATGTGAGGAAGAAACGAAATAAGGATACATGGTGCTTAGCATACATATGACAATATTTAGTAAATATTGCCTATTGTTATAACTGGTTATGTCACTTTGGTAAATAACATAAATGAATGTTCTGGGTATCTATTAAAGTGTAGCAACCCTCCTCAAACCTCGTGGCTTAAGACCAAAACCAATTTATTATGTTCATGATCTATAAATCAAGAATTTGGGCAGGGCTTTGGCTGGGTGTAGTATCACCTTGTGTCACTCAATCATTGACAACTAATAGCGCCATGGTCTTGGATAGTCCAAGAAGGCTCCACTTGTTTGGGCTTTCACTTGTCTGGTGGCTTGGGAGGGACAACTAGAAGACTCATCTGAACTTGATCTCTCTCCTTCTCCACGTAGTTGCACGTCTTCTCCATATGGTCTCTCCCGCAGGATAGTCAGACTGCTTACACAGCAGCTCAGGACTCAAAAGCAAGTCTTCTAAGAGAACAAAGAAGAGCTGCAAAGCTTCTTATGACTTAGTTTCAGAAGTCACAAAGTGTCACGCGTGCTGCATTCTTTTGGTTTCACATGAACATGAGGAGGCATGATTCATTGAGGGGCCATCTTGAAGACAAGCTACCACAATGAATAATTGTGTTTCTTCCAGGAGTATTCATTTATGTCTGTGTGCAGACTAATAGTTATGTACTAGTTGGGCATATGTCCCAAGGTCTTTTTTTTTTTTAAAGATTTTTTAATTTTTTTCCTTTTTTTCCCCCCCGGTACATAGTTGTATATTCTTCATTGTGGGTCCTTCTAGTTGTGGCATGTGGGATGCTGCCTCAGCGTGGTTTGATGAGCAGTACCATGTCCGCGCCCAGGATTCGAACCAACGAAACTCTGGGCTGCCTACAGTGGAGCGCGCGAACTTAACCACTCGGCCACCGGGCCAGCCCCTCCCAAGGTCTTTTAATACAAAAATTCTTGAAAAAAGGACTACAGACTAATTACATGGAGTGGCTTGAAATTTTCTGAGATTGCATTTCGGGAATGAGATTGGCCTAGGAGATCCCAGGAAAGTATAACCGAGAGCAGACTCCTCTTTAGACTCAATATTTCCTGACGTTTCATTTCTTCTAATTGAAATTAGTTGAAGATTTGGGAATATATTACTAGGTCATTGCTCTGACTACACTATGTAAAAAGCTGCCGCTCCATCTCAGTGGCTTGTAATGATAAACATGTATTTCCTTCTCTCGTGTCTATAAGTCAACTGTGGCTCTGCTGGGCTTACCTGGATCTTTTGGGGTCAGCTGGACTAGACTTCATGTTGTAGATAGGTCCAGGAATTCCACATGCTTCTTCATTCTGGAACCATGATAGAGTTCCATTCTGAACTTAAAGATGAAATTCAGGAGCTCTAGAGGCTAAAGCAAATTGCTCCAGTACATTTAAGAGCTCTGCTCACATCATGTCCACTTCCATCCATCAGCCAAGTCAAACCACATGGTAAAGCCCAAAGTCAATACGGCTTGGAAGTCTATTCTACCCATTTGGAGGCCATGGGGGAAAGGAATAATTTTGAACAACTAACATTCTCTGCCATGAAGAGTCTAGGCACAGTAGAATAAGTCAGTTTCCCCGGACATTCATATCATGCTGAAAGGCTCTGCAATTTTCCATTTGTAAAGCTCTACCTCCCATACAGTAGAATAGAGCATCTATCTTCTGACAAATTTGGGGGTTACTCAGAGTTCAATCCAACACATCAGATTTTGATTGTATAATAAACAGAAATTACTACCCTATTTTTGGACTCTGTTATGTATTTTCACACTGTGTTTATGAAGCACCAACACTGTATTTAGCTATTGACAATGCATAAGAAATTGGTCTCTGCCCTGAGGAATTTATTTCAGAGCAATTCAAGTTGTTTAAATCAGTGTAAGGCTCTCAACTTTGAACAGACAGCTGTGGAGAGGAGATAAGCTTTTGAAGATGCAGCAGAAATGGTGTTTATAGACGGAATGAAGGTGGGAAAGATGACAGGCAACCAAGAAAGGGAGTTTATCTGAACTTGCAAAACGAGTGGGAGGAGAGGAAAGAACCAACAGTTCAGATGATGGAACAGACAAAGGTGGGGCTCCAGCTCAACTTTATCCTCTGCATTTTCAGAAATCCTGAGGAATTTAGACATCAACTGGATTTATTATTTGACAGACATACCTCTTGAAGTTTTAACTTGAGGTTTATCATGTCTCCATCACATACTTGTTTTGTGCTGATAACACGGAATAGTTCTCCTCGAGTATAGGGAATTTCTCTCAGTCCCTGTGGGTATGTTGTTAATAGAAAAATTGATATGCCTTAGCGATTCTCCAACTCAAGTTAGCACTTGACCTGACCATAGGCTGAAACAGTAATTTCTATTATGTTGTAATTTCAGAGTTCCCATAGGCATCTATGCCTTCAAAATTTCTACAACTAAACTCACCACGTACCAGATAATCCTAAATTACTGTGTGAACGTTGGTACATTATAGGAATTAAAGATAACAAGGGAGACTGTGGTATCTCATAGATACAGTAGCTCATTGGATGGACACATGACTGAGGGAGATTTGATAGAAAGATCCAGACTGGTGGAAGAGCCCCCTTGCCAACATGAGCTGTCCACTCACTCTGTGTGCAATCTCTTCTCCAGTCTCTGGAGTGGGAGTTTGGTTTTGACTGCCAGGAATTCATTGACTCTTCCCAATATCCTCCCATCATTGTCTTTGATGAGTTCTCTCTCCCATTGTGGGTAATATTTGGTGAGTCTGTGAACTGAGATGCCCTATGCTGCTACTCCTCCTCTGTGTTCGTGTTTTGATGTGTCAGCTTGGCTACCCCACTGTCCCCATTTATTTAATCAAATGCTAATCTAAGCATTGCTGTGAATATGTTTTGAAGATATTATTCAAGTCCATAGTCAGTTGACTTTAAATAAGGAGATTATCTTCAATAATCTGAGTGGGCCAGATTCAATCAGTAGAAAGACCTTATTAGCAGAGCTGGAGCTTCCCTTGGGAAGAAGAAATTCTGCCTGGGGGCAGCAGCTTCAGACTGTGCCTGGCAGTTTCAGCCTGCCCCCGTGATGGCCTGGGAAGTTTGGACTTACCTAGCCCGCCTGCTGGATCCTGCAAGCCAATTATTTGCAATAGATCTCTTAATATATATCACTATATATTGGCTCTGCTTCTGTAGTTGAACCCTGGCTGATACACCTTCCCATCTCTGCTTTCTCACAAGTGAAACTAAAGGCATGCCCCAGTAAGCCCTTAGTTTCCTCCTCACAACATCTTTCCTTTCACTGCCCTGCTAGAGCTGAGGTGGACATCAAGCTAAGCTTGGCCAGCTAGCAACTTTCAGAGTCTTTCCCTTGAGAAAAACATGAGGGATAAAAACAAAACAAACAAAAACCCTGACTTTTGGAAGTTTTTTCTTTCCAATAAAAGTGTCCTGACAAGATCCTCTAATAGTTTCTTCTTTCCTGTTTTTGCTCTATTTCCAATCCTGGTTCATAACTATTGCATTCTTTTAGGAAATTTTCCTTCTGCTTGGCTATAGCAAAAACTGGCTGCCAAGCCCATTTCTGTCGCTTGCAACAAGAACAAAAAACCTTAACTGATACAACCCCTGAACTCTCAGACCAAAAAACTTGGTTCTGATTCAAACCTGAGTATTTCCACATGGAGAATCCCCTGAAGGGCCTATAATCAGATGGGCTCTACTAATTCTTTTGCATTAAGGCATGGGGTAGGGACTCTATTAAAATGTCAGTGTTTTCTGGCAGGAGTAATACATTAAGCTATTATCAATCACATACATTTTAGTTCAACTTAACCTTTCCATTGAGCGATACATGTGTGGAAATCCAAATGAATAAAGAAGACCACATGTGAATTGTGATTCAAGGGTTGATAAGAAAAGAGTTGGAACATGAAGCAATCCATGAAATGTGTCAAAGGCAAAACAAAGCAGAGGATGAGGGGGTGGAAGTGGTAGGATAGGGGATGGCAAAATAAGGAGGCTGCAGGAGGGGAAATGGAATTGCCACACTGTTATAGCAACTAGCCATGCTTACTTTATACAGTAGGCAAGATAATGGCCCCCAAAGATGTCTACATCCTAATCCCTGGAAACTTTTGTATAGGCTATTTTACATGGCAAGGAGGAATTAAGTTGCATCTGCTAATCAATTGATCTTAATATTAGCCTGAATTATCCAGGTGGGCTCAATGTAATCAAATGCATCTTAAAATGGAATAGGGAGGCATACAAGGAGCCAGTGTCAGAGGGATGAGATGTGAGAAAGCCTCGACCAGCCCTTGCTGGCTTTGAAGATGAAAGGGGCCTGTAAGCCAAAGAATGCAATGCAGACTCTAGAAGCCAAAAAGGCCAGGAAATGAATTCTCTAGAGCCTCTGGAAGGAAGGCAGCCCTGTCAACGCCTTGTTTTAACTTAGTGAGACCTGCAGCAGATTTCTGACCTACAGAACTATATGGCAATAAATTTCTGTTAAGCCAATAGGTGTGTGGACAATTTGTTAAAGTAGCAATAAAAAACTATTAGACCCTATAACACATGAACATAGTAGAAAGAATAAAGGAGTTTAGCCACAAGACCTGGAGGTGGTCTGTACAATGGAAAGGAACAGATCATTTCCCTGCTCTACCATTTACTGGCAAGGTGACCCTTAGCAAGTACTTAATCTCTCTAAACCTCAATGTTATCATCTCTGAAATGGGCAAAAGATACCTACCTTTCAGGATTGTTTTTTGTTTTTTCCTGTAAATTAGAGATAATACAGTGCTTAGCTCGTAATGTCTGAACTTTCTGTCCACCTCTGACCAAGGCTGGGATTCACTGGATACCAGTGAAGGGCAAGGACTTGATTCTAGCAGGCTGGGAAATGTAAAACAAAGGGGAATCTGCTGTTTGTAGGACGCCTGGTCAACATGGACTCAGGAAGAGGGTAGGTGATGTGAAACCCAAAGTGTCAGGGCAGAGGCAATAACTGTCTTTGAGCAGAGCGGGCTAGCAGCCTGGCTTGGTGAGATTGAAGGAACGAGTTCAGGACTGCGGATGCTGGAGAAAGTCCCAGAGGCAAGGACAGCAGCAGGCCTCCCATAATTGTGGAGGGCTCTCTAAGGAGGCCTAGAGAGTTTGGGCGCCTAGTGGCAGTACAATAAATATAGATGAGTGTTTGGGGTTTTTAATTAAATTTTGCAGATTCTAGCCATTATTTCTTTGAATGATTTTTTCTTTTCTCTCTCCTCTCCCATCATTACATGTATGTTGATTTGTATGTATGGTGTCCTGTGTTTCTTTGAGACTATTCATTTTTTATCATACTCTTTTCTGTTCATTCTTCAGATCACATAACCTCTGTTGATCTATCAGCAAACCTCTATTGATCTATCTTCAAGTTTGCTGATTCTTTCTTCTGTCACCTAATACTTACAGCTGAGCCCCTCCAGTGAACTTTTAATATTTGTTTTGTGCTTTTCTATCTCTTCCATTTGATTCTCTTAAACAATTTTTAACTTTTTATTGATCTTGATTTGATGAGACATTCTTACAATGCCATTATTTCTTTAAGTATGGTTTTATTTAGTTCTTTGAGCATCTTTTTAATAGCTGCTTTGAAGTCTCTGGCTGTTAAGTCAATCATATGAACCTCTTCAAAAGCAGTTCTTGCTACCCGCTTTGTGTGTGTGTGTGTGTGTGTGCGTGCGTGTATGGGTCATACTTTCTGTTTCTTTATATGTCTCATAATTTTTGGTTGAAAACTGGACATTTTAGGTAATGTAGAAACTCTGGATGCTGACCCCTCTCCCCCTCTCAGGAATTATTGTTGCTTTGTTTGCTGGGTCATTTGTTTGTTTAGTGACTTGGCTGAATGAATTCACCACCATCGTCTTGGTTTTATGTGGCTGGGGCAGAGTGCCTGGGGGCCGGGTCTGTACCCAGAACTGGATGGGGAGGAGATGTGATGGGTGAGCCATGACTTAAGTGCCACAGACTCATTAGTCTTCCCAAGATTTAGTAGATCATCATGAATGAATGTTTCTCCATTGATGTATTCTCTTAGGAAAATTTCTAGAGACTTCAAATGATTTTTTAAAAATTTCCTCAGTTAAATTGTTATTTTTCTGGGGAGCGTCTCCACTGAGCTCCTTATTCTGCCGTTCTGGAAATCCTGCCTCCCATTATTATATTATTATTATTATTGTTATTATTTTGGTGAGGAAATTTGGCCCTCAGCTAACATCTGTTACCCATCTTCTTTTTTTTGCTTGAGGAAGATTGTCCCTGAGCTAACATCTGTGCTAAGCTTCCTCTATTTTGCATGTGGGACGCCACCACAGCATGGCTTGATCAGCAGTGTGCAGGTCCGTGCCTGGGATCTGAATGCATGAACCCTGGGCCACAGAAGCAGAGCACTTGAGCTTAACCGCTACACCACCGGGCAGGCCCCTCGTTATTTATTTTCTACGGTTAATTTGAAGATATCGTATTGCCCTTTAAATAGGGGGATGAAAACTATTTCTGTGACACCATGTCAGCATTAACTTTGATACATGAGAATTTCTGAAGCATGCCCTATGTGAGGATGGGGATCATTGACAACAACTTAGTTACCCTCTAGCAAGAGTCCATAGTCTCTGAGAAGCAGCAGTTTAGATGGGCTTCCATCTGAAGCACTGGTTTCAATACAGTGATTGATTGTGGCATCTATTTAGGTATCTCTGGAAAAGTCTGACTGTAGAGTTGGAGATATGCAGGGTCGGCCCTCCCAGAGGTATCTGTGGGCACTTAGTAGAATTGCTTTTCATCTAGGAAGAAAAAAAGATGATAAATGAGCTAACAAATTGAACCTTTGGGTTTGAAGTAAAAGGCTTAAATGTCAACTAAGGAAACACAGATAAAGATCAGAGTGCAATTGTGCTTAATAGTGTATGTTAGTCAGTATGTCGAAAAAACAAAGGTTTTTGAAATTATTTTGAAATACAGGAAGGGAGATAATTTAAGTGATACAAAAGAATTCTTTGGATATTACATTGTTGTCGTTGTGCGAGAGAGAGCAGCAACATTTCATTCACTCTTCTGGTGGGCCACCAGGAGACTTTCAGCTTCATGGACTATTTTCTTCTTTGTATAAATACTGCAACTATGCTGTTACAGATACAGGGAAGGCCTCCATTTATGTTTATTGAACAAATGAATGCAAGGTATAGGGATTAATATCCAAAATTATTACACAACTCAGTTGCAAAAAACAAATAATCTGAATAAAAAATGGGCAAAGGACTTCAATAGACATTTTTATAAAGAAGACATATAAATGGTCAGCAGGTACATGAAAAGGTGCTCAACATCACTAATCTAATTGTCAGGGAAATACAAATCAAATTGACAATGAGATTTCACCTCACATCTGTGAGAATGGTTATTATCAAAATGATAAGAGATAACAAGATTTGGCCAGGATGTGGAGAAAAAGGAATCCTCCTACACTGTTGGTGGGAATGTAAAGTGGTATAACCACCATGGAAAACAGGATAAGGGTTACTCAAAAAATTAAAAATAAAGCTACCATATAATCCAACAATCCTACTTCTGGGTATATATCCAAAGGGAATGAAATAACAATCTTGAAGAGAGATCTGTATTCCCATGTTCATTGCAGCATTATCCGCAATAGCCAAGGCATGGAAACAACTGAGTTGTTCATCAACGGATGATTGGATAATGAAAATGTGAGAGAAACACATACACACACACACACACACACACACTGGAATTTTATTTAGCCATAAAAGAAGAAATTCCTATTGTTTGTGACAATGTGGGTGAAACTTGAGGGCATTGTGCTAAATGAAAAAAGACAAAAAGAGACAAATACTGTATGACGTCACTTATATGTGGAATCTGAAAACATAAAACTCATAGAAACAGAATGGATTAGTGGTTTCCAGGGGCAGGGGTGTGAGGGAAATGGAGAGACGATGGTCAAAGGGTAAAAACTTTAAGTTATAAGATGAATAAGTCTGGAGATCTAACATACAGCCTGGTGACTATAGCTAAAAATACTGTAATGTGTACTTGAAAGTTGCAAAGAGAGTAGATTTTCTTTTGTTGAGGAAGATTTGCCCTGGGCTAACTGCTGCCAATCCTCCTCTTTTTGCTGAGGAAGAGTGGCCCTGAGCTAAGATCCGTGCCCATCTTCCTCCACTTTATATGTGGGATGTCTACCACAGCATGGCTTGCCAAGAGGTGCCATATCCGCACCCGGGATCTGAACTGGTGAACCCTGGGCTGCCGAAGCAGAACGTGTGCACTTAACCACTGTGCCACTGGGCCGGCCCGAGAGTAGATTTTAAATATTCTCACCAAAACACACACACTAAATGGCAACTATGTGAGGTGATGGATGTATTACCCAACTTAATTGTGGTAATTATTTTGTAATATATATATATATATCAAATCAGCACATTATACATCTTACATTTTCACAATGTTATTTGTCAATTATACCTCAATAAAGCTGGGAAGGAAAAGGTGTAGTCATTGCTAGATCAGTCAGTGTCCAGTCATGGAGATACAAACCATATCGGTTATTTTAGCAAAGAAAATCTCACATAAATAATTGGTTTAACATTGGAGAACTGAAAGAACCAAGAGGTGACCCTGAAGTAACCAAGAGACCGAAACTTCAGGCAGATGTTATCATCTCTTGGGCCTAGAAGCTTGGAGAAGGGCCCCTTTGAGCTGGGACTTAGGTATCCGAGGAGGAGGTGCAGCTGGCACTGGTGCCCCTGAGGAAGCACATGAGGCTGGTTGTGAAATGCCAGGTAGAGAGACTGTAGACTGGAACCAAGTGCACTTGGAACCAACCACCATTGCCAGAGTGAAGGGCTCTCGCCGAGGTGATGTGGATGGGAACCACAGGCAAACAGGCAGGAGCACGTTCTCTCTCCCTCCTCCAGGCTTCTAGTCTCCTCCTGTTGGCAGAATGTAACAGGGAGCAAAGAAGAAATGTAGTGTGCAGATCTCCAGCCCCAGCAGCACAAAGCGAAATTTAGAAGGAGGAGGAGGTTTGCTGTGAGAGAAAACAGCTTAGTAACTGGCATACTCAGATGTTGACGTATAATCCTTTGTGTAGGTCCAAACTCTTTTGAGTATTTCCTTCCAAACTGGAGTGGATACAAATCTCTTCTTTTCAGGGAGAATTAAAGTTGAGTTTGTGTTTAAACCCGTAAAGAGTGCCATTTTGGGGTCTATGTTAGATCTAACAGAAATAATACAGCTCTATATAGACTGTTTTTTTCCCTTAACTTTTTCCCCTTTGAACCTGTTACCCAGAATTGACTTCAGCATACTGCTAAGTTCATAGTACCAGGTTCTCATATGCAGAGCCGTGCAGGATCCCTGTCTCATTTTATTTTTCTCCTTTATCATCCATCTGCATCGTAGAGGGTTGAATGGTGTCCCCCAACAGGGTATGTCCATGTCCTAATGCCTGGAACCTGTGAATGTGATCTTAATTGAAAAAAGGGTCTTTGCAGATGTAATTAAGAACTTGAGAAAAGACCATCCTGGATTATCCAAACACGTGTCCCTAAAGAGACACACAAAGGAGATACACGGGTGGAGGAGAGGGCCATGTGACGGAGGCAGAGACTGCAATCATGAGGCACAAGCTAAGGAAATCCTGAAGCCACCAGATGCTGGAAGAGATAAGGAACAGTTCTCTAGAGACTTCAGAGGGAACATGGCCCTGCTGGCACCTTGATTTCAGACTTCTGGCATCCCGAACCGTGAGAGAAAAAATGTCTGTTTGTATAAGGCACTAGTTTGCAGTAATTTGTTGCAGCAGCCTCAGGAAGCAAATATTTATGTCTATCTCATGCTCCCATTTTAGTGTATTTATATCTTTCTAATCCAATGTCCATATTTTTTATGTGGATTTATGGACATCCTTGATAAATGTCTAGGCTTATTAGTAATGAGAGGAATTCAAGTTTCAAATGGCTATGAAGCAACTAAATCTACCAACAAAATACCATGAATGTGCCAGACCAATTCTGAGGACAAATAATCTGTCCCAATTGCCCCAGAAGTCCACTTAGAAATTATACTCCCAAACTCGGGTGTCATCACCACAGTGCATCTGTTGTATTAGCAAAATGATAAAAATCTTTCCACTGTTGATAAGGGAAACAGGCACACTCATGTATTACCGGAGGTGCTGTAGATAGTAGTGACCATAGATAGTAATTTGGCAATATGTGATAAGAATCGTAAAGGTGACACCATTTGCCTTGATGACACCACTTTTAGGAATATGTTCCAAAGTAGTAAAAGAAAAAAATATATATGAAGGCATTTCTGTACCTAAGCAAAATAAAACAAACAAAACAAAACAATCTCTGGAATAGTTTGAAGGCCCAACTGCAGGCTAGTAAATACTCATTCATACAGTAAATTTTTATTTTACACTCTCATGAGTACTGAGGATAAATGGTAAATAAAGCAAAGTAGTATCCTCAAGAAACTTAAAACCTAATCCATGTTCTTTCCTGTGACACAAAACACCCTGAACAGTCGCAGGTGCAGTCTAATGATTTGCAAGGGGGTGAGGGGTGTGTGTCTGTGTGTGTTGGAGTTGATGGAGGGGTAAAGGGTAGCCTTGTTCCCTACGAGTATTTCTCAGAATTCCTGAGGAATAGATTTTTAGTTTTGTATAGCTTTTGACTGAAAAATTTCTTCTGGTAATTTCTATACACTCCCATAGGAGAGAGAGATTAAGACTACTCCCTAATAATGCCAAAAGTCAACATTAATTGAGCGCTTACTTTGTGACAGCTCCTGTCCTAAGCGCCTTACATAAATTAACTCATATCGCCCTACCAGGTGGGGATTCAGGCAGACTAGCTCCAGAGCCAGTGCTCATAAACCTTACACTGACTGCTGCTTCTTCCTTGATGGAATAAAGGTGAATGGATTATTAAGATAAACTTAGAAACCACATTGAGTAGGAGAGACAATACCTGGAATAAAAAATAGTAGATGTTGCAATGTGGCCTATATAAGAGCAGTGTCATAATTAGGTTAATCTAAACAAAATAAATCAAAAGCAGCTACAGCAAAAGTTGTGTTTTGTTGGCGTTGAGCGCAGCTCTGTTGCAAGCTACTCGGCGCCTTCATCCTGGTAGACCTCAAACCATCATCTGTACGGTGTGATGAGTCTGTGTGTGCTCCTCACTTACTGATTAATTTCATACCAGAGTCTTTCTATTTTTGACAATTTTTGGTTATTGGTTCATTCTACAGCTGAATACAATTTAAAATCATCAAAGAGAAACAAGTTTAATTAGCATGCAAGTTGTATCCATTGTTACGTTATTTTTCTTTATGCACATATCAACTTTACTAGCATTCTTTGCAGGGCATTGGCCTGTTTATAACCAAAGAGAAGGGGTCCCATATTATCTCAATATACTATTTGTGGTCAAATATAAAGCTGCATTTATATCCTCACATATCTTCTATATTCTGAAAGCCTGTCTTTTTAAGCTCGGCATTTTAATTGTAAGGGTTTCATACGTTTTCTTCAGTCTTTTCCTCAAAATTTCATAGAAAATGCATGTCATCTTTTCACTTCACCTTCCTCATAAAACAAGAGCAGAATATTTTCGTAATTAACGCCCTTCACCATATAACTGGTTGTTTCGATAATCATAGTCGATGTGATAGAGCATTTTCGTGTCCAGCCAGGAGAGAAGACATAAAAGCTTCAAATGAGATAATTGGTGTGTAGATTATTCGTCTCTTGCATGGAATTCTAACAGCTTCTCTATATAGCCTGTGAGCTACCATCACCTCAATTTATAATAAATATGGCTTAGACGAAAAGATGTTAAGTGATTTGCTTGTAGTCACCAAACATGAGCTGACATTTGGGGACTAGTTCCTATAGGTCACTTGATAAGAATATTGCCATATTTTCTATTGAAAACAATCTAGGAATTCTCCATTGCCCATCAAATTCCAAATCCTGTGGCCAGGAGTTGTTAAAGGTTCAAACAAATTGTTCTCAAAGTTGAGCATGAATCAGAATCACCTGGAAGGCTTGTTAAATCATAGATTGCTGGGTCCCTTGTCCAGAGGTTCTGATCCAGTAAGTGTGAAATAGTGCCTAAAATTCGAGATTTCTAAAAAGCTCCCAGGTGATGCTGACTCTTATAGTGTGGGGAACACACATTGAAAATTACTGACATGAATAATAAAGATGTTTATTTTAAATAACAAATAATCCTGGGATGGGGCAGCTCCAGGGTTGGAAAATGAAGCAACTCAAAGATTCTCAAATTTTCAGCCTCGCCTTCTCACTTCCTGTCATGGTCACAAGATAGCTGTTGCTGTACAAAGTACCACATGAAGAAGGCAGGATGCCTATTGAAAGTAAAGGGAGTATCTTTTCTGGTGTGCTTTTAATCCATGGGGAAACCCTTCCTGGATGTTCCAGCAGACCTCTATTGGCCACAAGTGTGTCACATACCCAGGCCTTAACCAACCCCTAACTAGCAGAGGAACAGGATTACCATGCTGGATCTGGATGAATTAAACTTTACTTCTGAGCAGAAGGTGGGGTCACCTTCCTGGGTACCTTGCCAAGGGGAAGAAGGTGAATGGCCCAAACATAATCGGGTTGGTCAGCAGGGGAGAGCTGAGGAGAGGATGTTGGATTGGCAACCAATAGTATCTACTCTACTAGACAGTTAAGATCTTGTGCAATTAGCTTGATGATACTGTAAGTGCAGTAATAAGAAATAAGACCCTAAGTGCTTCTATCTGCTACCTAATGAGGACCCCAGTTAGTAGAGTATTCCATCCTGTGAGGGTTTAATATAAAGAAGCTACTCTTAGAATAGCATAATTTGCTCCAAAGAAGTAGGTTGATTTCCCTCAGGTGGAAATGGATTGTATTCAACATATGTAAAATAACATCTAACCTAATTTATTAGGAATAGGGCTTCTGAGCTTTGATTTTCTTGCCAAACAAAAATTAGGAAAGGCGCTGCATGCTTCATGACTTGGGTGAGAATGCAGCTTCTAAGAGGAGCTGAGGGAGCGTGACACGACCGTGACTTGTCCTCCACAGAGGCAAGGGTTTCTGTTCTACGTTCTTCCTCCACTCCCTTTCTTCCTTTCCTTGTCCTTTTTGTGTTCCTTCCAAATATAACAAAAAGACTGGAAATTTGGAGATTAGGATGAGAGGAAAATTTCAACACTACTTTGAAGGAGAAAATTACAGATGATTTCAATATATCTGTTGTAGATCCGTCTGTCCATGAATTCTTAGGACCGTCTTTGAAAAATGTAGGAATTGGTTTCTGTCTCCCTGTGTCAGGTGCTATAAAGCCCACAGTGGTGAGAAAAAACAAATTGAGGGCCTTCAGAGATAATATGTTAACACTGGTGAACTAGCAAGTTGTAATAAAATAATTAGGAAATGATGAGTTTTGAGTATTTATTACCTTTGTTTTTAATATAATTTATTTAATTGCAAGCTTATATAGATTTATTTTTAATATAGTGTATTTAACAGGCTCACAAACTGCCTGAAAATTTATGAGCTGGTGTGATCGAGCTCTCGTACACCACTGGATATATTACACACAGGGGAGGGAGAGGAGACCTGTTGAAGCTGAGGCCGGTGGTATTACTGCTTCTGCAGGACCTCTGCTTCATTCAAGTTTCTGCTGCTGAAATGAGAGGGGTATTCTAGATGTATGCCAATTCTACTGGCTAGAACTCATGTCAGAAAGTCTGTTTCTGTCAGACTCCATGCTGCCCCTGTGTTTCCGTGGCTCTGAGTATCCTAAGTAAAAATCAGCTATAACTAGAGTAATAAAATTCTACAATGGGTGACTATATCAAGCCCTAACCTCTCTCCCCATATGTGTACAAACTCCTCTGACCCGAGGGTATACCACCCAGTATTGTGGCCCCATTTACTGGTCCTTGATCACCATTTGAGGCAAGCCCAAGCCTCCTCTTAATGTAAGGGTGAAAACAGAAAGAGCAGAGGGATGAAGTCATTGGTTGGGTTTAAGGGAGATCTGAAATTAGATAGGGAACTACATTGTTTTTTCCCATCCTGATCTCAAAAAAACTTAATGAAAACTGATAAGATAAAACTTACTGGCAACCAGCTTTAAAAAAGACTTCAGATTTTATCCCCTAGTACATCAATTACCGTTATTCTGTATCTTGAGAACCAGAAATACAGAAGATATTTTGAAATTCTTATTTGATCTCTAATCTGCTTGTCTGCCTCCTGTTGTTTCTGAAATGCATAAATTGTGCAGATAACTGGGTATTATGGATGGGCTGGAACAAAGCCTTGGAGAAGCTGGTGTGTGAGGTTTGGCAACAATGCCCCAAATATATATGTAAATATGTACATAAGTATACATACATATATACGCACATGCATATGTATACATGTGTGCATATATGCTAATATATTTTAAGAAAGAACTTGAAATGTGCCTTCATTTACAGTTCAGACAAAGATTTCTTAATAGACATTTGAAGAGAGGGAGAAGTCATATTACAGGGAGGAACAACAACTGAGTGAAACATAACCATTGGTAAGGAGGAAATTTGGCGTGGTGGCTTACACTCAACTTCATGATCTACAGGTCAAGAAGGAGCAGTGGTTCTAAGTAGACCTGCTCGATGGATGGTCTACATGCCTCCATGCCCTGCAAGGAAGAGTTGCACATACAATGACAAAAGTGTATCATGACAAATCTAAGCTCCTCCAGGAAACTCTCTCACAGTGTTGGAGGTTTATATCAGTTGACAGGCAGTCCCCCAAAAGATATGTCCACCATGTCCTGGAAACTGGGAATTCAACCTTATTTGGAAAAACGGTCTTTTCAGATGTAATTAAGGATCTTGAGAGGCGATCATCCTGGATTATCCAGATGGGCCCCATATCCAATAACAAGTGTTTTCTTAAGTGACACACAGAGGAAAGACATGGAGAAGATGAGTGGAGATTGGAGTGATGCTGCCATAATCCAAAGAACACTTGGAACCACCAGAAGCTGGAAGTGACAAAGAAGGATTCTTCCCTAGAGCCTTCAGACCCTGCTAGTTCCTTGATTTTGAACTTGGGCCCTCTAGAACTGTGAGGGAAAAATTTTCTACTGTTAGAAGCCACTGAGTTTGTGGTAGTTTGTTACTGCGGTCCTAGGAAATGAATATAAGGCTGAATGATAAGATAAAAGGTTTTAGATTACTAAGGAACCACCCAACTCTGCTGTGGGATACCTTCCAAGAACAGGCCACCAGAAGGGGGCGTTAACTTTTCACCAGTAGGAGGGGACAGTGGAAATCCAGAGACAGATGATGCAGCTCTACTTTGAGGTATTGCAAGCTCAGTGTAGTCAGTGCTACCACTTGCTTCGCTTGGGTGGATCTTCAGCAATGTGGTTGGCAGTGATGGCACCAACAAGGTGGTGAGCAAAGCCACCACGGACACTGGAAGCGATGGATGGCAAGGGCGCTGGTGAGTTAGTCCATGGTTGGGCTGATCTATAAGATACACTCCTCCCCATGACAATCTAAACCACACATCCAGGGGAAGGGCTGGGTCCTTCAAGCTAACAAGTAGGGACAATTGGTCCAAAACACTTAAGAACAAAATGTCAAAGCAAACTTCCTAGAACCTATAAGTTGGAGGGTTCAAAGGGACATTTTGATCACATATTTTATTTAATGGTGAGTAGAAATAATCACAGTACTACATTTTCCACATTACTGTGTGGAATGATTTATTGCTCCCGTGTCTTGATTATTGTTGCCCCTATGGACAGAATCTGTGTAGCAGTACAACTTGCTATGAACACATTTTCCAGGGCAAAAGCTGAAAATATCTCTGATAGCAATGTTGTGCCACTTTGGGTAGTAAGTGACAGTCAGGGAGAAATCATTTGGATGGCAAAATGCTGGAAATTTTAAATTGTGGTGGGAATGGGCAATTCAATAAAATACACAAAATTGGCATTGCTCCAGAAAACCCAGATGGTGGAGACAAGGCATTAGCAGCTCTTATTTTCTTAGCTTTGGATAACTGAGACCAGAAAAAGTCAACAATGCATTTGTTTTTACCAAAATATAATTTTAGTCAAAAAGGGTGCTATTAATTAAATCTCTAATTAATGATACTCAGGGTGCTGCAAGTTTCTAAATGAGAAAACACCTGGGTTAAAGATGGTACACTCACCACTCAGGTTTTGTGGATTCAGAGCATGATGAAGCCTTATGAGGCTTCAAGGGCTGATGATTCAATCCCCTTGTTTTGCAGATGTGGAAATTGAGGCAGAAGTTGTACTGTCTTAGATGAGTCACCCTAGGACGGAGTGCCAGAGGCTGGAGAAGAACCTGGACTGTTGAATTCCAGTCTGCTGACCTTTTCACCCTGCCACTCTTCAAGAGTTCTTATCTAAACTCTGGCTTCCCACTGCTGACAGCATTGTCCTTGGCCACTTTTTGAAGCTCCTGGCTGCTTATCTTTGACTTCAGCCTCTTTCCAGCTTCTTATCAGAGGCAGAGCTTTAATTGGCTTCTTAACACACTGTCAATTCTACTTGAAAGGCTAGGCTGAGCAAGGCACTCAATTCCGGGACGTTCTCAGACATGAGCTGTCTTCCTCAGAGGATCTCCAATTCAAAATCAGTCCCTTTAACTACAAACTTTTACTTCCCTAGAATCATTTTTCTCAGACTTAATTTAAACATCTTTTGTAAAAAAAAGACATGAAGTCTTTAAAAGCCCACAGGTTCTTCTCATACACGACAACTAATATGACTGGTTCTAGGGGGGATCTCTGTGAATTTCACATACATTGTGGGAGAATGCATGGTGTACATGGAAAATATAAGATTTTGGAATCCAGAAGGTGTTAATTCAAATCCCAAATCAACCACTCTCAGCTTTGCCCTGTAGTTGTGTCAGTAACCTGGGAAACATTTTTCCCTATAGCAGGATAACCCAGTGGAGTCATTAACTCTGTGTTATTTTCCTGCAGGTTCATCAAGATAAAATGGTAGAGGACGGAGGAAGGAGTGTTGAGCAGACAAAATGTAGCCCTCACGTTGTGGTTTCCATTTTCTTCCCTGAGATTCCTGGGGCCAGTAAGAACAGTAGAAAGCCTTTGAGGAGGTAATTTCTGGTTGCCTGGAAGTATCATAAAGACATCATCTTCTGATGATTTATGCTACAAGTTCACTTACCAGCTTGGGAGCCTGGACATGGCCCTGGCTCTATTCCAATTATATACACACTGGCAGCCAGTACTGAAACCAGGAGCCTGCTTTTCAAGGTGACAGTGGTCAGAATACAAAGGCCTTTGGAATCCTATTGCCTCTCTCTTTGGGGATTTGTCACATTCTTCATGGCCAGAGCCAGACACAGATATTCTATGTCTCAGTGACTGCTCCAGGAATATAGAGCTGGGAACCAGAACAGGTTACCGGGAAGTGCTAGATTCCTGGCTAAAACTCAGTACCAAATTTATTGGGAAAAATACAGTTCAAAAAGGGTGGTTATGAGAGTCTACCTTCTACCATCAGTAGAACCTCACACTTTCCACCAAGGGAGTGTGGCAGAAATGGCTAATAATCCCTATTATTTCCCTCTCAAATTATGCATGAATTTACATGTAGTCTATAAAAGCCCCAAGTGTTTACATTCTAGAGCTCAGGGAATAATTCCACACTCTACTCCCTACTTAGTAATCATTTATTTAAAATACATTTCATGAATACTCACCATGTGATGGTGATGAGGATCAAGGCTGCCCCAGGGAGAAAAGCCCAAGGCATCCTGGCCTGCATACTGATCTATATCATCCTCCAGGAAGCATAGGATGTCCTGACCTGAATAATCTGATGATTTGATTCTATCTAGAGTTATAGGACCACCCAATATCCAGACTCCACCTGCACTGATAACATTTTAATGACTTTTTTACATAATCTTTCCTTTGTCTTGTAAAGAGATGACTCACAAACCTATGCCTTATAAATTTAGCCCTACCCTCAACCCATGTTTACAGCTCTCACTGCCCATGGGTCCTGTATCCATGCTGAAGCTCTTCACTGCCCATGTGTCGTGTCCCCATGCTATTCTCTGAATAGAACAGCACTACTGCTAGAACTTGAGAGTCCAAGAAATCTTTCTTTAAACTCTTCGGCTCACAGAGCCTGCATCACTGGGACATCCATAGCATCCCCAATGTTGATGATGGGGTTTCTAGTCACTATCATGTTGCCTTATATGCCTGTGTCACTCTCATCATCATCATCACCACCATCATCATCATCATCATCATCATCATCATCATCATCACCTAACCTATCTATTCAGCTCCTTTGGATCTGACTATATTTTTGGTTTTCAACTCTGGGTCCCAATTCTTCTAGGCTTTACCTAGAGGTCTCAATCTCAGCTGGACCCTGAGCTCTTCCAACTTAACCAATAAAACAGTGATTTTATTGTAACTCTGTGTGTGTAGACATGAGCCAAATACGTTAGAAATTCCTGTGACTATGATGGTTTGAAATTCATTCAGAGCAACTCAGGAATCTCCCTCTCTCCTTCTCCATAGTAAAACGAATCTCTGTTTTTAAGTATTCTCTAACTAGTATCTTTTTCTGGAATCCTTATCCCTTCTCAAAAGCAGGAAACAGAGCAGCGACAACCATGACAGCAAAAATAATACATTTTAAACTTGTCCATTAAAAGTAATTTAGTGTCTTCCAGTTTAAAATAGTTTCTTTTGGATAACCTGTTTGTTCCAGTTTAGGAGTCTCCATCTGGTAAACTCAATTTCTTTTTGAGTAGCATCCCAGTCTTTCAAGCGTGTCCCCTCGCACTCTTTTCTTTCCTTTTTCTTACGCCATCAGAATGTAGGAGAAATTTTATCTGACTTTACATCATTGGTTGCAGGAGCCTTGGGTCCCTGTGTTGACACTGTTGATGGCCTTTTGTTGAGGCATAGCTCATTTCAACAGAGTCTTTGGGTGTTAGTGTCTGTCCCTGCTGCATCTTCAGGTGACAAGTTCATGGCCAAATTAATGCATTCATCATCACTGTTGCCTACTCCTTGCCTCAGCATAATCGGGTGCCGCTGACCCTCTTGTGACTTAGGTACTTCACCTCCCTCCTGGTTTTGAGCTGTCCAGTCCTTGACCTAGACAGCAGAAGCCCCTTGCTCTGTATTACTGTGATCCTTCAGTAGGCAAATTGATTCTCAAATTTTCAGTTACCTTTTGCATCCTTTATATAGTCATGTGAGGATTTCTCAATCTTTACCATACTATGAGCAACGGCAGAGAAAGAGCAGAAAAAGCAAAACAATATTTCTGGGCCATCATTTAGATACCCCACTCCACAAGTGATGCTCTACCATTCTTGCAATATGTTGGACATGATGGAGGGGAAGCAGAATACCAACTTAGATGCTCTTGGATTCTCATTCAAGCTATATGGGATTGTTGTTGAGTTACTATCATCTTGAAATTTCTATCATCAGGCATCTATTGCCCCTCTGGGTCCATGTTCAGTGCATTAGGGCACTGAGTTCCAGAGAATCAAAAATCATACCCTGATCTTATCTTGTCAAAATTTATTTCTGAAATTAATTGTGTCCTCCTTCCAGAGGCCAAAAGGACTTTTATTTTTCCTTTCTTTGGGACAGGAGCTGTGCCTTCACCAAATTCTCCCATTTCTATAGAATAAAACTCTGTGCTCCAACCTCCAAGCTTTTCTCTTGATATGTGACAAATAAAAATGGGAAGCAATAGGATATATTGGAGAATATGAGGAAGCCATTTGGTATAAATCTAATTCAGCCTGACCTTATCTTTCCAAAAGGGCCTGACCGTGGCCCTTGAGCATGCATTGTATATCTGCTTTAGATATTCCCTATGGCAAGAACAAAGGCCCTTGAGATAAAGGTGCAACTTCCTTCCCCCTCCCAATGTTGGCATCTCCTTAAGGATTAAGTATCTTTCCTTAGGCTAGAAACTGTGCTGCGCTCACCTGTGACTGCCCAGCTCGAGACAATAGACTTGCCTCCTGCTACGCCCACCAAGATAGCAGACCCACTACCTGCTGTGTCCATCAAGTGCTGTGCCGACAGGGCAATCTTGTGACTATTGTGGGAGGGACATTTCAATCATATGTGAAACACCCTGTTTGGGGGTATATAACCACTCTGTGCACCCCACTTCTTTGGTGCCCTTTCTTCCTTTGGGAAGAAGGGCCCCGGGCCATGGTCCTCAGATTTCAGCTCAGAATAAACTCACCCAAATTTTCATTTACAGATTGGTTATGGATTATTTTCATCGACATATGTAAAAGTGAGGCATTGGAATTTAGCAAAGCATTTTGTCTCTAAATAAAGTCTGGGCTTTCAAGACTGTTATCATGTTATGAACTCAAAATATTCTTTTGGAGTTTAGAGCTGAACAATGATTCCTTTATTCCAGGCAGCAACTGACTTCCCTCAGAAATGAAAAGCCATTGAATCAGAAGCCACAGGCAACATGATTTATGGGGATGGAAGAATCATTGTTTTAAACATCTCTAAATAGGATGCTCTTTACAAGAGCAAGGATCACGTTTCATTTCTGAATGCCTAGGGCCTAGCTCAGCAACTGCTACACAGTAGGCACTCAATAAATGTGTCTTGGGTGAAAGGATAGTCTCATTAGATTTTATTCAGATCACACTTTACAATACACTTCTAGATATCCCAGTTTATGTGAAATTAACTAGAGGGTTTCTATGAATGAATGAAGCATCTGTACTGGACCTGATTGATATGTCTCCCCACATTTACACAGTCTCACCTAACTCCTGGACCTAAGCTGCTGTGACTTTATTCCTAACACAAAGATTCTTCATGTGAGGTATCTGGATAAGCTGCATCAGCATCACCTAAGAATTTAAATAAATGCAAATTTTCATGCTCCATTCTAGACCTGCTAAATCAAAAACTCTGAAGTGCAGCCCAAAAATTTATGTCTTAAAAAGCCCTCCAGGTGATTCTTATGTGTGCTAAAATTTGAGAACCACTTCTCTAACACCTCTGTCTAGTTCAGCCTCCCCCAGGGATAAGGGTTCAGTCTCCATTGAACCTATCTTGTAGGAATCTCAGGCTCTTGCATACCCAGATTCTCAGAACTTTTGGCTTCCCAGAAAGACCAGGTAACACAACCCAAAAGCACCCAGGGAATTAATTCCTTGTATGGACACATTGAGGAGATGTGAGTCTATGTGAAAACTCAGGCCAATGAGCTTGATCTTCTTGTGCTTGTGGTTAAGATGCATTGAAGGGTATATGAGGGTGAATGTGTGGCCTGTGACCCACATCACTGTTCAGACCTCAGTAAGACATCCTTCCATAATGGGAGCTAAATATCTGGCCTGCTGTCCTTGAGTACCAGAGTCTTGAAGCTTTTGTTAAGTCAATAAAATTCTTAAATATGTCATTAACGTCTTAAATCAAAACTTTCTACAGACAATAAGAAGACTTTGAGTAACTAAAATTTTATGTGAAAAGTATAAGGTAAAGTTCACCTAGCAGTTCAAGTAAGCGTAACTATAAATTATATACAAAAAACACCCCCAGCACATGGTATGGTTCTGATGTTAAATTTTTAGTTCATTTTCAGGAAAGAACTAATGAAAACCTTAGGGAAATACTTCTACCCTGATGCTATTTTTTCCCTTGTTCTGGTGTTTAGTCATTCAATGAGTCTCTTCTAAGTTCCTTCTGTTCCAGGTCTCAAGATATCTGTGTTTGAGTCGTTGTCTTCCTCATCCTAATTGCGAGACATTTCAGTTCTTTGTCAGTAGTGTTCAAAGTTCACATTGATAATACATTAGCTTCATCAACTGTATGTGCATAGCTCTTTCTCCTCTGATTAATACCTATTGTAAATTTCAATTCAGTTCTGGAACTTAAGGATGTTTGCTGTGCTAATGGCTGCTATCTATTCCTCTCAGGACTTTTCTCTCTGAGGATTTTGTCATAACTTGCTCTCCCTCCTTGTTCTGAATGCTTGCATCTTTGTGAAATCTCTCTGTCTGTGTTGTATAACAGTGGTTTTTCTTTCAATGGAAAAACACTTTCCAATCTGATACAATTATGAAAGGGCTTCTCTCTGCCCCTGCATAGAAGCCATTTCCTGATAATTCTTATACATACGTTATTGTCAAATATCTCCTACCTCATGTAGCCATATAAAGCATTTGTTCAATTCTTCTAATGTATGACTATGTAAGATCACAAGAGGAGTAATTTCATTGGTAACATAGGAATAAATCTGCTGAAAACAAAACTGAAAAGAAGAGTATGGGCTTTTAGAGAGAGAAAACATGAAGTAGCTGATTTGGGTAGTAAGCCAAGGAGTCAACGTGCACTTGCCAAGAAGATGAAGGTTTGGGTTGAGATTGAATGACATAGACATAATGGACTTCATGTGCATGGTTTAATCAACACATTTAGGAAAACTGATGATTCTGTGGGACTGAGACCAAGACAGTGGAAGATCAGATGACCTGGTGGAAGATGTAGAGACCTACTGAAGGTCACAGTGACTGAATTGGTGCTTGTAGAGTCCAGGGTGGGGAAGAAGTTAAGGAAAGCCAGGAGGAAACCAGTTGGGATGAAGAGCTAACTGAGCAGGGACCAAAGAGAGGATTAAGAATGAGTTCATGTTACCATAAACCTCATCAAAACCCTTTGATGGTACCTTATTACTAAAATACAGTATACAATCTTTAGAAAATCACTGGGGTTAGAAATTCCTAGTCTGTGCCACAGACATTCAGATTATATATTTCTAGGGTCAGGCTCAGAAGTCTCATCTTTATCTTGTGGCCCAAGTGATTTTCCCAGATTTTCAGAAATATTGACTTTCAGGATAAAGTCCAAATTCTTGACTATAAAAATGAGTGTCCTCTAAGACTTTTCAAGGCTGGTAAGACGTTTTTTCTTCTATGAAGTAATTCTTAACACCACAAGACTAAACCTTTCCTTTTATGTAACACTGCATTCCAAGGCATTATTATAGAGCTTTTGGAACACAAGAACAGCTACTGGTTTACATTTCTGATCTCTTCTACAAGATAGTGAGCAATTTAAAGATAAGTACTATCACTTGGCTCTGACTTCCCAGTGCTCAGCACAGTGCTGAGTATGGAACAAGCTCTCAAAAATCAGTTCTACTCTATCTATAAATGCAACCAAGTAAAAGTTATTCTCATCTCTTCGGGGGAACAGATATTGGTAACTAATATTAAACGAGCAATTATCATCCCAAATCACCAAATTAAGTTGCCAACATTGCATTCCTTTCTTATGATGTTTTTATCTGGCTTTGGTATCAGGGTAATCTTAGCCTCATAAGTTATGTTGGGAAATATTAACTGCTCCTCTGTCTTCTGAGAGGTTAAGAGTGGTATTTTTTACTTAAATGTTTGATAAAATTCACCAGTGAAGTCATCTGGGCCTTGATTTTTCTTCGTAGGAAAATTTTTCATTTCTAATGTCTGTACTTAATATATAGGTCCATTCAGATATTCTTTTTCTTTTGTGTCACTTTTAGTAATTGATGTCTTTCCAGAAATGTCTCCATTCACCTAGGCTGTGCAATATATTGGTTTAGAGTTTTTCATGATATTCCCTTATTATCCCTTTAATTTCTCTGTGTTCTGTAGTGATAAACCCTTTTTTATTCTTAATTTTGATAATTTGCTTCATCTCTCTTATTCTTGGTCAGTTTAGGTAAAGTTTTATTAATTTTGCTTTTCAAAGAACTAAGTTTTGATTTCATTGATTTTCTTTGTTTTTTTCTGCTTTCTATCTTACTGATTTCTGTTCTGATCTATATTATTTTCTTCTATCTATCTTGGCTTTGATTTTCTTTTTTTCTTTTAGCTTAAGAAGCAAGACTGATCGATTTCAGATCTTTCTTCCATTCTAATGTAAGTGTTTAAAGATATAAAGTTCTCTATAAACATTGATTTAATTGCATCTCATAAATATTGATGTTTTGCTATTTAGTTGTGTTTAGTTTAATATTTTAAAATTTCTCTTGTGATTTCTTCTTTGATCTGTGAGTAATTTACAACTGGGTTAATTTCCAAATAATTGAGCATTTCCCAGACTTCTTTTTGATGTTGATTCATAATTTGATTCCATTGTAGTCAGAGAACATTCTTTGTATGATTTAAATCCTAAAAATATTGTGACTTGTTTTATTGCATAGCGTATGGTCTACCCCAGAGAATACTCCATGTGTACTTGAACACAGTGGGCAATACGCATTCTGCTGCCGGTGGTGCAGGGTTCTATGTACATCAGGTAGGTCAAGTTGGTTGGAGATGTTTCAAGTCTTCTATAGCCTCATGGGTTTTCTGTCTAGTTATTCATAGTCGGAGTTTTTATTGAGTGGTACTTCACAGAAATATCAATTAGATTCTTTTTCCATAAGAAATCAAGATATCTATGCAGATTCAGGATATAAACTAATAAAAAAGAAAAGGAAAGAAGTTGTTAGTATTCGTTAAAAGTTAGCTATACCTCACATAAAATTATAAATGGATAAAAATAGTTTTTAAATGGATAGTTTTAAACTGGCTTTGGTTAGGGTGATAAGATAATTTTTGGTTTTATGTGAAATAAAAATATCAATGTGTTCTTACTACAGGCAGGTGCTATGAGATATGTCAACTTGGCTAGGCTATATTAATCAAACACTAATCTAGGTATTGCTGTGAAGGTATTGTGTAGATGTGATTAGCATCTACAGTCAGTTCACTTTGAGTAAAGGAGATTACCCCTGATAACGTGGGTAGGCCACATCCAACTAGTTGAAGGCCTTTAGAGCAAAAACTGAGCTTTCCCAGAGAAGAAGAAATTTTACCTCAAAACTGCAGCATTGACTCCTGCCCAAGTTTCCAGTCTGTCCTACAGATTTCAAACTTGCTAACCTCCACAATTGTGTGAATAAATTTTTTAAAGTAAATAAATATATATTATATATTATATGTATATAAATACACACACATACACACTTATATAATCTCCTAATAGTCCTGTTTCTCTGGAGAACCCTGAGTGATACATCTGGTCACTTCTTAGCATTCCAATCCTGTTGTGTTCCAATTGCACTCAAGTGTCTAGCCTACTTCCTGGCATGTAGTAGGCAAACAACAAATGTTATGAATGAATGAACCATCCTTCTTTGAAAAGCTAAGGATGGGCAGACCTGGTGGTGCAGCGGTTAAGTTCGCATGTTCCACTTCGGTGGAACCAGGGTTTGCCGGTTGGGACCCAGGGTGCGGACATGGCACTGCTTGGTAAGCCATGCTGTGGTAGGCGTCCCACATATAAAGCAGAGGAAGATGGGCACAGATACTAGCTCAGGGCCAGTCTTCTTCAGCAAAAAGAGGAGGATTGGCAGCAGATGTTAGCTCAGGGATAATCTTCCTCAAAAAAAAAAGAAAAGCTAAGGATGTGATAGAGGGAAACTTTATTCACACTTGCTTGTTTCATAAGATATTTAGACAGAAATTTTAAGAATTGCATACCTAACTTGATCTCTTGTTAGGCTATAATGTTACAAACCAAAAACATTTTCTGCCTGTAAGAATGTTAAAAAGTAGAAGAAGAAAGACCTAGAAACAGAAATTACTACTATTACTACCAGCAATAACAGAAACAACAGGAATAATACCAATCATCACCACAACAACCACAGCAACAAGAATTGTTGAAATTGGTTATTGAATAGATTTTGAATTTGAAATGGTACATATAGAAAATGGCTTTATTTCCCCCCTGCCCCCAAAAGGCCTTCAAACACACTTTGCTGGATCATACTTTCCAGTCCCTGGGTAATTTTTTTTTTGTAGATCCCATAGGTATTAAAAATCTGAAACCAGTCAGAATGGAGTCCAATATGGATTTCACCTGCTAGATGAGAGATTCTGACTACATTTTGTACTAGATGTCAATATTTCTGAAGTTCTACTTAACATAAATTTAGTGGGCAATCAACAAGGCTATGAGTATGCAAATGTTTATGAGGAGAAAAAAGTTAACCTGTGGTCTAGAAAATGAAGAGTGCTGAGTATAAGTCTGTGTACGCGTTGCCATGACAGCAGAGAGGAGGGATCACCTATCTGGACCTGGGGCGTGGTTAGAAGGGATGTCTGACTGAGTTTGGAAGGTTATTAGAAGAGAAAGTATGAGGAAGCATTCCTAGTATGAAAACACAGGCCAAAGGATAGAAATGTGAAAAAGCATCTTCAAGTATTGATGCATTAGTTTTTTATTATTTAAGAAAGTATCATGAAATTTCAGAGTTAGAAGAGATCCTAGAGTTCATTTAGTATAATTTTTTCATCCAACTCAACAATTCTTACCCCAAAAGCCCTAGCATATTACACCTGCAATGTTCTCCCTGTTATTTCTCTGTGTGTAACTAATATTACTAACGTTCTAAAAATGAAAGAGAACCAAAGATGAAAAGAGAAACTCCAGTCCCAGAACATATTGCTCAGAGACTGTGCCTTCCTTTTTTGGATTCCCCATGGTGCACAGAACTTTCCTTGAGGCAAAGTAGGTATCAATACATAGGAGCTTATTGCAAGACTGGCACCCTGAAAGCAGGTCAATATAAAAAGCAATCCTTTCAGTGATTACATGGAAATCCAACCTTGCTCATTTTTTTCTGACAATTATTGATGCTGAGAGATACGCTAACTGAATGCACAAGCAAGGGGCTGTCAGGACCTTCATAGTTTGTGCAATATGAAGGAAGGCCATAGGCTTTTTGTAAGGGTGGCTGCATAATAATTGGCTTTTAGTGGAAACTAATCATCCATCCTTATTTATATCAGGGTAAAGGATAATCTCAAAGTGGGTAGGTGATGAATGTACAAGACACAACTAGCCAATTATCTAAAGAATTTTAATTTACGTGTACTGAAATGCCAGCAAGTAGCTTAGAAGTATGGACATTTTAGAGCGGAAATGGTCTTTATGAAGTACTTACTCCAGTTCCTTTTTTATTACTGGTGAGAAGACTATATAGCTCAGAACATTTTCTTCTTTCCAAAGTTGCCCCAAGAGTTGGTTCGCTTCATTAATTTTACTGGTCAGCAGGCAATCCTTCCAACTTGATCAAGCAGACAGGGCTAGCCCATAGACAGATTTATTTCTAACCCAGTGCTTCCATACATATAGAAAAGTCCATTGTCCTTCGTTAAAACAACAGAGAAAGAAAAGAACAAACTTTGAATGGCTCATGTTATCTGCTTCTTGGATATCTTCCTATAAAATGCGTATATTCTACCTAATAGATTTAATTGGTTTAACTCACACTATATGTTTCATAGTAAGCAAACATATGTATTTTGATAATAGTACTAACATTTTTAAGAGAGATTACTGATAGCTTCATAAACAGGACCTAATCAATATAAAGCCGTTTTCATTTTTGTTCCCTTATGAATCCACACCTCAAACCGAACAAAAATATGGTACTACCATATATGTTTGAATATAATGATACCCTGAGTAAGGAAATTCACTCTTTTCCCAGTGAGAAGACTAAAAGAGAATTTTAAGCTGACTATATTTATTCGTTCAATAGTTATTGATTGCCCACCATATGCCAATCACTGTCTGATGCACACGGGATCCAACAGTAAACAAAACACAAATATCTCTGCTCTCGTAGAAATAGAAACTTTACGTGATGTAGATGGAATCATTACATCAGTGTAATATTTAATTCACGTATTCACATGTGCATATTTAATATTATATACAATAATATCACTTTTGAATATTCCTTTTTTCCAATCTCACGTTTCAAAAACAATTTTATTCAAACTTTTACATATAATTTTTATAGCAATTTTAAACATCATCATTATTATTTTTTTTGATTAACCTGGCAGTTTTACAGAGTAAGAATATGGTTTTCACTTTTATCTAAATTGAGATGATGCTATGCTACAGGAATTCCTATGTATGACAGTAGCTTGCTGTTTTCTCATTCTTCCTGTGGGTGGATACACATAGTTTCCACAAAGTAACTACTTATTATAATGTCTTTTTAAAGGATTGTTGAAAGTCTTCTTTATGATTACATCCAGTGATGCAATGGTGACGTCATATCTCCAGGAATAATTACTAAACTTATGCTAAATTTTTAAATCTTTTTTTGCTGATTGTGTCAAGTGACCTCTACACACATTAAAACTACCATTGAAGGGTGTAATTTTATGCTAATGTATCTTCTGCAAAGAGGTTTGAAAAATAAAACAATTGGGAGAGTTTCTCTAAATATTGTTACAACTTGATAAAGAGATAAAGATAACTCCTTTGCTAAGGGAGAATTTTTTAGGAAAAAAGAATTTACTCGATGTTTAGGCATATATGGTAGAAATACCCATACTTAGGATTACACCTTCTCTGTTCCTATTTTCAATTTCTATTCCTCCCACACTTTTCCTTTGGGACCTTTTTTACAAGAGAGATTTAAAAAGGTAATGCCTTGTTTCAGCGTCTTTATAATAATTCCATTTTGTCATGGAGAAGTCTAGGGCTGTCTTTGTCACTGCATAGGGGATCATACCTCTAGAAGCCAATCATAGCTCACATTCAGAGAGCTGGAGGGGTTTCCACCTCACTAGGCTTCCTTGGGCATTAGGTGGAGAGAGGACCAGCGTCAATAACAGCCACGTAGCAGAATGAGAATCTGGCTTACAGACAGTTTCCAGGGGGACTGATTTCAGTACAAAGCCTGCACAGGATTGGTCCATCAATAGATGTTTATTGAGCTTCTACTGGGAATTTTTGAAAGAATTTCTGAGTACCTTAACCCACTGTGTTCCGAGCCTGAGTTTGCTACCCTCATGCTCCCCAGCATTAGCAAAAGCTCTTTCCACCACTTTTTTTAATGAAGTTAAAACCATGTAAGGCAAGTGTCCATCATAATGCTAGGTTGTCCCAGGGCCAAGCTCCCAAGCCAAAATATGAATGGCGTCTTTTTGCAAACCATCCATATAATGGTTTATCCATTGTAGTGTAAATGTGATGGAATTAGTCTTCAAACTGCTATGCTTTTTGACAGGTGACTTTGCTTGATTAACACACGGTTATAGGAAAATCCTACGATCAACACTGTCAAATCAAGCATTATTATGTCCATGGTTTGGAACACTCTAAAGGTGATTAATTTGGGGAGGGAATTGGGGGCATTATTTTAAAAAATGTTTGCCTTCTGTTTTGTCTCAATACACAGGTGAACCATAAGTAACCTTTGTCAAAATGTATCACCACGTTGCTGAGATGTTTTGACATCTGGCCCTTCTCCAATAAAAATTTTGCATATATTTTCTTCCATAAATATATGTTGCTTCAAGCATGAAAACATACAATTCTATATTTCATAGAACTATTAAAGATCCATTTTTAGAATTATGCAGATGGGTAGGTGCATAATACAGAATAAAAGTAACATTTTTTCCTCCAAGTAATAGAACTGGTATATTGTTTCCTAATTTGTCCTTGCTAGAATAGTTTCCTTTGAACTGATAACCTATTTTCAAGGCTTCTTCTGAAAGTAAAATTGTAAGTTGAAATGGTTCACACAAATTAGATTCTGTTTGTTTTGCATAATTTGAATTATGCTAGAAATAATCTTACATTATTTTCTCATAGTCTTTTGTTAGAATAAAAAATACTAATTGCCATAATTCAATAGAGCAATACGAAGTGACTGCAGTCCCCACATAGTACATGACAACTTTGCCTCATATCAGTTTGCTAGACTCCCAATACCGTTCAATGCAGGATCTTCCTGGTATGTACTCAATATATGTGGAGTGGAGGAATATAAGAAATAAAGGTGCTTTTTGACAATTAAACAAAAAGAACAACAAAAACCAACAATCAGCCAAACAGAGAGAAAGTATAATACTATATAGACTATAGAAGTTAAGTTATACAAGGTTATCAAGTTAAGAAATGCTGATCAGGTTTTATGAAATTCTACCATGACTGCTGCCTCGGTTTATGGAGCAGCAACACAGCAGCTTAAGATAGTCCTTCCTCTGAGTCCGTTTTTTTCCACCAACTCCTATACTTTGGCTCCAAAGTATTTAAGCAGGCTAATGTCTGATGCTTTGGGATCTAATGAGTAGACAACTACTTCTGAATCATGCCTGGTGGGAACAATCAAGCCAGGCCTTCTCATTCAAAGTATGGTCCTTTCACCAGGAGCTTCGATATCCCCTGGGAGCTTGCTGGAAATGCAGACTTTCAGGTGAGGCTTCAAAGCTGCTGAATCTGAATCTGCATTTTAGCAAGTTGCCCAGGTGATTCGTTTGTGTATTAGAGTTTGGGAAGTACTGATCTGAGGCATTTGTTCAAAATACTGACTCTCATTCACTAGAGGGTTTCTGCAAATTCATATTCTTAGCACTAGTGGGCTTTTTGTAATTTTTTTAATCACAAAGCAAATTTACAAAGTACTGAACTAGTCCAGTTAGGGAGAGAGTGTTTTAAATGATGACCTAACAAGTTGCCTTCTCCATACACATTTCCAGATGCTCTGTAGGTGGAAGGGAAGGGATAAAGAAGAGGAAGAAATCTCTGTCATGAAACTCTTGGGCTCACAGTGATAATCTACAGTTGAGATGTTCCATATTTCTAAAGAGCAAACCTGTACTTAGGAGAGAAACTTTTTTTTTTTTAACTTTAGCTATTTTCGATGGGAATATTCTAACATTGCATTTTATGCTTCCTTACTTCGGCAACATAATTCTTTCTTTAAGGATGATGTTATCAATTTGATGTGTATATTTGTGCTATAATGTTATAAAACAGAGCATCTTGGGGCATCTCAGGTGTGTCCTGATGGCCACTCATATAAGGAATGATCCACACAGATAGACAGAAAGTATATTATATGTATATGGTGTGTGTGATTAATTTGATATATGCGTACATATATTTTAATGTCCATATATATTCACAAACAAAAATTCATGTGTTCACTTTTGACATATGTGTGTGAATATACATCAACACAAAAGAGTTTATTAAAGTGATTTTTTAATCCAAAGTATTGGAGGAGAGAATAGATTTAAAGCAAGCTTTTTTTCTTTTAGAGTCTATAATTATTTTAAAGCTATATTGATAACTTTATTTAGTCAGACCTATTGCCAAAATAATGAAAGATAGATCTGAATCAAATACACTATAAATTTCCTTCCAGGATTTGCCACAGTAAGAATAATGTGTTTCAAAGCAATTCAGTGGCACCGAGGTGAATAGGGAGTTCTGGTGAATCAAGGGCTTTGTAGGAAGGATGTTTGGAACAAAAAAGCAGTTAGCACAGAGAATACACTAGAAGATTTGCTCGTGTAAAAATAACGACCTGGCAGACAGACCATGTGCTGAGAATGAATCTCTTTAAGTTCAGCAATAAAGGCTCCAAGGAAACAGTGCCAAATAGTGATTGTAAACAAACATGCTCCTTCACCTCCTTGAGAAACTTCTTCCGTGTGCTCCAGCCCGCAGTTGTCCTGTTGTCAGGGGTGGCCTCCGTGCGATGTTAGGAGGGTTCTCTTTGAGTTGATAGTTTTGCATATTGATGATTTCGGGCTATTATGGAAGGATGCCTCTAAATTCCCTATTTTCTATAAAACATTTCCTTCCTTTTTTATTCACGTGCGGTACTATTTGTCTCTATAATATATTCTCTACTTACTCATAAATATGATTTCATTGTTCTGTAATTGTCTTTCATATGTAAATCTTCATTCTTCAACTTCTTGAGTAGGGACCATTTCATTTAAATATCATATACACTACTTATGAAGTATTCAGTGCTCAAAACACTTTGTCTCCATGTAACGAGATAGAGATATGCCATTTGGCAGTTTAAAATTTATTCCACAAATATTTATTCAGTATCTACCATATAACGTGAACTGACTTAAGTGGTGGGGATATAAGATAGATGTGATGCCTTCTCTTAGAGAGCTTTTAAAGATGGGATGGGCAAGAAAGGAGACTGTAGAGATAAATATTGTGATGGAAGGTGAGGGCGTATTGGTAACTAACCCAGAAATGGGAATGGGGGAAAATTTCCAGAGGAAGTGCCCTTTGAGCGGGAGTCTCAAGGCCAGCAGGATTTACAGAATAGAAGGCGGTGGGGATAGAGTCCCGGTGTAGGAAAGAGCATTACAGGTCTCCCACACTAAAGAGAAGATGGAAAGTTTGAAGTTTGAAGACCTAAAAGCTCCATGTGCTGGGTGTACATCCTAGAGTAATAACACTTTAGCATTTGTATTGCTCTTTAAATTTTACTAAGCGCTTTCTCACGCATATCCAGCTTATTACTCACAACATCCTCAGCTGAGATATAAGGAAGGTCAATAGGGATGAAATAAGTTCCTGGCTCAAAATTATAATTGAGCCTCAACCTTCTCATGCTGAGCTCATGTTCCCTTCTATCATTAATTTATGCATTTTCATATATTGACATTTAATGTATATAAACTTTCAGATCATCCTCAGAGTTTGGAGAAATCTAGTTCTTTCTTCAGCAGTTATTTTACTATTTTATCCCAGAAAACCCCTCCGCTCTCTCTCACTTTCTCTTTATATATATATAGACTGTTTCTAGGGACTTTGAGACACTCAAACCTCAGGGGAGACACCTGGAGAGGTTAATTAACTCAGAAGTGACAATAGTTAAAACCCAGATGATAAAAATGATGCTTTATTGGGCCATAAATCTCACAGAAAAGTACAGATTTAAGGATGTCAGGAAAGAGCAACGTTTTAGCAATTACTTAAGGGGGGACTCGTATCCTAATAACAATTTTAAAGAACTATCATTTATTGAGTTTTATTTAACAATTGATTTTAAACTCTGTCTTTAGGGTTTTTTTTTTTTTTTTTTTGAGGAAGATTAGCCCTGAACTAACTGCTGCCAATCCTCCTCTTTTCGCTGAGGAAGAATGGCCCTGAGCTAGCATCCGTGCCCATCTTCCTCTACTTTATATGTGGGACACTTACCACAGCATGGCATGCCAAGTGGTGCCATGTCCGCACCAGGGATCTGAGCTGGCGAACCCCAGGCCGCCTAAGTGGAACGTGCACACCTAACCGCTGCACCACCGGGTGGCCCTAGGGTTGTTTTTTTTTTTTTAAATTGCAGATTGGCATTTAAACTATAAACAAGGTAAACCTAAACTTCAAATGGAAAACTTCAATCCTCAAACTTAAAATAATAATAGTTCTAGGCAGTGAAGCCTGATGGAAAATACACAGGCTTTGAAAGCTTTCTGCTTACTTGCCAAGAGGAAATTACCTTCTTTGACCCTTAGTTTCCTGGTCTGTAACAAATCTGTCTTCTAAAGTTATTGTGAGGATTAAATAAGTAAAAAGTAGCCATTTACATTTATATAAAATCTAGTTAGTAGATTTTTGAATTTGTTAAATTCTTATTGAATGACTATGTACCTTCTTAAATACTAAGGAAAAATGAGATTCCTGCTATCAAGGTTCTTTGTGAAGTATAAATTGTTATTCAAATGTATCTAGAACAAGACCTGGCAAATGGAAGATGCTAAAAAATTATTAGGTGAATGAGTTCACCACTAACAGAAAGGCAGACCAAAGATGTCCAAGCTTAAAACGTTAATTGGGAAAGAGTGCATCCTGGGGCGTGATGTGGGTGCAAGGAGATTTCCCACCTAATAGTGATGAGAAAAATTACCAAAAACTTGGAAACAAAATGAAAGGAGGGTGGCATATGTTCTCAGTGTCATACCTGAGCACTATTTAACAGACCCACCCAAGGATTATTTCATTTTCTAGGATGATATAGCTTTGTTTTACTATTACTGTTGATTACGGCCATGCCAGACTCTGTGAAGTTACATGTTACCTTGTAGGTTTTTGTCTCATAGAGAAGTAAATGATTTCTGGTACAGATGTAAATGACTAGATAACCACAATGGTTACAGTTTTATTGCCCTGTAGAACATTAACCTGACTTCTCTAACTTTGCAAATCTATTTCAGCACATTTTCTCTGACAGCCTATATAAATCTGTTTCTCAAATGCTTTTTGAACCAGTTTTACCATCCTCCTAGTTCTCTCATTTGTGAAATAAATAAATCTCTGACATATATCTACATTTGTAGAACACTTTTACATTTTTGAAAATTAAGCTTGACAATTTTAGAGAAAATTTACTTACAGTGTCGGTTTTCAAGGACAATGTAGGAAAAAGAGAAAAGGACATATTTAAAGGCTCAACTATTAAATGCTCTATCCTCCGTGAGCCGGTTGGGTAAAGACACGAAGCATTCCTTCTTTGTGAAACTCCTTTGGCCTTACATACCTAGCAGAATGATGAAATTAAAATGTTCTATAAAAGGTAACAAACTACACGATTGCTTTGAGAGAATAGACACAGTAGGCAGGTGCAGATACACGAACTGTTGTCTAAAACAACAAATATTCTAGTTATTGGATGTAATGAGATGGATTCTGGAGACTTACCTTTTTCTGTTATTTGTCCATTTGCTTTCCTTTCCTCTAGGAAGAGGGGCCAGAAAGTTCCTGTCTGAAGGGTGTCAGGGGATTCTGGCTGGTAGAGAATCTTGGAAGTGTTTAGAATTCCTCCTATTAGGAGGTGGCCAGGAAGTCCTTGTTCAGGAAGGGACAGTAACCTGATATCGTGGATATATAAGGTCTGAAAAGAGAAGCCCAGGAGGAGATTGGGAGAAGGAAGGTACATATGGTTCTGGGCTCGGGATTTGTGGCTATGTGATTACTTTGCTCACCTGAGCGACAGTTCTGCCCTGGGCTGCAGCGGAGGCTGGGATGGTACATGGAAGACCATCCAACACAGTGGACTTAGGTGAGCGGGATTGTGTCAGAGCCCACGGTTCTAAAGGGAATTTAGGAATCAAAGCTCCGCTTGGTTCCTGGCTCCATCTTTCAGAGGAGCACTGCTCTGTGGACAGTGTACCCCCTTGTGGTTGCAGCAGGAAATGCACAGTAATTCCTCTCACGGCCTTGTTTTTCCAGTGAGGGAGAATCTGTGGTCAGGAGCTCATTCTCCGGTCAGACTTAGTGCAAGAACTGAGAAGATGAGATGGGGAGTAGTGGGGAGGTTAGAGAAACTCCTTATTGAATTTATTCTTTAAGAGATCAGAATACTGAGAATGAATGGAAACTTTTAAGGTAACAAAAATTTGTTCAAAAAATAAATGAATGATGAAGAAATGAATCAAAGGCATGAGTGTGTGTCTAAGATTTCCAGGTAAAATGATATGTAATAAGATAAAGATTGGCTCCTTATCCGAGGATACGTTTTTTATTTATGACAATAATATATCAGTACTAATTAGTACTAAATGAGGAGCAGAATCTTTATATTTAACTTTAAAAACCATATGAAAATATTAAGGCCTGTATTAGTTTACCATTACTACAAATTACCACCAATTTGATGACTTGAAACAAGACAAATTTATTTAATATCGCACAGTGCCGGAGGATTAGAAGCCTGAAGTGAGTCTCACCAGGCTAAAATCAAGATTTCCGCAGGACCACGTTCCTTTTAGAGGCTCTAGGGAAAAATATAGTTCGTTGCTTTGCCTTTTCCACTTTCTCTCAGAGGCTGTCTGCACTCCTGGGCCCGGCCCCCTTTCATCTTTAAAGCCAGCAATGACTGGTCTAGTCTTTCTCACGCTGCATCACTCTGACACTGACCTTCCACTTTCCTCTTCCACACTTACAGGGCCCTTGGAAACACATTGGGCCCACTTGACTAATCCAGCATAATCTCACTGTATTAAGATCAGCTGACTAGCAACCGTAGGTTATCTGCAACCTTAATGCTCCTTTGCCATGTAACATAATATCTTTACACGTTATGGGGATTGAGATGTGGACAAAGTGGAGTGGGGAACAGTTCTTCCTACCACAGGTCAAAAAGGCACAGAAAACAAGATAAAATAAGAGAAATGTGAGATATATCTCACTGGATCATAACATATCATATAAAACTTTTAATTCTATTGATGGACTGCAATGATTTTTTATTAGCGCATCCTGAATGTAAAAATTTCTGATTACTGCTTGAGATTTTCAAGCCAAGTTCATTATGATTTGATATTATGGTAGGTTAATTTTGGACAGATATTTAAATAGTTAATTTAATTTTTCTAGATAGAAATAGCTTAATTATCCTTTTACTAATTATAAAATAACACCTTCTTTTACAAAAATTATAAGATACTAGAGAAACATATAAAGAAGAAATGTAACTCCTTCATGATATTGTCGTATAGAGACAACTCCAAGTGCATTTTAGAATATCCTTCTAGGTATTTTGATAAGCCTAAAAGCATACAGCAATATCTGTTTGTTTAGATAAATGGGATTATCCGCTATCCATGTCAATAAACATAGGTCTGCTTCATGACTTTTAATTGCTTTTCAGAATTTCTTTGTATAATATATCATTATTTAAACAGTCTCTTATTGAAGGACCTTTCATATGATTCCTGTTTTCCTTTTTTTAAAAAAAATACGGCAATTAAAAATATATAAATACTATTATTAACATTTTTGTACATAGTTATTTGATACATTTTCTGTTGATTTCCTTAAGATAAAGTCTAGAAGAAGATTAAATGGCAAGAGGTATCAATTCAAATTAGTTGTTTTTTCTCAAGGACATAACTGAATAAAACAGCTGACAAGCCTGGGGAATAGAGATCTTATAACAGTGGATGATTTAAAGTAAAATGTATTAAACAATGGTAAGAACTAATTTTGCACATAAGTTAGAGTGTTTATTATTAGTATAATTGCATTGCACTCTAGTACAAGTTGATTTTATTAATAGGTTTAAATTTCATTTTCATTTTTTCCTTGGGAGTTCATGGATCCTGAGACTAATAGGCAGTGAGATCCTTGCACAGGAAGTAAAAATGAGTCACAAAAGATGATTCCACTCTATTTTTAGGAATAAAAGAAAAGTTGCTAAGGGACAGTTAGACGCCTCGGGTCATTGAGGTCGCCTCTTTAGCCCTCACTTGTCAAAGGATGCGGCTGAAGAGATGGATTTGCTTCAGGCTCTAACGTTCTACCATCTTTAGTGCTCAGTGCTAAATAAAATGACATTTTGGTGTTGAAATTACTGGTTTACATTATTTATTTATGTATCTTCTTTACTTTCCAAAAGGCTTGTAGCAACTTACAATAAAAACTTGAATATAAGGCGGCCAAGAATTGCTATATAATAAAAGTCAAGTCACTCAAACTGGGCGCGTCAGTTCTATTGGCAGAAGGGGAATCTGGACCACTACATTACAAGGCTGTCCAGCAGATGACATGGAATAATGCAAATAACATCCCTGTACAGCTCATGGTCTATAGTTCCCATCTCTATCCTCTCTAGTAAAAGAGGAAAAGCAGGGAAATAGTGTAACAGAACTCTGGGTGAAGAACACTGCACAAAAGTAGCCCCAAGCTTTTAGCATCTAGAGCAAAGTGAGATATATGGTGGTAGATGGAGCTGATGCTGCCTGGTAGCAAAATTGAAAAAGGACAGATATTTTTATGACAATGAATTCTGAGTGGATCTCATCACAAAAGTCTTTATAAACGACCTTAAATAACCTAATATATATCTGTAATAACAATCCTATAAAAATGTTTTTCTTATATATAAAATGTTCATTGCAGATATTAAAATTGAAAATGTATCTTCCAGGAGTATTGGAAAACTATTAGAAGTATATTTATCTAATATTTTGAAAGCACCTATAACCAATAAGTCCTGGCAAATTTCCTAGAGCACTGACATTAATTTAATACATTTCAAGGTCAATTCTTATAAGTAAAGAACTTTAAACGTTGATAATCTACCACCTACTAATTTAGCTCCTAATAACCTAGTCTAAGGTTAAACCAAATACAAAATGCAGAGAAAGGATTAAGGCATTAAAATTTTTCCTGCGGCATTATTTTTAGTAGGTAAGCATTGCACATGGTCTATGAGAACCAAAAGTCCAATAATGAGTAATGGAGAAAGACATATATACCTGACACAAGTCAAAAAAAATTAAACTGTGGTAAAACACACATAACAAAATTTATCATCTTAACCATTTCTAAGTATCCAGTTCAGTAGTGGTAAGTACCTTCACATTGTTGTGCAACCAATCTTCAGAACCCTGTCTTCTTGCAAAACTGAAACTCTAACCATTAAACAGCTCCCCATGCTTCCCCTGCCCCAACCCCTGGCAACCACCATTTTACCATCTGTCTCCGAATTTGACTACTCATGTAAGTGCACTCATGTAGTATTTGTCTTTCTGTGACTGGCTTATTTCACTTAGCGCAATGTCCTCAAGGTTCAGTCATGTTGTAGCGCGTGCCAGAATTTCCTTCCTTTTTAAGGATGACCAATATTCCATTGCGTACGCATACCATGTTTTGTTTATCCTTTCATCCCTTGGTAGATCCCAGGATTGCTTTTACTTTTGGGCTATTGTGAATAGTGCTACTATGAATACAGGTGTACAAATGCCTCTTCAAGACCCTGCTTTCAATTCTTTTGAGAGTATATTCAGAAGTGGAGTTGCTGAATCATATGGTACTTCCATTTTTAATTTTTTAAGGAACTGCCATACTGTTTTCTATAGCAGCTGCACCATTCTAGATTCCTATCAACAGTGCATTAGGGTTCCAATTTCTCCACATCCTCACCAACATTGGTAATTTTCTTTTTTTTGTTAGTAGCCATCCTGATTGTTGTGAGGTGCTATCTCATTGTGGTTTCTATCTGCATTTCCTTAATGATTAGTGATGTTGAGCATCTTTTCATGTGCTTATTGGCCATTTCTTCTTTGGAGAAATGTCTATTTGAGTCCTTTGCCAGTTTTTTAACTGGGTGGTTTGTTTTTTTGTTGTTGAGTTGCAGGTGTTATTTACATATCAAGTGATTTGCAGATATATGATTTAGAAATATTTTAGCAAATATTTATCAGATATACAATTTGCAAATATTATCTTCCATTTCATGGGTTGCATTTTCAGTTTGTTATTGTGTCTTTTGATGCACAGAAGTTTTAAGTTTTGCTATAGTGCAATTTATCTTTTTTTAGTTTTCTTGATATCTGACATAATCATATATACATTACAATGATAGTTATGAAAAATGTGTAACTAATGAATATGGTCATGTTACCTGTAAAAGCAGGACAAAAAATTGTGTATAGGAAACCCCTCATAAAGCACTAGAGGCTACTTGATAGTTTTAAGTGGCACAATTGTAAACTCAATCCTTATTTCTGATAGATAGGATGTTATATACACTGTACTTAAGTTCTAAAAGCCCATTTCATACCATATAAATATCTTAATGGATTATAAAATGTCAAACAGAAATATATGCTTTTTAAAGTCTATTAACTATATGTTATCAAGTATTGAAATTATAAGGGGCATTACATGTATTATTTGGGTACTTTTTGCGTAAGTTATTGAGGCTTCTTAAAATACTAGGAAGTTTGTCTTAAAGATGACTATTTTCTACTTACTCTCTTTGTCCTAGACAAGCATCCTTTGTTATGCTGAAAAACTGTGCAGCATTCAACTTTCACCTCCTATATTTATTCACTCAGCTATTCAATTATTTATTCTTAGTGTTTATTGTAGTTAAAATGGTGAATGAGGCAGATGGTGTGTCTATCCTCATTGAGATTACCTTCTATTAGGGAAGGAGGATTACACAGGGGAAGTATGTAATGAGGTAATGTCAGAGAACGAAAGATTCTGCGAGGGAGATAAAATAGGAATTGTGACAGAGACAAGGCAGAGCTATTGTCTTGGGAATGCTGACATTGTTTATTTTGCATGCATTTCTACCTAGGGCAATATAAGGAAGTTTTGTCTTAGTAAAGTATGGTTTTCATACTTAGTTTTTTATCTCCAACAATTCCTTGCTTTTCCATTTCAATAACAATTTCAGTGCTAAGCTTTTTGGATCCAACAATTCAAACTGGGAAAGAAACTTTTAGTTCTAGGATACGTGGGATGTTTGTCATCGTTTCAGTGATACTTGCTAGTACAAGATGCCAAGCCTTTAAAATCCTGACCAGATTCTGGGCAGAGTTTCTTCCAAATTCTTGAATGATGACTGAACTATGATGCTAGGCGCACAAAGTTCTCTTGTTCATCTGAAAACTCTGTGGTGTTGCTGTCACCAAGCCTATTTTAATTGTCTTGTTTAGAGGTACATTAATTCACATAATCTGATTCTAGAAAAATAGAAAGTTTTTCCATCTTGCAAATCAGCACATCTTTCTTGTCATCACAAGTGTATCGGCCCACACTCCTCACTGGCTTCAAGCGTCTTTTCCCTTGCCTTGAAAGGGTTGCTTATTGGGGAATGGGGCAATTGAATCTCACAGGGAGGTGGGTTCGTTGTCTTTCATTCTTGATTCATGTTCACTCACATCGCCAGACATTAGCATCACATTTAAAAGGTTTCATTGACATTTTCTGGTTTTCATTTTATGGGCCACGCATGGTATTTCCTATTTGAAGTATAGTTAAGAGCAAAAGAAATTCAAAAACTGAAGAAAATCCACAGAAACAAAAGTAAATTATGAAATAAGTGTTTTCACTGTGTATACATCACTGTAGATGAGCTTCTTCTGTCCCAATATGGAATGTGTACTTCAGTAGCAATCTTTCAGCAATGGTAAATGTCAGCTTTGGTTAGTATTACAATTTTAAGTTTTAAAAAAAGGCTACAAATATAAGGGTCACAAATCAACCTGTCTTAAGGTAGATTCTTTCTACATAAAATGACAGAAACACGAACTTTAAAAAAATCTACACACATGACAAGATTTTTCTTTTTTTTGGAATCCTAAGAGAAAGAATATCTTTTGGTTTTCCTCCTTTCACTCCTCCCACCAACATACTGTCTTAAAGAAAACACACTTACTCATTAAAAATTAAATGCCATAAAGTAGCAAATTTAGAAAGTTCAAATTAGAAAGAAATAGCCTTAGATCCCGAATTATATGGCAATGGATTGAAAACATATTAATGGGAAAACTAAGAACAGGAAGAATGGGCAAAGTTTCATTTGGTCTATTTCAGTTTGAATGTAAGTAATTCATGTTTTACTCTCATTGAAAAGGAGAAAAATAAAATTATCAAGTTTGTTTCCCCTATGATTTTTCTGCAGGTTGTAAAAACAAACTATTAAAATATTAGAATTAATAGGAACTGTAGAGCTCATCTCCAACTTCCTCGTTTCATATAAGGAACCTACAAGCTCTGCCATGAAGTGACTTACCCAAAGTCACACAGCCAGCTTAACTTCCAATCCAGAGTTCTTCCAACGCCTACCATTGGGGCCTGTGGGCTCATATTCCAGCTGCAGGGAAGAGTTCAGCCCGGGCAGGGAGGGCCTCACTCTTCCACTGCTCAGCTCATTATGAGGAGGGCAGAGGTGGAGATGGCTATATCTGTGACGTGAGTGTTGTCTTTTCACTGCCTCTTAGAAGTGAGCTATTTTCATTTGTTCCTCATGTCCTCTATTTTAATGTAAAATGAATGATTCTTTATAATCTTATATATTTTGATTTTATATTCTGTTCCCACTGGTATATGAAAATTGTAATTGTTCTGAAAGCATTAAAGTTCTCCTATCATAAAAGTAAAGGCTGAGAGGCAGTTTAAAGAGAGAGAGATATATATATTTTTTCCTTTTTCCTTTATGAACAACTCATTGCACTGCAGGTCAACGGTCAGGAATGTTTATTTAGCTGAGGTTGCCTTTCTGAGCTGACCGAGATAAAAAATGGTTGATTGAAAAGTCAATGCACACGAGTTCACCACTCTGCAATCAACAGGATGATCAAAGGGGCTGCAGTGTTTTCTCCAGGTTCAGGTTGCACTCCATTGTGCCTGTATGCGTGATTCTCAGCATTTGTACTTTAAATATTCTTGGGACTAAAAGGCCACGTAAACATTACCTGAACCCTGATTGCCACCAAATTGGAGGCAAAACAGCATGTCTAAAGATTTTAGAGTCAGCCTTGATGTTTTCTGTAGCTTTGGAGATTTGTAGGTTTATGAATGTCAATAAAACTTGGAGTCTCACTCAAAATCTTTGAATGATGGACTCAATAAATGAATGAATGAATGAATACACATATAGACAACTATACACATTTCATTGTAGTGAAGCTACTGAGCAAAACTGGCTGTGCCTTGTGTTTAGAGAAGAGAGGAGGTAAAACAGAGGTACATTGCAAATCACAATTGAAAGTCATGAGCAGAATGTAATTCACTTTCTCACCTTTTCTGACCTTTTAGTTGGAAATTGGCTGGTTGAGGTTGTTGGCTGTGCAAACACTTGTTGCCTTAGGTTACAGGGCAATAAAACTCATTTAGTTATCATCACCACTACCCAAATCACCAATGTCACCCTGCCACCCAACATCACTTGTTTGTGAACCTACTAAACATGGGCATAGCATAAGTATCATGAATTGGTAGAAAAAGATTTTCTTTCTTTAGACTCTTATGACTGTGCAATTAGCTAAGTGGCAATAGTCTAGTGACCTGTTCCCACTAAACCATATACACTCGCACTCACACATATATATATATATACTCAGTCGTTTAACAAGCAATTTTTCTGAACACCTACTTATAGCCCCTAGGCATATACGCTGTTGAGTACGAGCATCATGGTCCCTGCTCTCCTGGAGCGCGAGGACATAAACTAATGAAATAATTTTAAGTAACAAACACACTAAGTTAATGCAGTCTGGACAATGTTACCAAGGAGAACACATTTGACCTGAGTCTGTAGGTCCTATTGAGCCATCTTGTGAATATTGGGGGAAAGTCTCACCAGACAAATGGGAGATCGAGGGAAAAAGCTCTAAAACAGGAATAAGCTTGAAGTGTTTGAGAACCATAAAGGCAGCTGGAGTGGTGGGACTATTGGAAGCAAGGAAATGGGTGGAAGAAAACGAAGTCAGAGGAGAACAGAGGGCTTGGTGGGGTTGGGCCGTGTAGAGCATAGTAAGGGATTTATGCCAAGACACCACTGTGGGGCCTACACAAGGGGAGTGGGACCAGATTTGTGGGTTACAACTGTAAGGAATGGCTTGATTGTAAAGGGGAGGAGAATGAGTGTTTCCTGAGGGCAAAAATTTGTATCTGTTTTATTCACTGCCATATCCGCTGGCCCCTCCAGGGACAGTGTCTAGAATGTAATATGTGCTCAGTAATAGCAGCAGAATATACAAATGGTTGTGTGCGTGTGTATTTCTATGATTGTTAGTAGATTTTGTTAAGCATCCTTTCTTCCCCTAGAGTTCCTCTATCTACTTATGAATTTTCTCCCTAGAAGATAGCTTTATTTATTGGAAGTTTAACTTTATTTTCACAAGGAAGTTGATCATTTGCTTTTATGTTTAGTCTGCACATTTTATACCTACACATTGGACATCTCTGAAATTCCATGCAACGGCCTATGCTTTTTGTACTCTTCAATGTGCTACAAATTATATTTTATATCCTTCTTTATTTTTGTAAAACAAAACTGTGTGCCAAGTGACTTTTCCCTCACAAAAGCTTGATTTTCCTTTTTTGTTAACTTAATCCCTTAGTCACTAGAAACATCCTTATCAGTTCCTTACACATTTACCTCTGTTTTATTTGCTCATTTTCTCTTTTATTGTTTTACTTGATTTTGTATCAGGCTGTTTAAATTGTGCTTCTTTGCCTTGTCTCACCGCTGTAGATATATTTTAGATTTCTAGAGAGGGCTCTTCTCTTTCTTTGTCTAACAAAGGTGCTTCTTGCTTGAACAGCACGTTGTGCACCTGCCTGGAGCCATGACTACACATCTAATGGTGAAACTTAAACATTTACAGAGAGATTACCTCTAAACACTCCTAAAAACATGCCCTTATCATCTTCCTTGCAAGTATTTCAATAGCTTTTCAACTGACCTCATTGTCTGTAGTTTCTTCTCACTCCAATTTCTCCTCAAGTTAATGTCCCAGTTTCCTAAAACACTGGTTTGTTGATGATATTTCCACACTTAAAAACTTTTTCTGGATCCTGCTTTATAACAGAATCAATTCTGGTCACAATAATGCACAATTTGAGGTCCTTTACCATCTGACGCTACCCACCATATCAGCCTCGTTGCTTGTTTCCCCACCCTCACCCCACCACCTAGAGTCTGGCCGTCCTCAACTATGTCGTGTTCACAGAGGGCACCATGCAGCCTCATGCCTTTGTTTGTTTACATTTATCTCCTTTCCCTGATTTTTCAGCTTATCAAAACCATACTCCTATTTCAAGTGTCTCTTCAATGCCATTCTCTCAAACTTCTTGAACCAAATTGATGTTCACGGAAATTTGCTTATGCTGCTGTTTTATTAACTCTCTCTGTTGTACTTAATTAGCTACGTATCTGTCCTCCTTACTGGGCTATGAGCTCCTTGAAGGCAAGGGAAGAAGTTGATTATCATTTTATCACCGACACCATGAACAAGTACATCACCAACTAAGTTCTCCGCCAGTACTTGGTGAACAAGTGAGTGAAGGACCAAATGAGTAATTATATTTGCAAGCTTGAGTTGAACTGCCTGGGCAGCATCATTTTCCATATTGGCAAATCTTTGCTGTTGTGTCAGGAACTCTGAAACACTGTTGATGGGAAGACAGCAGTAACAGATTGGGTCACCTTGGAAGTCCAGCCAGAATAGTTGAACAAACAGTTTTGACCTTAAAGGCAAGGCATCTCAGTTTTTATTCTCTTTTTGGAATGACACCTTCTTCATAGTTCATACACTTCCTACAAACAATATTTAAATAAACATTTTAATTGAAGTATGGCATACATGCATAAGTAGATAGCATGATGAAGTTTTACGGGGATAACACAGCCAGGACATTGGGCCATAACAGACATCACTGATTCTCTGCATTGTATCCCTTCTGCCCATCTGAGTACACGTGCATGTAGGGAGGACAATGCCCCACACACTGATACCATGGGAGCTTGTCCACGAGAGAGGTGGTGGGTGGTTAGTGCCCCTTGGATAATCCTCAAACAACAGGCATGGGAGTCTGGACCTAAATGGCACAACCATCCCCAACTTCCAGTGGGACAATTCTGAGGTCTGTTCTACATGGGTTCTCCTACAGTGCTTAGGTCATGATAGCTAACGTTCCATAACATTTAGAACATAGCTCAAGACATTTCCCATGCAAAATTTTGTTAAAAATATTGTATTGAGTTTTGTGGATGCAAATATCATTTTATTCTATAAAAACATCACACAAAACCATTGTATGGAGAGGTATATATGGTATATGAGTTTTGAATATTAAACAAGAAAAGGTATGACAATAAGAAAACATTAGCTCAGGAAGTGATCTGTTGGTGATATGTCTGTTTATACTGTAGGGGCAAAGGCTGCAACACCTCCTTGGAGATACACACAGCGAAGGGAAGATATACCAGGAGCACAATAAATGTAAAATGATTAAATTCACGTATTAAAACAAAGAGAGTTTTAGATAGGATTAAAAAAGAGCCAGACTATATGTACCTAATATGACTAACATCTAAAATCTAAGGCTAGACAAATTTTGAAATAAGGGGCTGAAATGTCAAGTACATAAGAACCAAAAATATAAAAGAGATAAAAAAGAACATCACGTTATGTTAAACGAACTAGTCTACTAAGAATATATAACTCTCAAGACTTCTATGTGTTTAACAATGTAGGCAGGATTCATGAGGCATAAAATGGAAATAATTACACTCTGGAAGAATTCAGCACAGATCTTTCAGAAATGTAGTTAAAGAATGCAAAGGCAGACAATATTTGTAAGAATATAACATAATGGAACCACATAATTAATAAGCTTTAACTAACAATGTATACAAAATCTTTCATCCAACAAATAGAGAATATACGTTCTTTTCTAGTACTTATTTAACTTATATAAACTCTCTTATTAAAAGGCCACAAAGGGAGTCTCAACAAATTCCAGAGAATCAGTATTATATAAATGATGTTTGCTGATTGAAATTAATATAATAAATATTCTTAGACAAAAGTGACACAAACAGAAACTCTTTGAAGTCCTCAGTAGGTTATAAGCATATCCAAAGTTTGTGAGATCAAAATACTACAGAACCACTGATTTAGTCAAACTTTATGCTCCTTCCTTCTTCCTTCTGCTCCCCCATCCCCGCAAAAAATAAAATTAATCAAGGTTAGGCAGTTTCACTGTTTCGTTTTCAAGGCTTCATGGAACAGTCATAGTATTTGCTAAATATGTTTGTTTATGATAGTAAAACTATCTTAATATCAAAAACTGCAAAGAATTATAAAGGAAAGGAACATTGTAAGACAACACACTTATGACTATAGCTACAAACTGCTTGACTGAACCATAATAACTAAAATTTAACATTGCATGAAAGAAATGTATTACCAGATAGAGTTTATTCCACAATTACTGGATGATCCACATGAAAAATCCGTGTAATCTATTTATTAATATTTTAAGGAAATATATATGATCACCTAAATAGATACAGAAAAAACATTTGGTATAATCTAATACTACACTTGTTAAAAATCTCTTACCAAACTAGCAATAGAAGGCAATTTCCTTAATCTGATACATAGTATATATCAACATCGTAGTTATTGGTCTAAATTTTGAAGCATCCAATTAGACTCAGAAATAATACCAGCATACCTTCTATCACCTCCAATTTTTTTTAATCTATTGGTAACCTCAGCCTAAACAATAAGGAAAAAAAATAAGATTATTTAAAGGAAGAGATACAATTATCACTATTTATAGATAAAAAGGTCTACAGTATATCCAAGAAATCTACTAGTCAAATTTATAAATTAACATGAATGTAATTTACATTAATTTAAGGAAAGCTATTGGATAAAATATCAATATACAAAATTTAATAGTGTTCACACATACCAGGAAGAGCCAATTTCAAAGGGTAATGAGGAAAAACAATTCGATTAGCAATAGCAACCAAGGTACCAAGGAACCAATCTAAAATTATATTTAGAAGAACTTGATGAAGAAAATTTTAAAGTTTATTGAAATATATAAAAGAAATAAATAAATTGAGAGATTAGTTATGTTTGTGGATGGAATGACTGGACTCCGTCAATTTGTTAAGCTCATTTGACTTCAGGCTAACCTTAAATTCAGTGTAATTTGAATGGAAATTTTAACAGTTTTTTTTCTCAAAATGTGACAAATAATTGTAAGATTAATATGGATGATCGAAGTTCCAATAATAGTTGAGATAATTCTTATGGAGAAAAATAAAAAGAAAAGAGAAGTCGTATCATAAAGAAGCTATTTTTGGTAAAGATAAAGTAATTAAAATAGTGCAGTATCGATGTAAGATATAAGTATTGACAAGATCAACAGAATATTATTTAGAAACTCAAAACAGGGGCCCGCCCCGGGCCTAGTGGTTAAGTTCGCATGCTCCGCTTTGGCAGCCTGGGGTTTCGCTGGTTCAGATCCTGGGCACAGACATGGCACTGCTCGTCAGGCCATGCTGAGGTGGTGTCCCACATGCCACAACTAGAAGGACCCACAACTGAAATATACAAGTATGTACTGGGGGGATTTGGGGAGAAAAAGTAGAAAAGAAAAAAGAAAAGAACATATCAAGGTACATACTACAATTGCACAGAATAGAGGTAGTGTTCAAATCATTGGGGAGACAATGATCTGGTGAAATGGTATTGGAAAATTAGACATGGCTGTCTATTGAAAATAAAATTAGGTGACTAGTGGGGCCGGCCTGGTGGTACAGCCGTTAAGCTCGCACGTTTGGCTTTGGCGGCCCGGGGTTCACTGGTTCAGTTCCTGGTTGCAGACATGGCACCACTTGGCAAGCCATGCTGTGGTAGGCATCCCACATATAAAGTAGAGGAAGAAGGGATGTTAGCTCAGGTCCAGTCCTCCTCAACAAAATGAGGAGGATTGACAGCAGTTGTTAGCTCAGGGCTAATCTTTCTCAAAATAAAAATTAAAAAAAAATTAGGTCACTAGTTCCCTTCATAGAAAAAGATTATCACTGTTTTTTGTTTTAAAATTATAAACAAAAAGACTCTCAAATTTCCAAAGATAGCATAGAAAAATATTTTTATGACCCGAAGATAGAAAGGATTTATTAAAACACAAAAAACATACATTATAGAGGAAAAGATAAATTTGGCCAATTTAGTATTAAAAATTCTATTATAAAATATCATAAAGTTAAACATTAATTTATAGACCGAAATGTGATATCCGCAACATATGTAACAGAATGAGCTCAATATTAAGAATATGTAAAGAACATATATAACCCAATAACTAAAAGGTCTACAGCTCATCACAGGAAAGGAACACAAATGGCCATTAGACGTGAGATAAAATTCACCCTCGGTAGCAATCAGAGAGATGTCAGTTAAAAGCAAAACCAGTTTGAGATGGCTTTCCTGTTACAAGACCATTGAAATCCATCATTTCCTGTAGTAGTGGTGTGTATGTCACAAGTCCAGACAGTTTTGTCTACTATGCAAATGATTTTTTCTATTCTATAAATTGTTTTTCTCCTAGACTCGCATCTGCAATTTTAATTGATAAGAACAGATTTACTAAAATGGACTACACTTGGCTGATGACTATGGGAGGCTGAATAATGGCCCACCAAAGATGTCTACGTCCTAATTCCTGAACCTGAGACTGTGCTGCCTCATGTGGTAAAGATACGCAGACAGGATAAATTAAGGGTCTTTAGATGGGGAGATTATCCTGGATTGTCCAGGTGGGCCCAATGTAATGACAGGGGTCCTTACAGGAGGGAAGCAGGAGAATCAGGTCCAAAGAGAGGAGGGGATGTGAGGACCATGGCAGAGGGAGAGAAGGCAATGTGATGGGGAAGCATGAACCCAGAAATGAGGACATCCTCGAGAAGCTAGTAAAGGTCACGGACAATTCTCTCCTAGAGCCACCAGAAGGAACACAGCTCAGCTGACAGGTTGATTTTAGCCCACTGAGACTGATTTTGGACTTCTGACTATAAGATAATATATTTGTATCGTTGTAGGGCACCACATATGTGGTCACTTGTAACAGAAGCAACAGAAAACTAATACAATGACCAGTGTGGAATATGGAATTTCTCTTCCACTATTCATTGTAAAATGATACCAGAAAATTTCTGATTCATGTGAGGGCTCCATCTGGTTCTCTTGACCCCGGCAGAAGATCTATTCCCACCGTCCGGTCAACAAACTCCCAGTGAGAAGGATCTGGTTATTACCAGAAACACTGAGTTTCTTAAATGAAAATAACTAAACATGTATTGCTTAGCTCTTTACCAGTGACTCATACCCAGAAGCAGGTTACCCCTTTCAGCCTGTTTATATATCTTCTTGGGCCATCGTGAGAATTAATAAGTAAAGATGTAAACCAATCATCAGAGAGGTGAAAGCTATGTTCTTCTCACCTATAGGCAGGCTGTACCATGGTCAAGAGTAGCAGCGGCAGAAACGTTAAATATGAAAGAGGAGTTACCTGAATGCAGTCAAGTTTATATTCTTTCTAGTCATGCTAAGAAGATGCTGGTATTTGCAAAGTACCCTGAGATTCACAGCCTCGGTAACCTCTGTTCCTCTGGCCCCGGGGTCTGCGAGTCTAGCCTGTGTGTCTATTAAGAGGGAAGGTAGAGCTGCAGGTTTGTTTTCTAGCTCAGTGACAGGTTTCAGTCTGTCCTTGTGTAGCTGTTGATCTGTGAGGTGATCAAAACTGCCAAATGGCCTGAGAATGAATGGCTGCAATTTTCAGTGTTCTTGCTAGCAGACAGTTTGTTCCTGTAAGTTGCAGGAGCCAGGCCAGCTCGATTCAGCTGACTTATTTTTAATGTCTTTTGGTCTCTGTGTGCATGGCTGCCTATAGCTGTGGAAGGTGGTGCATTTGTGTTCAGACACAGGCATTTGTATGTAATTGAATGTGTTGATCACATAGGAGGGACCAAAGAGATTGTCTAAACAGGACAAAACCACACAATGGCCCACAGATGGGAAAGGTATTGAACAATAACTGCCAAAGATGGGGTAAAAAAGAGAAAGAGAAGACAGGAAAATATTATATGTTATCAAGGAGGGTACACCTTGTGTTTTATCTAAGCATATTGGGCATGCTAGATTGCTCCAGAATTTTTGGAAGAATAGACTTTTGGAAGGATTTTGGAAGCTTGCAACTTTCCTAGTCAGATTCCAGTCAGCTGTAAATAATGTCCATTTAAAATATGGTACAAGAAAATATGATTAAAATTCCAAGTGGAAGATCACAGTGTGAAAGACAGATTTGTAATTTGTTTGAGTCTCCTGGCTTGCTTTTAAAGGTAGGCGGTCACTTGTTTTGCTCGTTTTCCTAAAGTGATCAGTGTCTGGAAATTCAGAGATAAAGTCGTCCTGGGAGATGAAGGTGATACTCAGAACATGTTTTGCTGTCGTCCGCCTCAGGTGCAGAAGTTCCCCAACCTACCCACCAGGGCACTGGTTTCAATATTTTGTGCTCCAAATGACATCTTCAGCTCTTGGTGAAATAAAACATTTTTCTTCTTTGCAGCCCATAGCTGTAACATTTCTTTGTATTTATCTTTGCGTGTATTTAATTTCTTTCATCCTCACTATCACCTTTGGTAGGTAGATAAGAAAACTGAGCTTTTAATAGGTTGGGAGATTTGCCCAAGGTCACAATTCTGGTAAATGGCAGAGCTAACTCTTGAGCTATTTTTTGGAACAGCTCCTACATTTTTCTTTTTTTTGAGAAGATAAATCTTCAGAAGTTAGTTGCACGGTATTTGCAAGAAATGATTAGAATTTATATTTTATTAATTGATTTGCAGGAACTTGTCTGTCCGAAAGGATTTATTAATTTAGGTAATTTTCCTTTAAATATGTTTGGCGCATATTCACAAACTTGGTTCATAGGAATTGTAGTGATCTAGGTATTATGATTGCATAGTTGTTTGCATGAGGCTTTAGATATGCTTTCGTGTATTTTGTTATTATTGTTGTGCTTTTTAAGCCACAAGAAGTTGTTAACACTAAATTTGAGCTCCTTATTATCACTGGGTTTTGCCAAGCATCAGATAATAACCAAAAGATTAAAAACCTTTCTTTAAAAATTCAAGCCTTTTATTATGCATTTTCCAGCACTTAGATTTAAGTAGCAGTGGTATGTTGAAATTACAACGGGTACTTGGTGTGTTTTGCTTTCCTTATTTTTCTCTATGTTTATAATTACACCAAGCCCCAATATATTTCTAATAATAACTGTAAAAAATTGTTGCGAAACACAAAGAGTAGAATGGCAGAGATTCGTAGCATCATAGCATTAACCTCAGTGTCCCTTTCGTATGATTCGTAACGGTTTGCCACGTTTAATCACAGCTATCCATCCCCAAGGAACTATTCAGTTTGAAGTAATTTTAGACATGAAAATTCCTTGACCTGAAATCTTGGCAGCCTGGAGTGGAGAGAAATGAGGATTACAGTTAGAATAAGTGTTGTCATATTTTTAAAATGAAAAAATGTGCATATTGTATGAAGCTACCAAGAAGCACATTCATAAAGATTTTAAGCTTCACTTTAATGTATGTGTGTGGTGGAACGGGGGAGGGTGCTTTGTTGTTCATTTTTTCTCTGAACAGATGTGAAGCCCATGCTTTGCCGGCAGGAGTCTGGGTGATTCATTAATTTCTTTTCATGCAAGGGAGCTTTCTCTCACACCTGAGGTGCTTACTTCTGACTCACTCTAGGCTTTTCTAGGGCCAGTGAAGCCATCTTCAAAATAGCAAAAGAGAACATGTAGAGATATTTCCCCTGCTGGGTTATAGGACCTCCAGCATTTCTCTGTGTAAAGGGGCAAGATGCATTAAAAAGGTCAGGGATTTGTAGGCAAACAAAACTCTATTTGAGTCAAAGGTCTACCACTTAGTAGTTGTGTTAAATTGGGAAAGTTACTTAACTGCTGTTAATGGTACCTGCTTTAGAAGTATCTCATTCTTGTCAAGAATGAGAAATCATGACATTCACTGTTGGTGGTATACAGACAGCCTTTGCTATATGGAGGCTGTTTGTATAGATGGCATTGCCTTTGACTTCTCCCTGAAATTCCAGTCATTCTAGACTGTGGATGTCCCTCTATGTTAGGTGGAACTAATAGTGTCCAGCTTGTTTGGGAATATTGTTTCAAGAAGAAAAGCAGCATGTCCAGCATAGGTTCTATACGGGGAAACAAATCTGGCCTCTTCTTACCTTATTGAGAGAACTAAATATTTCCTTAAAATTGAGGTATAATTTACATAGAAGAAATTGCACAAATCTTCAGTGTACAGCTCAGTGAATATTTACATATGTATGTACCTATCAAGATACAGAACATCTCCAGTACCCTGGAAAGATCCCTCCTGCCTCTTTCCAGTGTCCTCCACTCTGCCCAGAGGTAATCACTATTCTCACTTTTATAATTGTAGACTAATTTTGTCTGTTCTTGAACATCATATAAAGAGAGGCAAAGAATATGTCTTTTGGATCTGGCTTCTTTTGCTCAACATAATGTTTTTGAGACTCATTCATGTATTAGTACTTTATTTCTTTCTCCCTGTAATAGATATTTGGGTTGTTTCCAGCTGTTGACTATTATGAAAAAATCTACTATCAACATTCTTTTACAAGTGTTTTTGTGGACATATCCTCTCATCTTTCTTGATTATATACCTAGGATTGAAATTATGGGTCTTAAGGGAAGCATATGTTTAAAATTATTAGAAACTGCCAAAATGTTTTCCAAAGTGATTGTTCCAACTTCTACTCCCACCAGCAATGTATGAAAGTTCCAGGAACCTAGATCCTCTCTAAAATTTGCAATGTCAGTCTCTTAATTTTACATTTTTTTTTGGATTTTGTGGTGGCATCTTATTGTGCATTTAATTTGCATCTCCCTGAGTACTCATGAAGTTGAATATCTTTTCATGTGTTTACTGGTTATTCAGATATATTCTTTTGTGAATTGCCTATTTATAGAACCAAAGACTTGTTGACCAATTTTACTTTCCGAGGTCCTTGAGTGTTGAGGATTGGTAAGTACTTCCCTCGGAAGTAATCATTTTTTTAAAAAATCAAACCAATACAAATAAACTTTCATTTCTTAGATCAAGGCTAATTGGCTGTAAAGAACTATGACTTTCTTAAAAAAAATAATACACAGAGGCCTCCTTCGGTCGATTTCCAAAAGATCCTGTAATAAGATGTTGCCACTGCTCACAGCCTGTTGGAACATAGACATGGCCAGGGACTGCTTTATTGCTGGCCTTTGTTCCATGCCCGGGGCTGGATGGCTGCTTGCACATGGCAGATATGATTAGACATTTTAGTGGAAGACAGCTCAGAAGGGAGCTGTCTGACAGCTTCCCTTGCGTCTGTTGCTCCACTGAGGTGTTCAGAGGCCCTGAGGGTGACATCTGGTGAAAGCGATGATTTAAGCAGAAAGTGTCTGGATGGCTATTATTTGGTGGCTGTTATTGAAAATGTACTATAGGAAACAAAGCCATAAGCAGAAATGAACACATGGCGCATAGAATTGTAGGATTTTAAAGTTAGAAGGGGCCCTAGAGATGATGTAGCCTAAACATCTCATTTTATGAAGAAATCAAGATTTGGTGAGATACTGGTCTTCTGAAGTTTGCAATGCTAGTCAATGGAGGAGCTAAATTTTGAATATTCTCTATAAGAATTAGATTATCTGGTGAGTGAAATTCAATGCAGGGAGATAGGGACACACATTTTACCTCTTTTCAAAGATACTGATGACTCTAGCTACTTCTATTTATTACACGATTCAAACAGGATTTTTTTCTCACATCCCTGAGCTCCTTCAGATAGGAAAGTGCCTTGTTCTTTTCTTCCCCAGCACACACACAAAGCCTGACATGGGGTCTGAGCTCCTTCTCCTAGGAAGGAAACTGCAAGCAGGCAGCATGTGTTAGTTACAGCAAGCACAGTTGAAGAGTAAGTCATAGAATTATGCCTGAAGAAAGAGTTCAAGGTCAGGCTCAGGAAGTTTGTCCCAAAGTCTGTAAGTCAAGAGGTGTCCTATAAATTTCAACGTACTGACTAAGACACCGCCTGCGGGCATGTAATGGATGTTTTAACAAAACGTGACCCTTTCTGATCTCATACAACCGTAAGCCTGGAGGCAGGAACTTTCCAGGATTTGTTAACTTAGTGGATCAATGGCATCACCAAGGACCAAGCCATCTTCCATCATCCGACAAGAAATCCTCAGTGGACTGGCTTGTCCTCTGTGGTAGACAGGGAGACACTCAACCCAGCTTCCCTTCAAGGAAGGTCTTGCTGTGAGGAGTGGGGTCAACAGGCAGCCTCTAGCTAGCAGCTCCTTCAAAAACATTATGCCTCAGCTAAAGAGAGCTGCCTCAGGTCATGCCCTTTCTTCAGATGGCTGAGTACAGTGGGGTGTAAAAGAAGCAGCCATTTCTGCCCAAAGCAGGACAACTTCTATGGTAACACTGGTCCAGAACTCTCTGTGGGCTAGGTTGAAACTTTATTGGGCCTGCATCACAGTTCAACTTCTCCCTTACCCCATCCTGCTTCTCCCCACTTCCTTTCACAGGTGTCGATCCTTAATGAACACATTGCACCCCAACAGCCCAACGTCTGTCTTTTTTTTGTGCATAAATGTTGTTAAGTATTCTAAGTTATTTTCAAAGGATAGATTCTCAGATGTAGAGTTACCAGCTTAAAGGGTATGCCATTTTAAAGGCTCTTTTTGAGTTTACTTTATTAAGCTTTATTAAGAGATCATTGATATATAAAAATTATGCATATTTAATGCATATATTTTGACATTGTGATGAGTTTGGACAAATGCATACACTCATGATACCATCACTGCAATCAAGGTAATAAACATATCCATCATCCCCAAAAGATTCCTTGTGTCCCTTTGCTTTAGAACACTTAACATGAGATTTACTCTCTTAAATTTTTAAGTGCACACCACCATATTGTTGACTACAGGCACTACATTGTGCAGCATATCTCTAGAACTTTTCATTTTGTATGACTGTAACTTAATAACCATTGAATGGCAACTCTCCATTTCCTCCTCCCCCATCCCCTGAAAACCACTATTTCATTTTCTGCTTCTATAGTTTTGATTATTTTAGATATCTCATATAAGCGGAATCATGCAGTATTTGTTCTTCTGTGACTGACTTGTTTCACTTAGCATAATGTCTTCCAGGTCCATCTATACTGTCACAAATGGTAGGATTTTCTTCTTTCTTAATGGTGATTAATATCCCAACCTCTGTCTTAATGTCTGCTTCTGGCTTATCCAACTTGCCACAGCCTCTAAAGTTGGGGCTCCTTCCTGAGATTGCTGTCCCAACTCCAGGTGGCATAAACAGACAATTAAAAGTATAAAAGAGAACGTACTTCTCTTGTGTCCCATTTCAAGAGTGAGAAAATCCCTCCCAGAACCACTCAGCAGACTTCCTCTCATTTTCATTGGCTATAATTGTGTCATAATCCAATGTCTAGACCAGTCACTTGGGAAGGTGAATGACACCACCGTAATTGGCTTAGACCAGTCAACACTAACTCCCTTGGGCTCGGGTTGTAGCCCAGCTTCCTCTTAAGAACAAGATTGTACTGAGGACAATGAATAATGATGGGGCTTTGGAAGAAGAAAGGCAGGAAGCAGGTGGGAGGAGGAGGATAGAGAATAGGGCTTGCCTTGGTGCACAATCAAAGATGACCATCACATCAGGAATCTCAGGGCCAAAAGTGATGTGAGAGCCACAAAAGGCGAAGGGAGGAGAAGTCTTATTGGAACATGTAAGCAATGTGGCCAGAAAGAATGGACACAAAATAATTGGTCAACAAATGCTTGCTGAATTAATGATACCTATGGACATTTTTCCCCTTTGGCCTGGAATTTATAAAAAACATTTTGTGGGACCGACCCTGTGGTGTGGTGGTTAAGTTTGGCGCACTCCGCTTCAGTGGCCTGGGTTCTCGGGTTCTGATTGCAGGGGTGGATGTACATCACTAGTCAGCCATGCTGTGGCAGGCAATTCACATATAAAGTAGAGGAAGATTGGCACAGATGTTAGCTCAGGGCTAATCTTCCTCAGCAAAGAAAATAACAACAAAAAAAATATTGTAAGTACATGAATCACAAAATTATTCATTTCAAGGTCTCAAAATAAACATTTACACACAAAAATAAAAATAGCTACACTAATTTAAAATAAAGTATTCAGTTTTATTTTCTTTTGATAAAACTCAATGTTTTTCTCAGATATTCATGAAGACAAGTATGTCTATAAAACAATAAACAAAATAACATTTTGTAGTTGAATTGCAATATATTGAATTTATAGATTTTTAACACAAGTATTAATATGAATAATATTGTCAATTTCACCTGCATCATTAATTTGCATACTTTTGACTTGATATATACAATTGTTTTGTTTTTGTAGAGACATCCTATCATTATTCTTCCTGAAAGGCAACATGAATATATGTGCTCTAATCACCATGCTTTCATCTATTTCCACCTTCTTCCTTATTAGATATTTATTCATGGATAAAATAAAAATGAATTCAGAAATAAATATAAAATCACAGCTAAAAGGCACAGTGATAATTTGCAAACATCCTACTGTAAGGTATACCTGTAGAGTTCTATCCCTAAGATGATTGGATGAATACGACAGACTACAGATTATGTGCAATTGTAGCTGGTAGCTGCTGTACCTCTACCCTTTCTCTACCAGTTGAGAAACCATATTAAGATGCAAGTGTGTGACAGTAATATTATTCCAAGACTAATCTTGAATCAGTACTAATTAAACAAACATCAATCTTCACAAATTATCTACTTTGACTACAACTGATTACAAAATATTAGTGACATGCCTCAATATTTATTTGGGGGTTGAGAATCGCAGCTGTAATTGGAACACAGAGCAGTTTATTTAACTGTGGGGAACATCCTATTTTATTGTTGGTTTTTTTTTTATTGAGGTGAAATTCATGCAAGATAAAATTAACCATTATAAAGTACACAATTTAGTGGCATTAGTGCATTCATAATGTGTGAAACCACTGTCTCTATTAAGATCTGAATCATTTTCATTACTCCAAAGTTTTAACGTGTTTTTGATTTCTTATGCTAAATTTTACATAAATCTTGTATTAGAAAAAGGAAAGGAAGTATGTAGAGACCATTTAAGAATGTCACTTCAGTAGAAAGTGAGTTCATCCATCTTCTAAGAAAGTGGAGGACTTGGAGAAAGGCCACTCCATTATTCCATTTGTTTGGCAAATTGATAATCACCATTAATCAATCATACAATCATCTACACTGAGTAGTCAGACAGCTGAAACGAGTATGTCTCAATGCATGCAAACATACACACATGCCTTCAGACATGTCTACTGCTGCTACAATGTGGAGATATTAGTTCTGATCATGGGAGTAGCAAGTAACAAGATGGATGGAAATTTGCATGCAGCCCTAAAATAAAAGACTGTTTTATTCTGCTGTGCTTTAGCTTTACAAAAATGGCTTATCCACAGATCAAGTTGCCAATCATTGACCCAAAATGACTGCTCAGATATCTCAGCCACATCAGCCATCTGTCAATGGATTCAGCTTTTGAAGAGTTGTGATGATGATTGTTGAAAGACAACAGAGGGATCTATCATAACTGTTCATTTCCTTTTATTATCTGGGAGATATTCCCATAAATGGGTTAGTGAAATTGTGAGTAAATCATAGATGTTCAATGGAGTGAAAACTATGCATTTTCCTATTTATGTTACACTTTATTCATGTAGAGTGTGAATTTATTTTGAAGCTCTGATCTCCATTAAGTTCAAATGTTATCCCTTTATATTTACTTTAAAATCCTTGTAAATCAAAGAAATATTTTTAAAAATTATTTGTACATTTCTTAAGAAATTGACACTCTTTGTGAAGAATGAAAGAAAAGAGTTATTGGTTGGGAATCTTCACAAATTTGAGCTGAACGTTGGAACTCTCAAAATTTATGAAAAAGACAAAAGAAGAGGGGAGAGAAGAATTCTTTCAAAGATTTAAAGAAAGCTACTCAATATAAAATGGGCATTGATATGAATAGGCAACTCACCTAAAAGGAATCTCAAAAGTCCAAAAAACACAAGGAGCTCAAGATCACTAATAAATAGTTATATGCAAATTGAATCCAAAATCAGATAATTAACACTATTTCAAACTGGAAAGTTGAAAAAGACTCAAATATCAAATGTTGGAGAAGTAGAGAAATACCAACTGTCATGGATACTATGGATTGTAATATAAATTGGTTTAACCATCTCAAAGCTCAATTTGACATTATCAAATGTAATTTAATGTTTACATACTCATTCATTATTCTTCTGGCTATAATTCAGAAAAGTGTAATAAAAGATCACCAGGAAGTATATAAAAGGATGTACATTCCAGAATTGTGGGCAACAGCAATATTTTAGAAAGAATTTAAATGTCAACCATATGAGAGGATAGTACTCTGCTTCTAATCATAGGGAAGGTTAGATATTCTGAAGGGCTGTATGCTGAACTAAAGATATTGGATTGATTATAACATGCATATAAGGGGAAGGATTATCAGGAAGGAGTGAAAGGAGAAAGAAAAGGCTGTCCAAAATTTAAATCGTAGCCATAAATGTTAATTGGGTAAATGCTTCAATTAAAACACAGTGCTACCAAATTGGATTTTAAAAAGTAGAGAAACAAAAATAGGATTACACAAAGCCCAGTTCAGTTATATATTGTTTATATTAACCACACTTTAAACATAAGGAAATAGGAAACTAAAAAATATAATAATGGGAAAAACTGTTTTGTCTGAGGAGTAAGTGTTTGCAGGATACCTTTTTCTATTCTTTTACTTTCTACTTTTCTGCATTCCTAAACAAGGTATATGTCTTATAAACAGAATATATTTAGGTTTGAGTAGTTACCAAAAGGGTAGACATTCCAGGGATAAAAAGAGATATTTCCTATATCACAATCAGCAGGAAGATATAGTAAATCTTTATATGTATACAGCTAATAATGTAGCTTCAATATACAAAGGAAAAAATAATGGAACTACAGGATTAAATAGACAACTTCACAATTATAGTGGTAATCTTAACACACATCTTTCAGTAACTGATAAAATAAGTAGATACCAATATCAAGAATGATGTAAACAATTTGAACAATATGATCAGCAACTGATACATATAGAACAGCACACCAACAGCTTCAAAACACACATTCTTTTCAAGTACACATTTAAACATTTATAAAAGTTGACATATTATAAAATATGACTATGTTGACAACATTTATAAATGTTGGTTAGCCTGAGAGCAAATCACAACAAATTTCTGAAAAATTATAGCATACAGACTATCTTCTTTGACAAATGTGAAAATGACCTAAAGATCGAAACCAAAATGACACTGCAAAATTTCCAAATAATAAACAATGAATTTCTAAACAACCCATAGGTCAAAGAGGAAGATAAAATGGAAATTAGAAAATATTTTGAAAGAATTTACAATGAATATCTGACAAAAAAACTTGAGATGTAAATAAACTATAAATGTATATATTAGAAAGCATGCTGAACATCAGTGTTCTAATATTTGGCTCAAAAAATTAGAAGAACAGCAATTTATATACAAAAAAGAAGAAAAGAAAAAAAAGAATGACTGGAAATTAATGAAATAGAAAACACAATAAAATCCACAAAACCCAAATTCACTTTTTTTGAAAAGACTAATAAATTTGATAAAACTTGTCAAGACTGATCAAGGAATAAGGCACACATAAATGATATTAGAAATATGTTGATAAATTTTGGACAAATTCTCAGAAAAACACAGCTCACTAAAACTGACACAAGAAGAAATAGAAAATCTGAATTGTCCTATAGTAATTAAAAAGTTTTATTAAAAATCTTCCCACAAAGAAAATTCCAGGTCTAGATGGCTTCAATTGTAATTTTTCCAAACATTTAAGGGAGAAATGTCAAAACTCTTCCAGAGAGTAGAAGGTAAGGAGTGACTTCCTAACTCAGTTTTTGAAGACAGCAAACATTGTTATGAAATGTTAAGGAAATTTTATGAATGGAAAATTGCAGTCAATTTTTCTCATATACATAAATGCAAAAATTCTAAACAAAAATATTAGCAATACAAATCTATTGTTTCATAAAAAGGCTACTATGTCATGAGCTATTTGGTTTATACTGGAAATGCAGCAGTGGTTTATTAGAAAATCAATGTAACTCTCCATATTTACTGAAAAGGAAAACAAAACGTAAAATCATTTCAATTGATGTAGAAAAAAGCATTGGACAAAATTCAACATTCACCGATTATTTAATAAAAATCTTAGGACCAGAAGGTTACATTCTTAATCCAGTAAATAATATCTCTAAAATTTTAGAACAGCTATCATACGTAATAGTAAAATATTAGAGCTTTCTCTCCTGAAATTAGGAATAAGACGAGGATATGTGCTATAATTATTTTTATTGAACAATGTACTAGAAGTCATATTCAGTATACTCTGCCATTAAAAATAAAAAACATTTACATGAACTAGAGTGGAAGAAACACTATTATTTGTAGAAAATATAATTGTGTATCTAGAGAATCCAAAGAATCTACAGATAAAATATTACCATTATTAAGTGACTTTAGTAAGGTTTCTGGATACAATATAACATTTTTTTTTATTTTCTGCTTTATCTCCCCAAACCCCCCCTCCACCCCGTACACAGTTGTATATCTTAGTTGCAGGTCCTGCTAGCTGTGGGATGTGGGACGCTGCCTCAACGTGGCCTGACGAGCGGTGCCGTGTCTGCGCCCAGGATCCGAACCCTGGGCCGCCGCAGCAGAGCACGTGAACTTAACCACTCGGCCACGGAGCCGGCCCCATAACATTTTTTTAAATCAATATTTTTATGTATTGGCAATAAGCAACTGGAAAATTATATTTTAAAAAATGTAATTTAAAATAGTATTGAAACATCAAATATCTAAAAATCTGACAAAACGTGAAAGAACTGTATACATAAACTATAAGAATATAATTGAGAAACAATAGAGAGTGTAAGTAAATTGAGGACCATAACTTGTTGATGATTTGGAACACTCAATGTATATTGTAAAGACTTCTATTCTTCTCCAAAAGTATCTAAAGATAAAATTCAATCTCAATCAAAATTCAGTGATTTTTTAATGAGAATTAAGTATTTGCTGGGAATCCCAAAGGGCCAAAATATCCAAGATAATCCTAAAGGAAAAGAACAAATTTCTTTGTTTTTTCCTGCCAATCAAGTCTTGTTACAAAACTTCAGTAATCAAGACCATCCTATTGGCACAAGCGTAGATAAAACGAACAAGGGAAGGGCTTAGACAGGCCAGAAGCAGACTTTCACAATGATCAAGAATTTATTTCAGAGAAAATAGCACTTTAGAACATTGGGGAACAAAACTGTCTTTACAGGGGCCTGCCCGGTGGCGTAGCAGTGAAGTTCACACACTCCTCTTTGGCAGCCCAGGGTTTGCTGGTTCTGGTCCTGGGTGCGAACCTACAGACCGCTAATCAAGCTGTGCTGTGGCAGGTATCCTGCACATAAAAAAGTAGAGGAAGATGGGAACAGATGTTAGCCCAGGGCCACTCTTCCTTAGCAAAAGATGTTAGCTCAGGGCTAATCTTCCCCCAAAACAAAAATGAAAAACAACTGTCTTTACAGTGAGGTCAATGTAATATCCAAGATATTGACTTCCAACATCAAGCACAAATATCTGCCCTAAGTGTTTTATAAATTTAAGTGTGAAAGATTGCACAAAATCTTCTAGGAAAAAAAGTCCTTGGAATAGGAAAAATTTGCTAAAACAGGGCACAAAAACGACTAATAAAAGGCAAGATGGGTAAGTTGGCCTACATTAAAATAATACAATTAAAATAACTATAATATCTTTAAGAAGGTAAAAAAGTCAAGCAACAGATGGAAGAATATATCTCAGATAAATATAATACGTATTACATATACCTATAATTCACAATGTACTTATATCCTGAATATGTAAATAACTCTTACAAATAAACAAGAAAAAGACAGACAACTCAATAGAATAATTGGCAAGAGTCTTGAACAAACACTTCACAAAAGAGTATATCCAAACAACCAACAAATATGAGATGTTCAGTTAAAGCCAAATGAGATACCACTAAACACCAAACCCTCCCCCATCCCCCACCCCCAAATTTTACAATACTACATATTGACAAGAATGTGATATACCTGGAATTCTTACACATTACTTATTGATGTAAAAATTGATATTACTATTTTGGAAAAACTATTTGGCAGTATCTTCTAAAGTTTAACATAGGCCCATCCTATGACCAGGCAATTCCATTCCTATGTACCCAAGAGAGATGTGTGCACACATTCATCACAGGACATGTACGAGGATGTTCACTGTAGCATTATTCATAATAGCTAACTGGACATAATTAGATGTACATTAACAGCACAATGAATAAGAAATTATGTTATTTCACAACATGGAATACTATATAGAAATGAAAATGAGTGAATTATTGTTACAGGCAAGAACTTGGATGAATTTCACTTACATAATTTTAAGCAAAATAATCCAGATTCAAAAATACGTATGATTCCATTCATACAAAACTTAAAAACAGTCAAAAACCTTCTATGATATAAGTCAGGATAGTGGTTGCCATGATGAAGGAATGGGTTGTTGTGAGTGAGGCTACACCCAGGAAGGGCTTCTGGGTACTGGTAGTGTTCAATTTCTTGAGCTTGGTGTTGGTTACATGGGTATGTTCATTTCACGGGATGTCATTTTGGCTATATGCTTTTGATGAATGCACTTTCCTTTTTGAATTCTACGCTTTAATAAAAGATTATTTTAAAATATGGTTAACTGATGTTAACATTTGTCAAATAGGTGTGCCTGGTAGATACATAGGTGTATATTTTATGATTCTTTGCACTTTTCTCTCTCTCTAAAATAATTCTTAATTTAAAAATAATAAAGAAAAGTAAGGTAAAACCATTAATAAGCAATCATTCTCTTGAAAGGATTGAGCCATAAAGTGTAGATAATGTTTTCCTAGAAGGTGTCAGTGATCAATTAATTTATTAAATCAATGAGTTAATTTAATAGAGTAATCTTCCATTTTCCTGCCCTGCTCACTGCCTCTTTCACCCTCTTAAAACTATTCATCACATTATTTTTGGAGTACTTATATATATTTATATCTTTATTTCCCCATAAAATGATAGCCTCTGTTGAGTGTTTATGCTCAGGAGTTTCTGGGAAATATATTACTCTCAAATCTAAAGAAGAGTCGAAGCTTCTTAACCCCTGCCCCCTCTCCCAGAAAGCTATTTATTAATGAGCTGAGAATTAACGAGGTAATGTCAGGCCACAGGAAGATAACATTTATTGCTTTTTCATAAGGTCATAAAGGGCTTATAAGATTTATTACATAGAAAGATCATCCATATTCCTAGATATTCTAACAATCTTTTTTTCTTACGTGCTGAGTTTTTAAAGAAATATAAATATCTAATTATAAAACCAGGGTTATATGAAAATACTTTTATAACTTGCTTTTTCACTTAACATAGCATGATTTTTTTTCATATAATTAAGTTATATAGGATGATATTGCTTAAACCAAATGTTTAAGGATCTTCAGAAACAGGATGACTGTATAGAATATAAAGGAAACATCACCCTAAGTTGCAATTATTTACGCAGCGCTCGTGAGTCGTTGCCTGCTTGGGTGGCAATGCAGCGTGTTCACTATTAAACTCTGTATTTTTATTTTTCTTGTAAAATAGGCTCAACTCTCCAGCAAAACTTCGATCTCGGCTCCATTTTAAAGAAACGTCCTGTAACCTGTGAAACAGGGAGTGAACCTACTCAATCCAGAGGGAGCTGTGCCTTCTCTGAGAAGGTTGCATAATGAGTGATGCTTAGTGGACCTCCTGTCTCACTTGCCAGGGCTGCTGCCCCATTTCTGTTTTCTAAGTTACCTTTTCCCCTCCTGTCTACTGAACTCATAGTAGGTGTTTTTTCTCTTGTCACCACTTGGCACATACAAGCATGATCAGAATTATTCTAAGATTTACTTATATGGACTTGGGAAAACAGCTCATTTCTTTCCAAACCTAGCCACGGGAACAAACAGTATTCCAAAGTCATTCTTTGGCTCTCTTTTGCTTAGCTTCTCTATTTACAATTTCAGTTTAGTTTTAGAAGTCTTTAGAAATGCTGATTACATTTAGATGCTTAGCTTGGCAGAAGGATGGATAAACGGGTTTATTAATACCACATTATTTTACGGTTATAATAAACACATTTAAATTATAATTTTAAGTGAGTTTGTGAGTCAACCCAAAGATCCTAATGTGCAACTTCAAAGTATATCATCCGCCTCAAATTAAACAATAATTTGGCAGCCCTTTCTGGTAAATGTACAAAAAGCTGGTTAGAGGACATAATCAGGAAAGTTTATGGTGGTTTAGCCACAAAGAAAATTATCTATGGGCTTACACTCTCAACTTACTTGATTCTTCTTAATAGATTGAGTCTATATGTACTCTAAATGAAAATTATCAGAAATTAAATACTTACAAAGAAACTGATGACTCAATGTGTAGAACCCATGGTAAATCATTAGAACATAATAAAGTTTATCTTTATCTTTTAGTCTTTATGAATATTATAGACTATATTCCAGTTTATAATGTTCTGTCGAAGAACATTGTAAGTTAGAAATTCAAAATAATCTAAAATGCCACTATTTCTTTTGGCAAAGATGAGATGTTTAAGTGAATTCCAGCAATTGGCTATAGGGACTTCAAAGCTTCATGTTATCTCTGAAGTGCTTCATTATTAATGCCCTGTTGTAGCTAGCAATGTTTAGTCTAATTGGATTTAACTAGCTTATTGTACGACATTTTCATGTTAGGTTATTTTTGCATCCTCGGTGATAACATCTTTAGTCACTGAGTTTTTCCTAAGAATCTTTGCCAAGAGATAAACATTGTCAGCTGAATAGTTGTATCCGATCATCATGTCTATGATGGGATAGATTAATCTAGTAGCCTTATTAATAATAATGATCTTGGTTTTCCCTAAGTATGTAGACATCAAAGAGATTTGGTTCATATTATTTGTTCTGTCATAAGGTGATATATTAACCCTATGTGGTTGGGTGGAGGGAAGGTGTTGCTAGGAAATACCATATCTAACTCCATCTGTACAAAATCCCCTTCAGTACCCTTGATCCTGCCCCATTGGGGCAAGGAAAAAAATTATGTTAAATACTTAAAAACAAAAAGGACTGCTGAAAAACTTTGCACAATTGGGGCAGGATCACAGTGTTCCACAGTTTATAGTGTTTGTTCACAAGGAGAAGCGAATGACTTCTATCTACCTTTCTATCTGTCTGTCCTATCTATCTATCTATCTATCTATCTATCTTACATGGAGTCTGTTTATGAGTCAATTGCTGTTCTAAATGCTTTGAAATATTAACTCATGGATGAGGAAGTGGCATTCATAATGGAGTAAACTGTATTTATGGCTTAAAAAGCAAGATCAATGGTAACATCATAAAACAAAACCTACTCACAACATGAGTCATGAAAGGCAGGCAGACATGGGAGTTTAGACCTTGGTAGAGAGTTCCTTCAACCAATCTTGAAATACTTAGGAGATCTGGCTTTCTGCTATGAGTATGATGCACTGTTTGCGTCTGTCAAAGGACTAGACGAACTCTGGGAAAAGCTGATCAGGAACAAGAGGAAAGTCAGAGGAACAAATGAAACCCAAATTTGCTCTTTGCTTTATAGATCAAAGATCTCACAGGTGTGATGGAATTCACTGGTTGTTTAGGAAAGTCCCTCTGGTATTCCACAGAAGTCAACGGACTATTCGTCCTCCACTTTTTAAAGAGTATACCCTGGGTCTCAACTCCAATGATGCCCTAAAGTTACAGTTGGAATCAGAGATTATTTTTTTGTTCCCAGCTTTTTTCTCTCCAACCCTCTAATGTGGTTTTATTTTCTTCCCTAATGATTTCCCTTGATTCCCACCTCCCAAGTCACCGGAAGGGATGGATCCTCTTAAACATTATGAAATAGAGTAGAAGTTGTTTCACTGCAATAGCCAGCCATCATCGCTAGGATGATGTTAGGGTCACTAGGCAGGACCTGAGATTGTCTTATGGATGTCAATTCTGAAAACTATCAGGTTTAGGAAAAATATCTCATTAAAAGATGATTAAAATAGTCATGATCAGCAATATTTTTTTGCACTCAGGTGAGATTTTTATGAGTAGTAGTAAAAATATAAGTAACAATTACTAATATACTTTAAAAGATAAGAATTACAAAAGGAAGAATGAGCCCCAAAGCAGAATTATCTTACATACCTCAAGACTGAAAGTGAATTTCTAGAACAAAGTTGTCCAATAGAACGTTCTGTGAAGATGGAAATGTTCTATTGTCTCTACTATCTAACATCATAGCCACTGGACACATGTAGCTATTGAGCACTTGGTGTGTGGCTAATGGGATCGAGGAAGTGAACTTTTAATTTTATTTAATATTAATTAATTTAAATGTAAATATAAATATCACCTGTGCCAAGTAATTACTGTAAAGAATTACTAATTATTTTTCTGAAATTTTAAATCATAATTTTGTACGAGGATAAGAAAATTTGACATTGAAGAAACATTTTATATATTTTATCTTATACACTATAAATCATATTTTAAATATCATATGCAACTTATAAGAACTATAAGAAGGAAACATTTTATTAAATATATGCATTTCCAAAATTACACTTGACACTGTTCTTTAGTATTTCAAATGTTTTCCAATTTTTAGTTTTTTAAAAAATAATTGTGATTTTAGCTAAAACATAAATATGATTATGGAAATATTGAAAAACTTTTAATTTGAAGTTTTACCGAAAAACATCCTTTTTTTTTTTTTTTATAAAATACATTTTTTTCTCTCTGCCTTCTTTTTTTTTTTTTTTTAAGATTTTATTTTTTCCTTTTTCTCCCCAAAGCCCCCCGGTACATAGTTGTGTATTGTTCGTTATGGGTTCTTCTAGTTGTGGCATGTGGGACGCTTCCTCAGCGTGGTCTGATGAGCAGTACTGTGTCCGCGCCCAGGATTCGAACTAAGGAAACACTGGGCTGCCTGCAGCGGAGCGCGCGAACTTAACCACTCGGACACGGGGCCAGCCCCAAACATCCTATTTTTTTAAAATAGTTTTATTGAGATATAACTTACCTTCCATGAAGTTCACCTATTTAGCATACAATTCAGTGTTTTTAGTATGTTTGCAGAGTTGTGCAATCATCACTATAATCTAATATTAGAACATTTCATCACTTGCAAAAGAAACCTTGTTCCCATTAGCAGCCACTCCCCATTTCCTCTCCAGCCCCTGGCAACTCCTTCTGTCTCTATAGATCTATTTATTCCAGATATTTGATAAGAATGGGATTATACAATATGTAGTAATTTGTGACTTCTATGAAGAGACTAATTTCTTCACCCAAAAAACCTATTTAACTGAAACAAAGTAGGTAAATATGGCTAAAAAAACAATAAATTTCACTCAAAGGAATGTCCAGAAAGTTCTGGAGAAGAGAAAAAAATCCAGTAAATGTTAATAGAGAAGTGTAACAATTAATAAAACAGCTGCAAAACCAATAGCTAGAAACCTATTTCGTAAAGTACTTGTTCTTTCTTCTACCGGAAGTCACTGTACCTGAAAGGAGCAGAGTGTGGATGTAATGACATAGGAATTGTCCCAGGAAGCTTGCAGTCTCCTTCAGTGTGGTTCTGTTCTCTCTCGGCTTCCCTCTGCAGTCTGCCCTCACTTTCAGGTGCTGCCTCTTTTGTTATGGGGGTTTAGGAAGATTGCGGGAGCCTACAATGTTCTCTGGTCAGTTAGTGGAGGATTTCTCTTCTTTCTAGTGATTTAATCGTTGAGAGGAATACCAAGGCAGAGCTGCTTCTGTCCCAGGGTTTTACAGAGTTTTAAGCTACCATTTCTTTTAGCTTTTGCCTACTGCTTCCTTCTTCCCTCTTGAGTCTCTTCTGCCTGCATTCAGATATGTGTATATTAACAGGGATTGTAGGACAAATGCCTTCTCTAGAAATTATGACTTAGTCAGAATTTCTCCTCTTCTATGAGAAATAAGGCCATGCTACTGGGTCCATTGGGCTTATTGTGTCTGACTCTTCCTCATAATAAGTTCCTATCTAGAAGCCACCTCAGTCCCTCATGAAAACTGTTTTCCAGCAGGTCAAACTCCCTTCCCTGCGAGGTTGTCAGACGCATCCAGATATTTTGGAATACCAAATCAGTGCAGAGTTAAACTAAAGCTGGGAAATCACCTATATCTCTCCTTGTGCTGTAGGACCTCTCAGTAGAGAATAGGGTGGAAATCTGTAGGTGGAGCCATTTGGTGGTAGGACCATCTACACATTCCTTCCACCATCCTAGATTTTGGCTACTATGGAATTCTCATCTTATATAGTTAGCTTTTCCTTACATCTGGGATGATAGTTCCTAATTCTCCACTAATGCCAAAAAACCATTATGTTTGTCATATTCAGTAAGTTGACTTCTTAAAAATCTGTTTTGTAAATAGAACTAAATAGTCAAATGCTTGCCTGGAAATTTTATCTTGAAAAGGGCTGTATGTCAGTGGCAGCAAGACAATTAGCTGGAAAATTCAGTATTCTGTTAAACATACTAAGTAAAATGTTCAACCCATTAGGAGTTATTTGGTGCTATGTGATCCAAAAAGAGAGACTGGTTAACTGGTTTCTGCTTACAAAAATTGCTGAATTCTATCAAATGAGTTGTTTGTGTGCCCAAAGGTACTTACCGTGTTAACAACACTATATAAATTCAGTAAAAAAATGCTCATTCTTGTCACTAACATCATGGAAAAAGAGAAGGCTAAGGAGTTTGGAATTTCTTGAAAAGCTACTTAAGTCAGTATTTAAAAAAAAACATTTCGAGGGATCTAATATAAATCCAGTTTTATGGAAGGGAAAAAGAAAATCTCTTCTTTCAACACCTATGGAATGTGGTAGAAACTATTCTGACTTGAGAGGTTTTTTAGACTTTTGGAATATTAGATGTTAGATTTTATCCACAATCCTTCAACCTTTTCAGCCTCTAACCCTGTAGTATGGACAGATGTGGCTAGCATACAAAAGATGACTCTATTCTTGGGGTTCAGCGAGGCAAGGAGTAATGTCTGTTCTGGGCTGTACCTCCTTAGGGGAATAAGCATGCTGATTTCAGGACAGATATGTTCATTTCTCCCGTTTTAGAAACTTAGTATTTCCCAAGCTAGTGTGTCGTAAGTATTACCTTACTTTTTCTTTTCTCCTTTCCCTTGATTCACCCCTTAACTGTAAATTATGTATCAGGAGTTGAATTCACAGAGAGATTCTTCTAACTGCATACGCTCACAATGACATGAGACTCAAGCCTCCCTGAGTTCTTTTGGTTACTTCGTCTTTCATTCTACAAACATGTACTGAGTTTAGAAATGATTGGAAATAGCAGGAGAATTAGTAAAACAGATGAGAGCAATACTGGGTAGTTTGACACTGAGAGAAACAGAGGCAAAGTGTTTCTAGACCTTGGAATCATACACATTTGATCTGAGAGGAAGGACTTCAGGTGTTTTCAAGAGAAACCTGGGGATCTTGCAGGCACAGTGGGCCAGTACACTGCCTGAGGCTCTGTGACAGTGTGCGGATTCTGGTATTGAGTGAAGCTACTTTTTTTCAACCTGGTGAATACTCTCATCTCCCTATGGCCTTGGGTAAATTCCAGCTGAAAGCAAGATTACAGAATCTCTTGATCCATGATTACAAGTTTGGGAGGCCACGTTAGTATCCTGACAGGCATTAGAGATAAAACAAGACACTCTTAATGTTCTGAAGGAAATTATGGTCTAGCGGCAGGAACTTCCAGGAAAACATCACAACGTGGCATTATATGCAGTAATAGAGATAGTGTGGATCCTGAAGGTGGCCTAGTAAACTATGCAACTAATTCAGTTTTGGGAGAATGAAAGGCATAATCCACTAGGTGACATTTGACCTGGGTATTGAAGGATAAGTTGTAATTTTGCAGGTAGCAAAGAAAAGAAAGGGAATAGAGTCGCGGAAATAGTGCCTTGGGAGAAAGGTATGCACATAGGAGAAAAAAGCTTTCCATTTTCATAATCCTTGACTCCATTAGACCTTGAAATGTGAGTAAGAGCCCTCTTTGGGTTCTTATTTTCTTTTATGCTATTCTGCGAGTTGATTTATGTGCTGTGCCAAATGGAATTTGTGCTCAAAATTTCCTAATCCATTAATCTTCAGGTGTTTTTCACATTTTCCATTTGAGTGACTACAGTAGACCCACTGACCTCTCAAAAGGTTGGTAAGCCGAAGAGAAAACAGCAGCAGACTCCCTGAATAGTAAGTATTTATAGAAAAGACAGTTCACTTAGAGTAATTACTCAGGGAAATTAGGGGGAAAGCATGGACTGAATGCCCATCATTTATTAGTTTAGAATAGAACCAAGTATCATCCATGGATAATGGATAGAAATGACTTTTTCAAGTGAAACTTTCTGCCCTAGTGATTCAAACCTCTGACACAAGAGCCTGCCTGCGTGCTGAATCACTCAAATTGTGGCTCAATGCCCAAAACTCAATTTCTATTGTTCAGTGCCCTCTAAAGCTTGTTCTCTCCGGGACTCAGCTTGTTCTGGAAGAACTTTGCCTTATTGAATTTTGCTTGATTTGCTCTTCCTTTTGAGACTGATTGATTGAAGTTTCCTTCTCTTTTCAGTACCCACTTTTTTCCTGCTTCCAGCTAAGAGCTTGCTTAGTTAGTTCAGTTTGATTCCCCCTTTGGGTTTTTCCCCAGTGTGTTTCTTTATTGCAGAAGCCCTTGCAAATAGAAACGTGGCCTCTTGAGCAGATAACAACAACAATTAGTCAGATAACCATTGTTAACTGACTAATGGTACTACCCTTATACAGCTCTTACTATTTGCCGGAGACTGTTCTAAATGTCAATTAACTCAGTCATCTTCACAAAAGCTAAGGAGGCAAGTATTATCACTATTCACTTATTGTAGATGAAGAAAGGGAGGCACAGAGAGAGTGAAGAGCTTGCCAAAGCTCGGTTAGCTGGTAGGAGAGCTCTGGTTCCATCCCAGCTGTCTGTGCTTTCAACCACTGTGCTCTATGGCCTGTCATTCAAAGCCAGGGACTCTATATGCATTAGCTCTCATAGCCCACGCCCTCCATGGAAGCTGTGTACTTTAATTTTAATTTACAGATGAGAAAGCTGAGGTTCATAAAGTTCCTCTAACTAACCCATTATGTGCAACTTATAATTGGCTCAGATGTGTTTTTATTGCTAGTGCCTCTTACATCAAATTCCTTGCTCTTAACCACTACCCTGAGCACCATTTGTTTTTTGCAAATCTGTGATCCAGAGCTCAGATCCCAGATCTTTCCTCTTTCTCCAAGTGCTCCTATCCTATCTCATAGCTTTAATAGTATCTATACTCTGAAGATTCCCAGCTCTGACAACTTCTCCGAGTTTTACATTCACATATCTAGAGTCAGGAAATGCTTTCTATAAAGACCAGTAGGGGGCCAGCCCCATGGCCTAGTGGTTAAGTTCAGCATGATCCACCTTGGTGGCCTGGGTTCAGCTCCCAGGCACAGACCTACACCACTTGGCTGTGGCCATGCTGTGGTGGCGACCCAAAAACAAAATAGAGGAAGATTGGCAACAGAGGTTAGCTCAGGGTGAATCTTCTTCAATGACAAGAATAAAAGACCCAGTTAGTAAACATTTTAAGGTTTGTGGGTCATGAGGTATGTCTCCAATGGTGTGAGCAACTTGAGGGCAGGAATTGGATCTTGTTCATCCTGGCATCCTGGGTGATTAGGACAATATCTGGCAAATACATTCTTAGAATTTGTCTGTTAGATGAATTAATGAATGGATATAAAGCATTATCCTTGAAAGGATGGGGCTGAAAAATCTTCCTTATAGAGACCATTTCCTGACATACTCTTGATGAACATTAAATGCTCAGTGCAAGGGGAGAAGTTTTTCTCAAATCTCTGAAAGAAATAGGTTCTCTTTCCTCTCTCCTAAATACAATACTTTGAAAAAAATTATATAAAAATACTAGTGGTTATCATCATTGTTGGCATTAATTTTGATGTGCACAGTTAATTAGTATAGTATTTGGAGCCAGGCAAAGCTGAGACCAAACAGTAAGACTGCCCCTTAGCAGGTTTGTGACAATATGCAAATCATTAAAGCTCTCTCAGCCTCAGTTGTAAAAAATGATGTAAAAGTTTTACAGCCTCTGTAAAGGAGGCATTATGTCATAAATCATATAAAAGATCATAACATTATTGTGAAGATTAAAGAAGGTATTCAAAATAATGTTGGGATGCACACTACTAGTTGCTCAATTAATGGTAGCTCTTGTTGCTCTCTTGTTTGATTAGTATTATTGTGCATCATCTGGGTACAAGAAATCATAAACACTGTACCAAGACAGTGGCGCTTTCTGTGAGGTTACTGCTCAAGTGATTACTTTGAATAGAATATCTAACATTGAGGAAGTCAATATTGACTCATGCAAAGGCAGGTTTCTAACACTGTCTTGAAGGGAAGCCAGTTCAGCTCATCAATCAAAGGCTCTTACTGAGTCAGGAAATTAAGAGATAGCCTTTGCTTTGAACAGCATACTATCTACTTAACAAAACAACATACCCAAAGAGATGGAGAACACTGTGGATTTCACTCCAGTTACTTGGTTAAAAAAATAGGATCTAGCATTTAGGAAGATGGAAATAACCCATGTAGTAATAGGATCTTCAAAGGTTCCCTTGCTTCTGTTACAATCCCCGTCCTAGAAAACTATCCATTGTTTTCTTAAACAGTTAGCGAAGGATGTCAGATGGTGCTGAGGAATATATTCCTCCTCTGTGTTCCCAATGCCAAGCACAGTGCCTGACATATACTACATAATCAATAAAATAGGTTGAATGAATAAATGAATGAATAAAAGAAATGCTCCACACAGAACATGGAAGGGATATAAGGATGCAGTAATATTGAATTGATTGATTCTCTTCTCCCCTTTATTTTATATACTTAATTTCATTATCCACAACTAATTCATAGAGAAAGAAAAGTAGCCCCATCAGCCTCACCATTATCACAGCATAAAGCCCAAAGCAGTATTTTTTTTCTTCTTCCCAAAGCCCACCAGCACGTAGTTGTATATTCTAGTTGTAGCTCCTCCTGGTTCTGCTATGCGAGATGCTGCCTCAACATGGCTTGATGAGCAGTACTAGGTCTGTGCGCAGGATGCAAACTGGTGAAACACTGGGCTGCTAAAGGGTTTGATGCAAACTTAACCTCTTTGCCACAGGGCCGGCCCCCCAAAGAAGTATTGATGAAAGTTTGAGTAGATTACCTTACCAAACCTTACCAGCAGCACAACAGTGGCTGAAATCCTTGCTAGAGCCATTGATTCTTACTTGGTCCAAAGTTTCATTTGGAAGTAATGTGATTTCTTTTGGGCCCCAATCCTAAAGGCTAATTCCATACAATTGAATGCTGCTCAAATTTTTATTCTTCATTTTGTTAATGTGGTGTATCACATCGATTGATTTGTGGATGTTGAACCATCCCTGCATCCCTGGAATTAATCCCACTTGATCATAGTGCATGATCATTTTAATGTTGTATTTGATTTGCTAATATTTTGGTAGGGATTTTTGCATCAGTGCTCATCAACAATATTGGTCTGTAATTTTCCTTTTTTGTGTTGTCTTTGTCTGGTTTTGGTATCAGGGTAATATTGGTCTTGTAAAATGTGTTAGGAAGTGTCCTGTCCTCTTCAATATTTTGGAATACTTTGAGAAGGATAGGAATGAAATCTTTGAATGTTTGGTAGAATTCACCAGAGAAGTCGTATGGTCCTGGACTTGTGTTTTTGGGGAGGTTTTTAATTACTGTTCTAATCTCTTTGCTTGTGATTGGTCTATTCAGATTCTCTATTTTTTCTTGATTCAGTTTTGGGAGGTTGTATAATACTAGAATTTATTCCCCATTTCTTCTGGGTTATCCAGTTTGTTGGCATATCACTTTTCACAGTGTTCTCTTACAATCTTTTGTATTTTGTGGTGTCTGTAGTAATTCTCCTCTTTAATTTCTGATTTTAGTTATTGGAGTCTTCTCCCGTTTTTTTCTTAGTGAGTCTGGCTACGGGTTTGTTGATTTTGTTTATGTTCTCAACAAACTAGCTCTCTGGGCCGGCCTGGTGGGGCAGCGGTTAAGTTTGCACATTCTGCTTCTTGGCAGCCCGGGGTTCACTGGTTCGGATCCTGGGTGGAGACATGGCACCACTTGGCGTGCCATGCTGTGGTAGGCGTCCCACTTATAAAGTGGAGGAAGATGAGCACAGATGTTAGCTCAGGGCCAGTCTTCCTCAGCAAAACGAGGAGGACTGGCAGTAGTTAGCTCAGGGCTAGTTTTCCTCAACAAACAAACAGAAAACTAGCTCTCAGTTTCATTGATCCTTTCTATTGTTTTTTTAGTCTCTATTTTATTTATTTCTGCTCTGATTTTTATTTATTTCCTTCTCCTGACTTTGGGCTTTGTTCTTCTTTTACTAGTTCTTTTAGGTATAAGGTAAACTTGTTTATTTGGGATTTTTCTAGTTTCTTGAGGTAGGCTTGTATTGCTATAAATTTCCCTCTTAGTACAGCATGGTTGCATCCCATAAGGTTTGGTATGTTGTGTTTTCGTTTTCATTTGTCTCTAGGTATTTTTTAATTTCTTTTTTGATATCTTCATTGATCCAATAATTGTTTATTAGCATGTTGTTTAGTCTCCACATATTTATGACTTTTCCATCTTTTTTCTTGTAGTTGATTTGTAGTTTCATAGCAATGTGGTCAGAAAAGATACTTGATATGATTTCAATCTTCTTAAATTTATTGAGGCTTGCTTTGTGTCTCAATATATGGTCTATCTTTGAGAATATTCTGTGTGCGTTTGAGAAGAATGTGTTTTCTACCGTTTTGGGATAGGATGTTCCATATATGTCTATTAAGTCCATCTGCTCTAGTATTTCAGTTAAGGCTGCTGTTTCCTTGTTGACTTTCTATCCATTGACATAAGTAGGGTTGTTAAAGTCCCCTATTATTATTGTGTTGCTGTTGATTTCTCCCTTTAGGCCTGTTAATAGTTGCTTTATATACTTTGGTGCTCCTGTGTTAGGTGCATAGTATTAACAAGTGTTATGTATTCTCAGTGGAATGTTTCTTTTATCATTATATAATGCCTATCGTCTCTTGTTATGTTTTTTATCTTAAAGTTTGCTTTGTCTGATATAAGCATGGCTATACTCACCTTCTCTTGCTTGCCATTTGCTTGGAGTATGATCTTCTATCCCTTCACTCTGACACTGTTTGTCTTTAGAGCTGAGATGTGTTTCCTGGAGGCAGCATATTGTCGGGTCTTGTTTTTTAATCCAGCCAGCCACTCTGTGTCTTTTGATTGGAAAATTCAGCCCATTTACATTTAGAGTGATTACTAAAATGTGAGGGCTTAGTACTGCCATTGTATGTCTGGTTTTCCATTTGTTTTATACTTCCATTTTTCTTTTCCCATGTATTTCTGTCTGCCATTTCAGTTTGGTAGTTTTCTGTGATGGTTTTCTCTTTATTTATGCTTTATGACTCTGCTCTGATTTTTGTTTAGTAGTTACCATGAGATTTGTGTAAAAGATCTCATAGATGAGATAGTACATTTTCTGATAGCCTCTTATCTCCATAAGCAGGTTCTATCCCTCTGCACTTCTTTGTTTTTATTATCACAAATTATTCTTTTTTGTGTTGTGAGTTTGTGACCAAATTGAAGTGTTTATAGTTATCTTTGATGCTTTCTTGCCCTTTATCCTTTATATTGTAATTAAGTGTTTGCTAACCTATTCTGATATAGAGCTGCAATTTTCTCATTTTGTCTATTTATATCCTTGCTCAGAGCTTTATAAACCTTTGCCTTTTTGTTTCAGGTAGGAGGGCTCCTTTCATCATTTCTTATAAGGTAGGTCTAGTGCTAATGAGCTCCCTCAGCTTTTGTTTGTCTGGGGAAGCTTTCACTTCTCCATCATATCTGAAGGATAATTTCACTGGATTTAGTATTCTTGGCTGATAGTTTTTGTCTTTCAGTATTTTGAATATATCATTCCATTCTCTCCTAATCTGTAAGGTTTTTGCTGTGAAATCCACTGAAAACCTGATGGTGGTTCCTTTGTAGGTTATTTTCTTCTCTCTTGCTGACCTTAACATTTTTTATTTGTCATTGACTTTTGACAACTTTAAAATATATACCTTGGAGAAGGTCTTTTTGAATTCATGTAATTAGGAGATCTATTAAATTCCTGTACTTCCATGCCCAGTTTCTTCTCCAGGTTTGGGAAATTCTCAGCTATTATTTCTTTGAATAAGCTCTCTGCTCCTCCCTTGCTCCCTTCACCCTCTGGGATACCTATAAACCTTATGTTATTTTTCCTAATTGTGTTGGGTATTTCTCAAAGAATTTCTTAATTTTTTTAAAATCTTAGTTCTTCTCCTCCACTTGAATCATTTCTACATTTCTATCTATGAGCTCACTAATTCTCTCTTCCATTAGTTTTGCTCTATTTTTAATGCTTTCTAGATTATTTTTATCTCATTAATTGTGTTCTTCATATCCAGAACTTCTGTTTGGCTTTTTCTTAGAAGTTCTTTGGTGAAGTATTCCTTCTGCTCATTAATTTTATTCCTGAGATCATTGAACTGTCTTTCTGAGTTTTCTTTTAACTCATTGAGTTTCTTTATGACAGCTATTTTGAATTATCTGTCAGCTAGATTGTAATCCTCTGTGACTTCATGTTTGCTTTCTGAAGAGTTGTCATTTTCCTTCTGTTCGGCAATGTTACTGTAGTTCTTCATGGTGTTTTATGAACTCATCCTCTGCCAGTGCATTTGTGGTAGTAATTGCCTTTTTCTTATCTGGGTATGGCTTTGGTTTCTTTGGTTCTGAGCTTCCTCTGTTTGTATTTGAGAGCCTGCACTTTCCACCCTCCACTGCCTCTTCCAGAGGTGTCCTTAGTACCTTCCCTGTGCCACTTGTACCTCTGGGGCTTTGGGTGGCTTGCTGTTTATATGTCACTGCAGTGTCCAGTGGCGCCACCAGGATCACTAGGCTGTGAGCACTTCTGTTGCTTTCAGAGTCACATGAGTCTTGTGTTCCTCCACTGGCTCTCTGCAAGCTTGGATGCTGCTGTTCTATGCACCATATGTGCTGCTCTTCCCAGGTTGTCTGGGGTGCTGGTTGCACTGCTGCCAAGGGTGCTGAATTCATGGGTGTCACTGTTGCTGGCAGAGGCCTGTGGCCCTGGGGAATTGTATGCAGCCCTCACTACTGGTGGAGCTGGTATTGGGGTTGCCACCACTGGGGACTAGGCTACCAGTTTTGCTGTGGTTCCTGATGCTTCTGGTTGCAGACTTCACTTGTCACTATTGGTGGGGGGGGGGGGAGTAGGGGCTGTTTTCTCTGCCCCCACCCTGTCTGCTCATGGATGTGGTGGATGGGCCACTGCTACCATTCCATCAACTGTCAAGCAGGCTGGGCCACTGCTGCTCAGTGGGGTCCATTTGCACAGGGCCAGGTCATCACTGCTCCACAGGCATTTGCCTGGGCTGGGCTGTCCCTGCTTCCACTCAAAGTCACACTGGCTGCTGCGTGAGGATCCATACCCTAGATTACTGCCACCAGGGGAGGAGGAAGGGGCCGTTTCCCTAGTTCCACCCCTTCCTGGGAGTCCAGTTACATACTGTCAGATGTATATTTGCATGGATCTCTCAGGCATCCTGTTTAGCTGTGTAGGAAATCACCTGATGGTCAGTGGATGTCCATTTGGTTGTAACTGAAAGGGGAGAGACAAAGGGACCAACTCATTCCACCATCATGCTGACCAAATGCTGCTCAAATTTTAGTGTATAAGAGAATCACCTGGGAATCTTGTTAAAAGGCAAAGTCTGATTCCAGAAGTCTGTGTTGGCACCGAAGATTCTGTATTTCTGACAAGCTCCCTGATGATGTTGATCCTGCGGCTTCATGGACCACATTTTGAACATCAAGGTCTTGGCCATCATCCAATGTATCTCAGGCTCTTCTCTTCACAGAATTCACTGCTGGTTATTTTGCTGTTTTTATCCTCATCTCTACTAATCTCATAATCAATCCAGGCTGAAGTTTGTGCACATGTTTCAATATATTAGTTTCTCATGAAGTGTCTAAGTCTATGGAGCTCTGTCTTTTTATTTGAAAAATGCTACAATGTGAATGCAAGCCCTCAGGGATTTCTGCATTTGAGAAGTGCTTTTGTGCTCTCCTTGATGATTCTATATGTGCACCAGGTTTGCCTACATCAATATCATAATTACTCATTGAAGATCATAATCCTCATGGGAATGATATGGGATTGCTTGAAAACAACAGAGAACCTCAGAATTCTTATCAGACCTTATACAGCCAACTTAGCGACAAAGAGGTCAAATATAATCCTGTAATATTTTCATATCACTTCAAGAATGCATGTTACATAAAAAAAAGAATGAGAGTTATAAAGAGGTATTTAAGTCAGGTCGGAGTCTGTGTGCATTTATAATGCAATTTTCACAGAATTTGTTTTTATAAATAGTTCTCTAGCTATAAGCTAGGTAATTTTATCTCCAAAATTTTCAGTGAGTCTTAGAATATGATTTAAAATACATATATTTTAAAACATCAGTTTATGAAAATCTACTTGCTTTTTTTAAAAAAATAAATTTCATGTTACATTTTCCTCAGTTTTATCCCAACATGTCACTTGGGATTTTTCTTACCGTTGCAGATACACTGTGTCATTAGTTTGATCATTTTGTCACTTGACAATGTGTTGATATTTTTTAGAAAATAATTCTTGCACAATGCCAAGCATTTTCCAGTGCTTGACACAGCTAATGACATAAAATACCGGGAAAAAAAGCTATTTAACAATTACCTAAAGAGAAATAGAAAGTTTTCAGGGAAGTGCATGCTCAAGATGCTCTGAAGAGAATGAATATGGATTCTTGGTGTGCGAGTCCCATAGGTTATTTTATTGTCTAACAATAAGGTGTTCTTCCAAAACAAGGATTTTAACAAAGAATTTGTTGCCAGATTTAACGAGAGAGACAATTAGCCTCCGAAAAGGATCCAAAACTTTGGCTTCTTTCAAACCCAAAAGATCTCAGGTCACTTACCGCCCAAGGGAAAGACAAAATCTGTTATAAAAATTGCCAGGCCAAACTTTGAACTAGAGTTTAAAGAAACTGGAAATGAGAACAAAGCATGAAAACAAGCTCTCTTTTTCTCTCTTTCTCAGACTTTACCAGGTCTGATCCTAGAAAACGTTTCAATACTGCCTTACATCAGAAGTGAGAGGTGTATAGAAAAATAGGGAAACATACTACATGATGTTAAAAAGTCCGATGTTTATAAAGGTTGATTTTATCTAGGGCATTGCAGAAGAAAACATGGACTCAACTCTCTGAGGAGAAACAGGCAATGATTGAGCAAGTAAGACTGGCTGGTGGTAGGCGGGGAGGGTTATGTTTATACTCCACGTCATAGTGGCCAAGAAGTAATATAATTTTGATAAAATTTGCATTATACAGGCGTGGCTAGGTTTTACTCCAGAAACCATCTCTTCTCCTTCCGTCTCCCCACCAAAGAGTGGTTTAGCACAACACACTATGTTCAGTAGGTATCTGAGTGCCTCTTAAGGGCAATCCTGATGGAGGCTCAGTGTTCCAGGCTGTTTTGCTCCTCTGGCTCCTGCAAACATTACATGCCTCCAGCTTGATGAAGGCAGAGAGGACATGGAGTGCCTCCCACCAGCTCTGAATGTTTTCACCTGGAAGTTAGGAAATCATTTCTACCCACCTTCTTTAGTTGAAGCAAATCATATATTGTATCTACCCTCAAAGGACAGTTAAGTACAGCCATCTTGTGTGCCAGGAAGTAATATCTACCACAAAATTCTTTGTATTCGTATATCTCCTGATTCCGTTTTTCTTTTTCTTTCATATGTCAACTTTGCTGGTTAAGCCTTTTAACCTGTCACCTAGACCATTGTTTTTGCCTCATCCATAGGTATTTTCTTCTTTGCACCTTGTAGCTCTGTCCATCTCACACATAGTCACAAAGTAAGTTTCCCCAAACCCAAGAGGTTCTTATTTAACCTCTGCCCCAAATCATCCATTATTTTCCTACTAGCCCATCTCCTAATGTGTCATGATACTGAAGTGTTGAATGTAGCTGGGACCACATAGCTGGGATTACCAATAGAGAAGCAGACATCCTAAGCCAATCTTATACGCTGTAGCTGAGAAAACACTGGCGAGAAAGGTCCAGGAACAAGCTTAACCTATGCACAACCTGAGAGAGTATAATGATAGACAGAACATGGCATTCATCCAGACAAGCAGTTGGCATTGAAAAGGCCCAACTGAAGGAGAGATGGATCTCATTTCAATTAGGCAGACCATAGGCATAAGAATTTGAGAGGATTGACTATGCATAGATTCATAGAGGCAGATATCAATAGGAAATAATCTCAAATGGAAAACTGGGTTCTAGGAGCAATGTTGGAGGGTAGATATCTGCTTTGGAGCACAGAAGTATGACAGGTTATGAAGGTAGAAAGTCATGTTAGAGAGGACAGGTAGGACTTAGAGACACACAGTCATCTACAAGGCACTAACTTTTAGATCTTTTACTGCGTTGCAGATGAAACATTCAGAACCTTAACATATAAGTTAGATCACAGAGTGGCTCTGGTTGAAGGCATCACGGTTTCCACCACTTCTTCCTGTACAGTGGCAACCCTAAAAGTAATTTCTCAACATCCCTGGGGTTATACTGAGCAACTATATACAGTCTTAGTTGAAAGGAACATGGCGGATGTACAAGTGCCAAAGCTGGGGCAGATGAGAGAGGAGGGTGAGAGGCAGAAGGTCCATTGAGGGCTAGCAGTAAGAGTGACTGACTGGTGTTGCATTGAGACTCCTGAATGATGAACTAGATCAGGCATTTTTTTTTTTTTTGAGTAAGATTAGCCCTGAGCTAACATCTGCCGCCAATCCTCTTCTTTTTGCTGAGGAAGATTGGCACTGAGCTAACATCTGCATACATCTTTCTCTATTTTATATGTAGGATGGCCCCAAGATCAGGGTTTTTAACCCCATATGACTGATGCAGTTTGGACCTAGATCTGGGAGCAGAGGGAGCCTACAGAGAGGTGCTAAGTGGACCCTGCATGTGGGGAGCAAGGGCAGAGGATGAGAACCATCAACCTCTTCTTCTTTCTTCAAAGAATCAAAGGTGTTTGTTCTTTGGATCCCAGACCCTCATACATTTTCAAGAACTTTACTCCTAAAATTCTTCCTCTCTTGTATCACCCATGTCTTTCACTATACAGAACTATTTTCTTCAGTACAAACACATATTCTAGAGCAGTGGTTCTCCAAGTGTGGTCCCTGGATCAACAGCATCAGTATCACCTGGGAACTTAGAAATGTAGATTCTCGCATTCTACCCCAGACCTATTGAATCAGAAACTCTGGGGCACAGCAATAGTTTTTTAAGCCTACCAAATAATTCTGATGTAAGGTAAAATCTGAGAACCATTGCTCTAGCATATCGCGCTTGAAACAAACAAACAAAAACTTGACCTTGACCCCTCATTCTCCTGCGACCACTATTTCCCCATTCTCATCCGTTATAAAACTCAAACATGTTGTCCACACTTGTCTTGACCTCCCACATAGCTTTTAATCTGACTTCCAGTCCGTATCCCTACATAGAAACTGTCTTTTTTGAGGTCATCCAAAATCTCAATGTCAATAATCAATGGGCACTTCTCTTTCCAAAGCTAGCTCAGTCTCTTATCAGCATATTTCAGTCTCTCACTTTCTGGAGAAATTTTATCTCCTTCACTTGCATGACACCACATTGTTCTCTTTTCTTTCCTGCCTCTTCAGACTTCTTTGCTGGCTTCTTCTTCTCTACCTAATCTCTAAAGATTGGTGTTATATGGGCTTTGGAACTTTGTCCATTCCTTTCCACCTCTCCACTTTCACCTCAGGTGATTTCATCCAGTTCCAAGGTTTAAATGCCATCTCTATCTGATAACCCTAAAATTTAGATCTCTAGTCTGGATTTCTCTGAGCTACAGATTTACAAATTTAGTACTTACTCCTCTGTATCTAAATAAAACACATCCGAAACAGAAATACAAAATACCTACTCCCACTCGACACAGCTCTGTCCCTCCACTTCAGCTTTCCTTATATCATGATTTAGAACCACCACCAACCTCTATGTCCGAGCAAAAAAATCTAAGCATTTTCTTAGAATTCCCCTTTCTCTTTCCCTCCTCCTATCCATCTGTTTCACTGATAAGTATTACTGATTCTATTACTAAAATATCTCATATTTGTTTATCTCTCCCTATGCCCACTGCCATCATCGTGGTCAGGACTCTGGTGATTTCTCATTTGCTACTTGGCCTCCAAACTTTCATTCTTGATCTATACAAATCAATTCTCTACGCAGTACGCAGTACAGAGAGACCTTAAAATAGAAACAAAGTCACATTCATTCTTTGCTTAGAATCCCATGTTTCTTTCTTTGAGCAAAGAGCCTGACCTTATGGGCCTCCTGCTCCCCTCTGCAGTGTCACTGGGGACCCCTCTTTTCCTCACTCCCTGTAGTCTGGCCACGTTCATCTTCAAACAGTATCTAAAACTCTCCTGGTTCTCTCGCCTGGAGTTCTTTTACACTGGCTCTTCCCATGGCTGACTCCTCCTCCTGTGTCGGGTCTCAGCTAAAATGACCCTCTCACTGGGAGCCTGGATAATCACATCACCTAAGATAAAATCCCACAGGTCCAGTTATTCTCTATTACTGAATCTTATTAATTTCCTCCACAGCACTAGTATTATCTGTAATTATTTGGTGTGTCTGTTTGTTTGCATATTGTCTGTCTCCCACTAGAATAAACTTTCCATGAGGGCTGGGTCTATCATTTTTCGTTATTATATACTTAAGGCTTAGATAAGTCCTGATAATAAATATATTTCAAATGAAAGAGTGAATAAATGAATGAATGAAGGGGAGTGAGGAATAAACGTAATACAAGTCTTGAAATGCATTGTTTTCAGGATACAGCTCCAAAGCCTTCCATTAAATAGCTTCTCTTGTAGAAACCTTCTTTCCTTTTCAGCCCTCCCTCATGTTCTACCTTCTCTGTGAAGATGTCCTTGATCTCTCCAGCCTTTAACTCTGGTCATCTTCACACATCTTGCACTTACACTATAGTATTATTATTAATTTTGTGTGTATATGTCTTATACAACCAACCTCCATTTATTAAGCAAGTGTCCTGTATCTATGGGTGTACTTGGAGCTTCTGAGATGTATTGTGCTGGTCTTAGAGCAGTGATATATCTTTAAAATTTCACATCATTGAGCAGAGGACTTTGCACACAGAATGCATTCAACAAATGACTGATGATTAATTGAATCCATCCTTGATATGCGTAGCTGTTATCCAGTGATTTGAAACCTTTAGGGTAAGTCTTTTAAAAATCAAAATTGTCATGGTAAAATTTTTTCTGAACTCAAAAAGAGTGATCCTATACTTTAAAAGGATTTTGAGAATATCAGATAGCTTCTCCCTTTCAGCAAAAACTCGTTTACTTTCCGAGTCTATGTACTGGCTCTACCACTTACTAGTTGGACAACTTTAGACAAGTTTCACAACATCATTTTGCATCAATTTTATGATCTATGAAATGTGTTTGTGCAGGAGATATAATAATACTTACCTCATAGAATTATTATGGATTAACATATGTTTGCTGCTTAGTACATTTCTTGGCATAGAGTGTTAGCCATGATATTTTTATTTTGAACATCTGCTATATGCTAGGCATGAACAAGATATGGTCTTTGATCAGCAATCACTCACAGTGCATTAAGGCTGATGCTAATTGTATAGGTGATTCTCATCATGGATCACCGCTAGGGTGTGAAGACATTTACTTTTTCTGTCTACCACATGTTGTTTAGAAATGGGTAACGTGCTTAACACTGTTGCCCCTCTGTTAATAAATATGTTTCTGTTGTCTTTAGGAGGCTGTAGTAGATACAACAATGACCCCATTCTTTACCCTCCCTGCATCCATATCCTTTGCCATATAACTGTGTAGTGTGCTTCCACTCTGACATGAGGCTGGATCGTGTGACCATATTTGACGATTTTGATGTTAAAAACTACTTGTGTGAGTTGGCTCACCCACTCTCACTGTTCTACGGCAAGACAGCAATCTTAGATGTGGTAGATAGAATGGCCCCCCAAGATGTCCACATTCTAATATCTGGAATCGTGGGTATGTTATGTTACGTGGCAAAGGACTTTGCAGATGTCACTAGAATTACAGACCTTAAGATAGAGAGATTATCCTGGATTTCCTGGTTGGGACCGATACAGTCACGATGTAATAGCCAAGAACTTTCTCAGGCGGGACTCAGAAAACGGGCAGAAGAAGAGGCAAAAGAGAGAGGCAGCAGAAGGGGAAGTCAAAGACATCCCAACCACGAGAAGGATGCAGTGCACTGTTGTTGGCTCTGAGAAAGCCTCTCAGAGCTACAGCCAGCAAGGAAACAGGATCTCAGTTCTACAACCACCAGGAAACACATTCAGCCAACAACTCGAATGAGCTTCAAAGTGGATTCTACCAAGAGCATCACAATAATAGCCTTGGGGGCTGACAGCTTCGTTTCAGTGTTGTGAAACCTGGAGCAGAAAAACCAGCTAAGATAACCCAGACTTCTGACCTGTAGAATCAAGAGATAACAAATTTGTGTTGTTTTAAGATGCAAAGTTTGTGGTTATTTGCTAAGGCAGCAGTTGAAAACTAACAAATACACTGGGCTATGATAGAACAGAGCTGAGTTGCCCACTCTTCTCGGCAGAGAACAACCTAGATGAGTTGGCAGGTAACCAACCCTAAGATGTGAATGTGCCCAGCCAAGGTCAGCAGGGCCCCCTAGTCAATCTCCCCACATGCATGGGCAGCACGCAATTATTATATGCCTCTGATGTTTTGTGGCTGTTATGCAACATTGTTGTGGCAATGGATATCTGACAAGGAGGCCAAAGGACAGCTGGGTGGATGATATGTTTTTTCATGAGATGCTCCCTAAGAATGGTGAGGCAGAAAAATCTCCTGTTATGAGATTGAATCATGGAGCAAGATTCTAAGGTGGTTCGGACAGAAATACTCTATTAAGGAAAGGAGATAGGGGAGTTGGATTGTTTATCTGTATTATTGATTATATATCTATGAGAATTCTTTACATTCAAGGGGAAATGGAAGTTACTAGAACTTCACTTCTACCACTAGCTTTTTTCTTTTCTTTTAATAAGTGTTTGGCTTAGTCAGCCCAAACGATCTTCACGCTTTGAAGGTCTGATTCATAAAAAAGAAGCAAAAAGTATCAGCCACATTGCTGCTTTGCCAAGCTAAGTAAACAAAAAAATCCAAATGAAGCAGTTTAATACTTAGACTTAAATGGGAGAGGAACTCCACAGAGTTAAATAAAGCATAAAATGGATATTTCCACTAAGGCTATCTTAACTGAAGCAGCTATTTTTTTTTTTAAAAACAAAATTAATGTAATCCTGGCTTAATTTAGTTTTGTTTTACCAAGTCAGCAGAGTTAATTCTGTGTCAATAAAAAAAGAAACTCAAGCTGCGAATCATTTTACACTCTGTGAATTTCTGGAGGAAATACTGAAAACATATTTAAATTGCACCACAGGAACTGTGAGTACGTTTAATTTTACATTAAAAAAAGTGTCATTTGTGTTTCTTTGAGAATAAAACAGATCCCAACAAAACAAACCATTCCATAATTCAGTGTTTGGAACACAGTGGGTTACCAATTGAAGAAATTCCCTCCCAGGCCAAAAACAAACACTGCCTAACATATTGTTCTTCGAATCAATGCCAGACTCAGCAAGGCTCGGGTTGTGGCTGCCCTTGCCTCTCTGGCAGTTTAAGGTAAGTATCCACACGGTTTTATGAATGAAGGAGATTTGGTTCCTGGTGGGGCAATAGCATAGAAGTTATTGTGCATAACTCAGAAGTGTTGCTTTTGACCCCCTGAGCAATGTTATCTGGTCTTAGGGTTGAAGGTATTCATTGTGAGCTTGTCCCTCTAGGTAAATAGTAACTGTTTAAAGAAACCATGAAAGAGGAGGAAATAAACCAGTTATGTGATCTGTATACAATTCGATTTCACCTCTGCAGTAGTCTCTGAAAAAAACAATTAAGTTCATACACTATGTGCTTTAAGAAGATGAAATGAAAGTCATTTGCTTTGCGGATGACTTTAATTGGTTAAAATTTATCCTGGAGTGTATGTAGGAGAAGATAGCGTAGCACGAGATTTGAAGGCTGTTTAATCTCTCCATGGCAGCCCAAGTTTTCTCTTTATTTTGAAAAGGGTAAGAAGAATTACCCCAAGTCTTTCCAGGAAAGTCAACCTCATTGTTTTCTCTAAGATGGAAAACAGAATTGGTATTAAAACATCAATTCTGTCAGCAAGATGGGACTGGAAACTTGGTAGAAAACTCTGTGCCATAATCGTGTGTGTGCGTGTGTATGTGGGTCCCTTAGTATAGAGACATGATGGAGAGTTCATAAACATGGCTGATACTTCAGGACGTATGTTACCTGACTATGGGAAAGAAAAAAAATCATTCAGCAGCTACTTCCCTGTGGTGGTTCTGTGTGTGACGTTTATTTGTACAGCCCCAGAGAGATTGTCATGTGATAGAATGTCTCTGAATATTTTAAAGTAGTTTCCTCCAAAAGTACACGATTTATTTACTTCAAATGAGGATTAGATGAAGTGTTTTTGACATTATTTGCATTTTGAGTTTATTATTTATTCATTGCATTTATTAGACATATATTAAGGCATTTCTATATCTAAAAATCTTGAAACCTGGAGCAGACCATTTTTCAACACCCCCTATATTTCAACATCATTTTCAGTGGTAATGATGAAGTGAAAAAAATATACATATATCACTAAAGTTTGCACTTACCAAGCAAAACATATTAATCTTTGCAGTTCACAATCCATTTCAATGTTTTAAACCTTAAACATAAATAAAATCTCCAAGTGGTCATATGGAATGATAGAATTGAACTAGCTCAAGTTCTATTTGCTTATCTTCACAATCACTATGTTATTATTGTTAATTTCAAACCTGATGTTTAAATGCAGGAATCTTAGCACCACAGGGGTGGGAGACACAAACTGTGCCTGAAGTGTGTTGGGACGATTCCTAACTGCTGTGAACTTACTCTTAATATGAGCACGTGTAGCTGGGAGTCCACATATGTTGGAGGCTGACTTTGTAACTGAGATGTCTCCAAATTAACTTCTATGTAGATTGCAAGGCTTATTAAAAGATAATAATAAAAATGTGCTAATTTGAAGCATACACATATTTATATTTATGTTTTATATAAATATAATTTTATAATTATATGTACACTTACATACCATCTGTCTATCATCTGTCTACCTAAATCTCAACAGTATTGCAACAATTTTTTAGAATTTAAACAAAGGAAAGATTTTTGAGGGATGGAGTATTTTGCTGACATTGTTTAAAATTGCTGGAGTGTGGTGATAATAAAAAAGAGAGCAATTTTTTCCTTTATTGTGACAAAATATACATAACATAAAATTCCTGTCTTAACCATTTTAAGCTTAAAGTTCAGTGGCATGAAGTACATTCACACTGTTGTGCAAAAATCACCGTTATCCATCTCCAGAGCTTTTCCATCGTCCCAAACCAAAGTCTTGTACCCATTAAACAATAACCCCCCAATCCTCCCTTTCCACCTCCCCTGGTAACCGCTATTGTACTTTCTGTCCCTCTGAATTTGACGACTCCAGGTACCTCTTAAGTGGAATCATACAATACTTGCCCTTTTCTGTCTGGCTTATTTCACTTAGCGTAATGTCTTCCAGTTTCTCCTTGTTGTGTATGCATATATCATAATTTCATTCTTTTTTAAGGCTAAATAATATTCCATTTAGTAATATACCATATTTTGTTGATCTTTTCATGGAAATTTGGGTTGTTTCCACCTTTTGGTTATTGTGAAAAATGCTGCTATGAACATTGTCGTAAAAATATGTTTGAGTCTATAAAGCAAGCCAAATTTTACTTGGCTTTATTACTTCTAAATCTCCACATTGATTCCCCTTATCATCTTTATCTGCCCAGCACACTACACTTGGTAGCCCACTGTATTGAGGCACTGTGATGTGGGGGAAAGAGCATTATTGCAATAGATAGGATACTCACATTTTTGCCTCAACTCTATGGCTGTGTGATTGTGGATGTCACAGCTAAGTCTCCATTTTCTCATCACTAGAATGAGTTTGTTTGATGAATCTTATGTACCATTTACTCCAATTTATGATTTTATGAATGCAAGAAACAATAACATCAATGGAACACCATTCTATTTATAAAGTACTTTCCCCTTTAAGCATCTCTCTTAATCTTCACAGGAATACTGTGAAGTAGGTTTCATAGTCATTCTCATCCTATGAGGACGGCAATCCTTCTCTGTTTTTTTTATTAATGTCTTCCAAATATCTAGACCACTCCCTAGCTCATAGAAGGCTCACAATAAATATTCCTTAATTGAACGAAGTTTTCAAATGATACAAATGGAGTTCAGAGAAGTTGAATTACTTACCTTGAATCTTTTATTTAGTAAATAGTACTTGTTCTGGAACCTAGTTTTCCAATTTCAATGTCTATGCAATTTTGCCACCCCCTTTGGCATATTGTACTTCCAGCTCTATGAGCAAAGATTTATTTGTGATGTGCTTTGCTGAGGACTTGTGCATTCACTATCTCAGAAATCTTTACAATCTCCCCAAACTATCTAGAATTGTTCTAGTTTTACGGACGTGGAAACTGAGCTCAGAGATTTGAAGTGACTTTTCCAAATTGGTAAGTGGCAGAGCTGGGATTTAGACCCCAGCCTCCCAACTCTGGAGGGAGGTCCAAAAATAAATTACCATAACAAGCAGACTCTGCTACTTGAATAAAAGGAAGTTGAACTTAGCCTGAAAAGAATTATAGGCTATCTTTAGCAAAGTTATGGAAACAAAGGAATAAGCAAGATTTGGGCAAGAGACGAATGGGTCTAACTGTTCAGAGGGGGCTTCTTGGGAAATAGATGACTGGAGCTGCTCCAAAGGGACAGGGCTGAAGCAGTAGGTACTGAGAGAAGCAGGTCAGGCTGGGAGTTTTTGCTTATTTCAGGGCAGATTCGCACTTGCTATTTGGTTCAGCTGTCTGTTACTCAGATTTATGGAATAAGTAACATTCATGAAGGCCTAATCAGTCTCTGGCAAGCTGATTCATACTAGCCCAATCATAAGAGAATGATGCATAAATCAAAGTTATTTTACAGTAGGAAAAATCACTTCACCCAAGACCTAATAGGACCTGGTAGGTGATCCAAGTGCTATGGGGGTTGTGGTAGGGCGGTTGGCAAGCATCAATGCTGCAAGTTATTTTAGCTCAGGAGATAAAGCAAACGACTTCTTCCCACAGGTTAAATCTCATCAAAGAGAATTGATATCCTTTCTTGGTAAAGTAAGCTGATGAAATGCTATTCTAAACTCTAAAACTGTATCTAAAGACCTGAAGCCAGTCATTTAAAAACATCACCTCTTATAGCATAGCTGCTGCAGGAAAAACACTTATTCCTTCTTACCCTCCATTCTTCTTTTTAATACCAGGAGGACATTCTTATTTGAATGTATTTTCTCATGTTACAATCTTGAAGTTTATAGTTGCAAAGCCACTTCAGGGGCCCATGTTTAAACATCAGTTTCATCAATGATTGGTCAGTGGGCTTGAGCAAGGCAATTCTGCAGATAGGCCTAAATTTCCTCATCCTTATACAGAAGTGTTGGAGTAGATGATAATGAAGATCCTATTCTGCTCTAATGGATTATAATATATTTAAAACTGCTAATGTTTAACTGCTAATGTTTATTTTTAAAGTGAGTTTCCTCCAGTGGGCCTGTGTTTTTTGATTGCCCAACATCTGTTCACCTTGTCACTTTGCTTAGTTGGAAGAGGAGGGGAGACCTAGGGGAGTTCCTCATGTAGATTTTTATAAGTCTTCGTTATGGACTAAAGTTTTTACCCTGGCTCTGCTCCTGCTCCTCCCTCCGTGCCCCCTCTTAGCCTCAATTCATATGTTGAAATCCTAACTCCTAATATAATGGTGTCAGGAGATGAGGCCTTTGGGAGATGATTAAGTCTTGAGGGTGGAACCCTCATGAATGGGATTAGTGCTTTTGTAAAAGGGGCCCCAGAGAGCTCTTTTACCCTTTCTACCATGTAAAGACACAGGAAGAAGATGGCCATTTGTGAGCTAGGAAGTGGGCTCTCACCAGACACCGAAACTGCGAGTGTCTTGATCTTGGAGTTCTCAGCCCCCAGGATTGTAAGCCACCCAGTCTACAGTAGCTTTGTTATAGCTGCCTGGGCAAATTAAGACAGTGCTCTTGTTTTCAACCCAATTACCCATCCCTGCTTTTCCTGTTCTTGCCAGTTCAATTCATGGAGACTTTCTGAGATTCTGACTGGCATCTATCTCCCACAGCCCTTAGGTGCTCATATTCAATGCTCTGTTAAGTCTGATGTCCCCACACTGGTGGACATCTCTCCTCTGCTCTTTTTCTCTTCTTGTTTTCGTTGTCCTTGCTGGTTATACTTTTTGAAACGTCTTTACTGTCATTTTAATGCAGTTTCAGAAAGTAATGGAGATAAACACATGTATTCCATTTGCCAGGTTTAACCAGAGAAATCACCTCTGTAATATTTGATTAAAGGAATGAAATGGAAAACGTTGGGGAAAATTATTTTGGCAGCCATGTGTGAATAATGAAGTAGAATAGGTCAGGAACCAGAGGAAGGGAATCAAAGAAGGCTGTTTCCATAAGTATAACGTAAGGAGATGAAATAGGGGCTTCCTGATGGGAACAGCTTGAATCAGAAAGTTATATTTGGAGGAAGAATAAAGTGGGGTTGAATAACTTTTAAGGTGCTGAATAACCATGGTCAAAGGAGAGAGACTGAAGTAAACTCGGTGATTTAGAGCTGCTGGAGTGCTGTTGATGGGAGTCAGGAAGACTGTGTTAGTATTAGAATGAAGCCAGACTTACAGGAATTGTTGAAAAGTTTAACTCCAAAAAGAAAAAGCACTAGGGCAGGAATTAAAGGCATAAGAATTCAGAGAAGGATCTTACTTTTCTTTCCAGGTGAGTGAGACCGGACCTGAGCCTAAAATCGGTGAAGAGACAGAAGATTTTGGTATGTGGGAGGAAGCGGGTATTTGGTGGCAGGACTCTTGGTTAGGCAACCCAGAGCTCTTCCCAAAGCCTGTACTTTGGCGCCATGAAGGCTGGTTTGCCTATAGGATACTTTCTGAATTTGATGGTTGTATGCTAATCACAGCCTTGAAACAAAGCTGTTGTAAACGCTGGGGATCATCTCCCTTCTTCCTGGCTGCTCCCCTTTGGGTTTGTCAACAACTAGTCCCTATTGTTAAAACGATCAGAGCTACCTAATTAGGCGCTTACAACTAGTTACACGTTATGTAACCTATATTTCTTGCACAGGAGCTCTGCTCCTCTGTACAGATTTTTGAGAGGACACTTATTGGTTCACCTTAATTCTTAATCAATCCAAATTCAAGTTCTGTGTCGTATGTAACATCTGCTAACTCATCCCGGGCACATTGGTTGTAAGGTTATGAGCTCCAGCTGCGCACCAAATCCCCCCTCCCCTCTTCTGAGCAGTTGACTGATTGCTATCATGATCCCCACTAGGCTTTTATGATTTAGCATCTACATATATTTGACACCTCATTTTGTGTGTGGACACTTCCTTCACATCTCAGGTTTTACTTTATCGTTTTAAAAGCCACTTGAAAACTTTTTGAAAACATTATAGCATTTTTTGATGTGGTTATAGTTACATTCTGGCTGCTTCCAGCTTTTGGGATTAATCTTTTGCCCTTTTCCTGATCCCTAAGAAAGAATGATTTTCCCTTGACATCAACGTGTTCTAACTTTAGAGCTGGGTTTTTTTTTCATGGCTGTGTCTCAGATGTTTCAGTGGGAGCAAGGTGTTTTTTGTAGTGTTATTCTTATTATTTTAGGATTCTTCACACTTTGCAAAATCCTGCTTTGTCAGCTGCTGCTGTGTGGATATTCACAAGGGCAATGTATAGGCAGGGTCAGAAAATCGGCATAAAGATTAAGAAATTACAGCTTCTGAGGGGAAATTTGGGGACACTTGGGATGTACAAATAGGAACTTACTTATTGTGTGACTTCTTTTAAGGATGAAGAAATATTATCAATCCTAGAGAGAAAAAATTAAGTTCCAAGTATAGTTTAGCAAAAGGTGTTTATGATGCAGAGGGGGAAAAATGTCTAGTTTGTGATGGAGTGGTTGGAAAGGACAGAAATGAAAACACATTTCAGTCAAGGAACTGATTAGGGACAGTAAATAAAATGCAAGAGAATGTGTGTTGTGGTTTGAACTGAATAGATTATTAGCAGATAGGAGATGAGGAAGTAGCTGGGTCAGAATACAATGGAATGGGGTGAAATAGCTAGCATTTTGATTCATATACTATTACTGTCCTGCTTTTCTTGGAATTTTTAAGAAGGGAATTTGTTTGTGTTGATGGTAGTTACAGCTGGAGAATATTGAACTCTAGACTGTTTATATGAGGGTTAAAAAAGAAGGGTATTAATACAGTATCTTCTGAGTTTGAGGGAAGACTACATATGGCATGGTTGGAGAATAAAGCAAGAGAATTCTGGAAGATGTTTTAAATGTGTATAATTAAAGGACTTTCAAAGTAAGGTTAAATGACCAGACCCTCAGGGATTTATCATTTTCCGAGTTTTCTATCAATGAAGAAGTCTTGAATTATGTGGGGTTTTTTTTTTTCTTGGCTAAGGAAGATTTGCCCTGAGCTAACATCTGTTGCCAATCTTCCTCCTTTTTCTGCTTGAGGAAGATTATCCCTGAGCTAACATCCATGCCAGTGTTCCTCTATTTTGTATGTAGGTCGCTGCCACGGCATGGCTGATGAATGGTGTAGGTCTGCAACTGGGATCTGAACTCATGAACCCGGGCTGCCAAAGCAGAGCACACTGAACTCAACCACTTGCCACAGGGCTGGCCCCTTGAATTATGGTGGGTTTTTTGGTGAGGAAGATTGTCCCTGAGCTAACATCCATGCCAATCTTCCTCTATTTTGTATGTGGGAAGCCACCACAACATGGCCTGATGAGCAGTGTGTGGGTCCATGCCCAGGATCTGAACCCACGAACCCCAGACCACCAAAGTGGAGTATGCAAACTCAACCACTATACCACCAGGCCAGCCCCTTGAATTATGTATTTTTAAATGGACATGATATGTTGAGAAATGGTGCCCATAAAACAAAAAATTTTATAAAGTAATAATTTATTTCTCTCCACTTTGTGAAATCTACAGACATGTAAAATAGCAGTTAGAGTTTCTAATGACCACTAGAGAAAGGGAATAACTACCTTAGGTTAATGCACTATGGCCTATGGCAGTTTCAGTCAGTCTGTCCATCCTCAGCTTGGAAAACGTTAGCAATTTTCATGAAGTTCTCTGAAATATTGAAAAACAATTCTCAAACCCTTTGCTTTCCTTTAAAACCATCTGGATATCTGAGCAGCCAGGTTTGGATTCACACACTTTCCACGTTGCCCTAAATGGGAGAGGTGCTTTGACAATGATATGGAATTTAAAGATGAAAATGAAGACTCCTTCTTCTGCATTTCTGATCGTAAGGAGTTAGAGTTTCTAAATGAAGTCTTCCAAACAAGCTTCAAAGAAATCTTAGCTGTTGTCTGTATTGTAACTAAGATCCAGTAAGTTTTATTGTCTTCCTCTTGATTTTGACAGTGTGTATGCTCTGACAGGGTTTTGGGAGCCCCTGGTTTTTCTTGTGAGGTTCATTTCTATAAAGTAACCTGTCAGTTAAGCTAGAAGTACCAAAGCAAAGAGGTGGGGAAATATCATTTTTGCCTGGTAATAAAATGCCTCTGTTGGATATATTGAGTTGAAAAACGTTATAGGAAAGCCAGTGGATCAGAAATGAGACACACAGAGGAATCAAGGGAAAAGAACCATCAAATATAATTTAAAAGGAAATTGATTGTCAGGTGAAAGTAAGTGTCCAAAAAAGAAGTGATTAAAAAGATTTCCTGCTTTCCATATCATGTTTTAGTCTTCCCGTGATACAAGTACATAGGTATGTAAGTCTGTATTTGTGTGTATGCTTAACGTTATGAAATAAATGGACAAAACAGGCTTGATTATATTCTAAGGAAGCAAAAAAGTAACAATATATAATCCTTCCAAGTAAAGAATTATTTAAACCATCAAATAGATGAAAGAAATATGTAAAATTAGGCTTGATATGGGGCCGACCAGGTGGCGCAACGGTTAAGTTCACACATTCTGCTTCTCAGCAGCCTGGGGTTTGCTGGTTCGGATCCTGGGTGCGGATATGGCACCGCTTGGCGAAAGCCATGCTGTGGTAGGTATCCCACATACAAAGTAGAGGCAGATGGGCACGGATGTTAGCTCAGGGCCAGTCTTCCTCAGCAAAAAAAGGAAGATTGGCAGTAGTTAGCGCAGGGCTAATCTTCCTCAACAACAACAACAAATTAGGCTTAACATAAGTAGTCTAGAAGAAATAAACTTGTAACACATAATTGATTACATATTCAGGACTGAAGAATGTCGTGGTTCTCCCTAGCTAAATTTTAGTAATTAGCATGAGCCAGTTAGCACAATTGCTTATAACTTCTTGCTTCTTTTTAAATTGAAGTAGAGTTGACATAAAACATATTCGTTTTAGTTGTATGACATCGTGATTCGATATTTGCATATGCTGTGAAATGATAAGCACAATAAGTCTAGTTAACATTAGTCACCACACACAGTTACAACAATTTTTTCTTGTGATGAGAACTTCTAAGATCTACTCTCTTAGCAACTTTCAAATATGCAATACGCTATTATTAACTATAGTCAGAATGCTCTACATTGCATCCCCATGTGATATAAAACAAATGTATTTTATAACTGGAATTTTGTACCTCTTGACCACCTTCAGCCATTTTGGTCCCACTCCCCACCTCTGGCAACCAGCAATTTGCTCTCTATATCTATGAGTTTGGTTTTCTAAATTTTCTTTTAGACTCCAAATATTAGTGAGATCATAAGGTATTTGTCTTTCTCTGTCTTATTTCACTTAGCATAATGCCCTCCAGGCCCATCCATGTTGTCCCAAGTGACAAGATGTTATTCTTTTTTGTGGCTGAATAATATCCCATTGTGTATATCTATACACACATTTTCTTTATCCATTCATCCCTCGATAGACACAAGTTGTTTCCATATCTTGGCTATTGTAAATAATGCTACAATGAAAATGGGGGTGTATATATGTTTTTGAGTTAGTGTTTTCAATTTCTTTGGATAAATACCCAGGAGTGGAATTACTTGATCATATGGTAGTCCTCTTTTTAATTTTTTTTTTTTGAGGAAGATTGAAATGTCTGTTGCCAATATTCTTCTGTTTTTTTTTCTCTCTCCAAAGCCCCAGTAAATAGTTGTATATCCTAGTTGTAGGTCATTATAGCTCTTCCACTTAGGATGCCACCACAGCATGGCTTAATGAGTGACGTGTAGGTCCGTGCCCAGAATCTGAATCAGTGAACCCCAGGCCACCAAAGTGGAATGCATGAACTTAACCACTCAGCCACAGGGCCGGCCCCCTATTTTTAATTTTTTGAGGAAGCTTTATCCTGTTTTCTACCAATAGTGCACAAGGAATAACTTCCTGCTTTTGATGCTACAGCTGTATGTTTCAGATAGCTACAACATATGGACTACTTAGTAAACAGTTTTGTAGCATGGCTCCATACTATAGCCAGACATGAGCTCCGGTCAACCAAGATATGACCATCCTATACAAGGAACCCAGAATGTCTGCCCTGCTGATGCACCTTGCCACAACTGAAGCTATAGAGTGTAGACAGTGATTCTGCCATAAACTTAAGTGTATAAGGTCCTGTCTTTTGACAGTAGTACAGATAAAATTCCATTGCAATCTGTATGTTTTTTGGTCAAGAAATTACTTTCTACATAGAGTACCTAACGTAGCAGAAGTAGACAGTGCCAACTGTTGGTAAGACCCCATTCTGTAAGTGGTTCTGCTTGCTTACCTGATTAGTCTGGCATCTCCATGTGTCAAATGGAGTCCAAATTATTCACCTTTCTCTCTACCTCTCAACAACTCAGGATTTTACAATGAGTCACTTAATCCCATTAAGGATTGAGAGCTATAGAGGCTTCCTGTACATTCAGTGTAAGCATTCACCAAGATGCTTTTTACCCGTATCAGAGAATCATCAGTCTCTCAAAAGTTTAGAGTTAAATACAGAGCCCTTAACAACTACATTTTTACTGTTCCAGCTATTGTGAAGATGTGTATTTGTAGAATTTAAGATGATTCTGTCTTTAATGTGCTTTTATTTATTTATTTTTTTAGAGATTTTCACTTGAGCTAACGACTGTTGCCAATCTTCTTTTTTTTTTCCCTTCTGCTTTTTCTCCCCACATAGCCCCAGTATATAGTTGTATGTTTTAGTTGTGTATGTTCTAGTTGTAGCATGTGGGATGCCGCCTCAGCATGGCCTAATGAGTGGTGCCATGTCCGCGCCCAGGATCCGCACTAGTGAAACCCTGGGCCTTTGAAGCAGAGCACACGAATTTAACCACTTGGCCACAGGGCTGGCCCCTAATATGCTTTTAAAACTTCCTGCTGCAGTTGCTAATGTCTTTATGAAGAGCCTCACTGTTTGTGTGACTTCTCAGTCCTCTGACCCTGTCTAATCTCTACAATATCTGTACTGCACCTCTGTGATTTAAGGTGGGGAATTGCTTTCAAAAGCTTGAATTTTACGTAAGAAAAGACTCCAGATCGAACAAGATGAAGGGCCTTATGCCTCCTGTCTATTCCTTGCCGGTTCCCTTTCCTGAATGTAGTCATCCATCCTGTCTCTCCAGGAGGAGCACGGCTCTCGGCCAGGAGCACTCAGTGCCCTCACTTAATAATCCCAACCTGAGTGGCATCCAGGTGTGTAAGGACCATTCATTCAGTTTCCTTTGTCTTTTTGGCGATAAAGATGTCCCAGAGTCTTGTGATGAAGCCTGTATAATTCTGAAAAAAAAAAAAAAGAATGGGAGAGAGGTAGAAAAATTACCATTTCTTATATTTGGAATATAATTTATGGCTCACATGTCTGATTTCTTGTGGTTCTTTCCACAGCACTAAGAAATAGACAATTGTTATTGACACTTTTTTACTTGATAGAAAAACTAAGACTCAGAGATCCATGTACATTAGTAAGAAATGAAAGCAAGAGTTTAAAGTCCCTTTCTCGTTCCCTGCTATCCCTGTAAACCGTCTTCCGAAAGATGGGAACTTTTTCTATGACTTTAAATAGGACACCTGCTAGCTCCACCAATAGGAAAGTGAATCACTTTAAGACAGGGGAGGAGATTGGGTCCAGAGCCATTGCCCATAATCTCCTATTAGGGATCATGCAGGGCTGGAAAGGTGAGGGCTGCAATTACACCTCTGCAGGAACTGTAACATTTTCAAGCGTTAATTACCTCAGCGTTCCTGAAGCCCTGAGTTATTGCTTGGCACAACTGAAGCTGTAGAGTGTAGGAAATAACACTGCCATAAATTTAAGAGTATAAGGTCCTATGTTTGGATACTGATACAGATAAAATCCCATTACAATTCGTACGTTGCATAGGTTGGTAAGAAATTACTTTCTACATAGTACAATTTTTTGTTTGCCTATTAGCAGCAGAAGAAAAATATCTACAACAAATTTCTCAGGCTTCCAACAGGGCTTTGGGTTGAGGGAAGATAGCAGGGGCATGGAAAGAAGGTATGTGTATATGCACCTACCGTAAATAAATGCCTTGCAAATAAATAAGGCCTAGAATGTAGGCAATGAAGAAAGTCTTAGACTTATGGCATTCTCTTGGGCATATCTCAGCATTTTCAATTCAAAATATAGCTGACTCTGAACTTTACCCTCCATTGTGTGTTATGATGCTAGTTGGGACATAAAAGCTGGGCCTTTCAATGAGACTTAGAGCAATCCAGCAAAGCTTCATGTGGCATAGGGACAGATCATTTAGAACGCATTCTAGGAAGTAGCCTATTCAAAGGCACGATGTTCATTCATCTCAAGAATCTTAAAGCCCAGAAAACATCATACGTTTTGTTGCACTGTTTGATTTTTCAATTTTTCAGGCTTCTACAAATTGAGTCTGTGTCCTCCCAAAATCCATAAGTTAAATCCTAATGCCCAATGTGATTGTATTAGGAGGTGAGACTTTTGGGAAATGATTAAAGCAGAGCCCTCTTGGATGGAATTAGTGCCCTTATGAAGGAGACCCCAGAGAGCTCTCTTGCCTCTTCCACTATGTGAGGACTCAGCAGGAAGACGGTCATCTATGAACCAAGAGCAGGACTTCATCAGACACCGAATCTACTGGTGACTTTATCTTGGACTTCCCTATCTTCAGAACTGTGAGAAGTAAATTTCTGTTATTTATAAGCTGCGCAGTCTATGGTGGTTTGTTATGGTAGCCCGAATGGGGTAAGATATGGGCCAAAGGTTTGTATCAACCATGTGATACAAATAAGAGGAAACTATCTCTGAAATTATGATAAGTGCACACTCATGTCTAGATATAAAGCTAAAATGATATTTTGGCCATATGTAGACATCAGTCGTAATTAATATTTTCCATCCTTTGTGTTATGTCACAGTTTTCACCCACCTCCTCATCTCTTATCTAGTATCTTCAGCTATACTCTCCTAAGTGAACAGAATGTTCAAAGGATGCAAAATGAACTCGAGAAAACTATCCCAGGCATTCACCCACACATCGCCAGCAGCATTATCAGCATTAGCAACGAGAGTGAAACACATAGATCAAATTGATTTTTTGAAATCATGAGTTATTCATTGGCAAGTGGGAAATGAAGATAAACAAAATTTTTATCTTTTATTGAGGTAGATAACATAATTATTTTCTAGAAATGGTTTGTTTGAAGATAACAACCCAGTAGTGGCTTAAAAACTATCTATTGCTTAGACAAACAGGTGGTATAATCTTTATTATCGTTATCTTATGAAAAGTAATTATTTGCTGAAAAGGCATGAGTGTTTTTTCTCCTTTGTTACTACTCCCTTTCCTTACACTTATATAACACTTAATGCTTTTCAAAATACATCCACTCTGGTATTTTTATTTGATCCAAAGGGATATTTTCCAGTGCTCAAACGAATGGCAGCAACAACAAAACCCGTCACAATAAAAAGATAGATAAAGAAATAAAACACTTCTGGAAATGAAAACACCACTAAACGTAGCTGGAACTATGGAGGAATAAGGACTGCAAGGCTCTGTCCCAAGTGACAGGATGGCTCTCTAGATGTGGGTTGCAATAATTTACAAATGGCTCTGGTTTAGGCACTAAGTACTGTACCTGAGATTTAGGCATTTCAATATCAAAACAATCCTATGAGCTTTAAGTGATTTCATGATCAAAACAAATCTAATCATTATCTTTATTCTACAGATAAAGAAACTGAGGCATAGAGACATTAAGTAATTTGCCGAAGTTGCACAGCTAGTAAGCTAGAATTTGAACCCTAGGAATCTGTCACTCAAATCTGCATTTTCAAGCAACAGAATTTGATTTGGAGTAAAGGAAGAATTCACCCTTGAAAAACTCAATTCAAATACTGGAAATATACTTGTTCTCATTTAACTTTAATCTTTCTTTCTTGTCCTGTCTTCTCTAAGCAGCACTGTTGAGTGTTAATGTGCCCATATTTTATTCAACCTCAGCCAGTCATTTGGGGGTAATTAATCTGGGTTTTACACATCCAGCCTCTCTTTTAATGAGTAAACTTTGAACAAAACATGTTTCCACCACTGGGTATTTGCTGCTACTTGTAGAGGCAAATGAGCAGCATATATTTTGTTCCTGTTTTGCTGTCCTTGTTATTGGATTTGGTAATAAAAAGGAATGGGGAAGTTGTTAATCAGAGTATAAGGATTCGTTTTAGCAATGGATTGCAGGAACCGTGATACACACAGACACCTAAACCCATCAACCAAAGACAACAGAGCCTGTGATTTGCACAACTGACATGTAGGCACTAGCCATTCTTCCGCAGTCAGTAGTATTCAAACAGAAAACTGTCAGCAAGCCACATTTGCTGTTTCAGGAATGACCAGCATAAGTATTAAGTATAAAAACAGAATCAGGTTCTTTTTCCTACCTCCATTAAGTTTGCATCTCTTCTTTCTTTTTACCAGGCTTGAGGATTTGAGTCATCCTTGAATTTTGTTTCATAGCATATCTGGTCATAGCTCCCCAAGACTCTGCAAGTTCTTGTGAGATTCTTGGAATCCCTGAATGTGTTTAAAAGAGATGAATGTAGGAACGAGGCACTATTTCAGAGTACAGGGACCAACAGGAGCTTGGGGAAGGGGATTGCTCAAAGGGGTATGGCGCGGCCTTAGCCTTTGAGTAAGCTTTTAAGAGGATTTACCCTGGAGGGCTCAGTGCCCCCAGCCCCTTTTGTGATGTGCTGTGTTTCAAGTCAGGGTAGACACATCACAATCTCCTGGAAATTAAATTAGTTGTGTGTGTATGTGTGTGTGTGCATACTCCGCTTTGCCTCCCACTTTCCACCTTCAGCCTGCCACTGGGGAGAGCTTGGGAAGAGCTGTGAAGAGGCACTGGGTGTGGGGAGAGGCAGATCTGCTGTGCTATAAGACTTTAATACTCTTGTTGTAATCCTTGACCATTACATATAAAGGAATGCAACATGTTAGAAAGAAAATGGTGAAAGCTTTGGAGATAGACAGCCAAGGGCCTGAACCACAGCTCCACCATGTACTCCTTGTGTGTCATTGGGCAAGCTTCTCTTCCTTTCTAAGTCTCAGTTTACTCTTTGGTGAAATGGGAATGGCACCATCTAACTTGCAATACTGTAGTTGGGATTTAATAAGATTATGTATTTAAAAGGTTAAACCAGAGCCTAGTGAGTGGCAGTCATAACATTAATGGAAACAAGTCTTAAAATTTCTAAACTATACTTATCAAACAGTAGTTTACCAAGTTGACTGCCTTGACAGAATTAACCAAATAATTAAGTCCAAAGACTGAATCTGATTGATTTTAATAAAATTTAACTAATTTCCCCCACCACACGTTTAAATTGTTTATTTGACTGGTGGTGATTTCTTTGGTTCCTTATTGATTCAGTCTGAATACAGCACAAATATCCTGATAGCTACCTAGCCACAGGAATAAAGCACCATGCAGAAACCCAATTTCAAAAACATTGGCTAAAAAGGTTTATTTCTTCATATGTTTTTATAAATGGTAAACAGTAAGGAACCTTCTCAATGAGAAAAGGAGAACATATCCTGAGCATTATATAAGTCAGTGTCAAGAACTAAACACAGGACAGACTCCTTGCCTTTATCTCTCCCAAAGCAAACCAAGCTAGGAGAATTGGCAAAAATGATAGAATGAAACGATTAGAAAAAAATAATGAGTGTGTTTTTTCCTCCAAGATTATTTGGAAATAGGAAATGTGCTTCTCATTTGCAGTATGCATGTGCTTTTTAATTACAAAATAAAGGTGGAAGCACATGAAACACTCAAAAGAGCTAGTTTATGAGTAATTCAAAAGGATCAGACAGGGGTAGTATATGTGTTCTATGAAACTCACTGCACACATAATGATTGCATTTAGTGTCAGCCCATTAAGGAACATCTGCCTAGGCAACTGCCACCAGGCTAAATTATGTTTGTGCCTTAGAGGACATCATCAGTGTGGATAAATAATAGATGTCAAAAGATTTTACGGATTAACTTAAAACGAGTCATATTCTTTAGTTCTGTTGGAAACACATTCGTTGCTCAAGAGCATTCAATTCAGTTTTAGTTTATTTTTGATTATCCTGTTTCTGACTTTAAATTCTCATCCACAAAGCTAATCAGGGCCATTTTTTATCAGCATGACCTAAAAATAATTAATTAAAATTTAATATTCAGCCTTCTTTAAATTTATTTTCTTGGTGCCTTTTAATAGTCTCTACCAAGGGTCTTTGAGAATTATTTTAATCTAAAGTTTAGAGTGTTACTTATTAAAATTTGTAAAATGCTTAGAAAAAATTATCTCCAAAATCTGCTGTCACATTGGCTGTAACTAGTAGTGGCCCATATTTACATTAAAATAGTGTTTTGTGGGGCCTGGACCCGTGGCGGAGTGGTTGGGTTCCCGTGCTTCCACAGCCCAGGGTTTTGCCGGTTCAGATCCTGGGTGTGGACATGGCACCGCTCATCAGGCCATGCTGAGGCAGCGTCCCACATAGCACAACCAAAGGCACTCACCACTAGAATATACAACTTTGGGGAGAAGAAGAAAAAATAAAATAAATTAAAAAAGAAGGTTAACAACAGTTGTTAGCTCAGGTGACAATCTTCAAAAAAAAAAAAAAATAGTGTTTTGTGAACCAGGCAAAAGAATTTCCTTTATGTTTTGTTCCAAAGACTATACTAATAAATCTGCAAAGGAAGGGGATTGTTCTAACTTCACTACCTTTGTCTCTAACTTTGTGACCATTGGTAGAAATCATATACAAAGCAATGGATTTGGTAAAAGCACATGCATATATGGATTATGGAATCATATATTATCTAATAATAGCTAAAGTTATTTCAGATATAATGGAAAAAATGTATATCTCAGGGAATTTCCAAGATAGAAATTTTATAAAGGGATGTTAGAGAAAAGAAGACTTGCCTGGGCTCAGGCAGAGAACATAAAATAATTGATGGAAAAGAAGAGGAAGAGGAGGAGGAAGGAGTTTTCTTGGGTTGGCCAACAGTCTGAGAAAAAGAGCATGTGGGTGGAATCCAGGAGAAATGTCCAGAAGGGTTGGTTTTGAGTGTGGGCTCTCTTCCTCTCTAGTTATGGGGCTTGGGCAAGTAATGTAATTTTACCTCAGTTTATCTATCAATGAAGAGAGAAGATTTGACATAGTGATCTCCAACGTCCTTTTCTGCACTAAATTTGTATGACATTATTCCTTCATTGCTGGAAGCTTTCCAACACTCAAGGCCAGGCCGTACTCTGCATCGTTGCTCTTATGGTTGTTAGGACAATACCTGGGATTATTTTTCCCAACACCCTTTCTCTTCTTCAATTGCAGTTTCTGTGTTGCCATTTGTATTATTTCTTTCACACTACCACTGCTTTCCATAATTTATGAAGTGTTGTTTTCAAGGACGATTTTGGTAGGTAAATGACCTTATTTCCCAGAGAATGTATTATTCAGATATTGCCATCATCAAAATTACAGAATCATAGAATATCAGTGTATAAAGGGCTTTTAGAAGAAACTGTTGTTTAAGGGGATTTTATTTTTTTAAATTTTTGATCAACACTTATTCAGTGTGATAAAAGCTCCAAAATAAAAATAGCTACACAAATAATCACTGAGTTGAAAATACACGTGTCAATTTAGGTATAATCTACTAATTAAGCTGATTGTTAGGAGAGAGTAGCCTGTCATAATTAGCAGCAGTTCTGCTTTTAACATTAAACTTGTCCTACACTATTAGAAAATATAATTTGAGGAAACAGTTTCCATACATGTTTAAGATTGACTTTATCAAAATGAAACAGTCAAGTTCCTGTTTCTACGCCACCTTCAGCTTCATAATAATTATCATCATGAAAACTAATATTGATCAAGCCTTTTCTGTTTAATAGTGTCTTGGGTCAGCTTTCCTCAGAAGTAGACTTTAAGATGGAGATTCACGCAGGAAATTTATCAGGAAATGGTCTTGTAATCAACACCTGTAAGAGCAAGGCAGGATTAGACAGAAGGAGAATTTGGGCTTCAATGTACTCATAGCAGAAGTCTCTACCACTCCCATGGGCAGCTCTGGACCTGGCCTTTAAGAGTTGTCCTGAAATGACACAAGGGTTCTGTGACTTTATACTGTTTCATTGACCAAGCATTGGATGTAGGATACCCCCCAGGGAGAGGCAGCTCTCTGGCTGAGGGCAATTTCCAGAGAGTGACTCAACTGAGAGCCATCAACTGCCAACACCAGTGGAGAGAGGCACAGTCCAGAAGTAGGGATCCCCATAATCAGGCGCTGGACTGTGCCCCTTACATGTCTTATCTCATATGATCATAGTAGTAACTCTATAGTTAGCTAATATGGTTATCCCATTATTATCATGAGGAGATAGAGGCTTAGAGAACTAACTTGCTCAAGATCACACAAGTTAATTGGGTTTGTTGTGGTCAGATTCTTAGCTCTCTCTGGCCAAAGTCTAAACTCTTCTTTCTCTCTGTCTTCTCAGAAGTTGACCACCCAGATAATGTGCACCTGAAATTATCACGTTATCCTGAGCTAGGTAATGGCTTTGTAGTTGAGTTCCAGATGTATGACAATCCCACAGCAGAGTTATACTGGTATCAGATACAACTCCACATCTTAAACTACCTTTTTTATATTAATATTAGGGATCTGAAATAATGTGGCACAACTTGTAAGGTAAATTATTCCACATTTGACATTTGGTTTGTGTACAAATTTTGCTCCAATATAGTTCTTCTATTGAAGTCCATAACCCCTGAATATCGTTGTCTACAGTTACAGAATTTGGGAAGTGGTGCTTGGGTGGATGGGGGGGGGGTGATGTGGAGTGTATATAATATTCATCTCCTAATTTTAAAAATTGTATCAAACCATATGATATATATAAAAATTCTTGATAGATACTAACTGGCTTTCAGATACAATATAGTATTACAAAGTGAAAAAGAATAGTTATGAGAGAGCCATTGTTCAAAAAGTTGACACTAGCCCAACTCTTTCTCTTTTCGTTTGTGAGGAAGTTTGGCCCTGAGATAACATCTGTTGCCAATCTTCCTCTTTGTACTGGAGGAAGGCTGTCACTGAGCTAACATCTGCACCAATCTTCCTCTATTTTATGTGGGATGTTACCACAGCATGGCTTGACGAGCAGGATTAGGTCCACGCTCGAGATCCGAACTTGTGAACCCCAAGCTGCTGAAGTGGAGCCTGCAAGCTTAACCACTATGCCACCAGACCAGCCCCCAACTCTTATTTTGATTATGGGTAAAATCTTTAAATAAAATGACATTTTTTTAAGATTTTATTTTTCCTTTTTCTCCCCAAAGCCCCCTGGTACATAGTTGTGTATTTTTAGTTGTGGGTCCTTCTAGTTGTGGCATGTGGGATGCCGCCTCAGCATGGCTTGATGAATGGTGCCATGTCTGTGCCCAAGATTTGAACTGGTGAAACCCTGGGCCGCCAAAGTGGAGCGTGCGAACTTAACCACTTGGCCATGGGGCCGGCCCCTAAAATGACATTTTTAAGTTATAATTTTCATCCAAAGAATGTGTTTATGTAGTCTGTGTTGATGTGACTTCCACACAATTTGTTTTCATAACTAACATGTATATATGTATAAATGACACCAAAAACATTAGTTTGCCTTTTAAATAAGTAACTCAAAAGACCCTTAGCTCATAGAGGTAACACTGTAAAAATGAATAATATTCAAATATAATTATATTATTTTTCCATGTTCTCTACACATAGTTAATTGGTTAACTCAGGATTTTGTCTAGGTTTTATTCATTATGGGAAGAATTATATTTCTTGCATATTCTCAATCTCCCCATTCTAGCCTCACTTAACATACTGCATTAATTAGTATTCCTCTTGACTGTATATGGCAAAAAACTCAACTCAAGCTGGCTTAAGCAAAAATGGAATTGATTGATCCCAGTAATTACAAAATCAGCAGTAGGGCTAGCCTCAGACCAGGAGCTCAGACAATTCTCAAGCTCCCTCTCCACCTCTCACTTACCCTTTCTCTGTCTTGGCTGGATTCTCGGATCTGCCCTTCCTCTCTGATGGCAAGATGGCTGAAGCAGTTCTATCTTATATCCTGTAATGTTCGGGATCAGGAAAAAATACCGGCTTCCTTCTTTGTAGCCCAGCAGCAGTCTCATTTGCTCTCAATAGTTCTGGACCCAATCACTGTGGCCAGGTCAAACCCGAACCCAAAGCAGCTGGGAGTAGCGTCAACAGCAGCCAGGCTCCAAAGATGTGTCCAGGGATTGGGTGAGAGGCATTCCTTTCTCAGAGTGTAATTGGGAATTTTTTCCCCACAAGAATATGAGGAAATGAACGCTGGATTACTAAAACCCAGTGAATATCCATCATTACTAAAGTCTGCAAAGTTTACTTCTCAGGAAGCAGTTGCCAAGATTATAGCCTAGATCATGTGATATTTTGTGTGCCCTACAGGTCTGAAATGAGAATACAGCAAGAACAAAAACTAAGAAGCAAGCTCCTTCTAACAGTAAAATAAAGCTTTATGAGACAGGAAAAATGTGCACAGAAGAAGTGCCAAGAGCGGGTGTGAGTTTTGTGCAAAGCAATTTTAACTATTCATGAATGTTCAGTTTCCATGAACCTTAAGAGATACCATTTATATTAGGATGAGAAACTTCCCTTCAAGTTCACTGTGAGTTGATAATTTTGCAAACTGTCTTTTAATGTTGCAGGAAAGATGGGGAATACCTCATCAGTTTAAAAAGCATTGATGGGTAGCAGCTTGTCAAGGTTACTCCTGTCAAATGGAAGAGTCATGTTTAAACATGAGTACATTATTCTCAATGTTTGGTTTTGTCATGATTTTTAATAACTTTTGTGCTTGTTCAGGGGGATAGAAACACACATATATATATAGCAGATGACTCTTTCCATAAAGCTTGCCAGAATGTAAACTTATAATCTAACTAGCTGATGGATTTATTTTCTTAGCAAGTTTTCAGAATTTATACATCCAGATCATATGAAAGTTACATTGTAATTGGTGGATTAGAAGAAAATAATTCTAAGCCTTGTTCTAGAGTTCTGCATAAAGAAGTTTACATAAGTTTCATGTTCATATATTGAAGATTGCCTTCAAATAAGGCATCTGCTTACAAATAAACACATTACTGAGTATATATCTTTGATGGGGTTAAGTATCTTCCTCCTCCTCCAGTGGGTAGATGTGAAACTCCCCAATGATGTTGAGAAACTCTGAAGGGACCAATCTAGACTCAGGCAGTTGAAAGATATTCCAATGGGCGGGTCCGCACTCTGCCAAGGCAAACAACCAGTGCTCCTCCAGGGAAGCATTTCGTGCCCTATTTAGGCTAAGGAAGAGGGGTGTATGTAGGGAAAACAGGGCAATCAGAGGCAGCACAGCAACAGTGGATTTACAAGCACAAATTACTCAGGATCCAGGAAGGAAATCAGAGTTTGGAGTATTCCTAAGCTTAGGAACAAGATTTCAAACTCTGAGAGTAACTGTTAGCATGTATCCAGGACCTTAGTCCTGGAAGGAATAGAATTCTGGGGGAATCATCTAACCAGGGAGTCAAAGCAGAAGGATAAGACAGAAACTCAGTAATTAGACGAGGGTACAATTGAAAACTTAGTGTGAGAAATAAAGCAGAAGTCAGGGCTTACTTCACAAAGTATGATCTGTGTGGTCCAGCTGCTTCAGCATCACCTAGAAGCTTGTTAGAAATACAGTATCTTGGGCCTCCCCAAGATCAGCTGAGTTAGAATCTGCATTTTAACAAGGTCTTCAGGTGTTTCATGTGCTGTAAGGTTAGAGAAGTTCTAGGATCCAGGGCCAGGGCTAGAGGGCCAAAAGTTTGGCCTTGATGCTGGGCCGTTAAATGTTGAACTTTAGGAGCCCTAATGCCTGTAGGGCCCCCTCTTCATACCGGCCCCGTGCCTAGTTCTTTCCCTCCATCTTTTTGTTTAATCTTTACACATTACTTCTGTGAAGTGAGCATTTCCTTCACTTACAAATCAAGGAATTGAGATTCAGAATAGTTAAATAACTTACCCAGATTAAACTACCTATAATTTATGGAACCTGGATTTCTAAAAATCTTTTCATTATGGAATTTTTCAAGGATCCACACAAGTAGGGAGAATAATATAAAGAACCCTGTGTCCCCATAACTCAGCTTCAATAATTATAAACATTTTATTACTTTTATTTCATCTTCCCTCATCACAACACATATGATTTCATTTTCTTTTTTCCTCTCAGGGAACCTGGATTGAATGTGGGCCTGGTTGACTCCAGTAATTGTGTTATACCTACCGTACTAGTCACCTACTTGAATTTCTCTGATTGTTACAAGGGTTGTCACAGATGCTGACACAGGACAGAGCCCAGAGCAAGTATAAATGGAGTAAATGGGCAGCAGGGAGAGAGGAAGCTTAGAGTATGGGAATCAGATAGACCCAAAGTCGGTTACTGAAAAGAGGGTGTTTAACCAAAGCATCCCTATATGAGTAATAGGTTTCTTGCTTCCAGAAGCTTTTCATTCCTCAGTGGATAAACATTTGTGAGCATCTACAGCATTTCAGTTAGGCACTGTGGCAAATGACCTGATCTGTAAGGCCTCTGCCTACCTCTCCAGCTCGCTTCCCACCACTGTCTTCCTCTCTCACCATGTCTCATTCACACTAGCTCTCAGTTCTTCAAAGGTCATTTGAAACTTAAGGTCATTACACATGGCATTTCCTCTGTCTGGAAAAGTTTGCACTTCACCATCCACTTTGGACTCTCTCTCAAATCCCAACATAAATCTTATTCACCACAACTTTCCTTGACCATCGTTTCCCAAGCTGTCCCACCACCACACACAAACATGGACGAAGTTATGTTTCATGCTATGAACTCGCCATACTTAGTAACTGTCACAGCCTGGAATCTGAGCTTTGAGGGATGGTGGCTGGGTTTGTCTTGTTCATCACAATCTCCATGGCCTACATAAGACCAGCCCTCACAGGGGTACAATAGACAAAATGTACGAGTGCTCGGGTATTCCCATTCTTTCCTTCATTCATCCACAAAAGAGGATTCTGGCCCTGCTGGCTCACTTTCTTCTTTTCCCTTGTTGTCCAAGATGGGCTCTGATACTGCCAGACCAGTTCTTTGGGACTTTTGTAATACAGAATTCTTGGACAAATGGTGGGCTTCCTAGGGAAATGGAAGGAATTTTACAGGAAATTTTAGAGGAAGTGTGGAGAGTGAGGAAAGCTAATAGTTGCTACAACTTACTGATTGCTTATGAAATGTCTCACTCTACGCTAGATGCTCATGTGCTATATTATTTCGTTTAATCCTCACATCAATTCTGTAAGGTTAGTATAATCACCCTACAATAAATTGACTGTATCATTACTGATAAAATGACAACGTATCTTTTGCTCCTGCCCATCTCTTGAAAAACTGTTTCTGGCTAAAACTTGATCTTTAAGTGAAGGAGACCTGTGAGGAAATAACAGAACAGGTTCTAGGAACAGAAACAGTGGGAGTATTCTCTCAAGATATTACAATAATTCTGTTGGCTCCACCTAGCCCTGTACAGTGATCACAATATTGAGTGTAGAATGGGATATCAGCCATGCTCTGAGCCCTTGTACTGGGATAGACATTTCTATACAATTTAGAAAGCAATGGGAGTACAACAGAATGGATGACTTATTTTCAGCCCAATTCTAAGCAGGAAATGCCGTGGTTCTTCAATTCTAGAAATATCTTGGATACTTTTAAGCAGTTCTGATTTGAGGATGAATCTCAAACTGTGCAGAGTTACTGTGTCAGTCCCCTATTCCCACCAAAAAACCAAAACCAAAACCAAAACAAAACCCTATTAACTAAATTGGTGGTGAATCTTAAAGTCGATACCATTTTAGAGTGGAAACAAGTACTTTTTTAGAACTTTTTCTAACCTAATTTAATGTACCCCTCCAAAGATAGAGAACATGAAAAATGCTCAGGTTAGATGAGAACAGACAGCCACATCACCACAGTCATTACTGGGCTTAGCAAACCAATCAGTCAACCAGTGTTTTAATCTTTCCTTGGAACTCAGTAAATCATCAGCACTTAAGATCTGAGTTATGGAGTACAGAAATATCTTTTTCTGCAGAGGAAGTTTCACCCTAAGCTAACATCTGTTGCCAATCTTCCCCCTTTTGCTTCCTCCCCCATCCAAAGCCTCGGAACATAGTTGTACGTTCTAGTTGTAGGTGCATCTAGTTCTTCTTTGTGAGCTGCCTCCACAGCATGGCTACTGACAGACGAGTGGTGTGGTTCTGCACCTGGGAACCGAATCCGGGCTGCCGAAGCAGGGTGTGCCAAACTTTAACCGCTAGGCCATCATGGCTGGCCTAGAAATATCTAAAATTAACTGAATTTATTCTTTTAGGCATGTAGTTAAGGGGATGCACAAGTTCTTTAGTAGAGAACTAGAAACTGATTTCAAACCTATTTTTTTAAGTTCCTTTTGTTTAGTCATGTGTACAGTAAACTGCCTCACAGTTCTTATTCCAAAAAGTAGATTGGTCATTTTCAACATATCCTATTGCCATCTTCAGAGTGTGCCTAACATAATAAATCATTTATATGATATATGCATTATATATGATGATGCCTGAATTGACTGGCTCCTTTCTTGGCAGTTACTCAGGATAATGATGGCTAGAGTTGGAAAAACATGTGTCTTCTTTGCTGTCTTGTATTTTATTTTCAGAATAATGTGTTACTATCTTTTTAAAATTCCTTTCATATGAAGTACTTGTGTTGGGCTTAGGGATCACTATAGTTACAAGCGTGTGAAACTTAGGTGAATGTTGTGAACATGTACTCAGCTGCCAAGCTGTGCTCATAGGTCACTTGCAAACATAAAGAACCTACTTGGTACTATCAACTTTCCTCATCTATGCTTATCTTATGTGTGCAGGCATGGATAGAAATTTGTGCAGATTCTACAAGTTTCTGCCGGGGTTTTGTTAGTTTTGGGGACTTCTGGAAATTCTGAATGAATGTCTCTGTAGGTGGAGCTGAGTGACCAAACTTCAGTGTGACTCCAGAAAGGCTCCATTCCATTTAGCTGAAGTCTCCTTTAGAGATGATGGAGGTATGAACTATCACAGGGTAGAGAGTTACCGGATGCATTCTTTTGACTTTGGAATCTATGATGTTTCAATTGGCTACACTTCCTACCCAACCTTTACAATCTCTCAGGAACACTTTGGCATAAACCACTTGGTAGTACAGGCATATGAGAATCCTTATCCTGGAGTATTCTTAGCAATCCAACACGACTTTATCTTCTGATGTAATATGCTTTGCCATTCTGTCAAATTAAACAGAAAAAGCTGTATGTTGTTTGTTAATGATAGCAAGTCCTTGCTTGTTCTTTTGCCCAAGGCTAAAATTTCCCAACAAATCAGTTTCAGGGCATTGTCTTTCTAGGATGTATTTCTTAAGCATGGGTCATTTCTATGACTTGTCTTTAAGCTATCTTTGAGTTTCTTCTTTCTTACTTCAAGTGGTGGCTCCCAGAACAGAGTACAACGTTTTTGATATTCACTGAGCAGGAGATATTATGACCCACTGGAATTCGTTTGTCTGTGTGAAAGAGGGCTGGATTTGGAGCTGCAAAATATGCTTTCCAGGTCTAGTTCCCCCATTGATTTGCTTGGCCTTGCACACAGGTCCTTTAATAATCCCTTTTGGAAGCAGTTTCCTCAGTGGCAAATGGAAATTGTTATTCCCTCCATGGCTGCTTAGGAGAGATGGTGCAAGGACAGAATGAGGTGGAAGTTATGAAAGTGCTTTGGAAAAGTTAAAATGCCTACACAAACGTGAGCTATTATTAATGAAAGGAAGTTTTAAAAACTCAGATCATTTGCCTAACCTTCATTTCTCCAGGGCTAAGAATGCATTTTTAAATCATGCTTGCACTTTATTTCATAGGATCTTTTTAATCATCACATTAAGGGATTTCATTAGGGCTGTCACTATTAATTTTATAGCAGTATGCTGTACCAGGTCAGCCTTTAAAATTTTGATTGCCCCCTTTGGACTAAAGACGGCTGGAGGAGTTTACAATTGGCTCTCCTTTATTCATAAAGCACAGACCAAAGCATGTCAGAAAGTCACACACTTCATTAAAAGACTTCTACTGGGTCAAATACATCCTTATTATTTAATTACCGGAAGAAATTATGTGTGAATATTACACTTGAGAACTTATGCTTTTGTGCACATCTTAAGTCTAGGTCATCATGTCAAATATATGGAGGTTTGTACTAATTGATTTCTAAGATCCTTTGTAGCTCAAACATTTTAGTAAATAATTCACGTCCATAAAAGTCTGGAATTATTATTATTTTTCTAATATAAAATGCATGCAATTTTAAACTGTTTTCTTATGAACTCTTAACATGGATGGCTGACAGCTTCCTAACAGATAATATTTTGGGCAAAGTTACCAAGATATTTTAAGGAGTACATTTTAAATACCATTTACTCATACAGATTATTAGGAGGTTTTTTTAAAAAAATAAATATGATAAATATATGGATTGCTAAAGTAGAAATCAACATACCAATCTATATATTTTATAATATCTTTCATTAAAGCATTTTTAAGGAAGCATTCTATATCGTGAAGTTGAGAACTAAGATTAGATGTAATGAAAGGGATGAGGTTTTATTAGAATTGTGTGATTCCCCTACCAAATGTTTTCATAAAAGTAAATATAAAATTGCAAAGCAAAATTGCAAAGCTTATTTGTTTTATCCTCCAAGTTATCAACTTTAGAAAATTACTTACTGGAATAATTATAAGATAAAACTCCCAATTCTGAATGCTAATAAGGAAACACGCGTTGGAGCAATATGAGAAATTTAATTCTTCCTCCCGAGAAGCAGCGAAGGAGTAACATAACTGCCCCATGGGGATTGTCACAGCTTTCCCAGAACTCCTGGGAGTGGATGCTTTTGTAAAACAGTGAGAATTAAAACTACGTCCCTTCTTACAAACCTGTGAGAAACTTTCTTCTCCAAACTTACAGATGCTTACAACTGAACCACATTAGTGGACTCTTCCTAAATGTCTCCGCTCTCCATTCTCTGAAAGGCAGCAATGTTTTACATTCTGCTAAGGAGTATGTTCTTCTAATAACTAGCATTTATGCCATCTTAAGTTCCATCAACCTTGCTTATGTGTAAGATGATTATTCCTTCTCTTTAAACTCACAATAGAAATTTTATTCCAGCTTTTCAGATGAGAAAGATAATGGATTTTTTAATTTTCCTTTGGAGCTGGTATTATTGTTATTGAAATACTTTTCCTAAAATATTTTTTCTTTATGCAAGTCCTTTCCTTTGCCTCCTTGCTTTTTTAAAAATGTCTAATTGATGTATAATCAACGTACAGTCAGATTCCCCCTTCCTAGTGTACAGCTTGATGAGTTGTCTCTCTTCCTTTTATTTTACTCATTTTATGCCAGCCGTGGCTCTGCCTCAAGGAACCTTGAACCAAACACAAGCCTGGTGTTTTTGTCTCTTCCCAAAGTGCAGCCACAACAAATGGGATTGATTTTTCTCTTCATTTACAGTTGGTCTTGTCCTTCACCAAAGATTTTAAACAGAATTGATACAGTTGAGGCATCTGTCCTCAATGGAATGAAACTGTCAGAGGATGAGTATAGGGATGACATTCATTCCTTGCTGTTGATGGAAATGGGTTCTTTATCTCATCGCTGTTCTGCTTCCAAACTATTCAGAGCTGCAAACTCTGGAGCATGCTTTGATTTGTGCTCTCCTAATCTTTTACTGAAGACTTTCTACTTTAAAATGCTTGAGATGCCCAGGCCTTCACCAAGTTCCCAGCACATGCTTTAAAATTAGTCTTTTACAATTAATAATTAAGCCTCTATATCCATCAGGATTCATTCCACTTTGCTATAGTTACAATCAACCCCAAAATCTCAGTGGCCAAACACCAGAAAAAGCTTATTTCTCGCTCCTGCTGTATGTCCATTGATGGAACTCTGCTCATTGTTAATGTACAGGACCAAAGCTGAGGAGTTTCCATCTCACCTTTGCCTCTGTGATCACCGTGATGCGGGAAAGCGAACATGAAAATCCTGTCCTCACTTTGAAGACTTTTCAGAGAAGTGACATATGTTGCTTTCACTTATATTTCATTGACCAAAAAGTCCCATGGCAATGCCTAATATCAAGGGGGGGTCAAGAAAATTAAGTCCCCCCATGTGTCTGGAGAGAAGGTAAACCAGAAAATGGATGAAGAGCCCTCCTAGGAGTCATGATAAAAACAAAGAATTAAAGATACACAGATGGGTCATCAGCTTAAAATATTAGCCACGCACATGATATATGTTCATTTGAGAACTCTGATATTCTGAAAAATATAATCAAAATTACAGCCTCGCTTCTGGGAAAGGAACACAAGTTTAAAATGATGACATGCCCTGTAGTGATTTTTCTCCTTGTGTTTTTCTTGTCACACGCCTTGCTTAGCCAAGAATTTTTCTTGCCCTGTTCATGTTGTTTCCTTTCAATTATTTAATGATAAAGCTACTTGTACTTTAAGTTTTAGTCCATTATTGGGTAGGTTTCACAGCTGTGACTCAAGTGCAAAAATGACAGACTATTATTAAGTTCCATAACATATCTTTATTTTCTGATAGACTTGCCAGCAGCAGTGAGCCAGCAATGGCAATTGCTACCGTGAGGCCCATGGAGGTCTGTCTGGAAGTGGTTCACAGACATATGGAGTCACGAGGCAGCATCTGGACTGCAGAGAAAGAAGAAACCCTAGCCCGGTTTACCAGGGAGAGTGGGAGAGACAACAGTTGTACAGGAAGCAATATATCATTATCCATGAAATTCTACTTTATTTAATAATATTATAATGAGCAGAACCTGGCGTTTATACAAACTCTTTCCTCTCTGAAAACCTCACTAGGCAGGTTAATACCCCACGGTATCCTGGAATCTGATCTTCATTTAAGGGACAGCTTTGGCTGGGCCCATTCATCATATTCCTTTTCCTTTTGCTGAAAGTTACTGGGTAACTCTATATCCACTCACTGCAGCAAAGCAGCCACTTTTAAAGTCTTATCGCAGAGACTTCTTTAAAGAATCCCTGTCATCCCAGAGAAGATGAGCAGACTATCAATGTCCAATCCTCTTTTGTCTGCAGAGAACAAACTTCAGCTATTTATCAGGAAAATACTCTCCAGTCAAATCTGTTATAGTCACAATCTTTACTGACTCAATTCGGGAGATGTCTATTGAGCTCCTCCCCTGCACAATGGAGTTTTAATACCTTCATTCATTTTACCTGTTTGTTAAATATTTATTAGGAAGTTCTCATTTTACTGATTAAGAAATCTGAAGCCCAGATTTGGGGCTAGGATGTATGTCTTCTATCTTTTATGAATTCAGGATTCCTACTTATAGGTGATGTGGCAGTGGACATGGCCCCGTTCTCAGGAACTTTGCAGATCTGCAAGAGGAGGAAAAGACAGGTGGACGGATAATTATGAGTGCAGAATACCTTGTATGCAGAAGGCAATATTATTTACCATTTATTTAGTTCTTAACATGTCCAAGCATTACTTTAGGTGTCAATTAAAAAAATTTCCTTTACTCCTCACAAAACCCATATAAGACTAATGGAAACGAAGGTTTAGAGGTGTTAAATAACCTGCCCAATTTTTTAATCCACAGCTAATAAATAGTGGGTCAAGGATTGGATCTTAGGTTTGACTCCAAATTCAGCTGCTTAGCTACTATGCTAACCTTCCTTGAAAAACATTTTACTGCAAAAAAATCTAAGGTAGGCACAAATAAGAGTTGTGTGGTGCCACAAATTCAAAGGAAAGATGGTTTCCTACGATCTATAACAGATGGTCTTTCAGCATCTTTCCCCACTCCTTGCTCTCTCCTTCCCTTGGCTCTGGTCTGGTTTTTCTTCTAATATACTGCATTATTTATTAATTTATCACTTCTACGGACTATAGTTTTTCTCCGCTATTCTCCACTCTCCCTTCCCTGACTTGTATGTAAGCTCTGTGCAGGCAGAGATCTTTGTTTTAGTCATTGTGAATACCAAATATCCAGAACAGCGCCTGGCACATAGTAAGAGCTCCATAAATATTTGTCAAGTTTAGTATATTAATCACCTTAATTGGGAGAATACCTTCTAGAAGGCATATCAGAATTGTCAGATGATCTTGGGATTTTTAAGTTCCAAAATGGGGACAAAGTATAGAAAGTATGAGGACACTGCCCAAGGTCAATTATCTTCAAAATCTGGGTGTGACCAAGGTTGTATTATAAATGTGTATGTTGCATGTGGCAGTGGTTGAGATAGCGGGCCATTGTATCCTTACGTGATGGAAGAGAACAAGTATTCAACTTACTTTCTTTTATATCATTTAGCTTTTGAATAACATTTTCTTTTTTTAGGGAAAGCAGAAAGGTAATTTGAGGAGATTTTGCTGTGCCTTCCCAATCAGTCCTTTGAGCCATGGGGATCTGTTGACACATCATTCCCTCTGAATTCACTTCCTCTAACTAGCAGAGGCCTTGGCTTTCACTGTTGGAAACTGGATACTGTCAGTGAACTTTCTTTGCTGAATGAATTTAGGCAAGTTCTTGTGACTTTTCACCTGGGTTTTTGTGCAGATCTGCAAAGAAACCAGAGATTGGCTGTAACTCTTGCTTAGATTTCATCACCATGGAACCAACCATGGCAGTGGAGTCTTGAAAGAAACCACTCATTTGAGTATAGAAACTACCTAGGTCACTCCTCACTGGGTTCTTGAGATACACGGTGCTATATTAGGCTCCGCCAATATCTCATCTTAGGTCACAGACGCAGAGGACAGAAGAATTGATACAGTAGTCAAATTCACATTCCCACATGTCCCACAGCATTGTCTTTTCTTTTAGCACTAAGGGCCATGCTTGGCAAAATGTGTCTATGGCCCAAGGATGGCTGTAGGCTTCCTCTCGAATACCGGATCAATGGATTTGTAGTCTGTTTGAGAGCTCTCTTCGGGCTCAGATATGCTGTGATGGGTTAGCAATGGTTGCCGAGGATGTGGGTGGGAAAGCGAGTTTTCGGAAGCCCCTAAAATTAACTTCTAAAGTTAAGGACAACTGCAAAACATTCCCCTGGAACCTGGAACATAAGCTATTTGGTACTTGTCATTAATTAAGTTGTAGCACACTTGGGGAAAAAGATTGCAGAATTATAAATTTCTCAGCTATAATATTGAACACAATTTTTTAATCATTGATCTTTAACATTTTTCTTTTATTTGGTATTTAAAGTGTTTTGTAAACAAACCATCCTTGTCACTTCCTGTTGCTCAGATTCCAGTAAATTTGCTCCCTATTTTAGAGGAAGCATATCTTTTTTGTTTAGTGAAACTTACTTCCTTTGAGTGTCAAGGGCGTACACAGTCATTTCTTTTTTTTTTTTTAAGGATTGGCACCTGGGCTGACAACTGTTGCCAATCTTTTTTTTCTTTTTTTCTTTCTGCTTTATTTCCCAAACTCCCCCCCACCCCCAGTGCATAGTTGTATATCTTAGTTGCAGGTCCTTCTAGTTGTGGGATGTGGGACACCACCTCAACGTGCCCTGATGAGCGGTGCCATGTCCTCGTCCAGGATCCGAACCCTGGGCCGCCATAGCGTAGCGCACCTACTTAACCACTCGGCCACGGAGCCGGCCCCTCATTTCTAATACAACAACATATGACAACTAAATCTGAGTTATACTTATGCTGTCTCTTCAGAATCATAGAAATATATCACATTGCCTCTTGGTCTCACCAGACCAGAGCCTTGGCTGGAGTTAGGGGTTAGGGCCACGGTGACAACTAGACTCCTGTCTCCACAGAACAAATATGGCAGTGGCTCCTGGATCTTGTTCCAGAATGGCACCTCTTAGCTCTTGAGCCCTCACTCTAAGTACAGTTTAGATTGTTGACCTAAATCATGGATCAGCAAACTAAAGCCTATGAGCAAAACCCTTCCCACTGCCTGTTTTTGTGTGGCCAAGAGCTAAGAACAATTTTTACATTTTGATGATAGGGAACAGAAAATTTGCATGCAGATTAAGTGATATTGCCTCTTGATCCACAAAGCCCAAAATATTTACTATCTGGCCGTTTACAGGAAAAGTTGAAAATTCCTCATTTAAATGCATGCATAATTAAATAATAATAACATGTTTAAATAACTTTGAGGCACACTAAATTACTATTTTTAGCCCCACATATGCTGGCTTGTGAGATTTACTGCATGTAAAAGGTATTTTTTTCTTTTTTATAAATTAAATCAAAGAATTTCAAAATCAAACTCAGGTGGAACAATTAATTGGCAGAGTAATTCTAAAAACTGCATACACATGGAAGTCATTTTTTTTATTGCACTATGTCTGAGAGATTAATGTATTTTAGAAGCAGCATAATTCAAGCCACCTAGGATTCAGGTTGGGAGGGGCTATTCGTGAAGTCTACCTGAAAGGCTTTGAGATACTAGAATATATTGCACACTTGGGAGCAGCCTTTCTAGCACGCTTCTCAAACTTTAAAGTGCATCGTGAATCCATGGAAATTGCTAAAATGCTGATTCAGAGATGGCAGGTCTGGGGCTCAGCTCTGCATTTCTAACAGGGGACGCAAGGCTGCTGCTCTGTGGCTCATGAGTTGGGAAGAGAGGCTCTGGTACCTTCCCATCGAGACTTCACTTTTCCCATGAGCTGTGATGAAACCTGACTGCAAAGGCTGTTCTTTACCCTTGAAAGTCAAGATCATAAAAATCACAAAACACCTGGACCAAGTTTTTGTTTTATTAACAACATTTTATAGCTTTGGCATTCCATCAATCAGAGGTTGGTATGGAAATTATAAAGAACAATTGCCTCGAACTGTGTATGTTTACCTGGAGGCAGAAGTGACAGTCTGATGGCTGTACCTGTGAAATACAAATGCCATGTATTAATCGGGCCACGCAAAGAGCAGACAAATGCTGATGAAGGAAAAAAAATAGCAATCCATAATAACCATAGATAGCTCACACATCTTAAGATAAGCAAATTGCTGTTGGGGTTATATGAAAATCTATTCCATCTGTGCCTTGTTTGTGCTGCAGTGCACTGACTTTCTGTGATGCGAGATTATGCAAAGTCATAAAGCTTTGAGCTTTAATATTATTCTGAGTTCTGAATTGTGCATCATCAGTAATACAAGAGGTTTGTAAATAAACTAACAGATCGAATTAACAACTTTTCTTTTTTTTGAGAATTAAGTCTTTTGATAACTTGCTTCTAATACTTCTTTTATAGGTTTAGATTTATTTATACAGAGGGTCTTCATCCTTCCCTCTCTCCCCTCCCTCTCTTCCTTCCTTCCTTCCTTCCACTTTTTCTCTTTTGCTTTCTTTTCCTTTTGGAAGAGATTTCCTGGTATTTAAGGCAGAAAGACTTTGCCTTATCTTATTCTTATGTAATTCCTAGTGACAGGGGAAAAAATTTAGTCTTCTTCTTCTTTTTTTTTTAAGATCCACAGTCACATAAAGAAATGATTTGTGGAACCGAGAAGGATATGTCTGTAAAGCAAACCAGGAAAAAAGAATTTGATGTTATTATTAATGAAGCAGGTGGCACATCTTTTCAAAATCCCATTTTAGCTGGGCGGTGATTTGCAATGAAAGCTGACATGTTCATTTTTGCCAGGCTAACAAACCCAAGGCCTGTTGAAAGTCAGGGCAAAAAAAAAAAAACAGAGAAAAGATGAAAAATCCTCTTTAATAGGCCTGAGTTTTTGTTGCCTTCCCTTTAGAAAGTTAATTCTCAGCTCTATTTGTTGCCATGAGTGTGCTATTATGATGGAGATCAATCAAACAGGTTGTGCAGTTAATTGGAAGAGCATCCTCCGAAACTAAGGGCAAATAATTGCTAATTCAGGAGTGGGAAAGTATGAGCACTCTTCTCTTTATGGTTGTTCTGTAAGACTTTATTTCTTAAAGAAAAAATGTAATTTCTTGGAGTAATTTGTGCTCAAAATTTCTGGATTAAGCTGTAAAATATGTAACTGTCATAAAATGATCAACATGTTTAGTCTATGAGTTATAAGCGTCCCACCACATGGTCTCTCTACTTTGATTAAATCATGTAACTGATTAGGACAAAACAGGAGATAACTGACCTTTAAAAGTCGTTTCACATTAGATCTGCTTGGGCTATAATTCTTCCTCATTTTAAGAGAACAGATTTTAATACTTATGAATATTTCAGAGTTCTACTTAGATTTTTTCCCCCTTTCAGTGAAAGCTATCATGAAATTGAATTTTTTTGCTTTTGTAACAAGCATGGTACAAGCACCTGCCGGAGACTCTTTTCTTGCTGAAGGCAGTTCACAAAGTAACTAATCATAATTTGCCTTTAGGAAGGAACTCTTTATAGCATTAGATTCATCAAGAGGGACTGAGTAATAAGGAATTGTATCTGATTTGAGGCTAAAACACTAAGACTCTTATCTAATAGGACAATTGCTTCAAATGGCACCTGAAGGTGAGGCTGACGTTGAAGTAGTGTTCTGATTTCCAGAAGAAATACATAATTCTGTGCAGGAAATTATTTCACAGTCATGTTTTAGAAAAGTCAAACATCACTCTAGACCTTTATCATGATCTTTCACACTGTATTTTAGAAAATTAAGTGCTAGAAAATAAAAAAACACAAGGATATTAGCAGCAGTTTACCCTGTAGAATGTGGTTGACACAAATAAATGTGAGTTACCCGAATGAGCCTGTAAAACAGTTCTAAGAGTTTCCTTCTTGGGAAAGACCCTCATGGGGTTGTTCATATAGGTCAGCAAGTTTGCTCCCATTAATTTTTTATTTATTTCTCGTCCTGGCTCCTGAGAAAGTACAGCAGAAAACTCAGATGGGCGAATGGATCTTTTTCCATGGTAAGTTCTAATTAGGTCTCGAATATAGAAAAGATGAAGGTGTCTGGAAGTCTGCAGTAGAAGAGAGGTGGAGGGTTTTCAACTCTTAGCTGTCAGAGAACTTTGAAGCCACAGTCAAGTCCCAAATAGCAAACTGAAGAGGTCAGGGTGAGTAAAAGGTGTACTCTCCTCAAGCCAGGCAAAACCAGTGTTAGGTTAGCTTAGAATGGAGAAGCACAGCAGGCCACTCAGAGGTGCCCAAATATACCTAGTGGTATTTTTTTCAGATACCTATTTAAATACACACCAAGTGATAGTAATCGGTTGAGTCTCATATTAAAAGGGAGAGTGTAATTAAGAATTCATTGTTAGAATATTTGACTGAGTCGTCAATACTAGGTGGTGCCTATCTTTTTGGATCACAAGACCATGTCACTGATGATAGTATCAATTGGCAGTCATTTGCATGAATTGTGAGGTTTCTGATTTCAGATGCCTTCCAGAGCGCAACTCATAAAGTGAGGGCAATTTATGAGTTACATGGTTTTATCATATGGATCCTGTCATATGAACCAACATTTCGAATGAAAGATCTCCTGTATCTATGAATTTTACTTGATAATAATTGTAATCTTTTGTTTATATCTAATGACTTTCTAGAAATTAATGTTTCTACTTTCTATGGCTTCTCAGAAAAAAATATCCTTTGAAAGGAAAATTATGTCGCTAATAGAAAATGTGTAGACAGGACATTAATTTAGGATTATTTCTCTGGCAGTTCTAGAAGCTACTTGTTTAAACCTATGGGTCATGGATTCATGTGCTCATGTATGTGCACACATGGACCTCAGCTTGCAGAACTGGGCCTCTATATGCAAGCTGTGGTGCAAAGCAAAGATATGTAACTCCTAGTGTGGCGAGACCCTGATTGCTTTTCATTTTATCACCACGTATTCCCTCCAAACAGTCACCACCTGGTTCTCTATTTGTGGCTGGAAATGGTAGCATTTTTGCACAGATTGTTTCTTATGGTCTATAGCTGTTTCTGGAAGTTAGCCCTGTCTCCTTAACATAATCCTAAATTCCCCAAAGGTCTAACCTGCCTTATGCTCCTCTGTTTCCCTTATGTTACTCTGAAATATTTGTTAAATAACGTTGAATTATATTTTTGTGTACCTCCCATCCCATATCATGCTCATTCCTGAATACAACTACTCCTAAATCGGTTCACAGAACAATATAAAATCTCTATAACAGATATATTTGGCCCTAAGTGATTTTTACTCCATTATGTGGAGTGAGTTTTCTAACTGTTTTCTTATTTCTCCCTTTATGGTCTACTATAACTTTTACCTTCTGAATATGAATCCTTGTAGACTTCTAGAATTTTGGCAGGTGAGTTTCACAGGTAAATATTATGAAGTGAATTCAATGCCTTCAAAGATCACCTGTCACTGGAATCTCAGAGTAGGAAAAGGGATGTCCTCAGTTGCTCATTGGTGATCACAGCAAAGTTCTGATTAAAATTTACTCTTCATTAGGATACTAACACTGACCTGATGGAGTCGTGATGCTTAAGGAAAATTAATTCACTTGTAGAAAACAGTATTGACCTCTCAGCTCTTTCAGTGATTTAAAGTGGGGTGGTTGGAGAAATGAAGTGGAGAAAATATTATCTTTACTGAAGAGAATGACCCATGCCAATATTTTACCATCATATTATCATAGCATATTATAATTTCTAATACCATGTTAAGTATACTTTGTGTTTTTGAATCTGAAGATGGCATATTATTTACTGTTTAGTATCTACACAAATACCAAAACTAATATGCTGCTCAACACATTCTCTTGGTTTTTTGCATTTGATACGAAATAGGATGATTATGATCAGCTGGTCATACCCTGGTGAAGCGTCAGATTATTTTCTTCCAAAGACAGCCTTTTCTTTTCCTTCCACCCTCTTGCACACTGTTGTCAGCTGATGAAACAGCTGTTTAAAGGAGTCAATTTTTAAGTCCATTACTTCTGTAGCTTTCTACTTACAGAGCTCATAAATTAAGCTTTCTGCTAGTTTGCATTCTTCTTGAAGCCGACCTCCATGTACCTGAAGGAGAATCATTCAATCCTGTGGCTCCGTGAACAAGGTTCTTCCCCACTTGCTTGATGCTCAGAATAATAACAGCAACTCCATTAGAACAGCATCACCAATATTTAAGATGCTATTAAATTGCCTCCACTTTGTCAGTCGTGACTGGAGATAGCTTCTAACTACAGAACTAGCAGTGGAGTCTATAAACAGTATTTAACCACCAAACCCTGCCATGTCAGAAAAGAAATAGCTGTTTGAAAAACAAAGTAGTTGACACAAAGTGCCCAATATGATATGAACAGCTTTAAAAATAGGCTAGAAACTATTTTAAAATATAGGCTATGATACAAATGCATGGAAAGTATTTCTCTGGACAATTCCCAAAGAAGAAAAATGAAAGATTAATTACAAGTAGATAATGAAGTTGATAGCTTGTGATCAATGAATTTGCTAATTCCGATTAGAAAATACAATTTCCATTTTCATGTTTGGGTAGGAAAACTTTCTCCCCCAATGAAAAGTCTAATATCTTACATTTGCATTAGGATTCATGGCATGTTTCTTTGTCCACTAGCTTTTCTGAGAATAATGGACACTGTTTTAATGGCTGGTTTTGAGTGTCTCCAGTACTAAACCATATCAGAAGTCATCATAATAGTGCTCACCTGCCGTGTCATCCTTTGTCTTCCCTTCTTAACCTAATGTTTCCTTTCAGATAAGTGATTGTTCTTCTGTATGTAACCTCGCAATGCCACATGTGGTTGTTAGAATGAATTCTGGTAAAAATTCTGGTAAAAAAAGTTGTTATGATTTTTTTTTTTTGACTGACCAGTGTCTGAAACCTCTTCCTGTGCTTACAGTTATCTGAATTATGGTGAAAGCAGAACTCTATCTCCCATAACCAGAAACCAAATAGGCCAGATGCCTGCTCTTCCTCACCTCTGGCATCTAGAGTTTCACCAAACAGATGCTGTTGACTAGAATTTAGTTCAAGAATGGGCCCAGAAAAAGTAGGAATGGCCTAGAGCAGCAGTTCTCAGAGTGTTGTCCAGGAACCCCTAGGGGTCCCTAGAACCCCATCAAGGGAGTCCATAATGTCAAAACTAATTTCATAATAACACTAGACATTATTTGTTTGTTTCACACTCATTTCATCATGAGTGTACAGTGGAGTTTTCTAGAGGCTACATGACGTGATACTGTAACAGACTGAAGGTTGCAGAAGTATCTAGCTGTCTTCAATGAAGTCAGACACAAAGAGATTTTCAAAAATGTAAAACATTTTCATTCTTCTCACTAAATTTGTTTTGCTTTGGAAAATATAGTTGCTAAAAATATTTATGTTAGAATGTAATGAATTTCTTATTTTTAAAGAAATAAGTATTGTTTAAAATTCTTTTTTAATTACCAGTGCATGAAATATTGATAGATATAATTCAGATAAACAAAAACTCTTAGGATACCTTAGAAAATTTTCAGGATGTCAAGGGATTCTGTGACAAAATTGAGTACCACTATTCTATTCTAAAGTGCAATCCCCAGGTCTTTTATATCAGCATCATCCGGGCATTTGTTAAAAATGCAAAGTCTAGGACTCCACCCCCAGTGTACTGAATCAGAAACTCTGGAGTGGGACCTAGAAATCTGTGTTTTAACAAGGCTCGCAGGTGATTCTGATGCATGCTCGTATTTGAGAACCAGTGGTCTGGAGAAGTAATTCTCAAATCTTAACCTTACATCAGAATTTCCTGGAAGGCTTGTGAAACTACAAATTCCTACTCCCTACTAGAGATTTCGATTGAGAGGTCTGGGGTGGAGGGTCAAGAATTTGCATATCTTAAGCAAGGTTTTAAGGTGATGCTAATGCTACTGGTGTTGACCATCCTGTTTTGAGTAGCTATTTCATAAAAGTCTTTCCTGTTATTTCAGAAATGTTTCAGGTGGGATTGTACTTAAATGAATGCATGCATACAGATATGGTCAATCTGTGATCTTTAACTGAAAGCTTTGTTGTGTATTTTCTGACTATCAGTATTTCCCTGATTTTGTGAGTCAATCAATTTCCAACTAGTCAAATTCTTTTCTGCTTAAGGGAACTAGGGCTTGTTTTTGTTGTTGGCAAATAAGAACTTTGACTGATATACAAATTCTCCCATTTTTACACCCATCAAAAAGGTCACAACATTTTATAATAAGTACAATTTCACTTACTTTTGCCAGGGTTTAAATTCCTAGACTGTAATACTTAGTTTATGTGTCACTTAGGAAAATGTATGTGTGTGCACATGCATAATTCCTTTCTTTGTTGAGAAGTAGAGTAAGAGTTTTTCCAAATACAGTTTACAGGAAAATTCTCCCATTTTCTTTTTCTCTTCCTGTCCCTACAGGGATGATCAGACAAATTAATAATGGAAAAGCTTTGACATATGCAACCAAGATTAAAAAATGTTTAAAAACAGCAATGGGCATTTGCTTGCAAACAATAAGACAGCAAACTACTCCATACTAACTATTGACTTCATTTAATAAAATACTTAATAACACAAGAAAAAACTATTAAGGACATTTGAAAATCATCTTTTAAAAAATCACGTTATATTTGTAGCAAGGGTGTCTGAATAAATGGCAGTTATAGAACAGCTATCTTATACAAGCTCAAGAATTATACCAATCAGTGGGTCAGGCATGAGAGATGCTTCTTACACAGTAGAATATGAATTTTAGAAATGTACTGAATTTAGCTTCATGTCATTGAAATAATGTTAGGAAGTTTCTGTCAAATCCACAGCTATCGAGAGATTTTAATAATGGTAACCATAGCTTTATCCCAGGAGACAATTAGATGTCTTTTAGTGTATTTTTTTCAATTTCAGAATGAATACTTTCAGCAATTGCAACCTCCTTTATGAGACAATTGTAAATTAAGACATGATTGGGAATGGAAGTAGGGAGAGTTAGTCCCTATACAATGTCTATCAGCTCACTTCCCACATAGCTACCCACAAAAATGCAAGCACAGCTTCAAGACAAGTCTTTTAGCCTACCCTTCTGCAAACGGCTTGTCGTTAATTTAGAGGAATTCCAAAGTTGCCACAGTCTAATTTTTATGGTTAACTATAAGAAATATAATAACACACATTAAATCAAAATTTTCACAAACTGCTTAAATAACTCCATCCCTTCTATTTATTGCTTCATAGCAAGTAATGCAGAGCATTAAAAATGCAAGAGTAAATTCAGAGTCTGGTCCAAGGTTATAAGATTGAGAATTTTGGCATCTCTATCTTATCCTATTTAGGCAGAATTTTACGGCTCAACTAAGTATGTTAGGGCGGAAGTTCAGGTAAATGTTCACTTTTAAGAACCTCTTCAGTTATTGGAAGAAGTTGGAAAGAGAATGAAAATATATCAAGAGGACAATGGGTGAATGATGTGTTAGGGTGGGAGAGATAAAGTATTAACACATCATTGAAAGTGGCAAATGAAGCTGATGCATCTGTGGGTTGTATTAGATCTGTAAAACATGAAGGGTCACCATAACCCACTCTCTTTACATGAACTGGGGGAGGGTTGCTGAGGCAAGAGGCAAGCGGCCAAATGTGTGGTCTTCGGCCTCAGTTTGGGTCCAGTCTGCAGGACCAGAGTGCTGATTCCTTGGAAACCTAAACATAATGGCCCTGCAGACTGAGTAGCCATGGAAGTCCAGTAGGCAAAAACAAGGACTGAGAAAATGATGTTTTCTGGAGCACTACGGAGCCCATCTTCAATTCTTTGGGAGCCTGGTGCCTGCCATAAAAAACAAAAACATACATATGTTTTATAATAAGTACAATTTACATATAAGTACAATTTACATATAAGTACTTATATGTAAGTACATACATATAAATAAATGAATGAACTCTCTAATTCTTGATAGTCTCCATTATTCCCTATTACTTACTTCATATGAGGGCAATTATTGGTTTCCATTTATCATCATGTTTGTATCGTTGATTTTGTCTTAGGAATCCTCTTTAAAGATAGGAATATACAAGGTAGACAGAGTTTTTTTTATATATACCACATTCTTTTTATTTGTTCACCCTACCTGTAAGCCCCAGTAGGGATTGGGTTGTATACTCCTAACGTTTTTTTCCCAATTTGCAACTTTCTGCTCGCAGATTCTCTCCAGTTCTGATTTCTCCTCTACATTCCAAACAGTCTGTGTGGTCTGGGCCACATCCCTGTCTGTTTAGTCATCTCTAGATCTTTGCATCTCTGCCTCTGCTCTTCAGACTGACACCTCAAAGACAAGGTCTGCCTTAATTTCACTTTTTATTTGGATGTCTCAAATCATCTTTTACTTTACTCTCTACAGCCTGTGGCCAGGCCTCCCCAGATCCAAGACTCTACAAAGTTTAGTGAAACTTGCAGCATATCTAGAGAAGGAAGTCCTACTATTACGACTATTTCTGCATTAACAAATTCAAAGTCAGTAAACTATGAAAAATAGTTATAAAATTTTGAATTTCACAAACGTACTAGTGCTATAATTTCATTTAGTTTCTTACTCTAACCATTTCTGATATTAAAACTATCTGGATAGACTTTCTTTATCTACTATAAATTGAAGGCTTTAAACATAAAAGGAGAATAAGTTTGAATTTAAGTAATGCGCTCTGTTTTCCTTTCTTCTGTTTAATCAGTGCCCAGTTCTAAACTCAACATTTTTGGGAGGCCCATTCAGACTACTGGGATCACATTTAGTTTCTTTCTGTATTATTACATTGGGCTTAAAGTAAGCAAATTTACCTGCTGACTTTTCTTTTTGACTTGATATGAGTGTTTTCATTTTTGTTTATCTTCGTTTCTTCTTCCCCCAGCCCGCCTGTACCTTCTCTCCTTTGTCCTCTCCCTCCTTTCTGCCCTCTCTCTCTTGTTTTTTGTTTCTTCTTCCCTCCCTCCCTCCCTTCCGTACTCAATCAAAGAAGCTTCTTTCAAGAGTAAAATGTGGTATGTTTATTATAGACTAATTTTGAGTATACATCCAATAGATTTCTTTCATTGTTGTTGTAGATACCAACTAGAACCTGTCAAAACCAATGGCTTGTTCAAAAGACGATACTTCAATAATTTAGTACCCAACTATTGTAAAAACCATTTACAGAGATTCCTCCACTTCATTGTACATGAACATAATATACATGAGAACAAAAGTTAATAAATCTCCCTATATAAAATATCACCAGGATTTGCTTAATGGTACTTTCAGCAAGAGAATGTGTTACTACTTATACCCATATTCAAAGCTCTGATTCTTTGAATTAAAATTTTAGTAGGGGAGAGAAAGGAGCTAGTAAATGAAAGAGGTTTGCATTTCTTGCTTTCCTTTTATACAGTGTGTGTTAGTTTAGAATCTTCAAGTGGTAAGTCACAGAAAATCTGATCCAAATTGGTTTGAGCAAAAAAAGAGTGTATAGATCCACATAAATAGAAAATTGAAGAATAGGATTAGTTTCAGGCACAGTTTAATGCTAGTGTTCAAATAATGTTACCAGGATCTTGTTACCTTTTCTTCATCTCTAGACTACATTTTTTTGGAGTTGGCACCATTGTAAGACAAGTTCTCTCCCCAAAATTCCAACTCCAGACCATACATCCTCTCAGGTTTATGGTTCAGCAATAAAGGACCATGGACTCTTACCTAAAAGTCTTAGAAAAAGCTTCTAGGCACCCTAGAGGGTCTGGCAGTGTCACATGCCTGTGACCAAATCATTCATTGCAGCCAGGGGTGTATAATGTTCTGGTTGTGTGTAGGTCTCAGATCTGTCTCCTCAGGGAAGAATGGTCAGTTGCACTCACACTATGTGGACTGAGAGCAGAGAAGGGTTGATTTCCAGAAGTCAATCAGGGTTTAGTCCCTGGAAGGAGGATAAATTGATGATGAATGACAATCACAAATAGTGAATTTTGGAAGAAAAATCTTTTGCGGTTCATTTTTATAATCTCTGCTTGATGTCCAAATCCTTGCATTCCTCCTCCTACTCAATAGTGGAATGCCAGGCCAGCTTGGCCCCTATTACAGATTCAGCTTCATGCTAAGATCAGTACCACCTACCCAGACTATCCTTTTATCTCTACTAGTAAGTATTTATTTCTACTAAAACCAGATGATAAATTAGTCTTTAAAGATAAATTGATCTCTAATCCTCACAATAATATCATGAAACAGGTGTTATTACTTGTTATTTGCAGGTGAGGAAGCTAAGACTGAGAAACTTACGTAACTTATAAATATCACAACCTTTGAATGGTAGTGCTGAAATTCCAATCAATATGGTCTCTCTTCAAAGCTTGTGGCCTAGCTTAATGTTCTAGAACTTGGAAATAAAGGCAAATGTATAGATGGTTTACTCTTCTTCTTGAAACTGAAATTCTGCCTTGTTTCATGAGTTTCGGTCCTTTGTTGGTATTTGGCTTTGTAGTCCAGGCTCTCTAACCTAGGTTCTAGTTTCTCATCACTATAAGTTTACTTCACATACATCTTGTTCCAGAGCTGGATTCCTGTGGCCTTAATGCCATCATAGAAGTTGGAGTCCTGTGGCTTCCTAGCTGACTTTCTTGAAGCTTCCAAGCTAGATATCCAAGTATCACTCCCTTCCGCACATGGGATTCCTATGATTATGATGATTCTGCTCTGATTATTCACTGGAAAGGTGGTTAAAGTGGCAATATAATATAGTGGCTCATAGAGACATGGCATATGGCTGAATTCTAGAGACTCATTTGTCTCATTCTGGAGTTGTGTACTAAGGCATGCTCAGTTGTTTGCTGTACCTTCCTCTCAATTTTGGTATGAACCTAAAACTGCTCTAAAAGTGGTTTTAAAAAAATAAAATTAAAAAAATTACAATGTGATATCACCTTACACTTGTTAGAATAGCTATCAACAAAGAGATAAGAGATAAGCATTGGTGAGGATGTGGAGAAAAGGGAACCTTTGTGCATTGTTGGTGGGAGTGTTAATTGGTGCAGCCACTATGGAAAATAGTATGGAGGTTCCTCAAAAAATTAAAAATATAAAAACCATATGATCCAACAGTCCACCTCTGTATATATATCCAAAGGAAATGAAATCAGGATCTTAAAAGATATCTGCACTCCCATGTTCATTTCAGCGTTATTCACAGTATGCAAAGATATGGAAACAACCTAAATGCCTGTTGATGGATGAATGGGTAAAGAAAACGTGGTATATATATATACACAATAGAATATTATTCAACCTTAAAGTAGATGAAATCCTGCCATTTGTGACAACATGAATGAACCTATTTGGGGGACATAATTTGAGACTATGTAAATACCCCATTCTTTCAAACTTTTATCCAGTAGTTTAAGAATACATTGATAATTCTTGGTTGAATAAATTTTTCCCATGGTGTTTGCAAAATAATGATTGCCCAACTCCATATTTCCTTTAATGTTTTTTAGTTAACATTCTAACTAGAGAATGGTATTTGAAACCAAGATATGGCCATTAGATCTAATATATTTTTAAAGTTCTCTTGGATAATGATGAAACCAGATCATAAAGGTTTGAATGGCTTGCTCTTAATAGCCTTATAATGAGACCAAATGGGATAATGGGAAGTTGAATGGATAGGTCTTGAATCAGTCTTGATGTTTGAAGGAAATCCTACGTGGGAATTTCCCAACATACGAATGTCTGTGTAAGGCAAAAGTTTTCAAGACTTCACTAGTACATGCCTATAACGTGGCCACAAAAACTTTGAAACCTCAAATTCCTTGGTTTTGCTCCTGCCTGCTTATACAAGTCCTCCAGCCACACCCCAATTTCTCCCCTCATGTATTTGTGGCAGTCATGGGGGCAGAGGTTTGGAGGTTAAGTGAGATGCTTGTACATCCATCTACCGGAAATAGTCACTGAGTATTGCTCACCCATCTTGTTATTCGTCTCTTGCCCCAGCTTCCTCTTGAAGTTATGCTCTCTTCACAATGTCATTTGAGAGAATTGTATATTAGTGATTACCATGATTAAAGTAATGCTTAGGCCAAAGACATGCTTAAAATGCTAGATCCAAACCTGGATCCAAGTAGAACTAGGGAAAACAGCCCCTTCCCCATTTTTGGTTGCATTTTGTTCTTGGAACCCCAAACAGCAGTGCTATTACTCACAGGCTCACAACGTTTCTCCTAAAAACAGTTCTCTCAGTTTTTAAATCCTTTCTTTACAGGAACTGGAAACTTATCCAAGAGACTGGGGAGAGAACAGATGCCATTTCATTTCTTCCGTCAGTTCCCAAAATTTTCTCTGAGGGTCCTGTGTGTATACAAGTAAAGAAACGAATAACAGATTCCCTAACATAAGATTTCTCTACAGTGACACCATTGACATTTGGGGCTGGATAATTGCTTGTTTTGAGGGGTTGTTCTGTGTGTTGCAAGATGTTGAGCAGCATCCCTGGCCTCTACCCACAATATGACAATAGCACCCCTCCCTCAATCTTGACAGCCAAAAAAGTCTCCACACATTGTCAAATGTTCTCAGCAGGGGTCAGGGAGATGGGGACAAAATCATCCCCAGTTGAGAACCAATACTTTAAAGCCATTCTCCACCAGTATATCAATTTGCAAAGATATTCAAGGATCCTGGGCCCACTTCGGCCACGGACAGGCATGCTCTCCTCCCGTTGGGTAGCCATGAGAGTCAATACATTTTTATTCCACTGTTCTTTGTTGCTCTTCAGTTTTCTTCCCCCTTTCCTTAAATCGTTTGAAATGCTGAAGCCAATTCTCAATCCCTCTCTTCTAGCCTCATCTTAGAGTCCATTTAAAGCGGCAAAGGAAAGGGAAAGGAAAATCCTGACCTCTGTACTTCCCTTCATGATTCCCGGCCCCAGCTTTACCTCATTCACAGGCGAATCTCCAGCTTGCCTCTCATCTCATTTATATTCCCAGTGGACGTAACTCAGTGTATGCCCAAAGATTCACCATTAGTATCTATGAGTGCCCACACTCACTTTTATCATTCTCTACAGCATCATGAAGACAGAGAGGCAAAGGGCTGTCTTTTGCTATACCTGTTGCCTGCTCCTCTTTTTATTTTTTGTGCTAGGAATAAAAATCTCAGAGTAAGTTAGTGCAGAAAGAGCATGGCCTTTACAGCCCTAGGTTGGAATCCTGGCAATAATTACCAGCTATGTAACCTCAAGCATGTTATTTTACTTTTCCACGCTTCCTCATCTGTGAAGTGGAGATGATAAACCCTGCCTCACAGAGTTGTTGTGAGCATTCAACTGTTCATTAATCTAGCTTTCAATTGTGTATCTATCAATGTCACATATCTATGTCTACCTGTAACTATATTTGTATATCTATCTCTACCTTTATCCATATTCTTATTTCTCTTTCTCTGTCTCTATGATAAATGCTCAATCAATGGTTTTATAATAACACTAATAATAATAGTGGGTAACCAACATTTGATATAAGCATCTAAGCAATACACTTTTACTTATGCTCTCCTTTTTAAAAAATATTATTGAATTGGCTTCTAAAAAAGAAAAATAGAAATCTGGATTTTATTTCAAAAGGCCTTAGGGATAGTCTTCTTGAGATTTCTGAGAGTATTGGGCAATTTTCTGTTACATTAGTAGAAATACACCATAAATAGAGATGCAAACAACTGGTTTAAAAAATATCTTTCATACTAGCAAAAAAGTGTTTGAATCAGTGATTTTGGAAACTTCTGACCTTAAAATTGGGTAGATATAAAATCCTGCTTCCCTTGGTGGGGATATAGGATCTCTTCTATTGCTTTGTAAAGTTTCATTTGAGTCACTTTGGAGTCTTCTTTCAGCGGTAAGTTCTGTTGAACACCTGCAAACTATTGTAGATATTACTTGCATGTAATGGATGGATTAGAAGTGCCAACATTCGAGTCTGATTGCCTGGGTTTGAATCCCCATTCTGCAGTCACTTAACATGACCTTGAACATTTCACTTAACCTCCTAATAATCAGTTTCGTCATCTGTAAAACAGAGTAAGTAATGATATCTGTCTTATGAGTTCTTTGTGAAGATTAAATAAGTTAATATATGTAAAACCCTTAGAATATACAAAATACTCATTAATTACTCCTAGTTTTAATTTATTTAGAAAATTTTGCTATGACAGAGAAATCAAACTTTTTGCATATGGTACATGTAATTTGTATATATTTTGTAATGTGTTATTTGTAATAAATTATCTTAATTCATAGAAGTAAAATTTGCAACATTTTTCTCCTTTCCTGAGTTGGATACAGGAACGCTATGAATAAGAAAGAAAAACAAATTTCTCCTACACATCTTTGGATAAAAACTGAACCAATTCTGGAATTACCTAAATCTCTTTTTTTTTTTCCTAAAGATTTTATTTTTTTCCTTTTTCTCCCCAAAGCCCCCCGGTACATAGTTGTATATTCTCTGTTGTGGGTCCTTCTAGTTGTGGCATGTGGGACGCTGCCTCACCATGGTCTGATGAGCAGCGCCATGTCCACGCCCAGGACTTGAACCAAGGAAACACTGGACCGCCTGCAGCAGAGCACATGAACTTAACCACTTGGCCATGGGACCAGCCCCTAAATCTCTTTTGATAAGCAGTATCCAGCAAAAACTTGTGTGATGTCTTTGACTAAATTACTTTCAATTATTCCAACTGTAAGGCTGATACATTTCCCTGCTTTATGATTCAACATGCGTTTGATTAATCAATGAAAGAAAGCCCCCCTCATGTAAAATGTCTGTAAATATCAGCAAGTGCTGGATAAACACCCAGTGTAACAGACATATTATTGCAAATATAATATAAATGAGTGGGACTTAATGTCAAAAGAGAAGGCAAAACTATGGTAGAATTAATATTTATTATCCTCAATGTTGTGTAAAATTTATTTATAGAGCATGCAGAATAAAGAAAAGAGCTTTTTTCCCCTTCCACTCAGCTTAAACAAAAGTGTTTGCTATTTATTTTATATTCAGTGCTTGAATTTTTGTACCTCAAAAAAAATCCATTACAGTGCCATAGTTGATTTTTTGAGAACAGTACTATTCACTTGAGAATCCAGATCAGGAATGCTTTTATGATGTTGGGCAATTTATTTTCTTCCATTAGCTGCTCTTATGCATTCTGTTACCTTGCTTTCTTAGTATCTGTGAATAAATATCGATGGATATCCATGGAACATATGGACACTCCATGTGCTATATCCTATAGGAAGGTCTGTCCCGGTGCCTGGAACTGACAGAAGCTACACATTTCTCTTAAGTGATCATTTCAGTAATATTCTTATCAAATGTAAACTACCTATAGTCAAGGAATGAACAAAAAGGAAATCATTATTTTAACTTGCTTTATTGAAAGACGATAGTACAGTGATATACTTAGTGGATGGACTTATATAGGAAGTGGAGTTTTCTCCCTGTATTTTAAAAAATTAATAGACTTTGCCTTTTAGAGAAGTTTTAAGTTTACAGAAAAATAAATTGAGGAGCTGGCCTGGTGGCATAGTGGTTAAGTTTGCGTGCTCCACTTTTTGGTGGCTGGGGTTAGCTGGTTCAGATCCCCGGCGCAGACCTATGCATCATTTATCCAGCTACACTGCGGCAGGTGTCCCACATATAAAATAGAGGAAGACAGGCACAGATGTTAGCCCAGGGCTAATCTTCCTCAAAAAATAAAAATAAGATAAATGGAAAGTACAGAGAGTTTCCATATACCCTATCAACCCCTCCCACTTTCCCCTATTAACATTTTGCATTAGTGTGGTGCATTCGTTACAAGTGATGAGCCAATATTGATGCATCATTATTAACTAAAATCCATAGTTTACATTTGAGTTCACTTTTGTGTTGTATGTTCTATGGGTTTTAAGCAATATAAAATGGCGTGTATCCACCATTACAGTATCATATAGAATGGTTTCACTGCCATAAAAATCCCCTGTGCTCCACCTTTTTATCCCTCCCTTCCTTCCTTGCCCTAAACTCCTAGAAACCATAGTTTTACTGTCTCTGTATCTAGATGATATTCCAGCATGTCCTATAGGTGGAATCATATAGTACATAGCATTTTCAGATTAGCTTCTTTCACTTAGTAATATGTAGTTAAGGTTCCTCCACGTCTTTTTGTGGTTTGATATCTCATTTCTTTTTTTTCAGTGCTGATTAATATTCCAGTGTATGGATATACCACAATTTATTTATTGCTTCACCCCTTAAAGGACATCTTGGTCGCTTTCCAAGTTTTGGAAATTATGAATAAAGCTGCTATAAACATTCAGGAGCAGGTTTTTACGTGGACACGTTTTCAACCCCTTTGGGTGGACACCAAGGAATGTGATTGCCGAATCATACAGTAAGAATATGTTTAGTTTTTTAAGGAACTACCAAACTGTCTTCGGAAGAGGCTGTACCATCTTGAATTCCCACCAGTAATGAATGAGAATTCCTGTTGCTCTGTATCCTCCCAGTATTTGGTGCTGTCGGGGTTCCAGATGTTGGTCATTCTAATAGATGTGTAGTGGTATTTCATTGCTGTGTTCATTCTTCTTTGTTTTTTTTTTATTACAAATTATTTTTATGATTGGCAGTGGTTTCATTCAGATGTCAATGAAGGGTAGTTATGTAAAAACCATGCATAGAGATGCACCAGCCACACATATGGATATTCTTTGTAAGGCAGGGCTATTGGAGAAAAATCATAAAAACAAGCATCCCCCTAAATATTGACTCAACGAAAGGAGGTAATTTGACTTCAAAAAGGCTTAGTCTGAGATGAGAAGGATTTTCTAATTTGTTGTTTTCTTTGAGAGTCATTCACATTTAGTATCAAAGTTGGAATTGCTTGAGTGATTTTAACACCTCATTTGTTTTAAAGTTCTCATGGTCCTAATGTTGTTATCTTTCACTGGATTTCAGATTAGACTTGAACACACGAGTAGGAGAGAATAGCTAAATCATTATACTGAGTAAACAAACTGAAGCATCTGATGCAACTGTTTAGAATTTTAACACTCAACAACGAGAACACAATGATAGGAAAATTCAGACCCTGCCTTCAACTGAGAACTGTCTGGATCTGGAGAGTTAAAATAAAGCAACCTGAGAGTGAGTTAAAATGTTGGCGGGATCTGACTCGATTCTCTCAGGCAGGACCAGGGATTCAGGCTCATCTTGACGTGTTGATCACTGATGGGTAAAAATAACTGAAGTTAAGCTCCACTTACAGAATTTCTTTAGGGTGGAAGTTTAGAAATAATACTATAAATACCTCTAATTTGACCACCCTAGTAGCATTTGTCGCACCCTTTCACATTAGCCTTTTAAAAAGTCCCCTTCTTAGCTTTTTCTGCATATACTTGCTGGACATGGTCGCCCACTAGGGCTTCAAGAATCAGGCACCACATATATACTCATGGTCTTCTTTACTGAGCTCCAGACACATATGTTTTTCATTCATTCCTTGATGCATTGATTAACCAATTGGGAAATTCATTCATGAACACATCTAATGCGTGTGGTAGATCAATGTATCAACTATGAGGTCTTGCACAATTTATTAATCTCTCAGAACCTATTTTCTTACTTACTCTTATCAGAGTAGATAAGAGTCACAGAAAGAATTAAATAAAACAATATTTGTAACTTTTGTGTCTGGATTCCTACTGCAACTTCTTTAGTACAGAATCTTCGTTTCCTTCATGGAGTATTGCAATCGACTTCTGATTAGTTTCTCTGTCTTTTGTCTACATATTTTCCCATCTATATAAATTCTCTGCCTCTTGATATACAGTCTCCGCACTTCCTCCAGAGGTGGTTAGGGTTGGGGTTAGGGAAGCGGAGACTGAGAGGGAAGAGTGAAGTTCACCTGTGGAGGGAGACAGGAGACAGTGCAAAGGCCTGGATGAAAAATTTGCAGATCTAAGATCCTACTCCTCCTCCGGAAATGTGTAACAAGCCCTCTCTACCCGAAACCCACCCCTGTGCTTCCAGGTGCCATTAAGGAAAGGAAAATGAAAGAGAAGAACCTTTGAAAACTGACAGCATTTTCCTGAAAGAAATCTTTTAAGCTTAATAGGACGCTGTTTAACTGGAATGAGGTAGAAATAACATTAATTGGAAGGCTTATGTTTCCCTGCTACTTAAATAAGGGTTGAGAAGAAGTTAAAATTAGTTAAGAAAATGTAAATGAATACATTTAAACTTCATTTGGAATATAATATGTGTAAATTTTCAACCCTGAAATATAGACATAGAGAGGAGTCTGTTGGAATTATGGGCCTGCTATTTCCTAGGCAACGGAATTTTAGTAAAAAAATCTCATGTGACTGGCGATTATTTCATGGAAATCTTAATCTTTTACACACTATCTTATTAAAAAATATATTATTTATAAATTTGGAGTCTGCTAACATGATAAGAGTTTCCCCTGATATTTGGTAGAAAATTTCTTTAAACAATCATATGACAACACAAATCTGTCTGACGTTCAGCTTTTCTATGCAAGAATACAGTGATAAAATACTTTCAAAATCTTTAGGGAAATGAAACACGAAAAGTTCTAGAGTTTACAATCAACTAAATGGACACCCAAGTATAAAGACAATGGTTTTGATCATGTAGAACCTTCTCAAAGAAACCAGATGGTAAACTTCGCCCAACCAAAAATGAATGAAGAGACTACAGCTAAGGGACTTAGAATGGCCAGTGAATTCATTTAACTCTAAGTCGAAGATTAATAACAATGTGGGAATTGTGGTGGGAGAAAAGAATTGTAAATGTGAAAAACCTAGTCCCAGTTTTAGCTCTATTTCCTACCACTTCTTTATCATACTCAAGGCTCTTTCCATTCTGAAATTCTTGAAATCAGTTATAATGGTCTTACCATGGAGCCTTGACACAAACTCTTTACTCTCCTGGGACAAGTTCACCCAAGTCCCATCACTTATTTGACCCTACCCAGACACTCCCTCTTCTCCTGTCCAATACCTAAGGACTCAGCTTCATCAGCATTTTCTTCAAGAAAGTTTCCCCATCGCCTTCCTCTTTTGTGCTTCTGCTCTCTGTCACAAACCACACTTATCAATTTGCATTAGAAATTTCTTGTTTCTGACCATTCTCCCCAGCCACTGTACTCTCTAAAAGACTGTTAGTTTTGTGCTTGCAGAGACAAGATCTGATATGCTCATTTGTTTTTAAATCTCTAGCATCTTTCAAAGTGCCGAAGATACGGTAGACAATCAATAAACAAGTTGATACGCATCAAGACGCCTATACGGTTTCAGTTCTTCTTTTTGCTTCTCCTTCTCTTGTAATTACTCACACGCACACTATTGACATATTCTGAAAAATATTTTAATTAAAAAACTCAGATGCATTTTATTTTAATGTGAGTAACACAATTCACAATCTGTTTTTACTTGCCCAAATCAAGGTTTTAGGGAAAACCAACAAATGCTTTTTTGATCATTAAACTATGTTGTTTCAAGTGATGGTTTTATACCATTGAAAGATTAATTTTAACACTTATATTTGCAAAGCAAACCATTAACTTGATTTATTATGAAACAGCAAACTTACTTAATTTGACCAGACACCATGCTGTCAGTAATTTGACAGTAATGATATTGTTTTCCCCCCAGTGACTGAGATTAACAATACCAATTTGCTAAGTTAATGCTTGTGTGGAAATTGTCAATAAATAAGTGAGTGACTAACTTGGATAAATAAAAAGCAGATTCTGATATCGGAACTACTGAACTGAAGAGTTCAGTTTGACCAAATAAGCTACATTTCCAAATTACATATGTGTGAAATACAATTTATTTATTGTTTTATTAAACAAATATATTTTTATTGCATATTGAAAAAACATTACATATGAGAAATCAAAATATCAGAATAAAAGATGAACCAAATTATAGAATATCATTATTCAAATGACTCTTTCAGTAAGCAGTAATCATCTTTCCATAACAGTTGGTAAAAAAGCTTTCATCTGAAGAAACTCCTAGTATTGTTACAATATCTTGATTTGCTAAAATTCACTTTAATGAATTTTTTCTGAAACGTGCAACGATGCAGTTAAACCTATTTTATCATCTTTTGAAGCTTAGAAACACGATACAAATAAGAGGAGACTAATATGTCTTTCAGGAGCACTTAATTGTCATTTCACTTCTTTTAAATTTAGAGATAAATTTAGAGATAAGATTTCTTTTTTCTATCTGTCTGATCCAATTTTTCTTCCACTATGAAATAAAAGAAAATTAGCTTAAATGACGTGTGTTAAAACTAAATAGGGTACAATTTGCCTCAGACTGGAAACAAGATTTTTCAGCCCAATTCTCTTACTTACGCTGACTGCACTAAAATTTTGGACAAGAGCTTGTCTTTTTCCTTAGGGTCATTTATTTATTTCTTTCTTGTATTTAGAAAAGGACATTAGACAATCAGGTGTATGAGTCACTGAATCAATATTTAATAAAGACAACATGTCTTTAATTTAGTTTCATTTTGAGAAAAATAGAATAAAATTGAAGAAATATTTTTAACATGGAAATATATGAGTCTTTTGAAATTAGACATCCCCAAACTTTTCTCTCTTCTTTTGTAATTTGAACTGAGAGTCAGGAGCTCCACCCATATTGTGAGTTATTCTAATCAAGGTCCAAAAGGACATATAGCCTGGAGTGTAGCTCTCCCATGGGGAGTGTGTATGGTGTGGAAAAATAAATGGGTAATCTTGTAATGCCTGGGATGTGATAAAATGGGACTAAAAGAGAAACTAGGATATTTCTATGAACTAGATGGCCAAGCTTCCACTATTTACAAAGTTAATGTAAACCACGCATAGGTGCACCTTTTTCTTTTTTTTTTTCTTGCTGAGGAAGATTTGCCCTGAGCTAACATCTGTTGCCAATTTTCCTCTTTTTGTATGTGAGCCACTGCGACAGCATTTCCACTGAAAGATGAATGGTGTAGGTCTGCACCTGGGAACCAAACCTTGCCTGCTGAAGCGGAGCCAAGGAATCTAACCACTAGGCCACTGGGGCTGACCCTAGGTGCACCTTGGTGCTTAGGCTTTCTGAGTGAATATGACAGAATCAATACTCCCTCCCACCACCAAATGTATACAAGGGCAAGTATTTAGCTGTGACTATCTGTACATTAATGCCTGCATGTCAGTGTCAGTGGACATTTACATAAATAATACATGGGGTTATCTATTTATTTACTTTGCATATAATAACATAGAGGAGATTTTATTTAGCAGATCCCCTTCAAGGAAAGACTTGCTTGTGGTTAGCAGGAATACTTTGCTAAGTCATTTGGGGTAGCTGGTGAAATTCCCAGAGAGCATGCTCCCTTTGCCATAGGCTATTTTTTTATGAAGGAAGTGGTATTCCATTAATTAGAGGGCATTTGTTTTGCTAGACAATGATATAAAAGTGATATGAAAGCGTGAGACCAAGTTGAGACACAGGACACTAGAATGGCAGAGAAGACATACTTCGGGTGGCAGGCGATGTGAGAAAAAACTTTGGATACCTGCCTCATCTGATGATGAGGACTGAGGTGGGTATGGTATGGGGTTTGCTCTGTTTTGGTAAACTCTCTCCTATGTCTCCTTATGAAATCTTTGATAACTTCTTCATTACTCAGTAATGATTTTTGTGAGTGGGTTCCATGGAGGATTTGTGAAGAACTGCTTCAAGGCTGGTGATAAATGACAGTAGAATACAAGTGGAGATTGCTGGGTATCTGGGTCATATATGCAAAGATTCTCTCACTCCACAGTGAGATCGTTATCCACACAATTTATCTTAGAGGTGACTTGTTCTTGAGAAGTATTTTTCCACCACTAAGTCTGTTTTGGGGAGCATATTCTATTTCTACCTATTCTTGCTACTTGTGTGTGTGCACGTACACAAAAATTTCTGTAAAACACACATTCGCATTGCACCTTGATTCTCTTTACTCTTGACTAAGACAACCTATGCTTTGTGCAAGAAAAACTCAGCCTTTAAAGTCCTTCAAATTTGCTCCTTCGGATTGGCAAAGGAACCAGAAACAGAGCCCTCCTTTGTCTCCACTCAACATCTGAAAAATACATATTACATGGACCGAACATTTATACTTTAAAGATTCCTGACTCCGCACACATATCTTTGGGTTTTATATAAGAAAAAATCTGCTGCAGTTTTGATTGGGATTGCATTGAATCTAGGGATCAATTCCTGGGGAACTGATATCTCAACAATATCGAGTTTTCTAATCTATGAATAAGATATAACTTCTTTTATTTAGTTCTTTAAATTCTCTCAGCAATGTTTTACAGTTTTCAGTACACAGATCTTGTACATATTTTATCAAATTTATCCTTAAGTACTTCATATCTTGATGCTTTTATAAATAACTCTTTTTAATTTGAACTTGTACAGATTATTGTAGTATATAAAAATACAGTTGATCTTTTCTATTTATGTCTTATATTTAGTAGTTTTTTGGTTGATTCCATCAGATTTTCTATATAGAAAATCATGTTGTCTGTGAAGACAGCCTGGTTTACATCTTCTTTTCCAAACTGGATGGCTGTTCTTTTTTTCTCTCTCTTTTTACTTTATTTTATTTTTTGTCTGAATGCACTGGCTACAACCTTTAGTACCATGTTGAATAGAAATAGAGCAGAAATTCTTTTCTCATGTGTGATCATAGGGGGAAACCATAGAATTTTGTAGTATCCTTTTTCAGATTGACAAATTTCCCTTCTAAGTTTGCTGAGATTTTAAAAATCAGGAATGGATTTTAGATTTTATAGAGACAATCATATGTTTTGTTTTGATTTCTTTTTCTTTTCACTTTGTTAATACAGTAAATTACATTCATTGATTTTCAAATGTTGAATTTAATGTGTATTCTTGGAATAAATACCACTTGATTATAATATATTATACTTTTTGTATATTGCTAAAATTTTGTTTAGGGTTTTTGCGTCTGTGTTCTGATGGGATATGGGTCTGTACTTTTATTTCTAATGTCTTGGGTTTCGGTATCAGGGCAATACGGTCTTATAGAATGTATTAGAAATTGTCTTCTTTTCAATTTTCTGGAAGAATTTGTATCAACTTAGTAATATTTCCTCCTTAAATAAACAAGTAAAGACACATTAGGCTGGAGTTCTCTGTTGGGGAAGGTTTTTAAACTACAAATCAGATTTCTTTTGTAGCTATAGGCTATTCAGGTTATCTTTCCCCCTTGAGAGAGCATTGATAACTTGTGTCTTACAAAGAATGTGTCCATTTCATCTAGGTTGTCAAACTTATAGGCATGGAGTTATTACCGATACTTACTATCTTTTGAATGTCTTTAGAATCCGAGAAATGTCACCTTTTTATTCCTGATATTGGTAATTTGTGTCTTATCTTTTTCTTTTCCCCTGATCAGTCTGTTTAGTGGTTTATCAATGTTACCGATCTTCTTAAAGAATCAGTTTTCAATTTCATTGATTTTTCTCTATTGTTTTTCTGTTTTTTGTTTTATTTGTTTCTGCTTTGATCTTTATTATTTTCTTCTGCTCACATTGGGAATCATTTGCTATTATTTTTATGGTATCTTAAGGTATAAAATGAGGGTCACTGATCTGAGATCTATCTTCTCTGTGAATATAGGGTTTTATTGCTATAAAGTATCCTCGAAGTACAACTTTAGCGACATTCCACAAATTTTGTCATATTGTGTTTTGTTTTTATTCAGTTAAAATATTTTCTAATTTGTCTCTTGACTTTTTGACTTCTTGGTTATTTGAAGTATGTTATTTAGTTTGCAGATATTTGGATATGTTCCTGACATCATTATGTTATCCATATCTAGTTTGTTTCATTTTGGTCAAAGGACATGCCTTGTATGACTGGAATCTTTTAAAATCTGTTGAGATTTGCTTTATGATTCAGAATACGTTGGTCAATGTTCCATGTGTACTGGAAAAGAATATGTGTTCTGCTGTTGTTGAGTAGAAAGTTTATTTAAAGTCAATTAAGTCAAATTGATTGATAATGTTCAAGTCTAGTATATCTTTGTTGATTATTTCCTACGTGTTCTATCAACTATTAAATGAAACGACCGAAATATCTGCCTATAATTGTAGATTTGTCTAGAATTCTGCAGAAACTGATCCTTGAAATTCAATCAGTTTTGCTTCAGGTATTTTGAAGCTCTGTTATTAGTACATAAATATTCAGAAATGCTATGACATTTTGATGAATTGACCTTCTAATAACATTCTTTCTTGTAAAACCTGTTTTGGCTACTATTAACATAACCACTCCAGCTTTCATGTTAGCATGATGTTATAGGTTTTTTTTCTTTCAGTACTTTAAAGTTGTTTCCCTACTGTTAGCTTGCTTGTATTGTTTGTGATGACAAGTCTGCTGTCATCCTTGTCTCTTTTTCTGTACACAACATTGTTTTACTCTGTCTGCTCATATGTTTTTCTCTTTCTCACTATATTTATCTTGAGTAATTTATCATGTGCTTTTTTTATGTTTCTTTTGTTTGGTATTTGCTGGGTTCCTTATATCTTCACATTTATAATTTTCATCAGTTTTGGAAATTTTTCAGCCATTATTTTCTTCAAGTATTTTTTCTGTTCTTTCTGTTCTCTTCTCCTTTAAAGATTCCCACTTTACATATAAATTAGCCTGCTTGAAGTTGTCCCACAGTTCACTGAAGTTGTGTTTATTTTGTTTTAATTCTTCTTTCTCTCTGTTTCAGTTCAGATGTTTTACTACTATATTTCCAAGTTCAAAATTCTTTTCTTGAGGAATATTTAATCTGTTAATCCTATCCAGTATATATTTTACCTCAAAGATTATACTTTGTACCTCTGGAAGTTCAATTCCATTTTTGAAAATATCTTCCATTTCTCTATTTAATGCTTTGAACCTTCAGAATATAATTATAATGTTTAAATATCCTGTCTGCCAATTATAACATCTGTGACAATACTGAGTCATATTTACTTGATTATTTTTCTCATATCAGGCCATGTTTTCCAGCCCTTTGCATATCTAGTAATCTTTGATTACGTGACAGACATTGTGAGTTTTACCTTGTTGAGTATTGAATATTTTTTATATTCCTATAAAGATTCTTTGCTTCTTTCTGGGGTATGTTAAATTTCCTAGAAACAATCCTATCCTTTCAGGTCTTGCTTTATGATTTAGTTGTATCTGAATCAATGCTCAGTCTAGAGCTAGTTATTTCCACCTGTTGAGGCAACAACTTTCCTGAGTACACAACCCATGAATGACGACTTTTTCCCATCTGGCTTGTGGGAGCAGGAGCAGGCACTGTTCTTAGCCCTATTTGACTGCCAGGCACTGTTCCACTTAATCCTTTCAGACGGTTCTTTTCCAGGCCTTGAGAATTTCCCCACACACTTGTGCTGATTAGTACACTGCTAAATAATCAAGACTCTCTGCAGGTCTCCAAAGTTCTCTTTCTGTGCAACTCTCTCCTCTCTGGAACTCTAATTGCCTTGGTCTTCTCAGACTCTAACTTCCATTCCTTAACTCACTGAGGTCACCAGGTTCTGCCTGCTTCCCCCTCTCTATGCCATGGCCTTGGAATGCTCTCAAGTTTGAGCAATTATAGAACTCATCTTGTTTGCATCTCATTTCTCAGTGACCACCATCCTTCATTACCTGAGATTCATTGTCCTGACAGTCACTGTTTCAAATATTTTATCTTTTTGGAGGGGTTGTTTTAGATAGAAGCATAACTCTACCTCCTGTTGATCCATCTTTTTTGGAAGCAGAAGCCCACATTTGGATTTTATATTTCAGACCTTTTGTAGGATAGAGATAGTCTACAAAACAGACTTTACAGGATTGGTCAGGTGACATGAGGGCTTCTTACATTATGTGAGCTAAGATTATGATGGGTTGGTTTATTAACCTTGAAAATCTGTGCTCTCCCTCTGAAATCATTATTAGATAGGATTATATCCAAACCTACCTGAGATTATCCATGGCATGGTTCATTGATATCACCAACAGGATTAGAATGAGAAAGAATTTTCTTTCTTAGTCTGTGGCCTGGAGAAAGTAGTTCAACCCCCTTTGTTCCTCCTGAGTAAATAATCAGATGGATTGCATTTTAACAGTCCTTTAGAATATATAATGAGGAATCTTGTATAGATCATACATGTAAGTTTGGCTGGCTTCTCCTCTTAGTGCTATTCATTTCATCTTTTGGGTAGCTTTGCTTTTTCTGTAAGCCGCTGGTCTCTGGGGGAACAAGTAATGGATTGTTGATCTTTCCTCTTTGGATACTTGAGCTGTCCCTTTCTAAGAATCCAGCCTTCAGTCATTAAATGACCTAAAGAACAGGAATTTATTAAAACCTCTCCCTACTCTCTTCCAGGTTTTGCTTGTCTCATTTAATGAACAACAAAGGGCACTGTGGATTGTCTTGTTTGTTTGTTTGTTTACTTTTATGCCTATATTCCTTTGCAGAAAATTTCCAGTCATAGTATTTTCCTGGTTATTCTCATTTCAACAATCCAGTATATTTGTCCACTCCCACGGAATGTATGTGCGTGTACATTTTTAAGGAGCAGAACCACCTCATCTACCCTCCATCATTTGGCTTTGTATTGTCCCATTAAACCAATTTTAGAGAAATTTCTGCTTCTAAAATATAAAAGCCTTCCAATTATAACTTAAATGTTTTTAACCTAATTTTCACGAATATTTTAAGTTTCATTGTTTCCTCTTAGTAATTCAGGCTGCAGAAGATTTTATTCCTTAGTGTTTAAACTATTTGGGTTTATATCTTATCTGTGCAAGGAAAGTTGTTTGCATAGATTTAAATTATCTGTTCTCTTCTATGTATCTAACATAATAAACCCCAAAAGTTTATGTCACATTCAACATAGTGTATATTAGCTAGACTCTTGAAATATATTTCGTATTTTCATTGCTTTTTAATGGGTGTCTTATTTGCCTGTCAATTTCATTCTGAAATAATTGTAATTAATTGATGTGTGTGAGCAATTTTTTTCTATAAATGTTATTAAATTTGAAAAGAGGTTTGTCTTTAAGATTTTTAATATACTTTACAAATTTTATATCAATAGCAGATATCTAAAAACACCTATTCTTTATTTCAGCAAAATTGTCTCTCCTTTAGAGGTTTTTACTTTCTTCCACAAGATCAAGACCCTAAGAAGACTACCAAAGACTTTTTAATGAGAGGCAAGATTAAGATATTCTCAAGGGGGAGGTGTAAAACAGTTTTAGCTATTAAAAGATAATATCAAAGAGAGCACAAGTGCATAACCTGAAAAATGGATCAATTAGGAATCCATTGTATCCTTGGGAGCAGGAGCACTTCAATTAAAGAAAAATGAGACTATGGCTATTAACATTATTAAATGAAAACAACAAAAGCTGTGATACATTTTCATTTACTATTGCAATACCCAAGGGCCAACTGCCGCTAGCGTATACGGTTAAAATGTTCATTTCCTCATGACCACATGAATTCTCTAGAAGTAGCTTTGGTAACAAAAGAACTTCATCCTTGTGAAGAGTTTTCTTGATCTGTTTAAAGTTCCACCCTCCCTCCTGCATGGCATAGAGTATGGATTGACAGTTTGCTGAAGGATAGAGCATTCTCTTCTAAATATTATAATCAGAATGTGATATCAGTTTATCTATCATGAATACGTGTATATATATGTATATATGCAGATATCATTTTCTAAGAATTTATTAGCTTACAGTGAGACGTTGTTGATACTTGATATCAGACAATTCTGTTAACTCTATTTTCCAAGTAGGTGGATAACCTGACCTTTCCATCATATCTAATATTACCACAGTCCCAGACATCACCATCTAACCCCTGGATTAGGCCAGGTGTGTTCTAGCTGGGCTCCCTGTTTGTTCCTACCCCTTCATGGTGTATTTTCAGCAAAGAAGCCACAGTGATCCTTTTAAAAGTATGTCCAATTATGTCCCTCTCTTCTTAAACCTGCAATAGCTCCCCATTTCACCCTGAAAAAAGCAAAACTTACTTACGATGACCTATAAGGCTTTACATGATCTGTTATCCTCTTAACCCTCTGGCTTCTGCTAAAATCTCTTTCCCACACTCAGTTGGCACCATCCACACCGTTTTTCTTTCTCTTCTTTAGTACACCAGGCATGCTCCCCTCTCGAGGCTTTTGCATTAGCTTTTCCTTCTTCCTGGGTACTCTTCACCCAGACATTTTCATTGCTGCCACACTCATCTTTTATGTTTGAATCTCTACTCATATGTTTACCTTCCAAAGGAGATTTTCCTTTGCTACGCTATTTAAAATCGCCTACCCTATCCCCTCCAGCGCTTTAAATTTTGTCTCCTGAACTACCTCTTTTTAAAAATTTGCCATAGCAAATAATAGGTACTTAATTCATATTTGTTAAATGAATGAAATAAATGTATTAATTTATCTCAGTGACACTGAAATCAGTGCTTTGTATATGGGAGAAGGCAAGCCAGGACAGAAGATTTACTTTATAGTTATAGGACAGACATTTCTTTCTGTAAATCTAATTTATACATAAACTCCTTTCTTTTGCTTCATTTTAACCAAATGCACTTATAAATAGTGAATGCTTTGTTGTGCACCTTAGATTAGTTTGTGCCTACATGGTATTTGTACTGTGTAAGTAAATTTATTGAATTCACTGGGGTGGGTATGGAGTAACTGATAGAAAGTGTATTTCCACACCTTGCAGCTGGTTTTAATTATTTATCTGTCCTTGGGTCAGGGTGTGAACTCCACTTTAGTACACCTGAATGAGAATGTCCTTCTAGTTGAGATGATCCATAGAAATTCTTAATATCATAAAGCTTCAATAGCTACTGCTTTTGTGTAGAAATATTGAAAGCAGTGGTCTCAAAGGAAAGAAAAATGGATTTTATGTAGAGTGTAGTACTAACATGTCTGTTCTAGCTTTCCGATCCATGTTTTAATTGGACTGGACATCAGTATTAAGAACACATCTAAAGCTTTGTTTAAATGTTATTTATTTGAATTGATTGCTGCTGCTTACAAGGAATTATTCCTAAGATGTTTTTCAATGTGTAATAAAGCCAATGACTACACTTCCATAAGCCAATTTTAAGATTTAACAAAGTTTTCTTTGCATAAAATAATTTTGAAAACAAAATATAAAGTTTGCTAGCATCGAACACTGCTGATATTTATCTAATCTGAGTGTTGGGAACATTTCTCAATTGTAAATTATATTCATTGACGTTGAAGGTGAGTGAATTCTTAAAGTTTGTCTTGCCAGGATTATTAATACACGTTTATTTTTCGCTGCCCATATTTGGGAAGGAGGGTTGGAGGACCTGAAGCCACTGCCAAAATGCTCCTGAAGCCTATTTGAAACTGCTTTATTTGTTGTCCATTCCAAAATGTAGTGGTGATTGCAATATGCAGTTATGTACAATAAGGAAGTTATACACACAAGCAATCTTTTAAAAAACACCTGGGTGTAGTGGGACCTAATTCTAGCTATGGAAGGCAATTGTATGTGGGCAAACATAATTTTACTCTATCATCATCATTATTGTGGATCTGGATGTCATCACAGGTGTAGCTGGAGCCCTATGGGCTTGTATTTAAGGGTCACCTTATCAGTAACACTTCATTGCCTCATGGTTCCTGTTCCCATTTGTTTGAATGGTAGGAATTCTAGTATTTTTGATGCTTTCTCCTCTTTTATTTATTCAACAATTATTTCTTAGCACACCCTCAATTTAGACATCACTTAAAATTCTTACGTGTTTAATGCAGGTGTCCTCTAGTGGTTTCTTGGTCATAGGTAAGGTCACTTCTAGATCAGTGCTGGTCTATAGAGGTTTTTGTGATGATAGGACTGTCCTGTATCTGCGTTGTCCCATACAGTAGCCACAAGCCACATGTGGTTATTGAGTACTTGATATGTGGCTAGTGTGACTGAGGAATTGAACTTTTAATTTTATTTAAATTTAAATAGCCGTATATGGTTAGTGTCTACCATATTGGACATCTCAGTCTGAGATATTATTATTTTTACAGGGTTAATAGACCCTACAAGGAATTTGGACAGGAATGGCTGTGTTCTGTCTTCTTCAACTCTTGATCTCTGCTGGATTTGGGCCATTGTCTACTTCCTTTTAAGCTTCTCTGTACCACTAATCATGATGCTATAAATGTGGACCAGTGCTTGTCCCATGGTCAGTCAGCTCCTGAATCTCCAGGGCTATATACTCACTGTTGCTAATGCCCCTTTGACCACTGAGTTAACCTTGGAGAATTTGGAGTCTAATTTGCCGATACTTAGTATTAATTGCTACCTCTTGTCTTCCCAAAGCTGTGGGTCATCTCTTGTTCACCTGAAGAGCTCAGTTTCCTAGAGATTCTGTGGAAACTTTTAAAGGTATCTACCATTCCACCACCATGTCCATAAAACCAATCAGGAAGCCAGTTGGATGAGTTACGTATTGGCTTTCATTAAAAAATTTACTACGAGAGAGAGAGAGAGAGAGGGAGAGAGAGAGAGAGAGGGAGAGACAGAGAGAGAGATAGGTTTGGGGGGGTGTAGAGACGGAGATGCAGAGAGCGGGAGAGCTACAGAGAGAGAGAGAGACTGTGGATGGGCTAGAGAGAAGAGAGACAGTGAGCATCCCAGGAGGAGGCGGAGCAGGAGACAGAGATGGAGAGGCAGAGTGTTCAAGAAGGACACCCCAGGGCTGTGGGTGCCCAGCGCGAAGGCGCAACGGCGTGCATGCCGGTGGGCCTCCGGAGCTTGCCGTGGATGGCTCCCGTGGGCCCACCTGTGTGCCAGGGAACTAGAAAAAAAATTACTACAAAATTTATTGAAAAGATTCACAGGTGTTGCCTGAAGCTTGCTGCCTTCCATGCTAATTCCTTGACGCTGGACTCCATCTCCTTATTTAAACTTACTTCCTACGTGAATGCATAGGTATCTCCATCCAAGCTGGAGTTGGTTTTGGGTGGGAGGCCTGTTTTGACACCAAATTTAAAAACTCCTTTACTTTGCTTTTTCCTACGTCTTATGAGTAGGCTAACAGATGTTTGTAGGAATAGGACATACACATGCGGCCTTTGTGAGGGGGGAGCTCACTAGATTTTATGGTCTTGTGGGCCTTAACTGAACTGTCTAGATAAACTAAAGCTGTCACATCAGAGCTTTTCAGGAGAGAATTTATCCATGAAGCTTAAGTGCATACCCCTTTTTTTAGCCAACAAGAAAAATAAACCAAAAAAATGCAATAATTTAAAACATCTTTGCTTCTCTTGTGTCAAGTTCCGTTAGAGGGCAATCTCCCAGCAATGCTGCTTGTGCTCCTGAGGACACAGCTTTCATTTCTACCACAGTTCTCTACTTTCCAAGGGTATATGGGCATTTTGGTAGGAAAAGCTGGTTTGAGTCCTGCTTGCACATACCCTCACAGTGTACTCTAGTCCATTCTGTCCGGTTTCTTCCTCACCCACAGGGATTTTCCTCTTTGGGGCTTCTTTGTTTCTCTCCTTGGCTGCCCTTAGTAATTAAACCTCTCCAAATCCAAGTTAATCTTGTTGTATGCATCTGAATCTAAATTCTGGACGAAATTCAAGATCTTTCCCCCAGATCTTGGATCTGTGGACCCCATCCAAATCATTGTGGGCCCCATATAAATCATAACGTATTGATGGAGGTTTAAATATCTCTGAATTGGTTATGGAGCCCTGTCTGCCTAGTGTATCTACAGACCACCGAGAGCAGTTGTAGTTAACTGTACAAGGTAGGATGATAGGCTCATCTGAGTCACACATTTGACTGAGTCAAGATTCTCTACGCTAAAAAATTCTAAAATAAAAAATGCAAGTTACACCAAAAACTTTAAAGGAAACCAGAAAAGCTGCGTATGTAACTGTCATAACATAAATATTTTATTGAGAAAGAGTATGATGGACCTGGATCATATGACTGTACACCCATTATATTTGTGCTCTTCTCTTGAAAAGGCAGGAGACTGAAAGGTAAAGCAAGGACATTTCGAAGATGTTTTCACCTACCTCGCCTTAGTTAACTCTAACGGAAACTCACTGAAGTACGCAGGAATAAAGGGACTGGGGTCCAGAGAGGTCAAGTGACCTGCACAGCTAAATTATACTAAAAATGTTTTCCTAATGGCAGATGTTGAAAAATCATTCATAAGAAAAAAATGCAACTTTATATTTTTGGGGCCTTATTTACTTTTTATTCCGAACATAAACCTCCTAAGTGGGTTTCTTTGCCGTATTATTATTTAATAAGTTTCTTCATTGCTTCCAGGACCACTTTGGGAAGGCTGTGATAATGTGGTTGGAAGCCCATTTCTTTACAATTATTTTTTTTATCCATTTTCTAATTGAGAATTTAAAAAATAAAGTTACCGAAAAAAGCGAGCTCAACTCAATGAGGTCCCAACTCAAAATGTTAGTCAAAAACAGCTGCCTGATAGTCCCTACCTCTATGGCCTCAGAAGGTAATTGTCACATTTGTTCTGCCACTTATTTTTCATCCCATCGGGAGATATTGATCTGACAGGACTCACAAGGCAAGTTCAGATTAAGTTCTGTTGAGCTGTCTTTGTTCCCTTACCTTTATAGTCATTGTTAACACAAATAGAATATGAGCTTGTGAGAGAGGCAGAAATTTGCTTCACCATTCTTTTCTGTCTAACTTTTCAACCTTAAACTTCTGGAGGACAATGATTCCCTTCCCCTTTTGCTCAGTTACAAACATGCTGGCTGCTGGTGAGCTGTGCTGATTCGTTTTCTCAAGCCCCAAGGTGTATGTAATGGAGTGAAGAGAAGAGGTAATGAAGAGTATCCTTAAAACTGGCGGAAGAGTTCCTCTCCCTCCTCCCACTATTTCCATCACCCTATTCCGTTGGGCGTCATTAAATGCATCTTTACTTTGGGAAGGTTGCTGCTGAAGTAGAAGAAATATGTACAGTAGAGGCAGGTGCTTTCTCTTGCCATAAAAAGAGAGTTTTAAAATAATGACATTCCATTAGCCTATGAGTAAACTGTGTGTGGGTGTGGAGGCTCATGTGGAGTACATAAAATCACAAAAAAATATTGATGGGAGAAAGGCAGGGTGGGATAATGGAAAAAGCATTGGAACAGGTGTCAGCTTTGCCTGCATTTAGTGATGTGACCTTAGAAAAACCACTTTATTTCTCCAAGTCACCATGTTTTTCACTGGTAGATAAAGTAAAAAATTCTGGGTCTGGTTGGCTCACAGGACTTGTATGTAGAACAAGTGTGGAAGTACTTTAAAAACTATAAAGCACTGTAGAAAAGTATTATTAAGCTAATTACAATCACATTTGGGATATCTAATCTGGAGAGCAAAGAGATATTGGGTGTGCAATATTCTTTATTTTAAAATAATCTTTTAATTTGAAGGAACATAAATTAATAAGATAGATTCTTCCAGGGGATAAATTGTATTTTGAGAATTAATTGGGCATTTTGGAAGCTACATAAATTTTAACAGTAATTTTCTAGCTGAGGTTCTGGTGTCCTACTCAACTTGATGCACCTTATGAATTGGTCAACTTATGAGCACATCATAATTTATGGATGAGAAAATCTGGTGTAATAATTTAAACTCATAGTCAGTTAGTCAGCAAAATGAATTCAGTGCTCTTTAGGCAGTAACAGGGCCCGAAAGGATAGGGTTTACATCTCGTGAAAAACATTACCTCAGGGAAAAGGCTTAAGTCATTTAAAAATAAACAAATGAGGAAAAGCCTACTAATTTAATGTTGAAGATATAGGGAAATAAAGTAAAAACCAAAGTGAGCTGAGGCTTGTCAAAGAAAGCTTTGGAGGGGTATCCTTTTAAAATATTGTATTTTTTATCTGTACTATTACCATGAAGCAAGTTTCTTTGTACATGAGAACTTCCTATAATTTATGTGATTGTGAATCTCTATTTGTCCGTTTTCTAAATACAAAATTATCAGAAGGCCTAAGTCAAAGCTGTATTAACTATGAATTCCTTAGTGAAATTTTGACTTCAATTTTTTCCTTCTTCTCTTAAGGGAGAACATGTATTGGTAACCTAGAAGTTGTACACAATCCTTCCACAATGAAACCCGGGGTAATATACGTATTCCAAAGAGTGAAGTAGAGAAATACAGTATTCCCGGGTTAAAATTACTTCCTAAAAGTAAGTTAATCACTTTTAGCTCTAGTATACTTTTGTACGGATAAGTAAGCATACAGCCCAAGCAGCTTTTACCTGAACTAAAATATTGTTTTAAGGGAACTACCAAGGGCAGTGAGGCAGTCTGTCTATCTTACAGACCCTGAGGCCTGTCTAGAGGATAAAGCAGTGAGCAGTAGGACTAGCCAGGTGGCAGGTCCCATGGTCCATGATCGTGAGTTCTCTTGGTATCTTGTGTCCGATGTTAAGACCAAGTGCAAAGCCCCACTCTCCCTGTGTTGCCCAACTTGTAGGAGGATACACAATGACGTTAACATTGACATCTATGAAACTTACTGAGTTTTGCCATATTCTAAACAGTGTTTTAGAGATCTAAAATAACCCTATCAGAATTTCTGACCCACAGAAGCTGAGATAATAAATGTGGTTTTAAGCCATTAAGTTTTGGGGTAATTGGCTATGCAGCAATAGGTAACTAATACAGATATTAAGGAGCATCTCAGAATACCTCATTATTTGCTTTTAATACTGATAAAGTTCAGGATGAATTCTTGACTATTATTTTAGATTACTTTCATCAATTATGCCAAATACACATGTGTGCTATACTCTGTGATACTCTTTTCAATATCCGAACCAGGTGCAACTTGAAAAAAATAATTTTATTTAAGAATTTCTAGATATGTTCCATAGAGTATGGCTAAGGTAGTATGATAAATGCTCCCTTGAAAAACATCCAATATGTCTATCATTTTTGGACAGATAACTTATATTGGCTTTATAAATAGCATTAATTGTTTAGGTACTCCACCCTTTGCTTCTGCATATTGTATCTTTTATTTCCTCCACCCATGCTACCAAGCACTATTATCATGCTTACTTAGACATTGCAATTGAGGTCTAGAGATTTAAGTCTCTTATCAAACTCACACAGCTAATAAGTGTTAGCAGAGTAAGTATCTGGATCTGGATATGTCTAGTTCTAAAGTCTATTAAACTATTTATGCTGCTCAAGGATATTATGCTTTTGTGGACTTCATAAAGCCCACCTTAGAAAAACATTCAAAGATATAGCATTCAAGATGGAGAGAATTCTTGGGATGTGTGCTAGTGAATTTCCTCACGTGACTGATTGAACGGTGCCTTCTTTGCTTAGAGGCTCAAAGCAGTCCTCAGTCTTATTTCTTCAAGCATCACATTTGCTATTAGAGTTCAAGTAAATTAGTGCAAAGACTGGATCCAGATGGAATCATGCTGGATTCCTCGTCTAACTAAAGTCCTCAGTTCTTCTGAGAGTAACTTAAATCTATTGACAGGTTCAGTCAGGCTGTTTTAGTCGTAAAACGCTTTGTACTCAGATTCTTTTCCTGAACTATTTTCTTTTCCCCCATTTGCACTCCCCCTCGCTGCGATGAGTGAAGTCTTCCTTGTGAAAAAGTCCTGCCTCATATTGACATGACAACACCCAGCTACGGCATCATCTTGATCATGGATATTTTCAAGGACACACAGTGTGTCCAGTCACTTGGGCAAAGGCTTTTTTTGAGAAAATACAGAAGTTGTGTTAAACATAGCATGGACCAATATCCACATTACACATTGGTGTCGTGTATTCTAGAATCTTATACTTTCAGAATTTCTAAAATTCCTGTGTTTACCATGTAAATGATTGTATCCTATAATGTGATGTAAAACTGCTGTTGTCTAAGAATTTTGAATGAGTTTTGAAAGGTCTAGTATCTGAAATTATCCTTTCCTTGTGCAGAGGATATATTTTGCCTTTTAGAAACCAGAAGGAAGGCATGGGGGCTGCTGTATCCAGGAGATACTAAAAAGGGCGTATTTCCAACATTCTGATCTTCACTTTCCTTCCTTCAAGAATAAGGCACATTTTAGATGATCTGTTTGCATGCTTGTTTATTGCACGAGTATAGTAGAAGCTACTTTTAAAATTTGTCTGGCATATAAAGACACAGCCTTACTGCCTAGTTCTTTTTATGGAATGTTATAAATGTATTTATGTCAGTTGAGATGCATCACTGGAGTGCTGCATTGTAAATTCCACATGCAAGTGGAGCCTGCAGTTTATCATTTATGGACCCCCTAAATTTTAGGGTTTATACATATGGTATGATGGAGTGGTAGTAAGTTAAGATGAGAATTATGGGTACAGAGCCCTAATACTAATCAGAAGGAGCTCCTTATATCCAAACAACTGGATACCTGGAATGAACTCACATAGCCAGAATGCTTGAATCAACTCTCTCCCTCATTCTTTGACATTTTCTAAAGCTAAAAGGTCCTTTCTTACAAAATGAACTTTCTATTCTTACTTTTGCCTGCAAATAATCACCTTAGAATATCTGTTATTAAAGTGACTACACTGAGTCTCATGGGACAGATAAGGGTTCTAAAAGATGAGGACTCTGTGTACAATTTGGATGAGGAGTTAAAAAAAAAATCTAAGCATGTTGTAAATATTTTTATTTTGGCATAAGGTTTTTAAAAGGACTTTTTTTAAAAGAATTATATCAGAAATATAAATATGAATTTATCACCTTTAAAAATATTTTCTAGCTATATTAGTAAATGGGCCTACAAGAGGTGTTACTTTTTAAAAAAGCTACCATTAATCATGTGAAACAACTATTTGCCCTCAGATTTTGGTCTCTAATACAGTCCTTTGCCTGAAAGGAACCAGAGCTCCTTGTGACAGGGAATTCAGGATGATCCAGGACCTTGTTGTTTCTAGAGATAAACAATATTTTTTTAAAAAAAAAGAGTAGTAGAGGTCTATTGTTAAAATGATGAAGGAGCCCAGTTAAAGTGGCCTCCACAGGTGAAGATGCTACATTTTGAGCATCATAAAGAAAACAATTTCTCAGAGTTATGAGTCTTCAATAATACTCAAAGTGGGTAAATTATATGATGTATTTTAAAGAGAAGGCATCCATAAATTTCCAATAAGTCATCATGAAAGGGTTTATATTAAGCAGGATTGTGTGCATACTACATTCAAGTTTTGCTAAGTATCTGAAGTTAAAGTCTCTTTGCAAAATTCCATAGCTTTCCATTGCACCTCATTATTTAAAACAAAACAAAACAAAACAAAAACTCTCTCTTATGAAAGAACATCCAGAGGTAGAGTAAGCTCCAATACCCACGTCACCAAGGACCCCATCCTTTCCATGTCATTTGTTCATGCACAGTGTTGGCTTCCCTATGAGGCTTGTCGCCTAATGATCGTAAGTGAACATAAGAAAGCTCCCAGCAGTAAGTAGAAGGAGAAACTCTCAGCCATTCTTCTCTTCAATCTGCTCAGGACAACTTTAGCCCTGTGCTTACCTCTGGGTGGCCAACAAGAGCCTATAGGTGTCTGCCTGTGCTATAATAGACTTAGATTCATTAGGAAACATCCTGGAATCTAAGGATGGGGCAGATTCCTCTCGTTACCTGGAATGAATTCCTGAACAGATTCGGTTAGGAACAAGGATGGTGTAATGAATGGTTGATAGGCAACTAACTGTGGCCACCATCAGCTACAGAGTGTTGTAACCTAGGTTTAGAGTACAAAAGGCTTGGAAGTCAAAATAAGTAACATTAAGTTGTGATAGAGTTTAAAGAATAAATTTGTAAAAATTACCACAGCCACAGTAATAATTATGTAAGATGAAAACCTAAGAACATCCAGGGGATGTGTGATGCTAGATTTGGAGGAAAAAATATGTACTTGGAAAAACCAATTATAAGGGCACCAGCCCCGAAAAGCCAGTTCTACTCAAATTATCCTGGAAGGTACCCAGGTTTCTGTGTCCCAGTTACAGCTCTCTGATTTATAACCCACATTTGTAATTGTATCCTACTCTTAAATTTTCTGTTGATAAGACTTGGTTGAAATTGGTACTGTTAATTCCACTTTCTCTGAGTATTAACTGACTTTACAATCCTAGTGAAAGTATAAAGGATAGAGATGACGAATAAATGAGCCAAACTAATTTGATTTAATTATAATTATATTAATAATTTTTGTAAACATTTTATACTCTGTGTAGATTTTTTTCTGCTTATTAAGGTGTTTTTAATCCCTATAAAAACCACGACTTGAATTGTAGCTGTTTTAATTGCTTAGGAAAATTATAATTAATGTTTAAATTATCTAATGGAATTTAATCAACTAAATATGATAACGGTTACAAATGTTTGGGGAACATAGAACTGTCAGATTTTAAGCTAATCAAAAAAAAAAGTGAAAATGAGTGTTTTTAATTGTAATCCCTAAATCACTAGATTTATAAATAAAATAGCACAATTTATAAGTTGAGCTTAGGGGATTTAAGAAAAAAATGTGTTTGTAATTTTAATAGAACTTAAGCATAGTAATTATAAAGATTATTTTCCACACACAAAGTTCTCCTTCAGATGATACCTAGAATCAGCTTTGGCATGCTATGAGCAAGGATATGATTTGGGGAAGGCAAAGAATGTATGCCTCCCCCAGCTGGTATATATATCTTAGGACTTTGAATTTATCACCTGAGGTGATGAAGATTCTGTCTAGGACTCCTTGGTGGTGTAAATTATGGAAACCAAAGGACAGAATAAGGCCCCTGAGTAAGATAAATATCCAAAACATCACTTCTTCCCTTTTTATTTTGTATGTAGTGATAAGGTCAGAAAGAAGGAATTGGGAGGGGGCTGAAGACTATTTTGCAAAACTGAAGCTTATAAAATCTTTAGTGTCTTCTTTTATTCAGCCTTGGACCAGGGTTGTGTTTGAGTTCATAGTGCTGATAGATGATGCGTGGTTGAGAAATGAATCAACGTCTGTGAGTCACCTGATCTCTCCTTCCTCTAAATTGTCCCTGAATCCTAGAGGGCTGCAAGTTTGATTGATGAGTACGGGGGCTAGAGTAGTGAGTCCTGATACCAGTTTTTGATGGCTTGGCTCTTTACTATAAATACCTATGTTCGTATCAGGTTATAGGTTTTCCTTGTGGCATTTAAAACTTACAGCAGATGCTATTGGTGAAGAGATTATCTAGAATTTCACAAGTCCATAAAATATCTTGTTTCCAAGTGAAGGTTGGATGGCAAATATGTTATGATGCTGATAAGATGGACAAAGCTTTGAGGTTCTGTTCTAATAAAGGATGATCCTCTAAGCAACTCACGTGAATGCAGAATGGACCAAAGGCTTGAAGTCTTACTTAAAGTGATTCTATTATAGAGCTTGAGAAAGCCTTGTACCAGCCCCAGCTCCTTTTAGTTTTAAAATGATCCTTCCTCATTTGCTGCAGATGTGGATCATACTACCAACCAGATTAACATGGGTTGTTCAAACTGTCATCAAAACAGTACTTTTTTTTCCTGTAACAACATCCTAGAATTGAGCCCTTCCCCTGCCCTCACCAACCATGACAACAGACAATTTTCGTTAATGAAAGAAAAAGAGAAATTATCTATACGAATGCCAAAACTCAGAAAGGTTCAGTATCAGTCACTCTGGTACTTGCATACATCTGCCAATGGGAAGAATCAGGATGCTGAACACAAGTACAAGTGGAATTTGAGCGGTGCTTCTCAAACTTGAATATGCATGCACATCATCTGGGGAATCCTCTTAAAATGCAGATACTGATTCAGTAGGTCTCGGAATCTGCATTTCTAACAAGATTCTATGTAATGCTAATATACAGTGTTCAAAGGGTATAGTAAATTAGAACTTGGCTGATACCAGAAAAGACATGGTTAGATATTATGTGGTGAGTGGGTCACTGGAGTAAGAGACTCTAGGTACTGACCTCAAATGGGCAAAAGCAGGGTGACAAACTGGTTCAGGACATGGAATCTGGTCCCACAATGGAATAGGCAGGTGTGAGCTAGACAAGACACTGGGAATCACTGTTGGTCTCTAGGCCAGAGGAGAACAAGATAAATTTGGTTAACACACCTTATTTTAGACCTAACTATGGGGGTGAGGTAGGAGCCTAATGTCATCCTCTACAAGTCTAACTTTGCTTGTATAGTTTCTAAAGCCCTTCTCCAAATTCAAGAATTCAAGACCAGTCATTTGTGAGTCATTCCTGATAAATGGAGAGAATATTTCTCTATCTATTATTTATCTCTCTATCTATGTATGCATCCATCCATCATCTCTCAGGAATTCTGCACATGCTACTTTCTTTAGTTAGAATGCTCTTCCCTTCACTTTTTAAATAGCAGTCTTCTTTATTATTTAGTTCTCAGTCTAAATGCCTCATTCTTTTCTCACAATAGGGTTTTCTCATCCCCTAACTTCAGGTTTCCCTGTTGTTGTCTCTCACAACGTCCTGTTAGTCTCCTTCTCAGTTCTTTGCTTCTCTCTGTGTTCCACATTATTCAATCAATAAATGTTTATTGCACTCCTCATATATGGCAGGAGTATCCTGAGCACTAGAAATATAGCAATGAACTAAAGAGAAAAATGTTTGTTTTTAATTCTAGTAACTTGTTTTCTTCATAGCTTTAATTAAAATTTGCAATCATTTATTTTGATTGTTTAATTATTAACATATTAGATTGTAAACACTGTGAGTTTAAAACCACAAGTGTCCATGTACCTACAACATTCATTGAATAATTTAGTGATGAAGGTGGAATAATAGCAATGGGGCTAAAACTTTTCCATGGAAGACAATTACACAAAGAAAAATTAGAAAGAATAAGGTCTTTAGTAGGAAATTTGTGATGTGATAGGAACAGAATTTCCTATTCAAGGCTAATTGATGGTTAGTGGAAACCATATTTAAGCAGAGCCCTGAAAAATAAGATAATATTGTAGCTGAAAAAGAAGAAAAAAAAATAGTGCTCTGGATATAGGGAAAAACATATTGGAAAACTTGGGAACAAAGGAAAGCCTGGTGTGCTTGTGGTCCTGAAACAAAATCAGCAGGACTAGTACAGAGAGTGCAAAGAAGGGAATGGCAAGAGATAAGCATGGAAGGGAGAGAGAAGCTAGTGTATGAAAACTGTGTTAAGAAGTCAAACCTTGTAAATCATATTGAGCAATTACAACTTTATTCTAAGGTCAATGGAGAGCAATGAGAACTTTTAAACGGGGGCACTGTAAGTTCATGTATCTTAAAGGATCACTGGATATACTCTGAACAATGGATTGGATGGAAGCAAGAATACAGACAAGATTGAAGGCTATTGCAGTAATTTATGCCAAATCTAGTAAAAAACTATTAGAACTAATAAGTGAGTTTAGCAAGTTTATAGGATACAAGATTATTATACAAAAATTAAATGTATTTCTACACACTGGCAGTGAATAATTCAAAAATAAAATTAAAAAGGCAATTCGATGTATAATAACATCAAAAAAATAAAATACTTATGAATAAATTTAATAAAAGAAGTATAAAACTTATATCCTGAAAACTGCAAAATATTGTTGAAAGAAATTAAAGAAGGCCTAAATAAATGGAAATATATCATATATTTATGGATTGGGAGACTCAATATTGCTAGGATGGTAGAACTCCTCAATTAATTTACAGGTTGAACACAATCCCCATTAAAATCTGACTGGCTTCTTTGCAGAAATTGACAAGCTGACACTAAAATTCATACAGAAATTCAAGGGACCCAGAATAGCCCAGAAAACCCTTCTTTTTTTAAAGAACAAATTTGCTGGATTTACACTTTCTGACTTCAAATCTTAATACAAAGGTATCATAATTAAAACTGTGTGGAACTGGCATGAGGATAGACATAGATTAATAGAAAGCATGGAAAGTGCATAAATAAAATTTATGATGTATTGATTTTTGACAGGGATGCCAAGACAATTCAATGGGGGAAAGAATAGTTTTTTCAATAAATGGTGCCAAATTTCCTGAATATTCACATGCAAAAGAATGAAGTTGGATGTCTTCTTGACACCATATACAAAAATTAACTCAAAATAAATTAAAGACTAAATGTCAGCTCTAAAACTTTTGGAAGAAAACATAGGTTTAAATCTTTGTGACCTTGGATTAGCAATAATTTCTTAGTATGGCCTTGAAAGCACAAATAACAAAGAAAAAAATAGAAAAATTGGACTTTATCAAAATTTGAAACTTTTGTGCTTCAAAGGACCCCCACCAAGAAAATGGAAAGACAACCAATAAAATGAGAGAAAATATTGCAAATATTTATCTGATAAGTGACTTGTATCTAGAATACATGAAGAACTCTGACAACTCACTAATATAAAGAGAAACCTATTAAAAATGGGAAAAGGGTTTTCTGGATAGACATTTCTCCAAAGAAGATACACAAATAGCCAACAAGCACATGAAAAGATGTTCAATGTCATTATCCATCATGAAAATAGAAATCAAAATTGCAATAAGAGCCAGCCATGATGCCTTAGTGGTTTAAGATTGGCACACTCCCCTTCAGCAGAAAGGGTTCGGTTCCCAGCATGGAACCACATCACTCATCTGTCAGTAGCCATGCTGTGGTGGCAGCTCACATAGAAGAACTAGAAGGATCTAAAACTAGAATATACAACTATGTACTGGGGTCTTGGGGAGGATAGAAAAGAGGAGAGGAAGATTGGCAACAGATAGCTCAGGGCAAATCTTTTCCAGCCGAAAGGAAAAAGTTAAAAAAAAATCACAATGATATATTACTCTATATCCACTAGGATAGATATATCAAACAGACTGGCAGTCACAACTGTTGGTGAGGATATGGAGAAACTAGAATGCTTCAACACTGCTGGTACAAATATAGTGTTGTGCAGCCGTTATAGAAAACAATTCCTCAAAATTTTAAACATAACGTTACCATGTAATATAGCAATTTCACGTCTAGGTATATATCCAAGAGAAATGAAAATATATGTCTACACAAAAACTTGTACATGAATATTCATGGCAGTGTTATTCATAATAGCCCCAAAATAGAAAAAAATGCAACTTTGCATCAATTTGTGAATGGATAAAAAAACTATGGTATATCTATACAATAAGAGATTATTTGCCAGTAAAATGAAATGAAGTGTTGATACATGTTACAAGATATATGAACCTTGAAAACATTGTGCCAAGTGAAAGCAGTCAATCACAAAAGATCATATTTTATGATTCCATTTATATGAAATGTCTGGAATAGACAAATCTGTAGAGATAGAAAGTAGATTAGTGGTTGCCTAGGGCTGAGGGTATTAGGGGCAAATGGGGAGTGACTGCTGAGTATGGGATTTCTTTTGGGGGAGAAGAAAATGTCCTAAAATTCATTGTGGTGATAACTGTATAATTCTGTGAATGTGCTAAAAATCATTGAATTGTACATTTTAAATGAGTGAATAGTTTGGCATGTTAATTATATCTAAATAAAGCTGTCATATTAAAAAAAAACTACACATAAGCTGCTTGTAGCCTCGTCTTGCACGTTAATGGCAATGAGAATAAATTCAGGGCATATTTAGGAAAAAGGTTCAACTGGACTTAGTAAGAGGGAGAAGATAGTGTATTAGTCCAGATACTCCAAAAGGCAGCAGTAAGCAGGGGATTAAATGTGGAAGAATTTTATTAGAGGAAGTACCTGTGTAAGAGAAAATAGGAAGGGAGCTAGATAAGGTTGGGAGAGCCAGCTGATCATAATACAAGTCTGACCCCAAGAGAAGAATAGAGAGAGAAAGTTAGGTGGAGGTGTCCTAAATTACCATGCAGTCTAACAAATTTTCTGCAAAATTCTTAGGGAGTCCTCAAGCTAAAGTTGGCCATTTGAAGAGTCTCTTGTCTCCAGGAATGGTTCTATCATGGTATCCCTGATGCATTCCATCATTGGCTCTCAGGAATCATGGGCTCAGTAAAAACGTGGGGATGGAATTCAAAGTGCATCACCTGTAACCTAGTAGTTGATGATCTGAGAGTGCATTTTCATGGTCACAATGGGTAGCATCAAGGATGACAGCCAGGTTTCTCGCTTGAGCCTCTGAGACATTCATTAAAATAGGGAATAATTGGGAAGGAGCTGGTTCAGCTCCTGGGGAGATACTTAGGGACATGAGGCATTCAGGCTTGTACATGGCTGAGGCACATCCAAGTAGACAAACTGGAACTATGAACATGGAAGTTATGAATAAGGATATGGGACATACATGGTACACAAATTAGCAATTCAAGTTGGAGATCAAGATTTAGGCAATTTGGGCAAAATGATCAGACAGGTGATAATTGTTGGTGACATAGTGCTATGACATAGAAAAGCAGAAGACTAGCGTAATAGAAGGATTCCTAGGGGAGATAGTTCCTGAGCTTGAAGGATCTGAAGGAGTTAGTTTGGCAAGGAGGGTGGAGCAAAGGTGCTCAAGACAGAGGGAGCATCCTGTGTGAATGTGTGCAGGCAGCAAGAGTACTATGCTTTCAAAGCTCTGTAAGTCATTTCTTTTGGTGGAGGTGCATATGGAAAAGTAGAAGCGACACTAGAGAAGTTGATAGTGCCAGGCTCAGAAGACTTGGAGTATCTTGCTAGAGTTTGGATTTTGAATGAGTTCAGGTATAAGGGTGACAAAGAATACGCAGTTTAGAAGATCACACTGACATTAGTGTTGACATAGGAGTAGTGTGTATTCTAGTAAGGTAAAGAGGACTACCCTAAGGGGCCCAGGGTTGCCAAAGATTATTATTTTAATAAAACCCTGTAAAATCTGGATTTTTATGGGAAATCCCAAATTATAAAATTGTGGTAAGTAGTTCAAATTAAAAGCACACACTCATGCATTTTCTGTGAGCCAATTTTCTATTCCTTTCTTGATATGTCTTCTGGTAGTATACAACCCACACCTTCCACTTTTCAGGCTCTGGAGCCGTAGATCTGAGTGTTGTTCTTGCTCTTGTAGCTAGGGAACTTCACACTGACTGACTTTGCTTTTAACCTTCTTTATGAATGGCGTTAAATGTTACCCTCTCTGCTCTCTCCCTCTCCTCTTCCTACCTCCCAGCAATCCATATACCCGCCACACCACCACCACCATGGATCACTTCACTGCAGAAATATTTGTCTTTTCTGAATTTTCAGTCCCTATTTCTCTTGCTGCAGAGTCTGATGCTCATGATCCTGCACTTCTGACCTCCCCTCCATGCTCACTCTCTCTGAGACTTCTGATTTTTTAATTACCACTTTTGCTATTTCTCTACCTGCTACTGCTTCAGTCTGCTTCTCTAACTTCTCTCATCCTACGTCTGCTTTTCTGTTTTTTCTTCTCAGTCTGCAAGGTATCTGAGTTTCCATGTCAACTGCCTTGTGATGGGCAGTGGCGTTGGTTCTGAACATTCCATAATTTCTAGTTGGTGAATGAATCACTCATAGTACATAACGAGATAACCTTCATGTTTTAGCAATCCATTTTTGTTTTGCAAGGATTAGAGCATGGTGCGATTAAGAGTATACTCACTGCAGCCAGATGGCTTGGATTTAAATTCTATATCTACCACTTTCTAATTACTTAACTGGACATGTTTTTATTTAAATCCCTGAAGTCTCATTTTTCCCCATTTGCAAAAATGTGGATGTTAATAACAACAACCTCATAGCGTTATGGTGAGGTCGAAGGAAATTAATCCATGTGAAGGATTCATCATAGTGCCTGGAATGGAGTAAAGTTTCAATAAATGTTAGTTTATATTTTAATTATTAAAGATTTCCCCTTTCCCTCCATTATTGTAGTATGTCTTCTCTTCTTTTCCCATTGTTTACTTTTTATATTAAGAACCATTCCAGAAGTTTCAAGGCACTGGATAACTCTTTAGGATAAAAATGATTTCCGTGCTTATGTATTTTTTTGTTCTTCATGGGAAAGATGTTGATGGGATTAGTTTTAACATAAATATCTGGATTTATTTAACAGAAAGCTGTGTTATAAACAGGATTCCAGGTAAAACTGGAAGTAGAATCCATTGTTCCTGAATTGTAGCCACACTGATTGGTTGGGGCAAGGTGTGAGGTAGAAGATAGAAAAATTGACTGGGAGTCAAGAAACAGCATTCTTATTAGAGCTACCATATGTTACTGCTGGCCTTGGTCAAGTTCAGCTCAACCTAGTTGGGTCTAGGTGGAGATTTGATCAAACTAAGCTTTTTATTCAGGTACACCCACCTGCTAGAACTTTGGGGTGCTGTGACTATGAGTTTAAACAAATCCATAGTAATAATATGGGCACACTCCTGGAGCACATTTTTACTCAAATATTGGGGAAGAGACACATTATGTGAATAATAATAGTAAGATAAATATATTATCAGATTTTAAATGAAAATATGTAACTTAGAAATTTGGAATTAACGCCTTGGCTCCTGTGGATTAGTTCCTCAGTTGTGCTGGAGTGCATCTCAAACCTTTACATACACTTTCATGGAGGAAGTTTGAGAAGTCTCAAACCTCCAGGGCTAAAACTTATTGATTTTATAATGCCTGTTTTTATTACTCTCTCTCTTTATACACCTTCAATAATGACTTTCATTTAAGATGCTTCATTATCAACAAATGAGTATATTATTAGTTATTGTTTATAAAATATACCCCTTTAAAATGGTTTAGTATAAATTACATTTAAAAAGTTTTAAAATAAAATAAGTATTTAAGATATATTATTTATGCACAGTTTGTTTTTCAGGATATTAAACGTGATATTAAGATGTGTTGAGTCTTTTCTTAAAACCCTTCCCATCCTGTTACATTTTCTAAATACAATTAAACAAAATTTACCCATAGAAATATTAATTATCTTGATTATTCCATTGTATACTTTTAATGATGAACTAGTACTCATTTTTCAGTAATACTTTAGGGAAATACTAGTGTCATTATTTTTTTATAATTGCAGCCTGAATTGTCAGGTTTTGCTTTAAGCTGTTAATAAGCCAGGGTAGGTGAACAATTATAATTTCCTTTTTCAAAGAGTATTTGAATGTTTATAGTCACTTCTCATGAAGACTCAGGCCGGTCAAATTCTGGACTCTGACCTTATCGTCTTCATTATTTTAATTACTTTTGGAATCAAAAGAAAATCTCCAACAGACTCCCATACAGTGAGTACCATTTTATTTCATGTTATTTGTAAATTGTCATACAGAATTGAATCTATAAGCACATTGGTAAGAGATTAAACTTCCGTGGCAATGTTCACCCTGAAAATTTGCTTTCCTTTAAAGTAGAAGATATCAGGATAATGATGCTAGCATTAAAAAAGTAAAAACAACTACATAAAAAGTTGTATAGATAACACTAAGACTTTTGTTTGCAAAGAGATAAGTATTTTAGCCTGACTTGTTTTATAAAAAATATACTAGCATAGAAAGAGCAAAAATTTAAGTCCTTTTCTAGTAGCCATTTATATAACAGTAGTCACTGTTAATTTGGGAAAGATCATTTTCTGATCACAAAACTTACTTGACAAAATTTGCTAAACAATCACACAATTCTGGAACAGTCATTTTCTTCAAATATTATACTATCATTTTGTATTCTCTTTGAATATGCCACATGATGCTTTGGTCTTTATATGCAAAGTACAATTTTGGATAATTTTGGATATTTCAGTTCTAAGAAAATGTCCTCTGAAATATATAGATTGTTGCCACAAATATTTAAATATATGCTTGTTTTCTAGATTACTACCTAACAAAGTATAGTATCTACCACTTAAGGTGTGAAGATGAAATGAGAAAATATATGTTAAAGAATTTGTAACCTGTTGAGTAATCATACAGTTATCATTGCCTTAACTCTGCCCTAGGTCTGTGTGTGCCTATGGGCATGCAGACATAAACTTTAAGTCTTAAAATTGATGTGCTTCATAGAAAATATTCTATCTTCATAAAAAAAGAGCCTAATTGCTAAATAAATAGTATATATCACAAAGAGTTTTCATGTATAGAGCGCCTTCCTTATCTGGTTAGTGATTACATGCTTTAGAATGAGGATAATACATTTTTTTCCCAGTGGTAATTTTTTCTATGTAAACTGGACCATTGAAAATTGATTTTTCTATGTTGATATTTAAATTATTTGCCCATTAGTCTGCTAAATATACCAGAGCATTGTAGAGGGGACACACTGGGTTTGCAAATATTCTTTTATATCTCCAACTTGGGCTTTTGACTGTTAAAATACCAAAAGGTTTATTTACTAAACAGGAATTCATGGGAGAATATGCATGTGTGTCAAGCTTTTAATAATTATGTTGATTACTGATAGGCTCTTGAATCAACTGCTTCAATCTGAAAAATATTGGAAGGTAAGAAGATTAATTTTTACAAATAAGATAATATGCAGGCAGGCAGAACTTGATTGGAGAAAAAGGTCAGTAGCCATCTGTTCCTCAGTCTTATTTAGAAGAGCAGAAGGTGTGGTATGTCATGCCCAAGCTGTTTTCAAATGCATGATGACAAAAAATGTGAAATCATTTGGAAGGGGAATTTTTTGAAATTTCACCTTGAGACAAATTGCTTCCTAAGATAAACAAAATAGTATATTTAGTTTCTGCTAAGAATTTTTTTCTACAGAATTTGAAGTTCCACAGCTCGCTGATCTAGACGGGTGTACCCTAGACTTAGTCTTGTGAAACAAATTACAGCAAACACAAATATTAGAGAATAGAGGTATGATTTTTGTACAGTAAACATTATACAGATTTGCCAATGATTGGCTGGTTTCTCACATAGAAAGTTTATCTACCTGTTCTTTAAATGGGCTAATAATTTCTTATTTCTTCTTCTTATTACTACTCTGGGTATCCATGCATCTTTCTGGAGTTTTTGTGAGGACCCGTGTGGGCCATACTTTCGAGCTCTGATGTCACAGGCAACCTGACTAAAGATTCTAAGTGGGAGTGGGCTTTAAAGCAATAAGACATGTAAACATCACAATGCTTTTTAGCTGCATCCACTCTTGTTGGTATTCCCACGGCCGATCTCAATTTTCTCTTTTCATAACAACTCAGTAAGGGGTTTTACCAGAGCAGACAAGCATGAAATTAATTTTCCATAGAAGTTTACTGATGCTGGAAAACTTGCTGGTCAGTAATATTGGTATAAGTTCTGAGGCTGGCTTGGCTGTTTCATTTTCTCCCTTTAATTGTAGTGAATTTTATCAGCATCATTTCTGTAAAGTATATCATATGCAAAAGCTTTAAGGGAAGGCGTACAGAGGTTTTTTTCATATTTAATCTCTTACATTTTTAGCAAGATTTATAGTAGCACAGCACTCTGTTTTTTTTTTTTTTTTGTTAAGAGCAAGATGACTTAATGATTTGTCTTGGCGCTTGCTGCATCACACACAGAATTTTGGAAGAAAGAAGATGCCCCAATGCTGCAGAGAGTAACTAAAGAGCTGAGACTCTTCTTATGCTTCAGCAGTGACAAGATTCTTTTTTAGAACTAGCAAAACCTGGATATGTTAACTCTAACTTGGATAATTTCTTTCCCTACGTTGTTAAGCCTAAAACACTTCTGGTATCTTGGCAACCTAATGTATCTCTGTTGTTCTGTAGTTGTTGCAGCAAATTCTTTAGGAATGATATACTACCTATTTTAAGGATATAGATTTTTGATTCATAGGAAGGAATGGTCATCCTTAATTTTTTGCATCTAAAATTTTTGAGTTATTAACTCCTCTCTATTCTAAGAGGAACTTGTGAAGCGTTCCACGCTCTGGGGTATTGTGCTGAGGCAAGTTTGCTATTCAGCAGACCTGGTGTGGGTAGAAACTTGTAGAGACTGATCTTCTGGACTGCTCTTGCGCTGCTTTGCTCTTCCGGTGACCTACCTTATACAACCTCTGCCAAATGCATCACTTTCTTGTCTTGAAAGGCTGAGCTTGGTTCTCCCCTTTGCACCAGGCGTATCACTGGGGATGTGAGCTCCTGCTGAGTTTCTCACTCCCTGCTGATAACAGTTAAGGGGAAAAAAATCCTCCCTTAGTTTCTGAGACTAATGTGTGTTTTGTAAATGGTGTTGCTGTGTATCTTCTAGAGAGTGAAGGTTTCACAGATGTAGTGAATCTCCTACTTGTCCACTCTTTGAGAGAGGTAAATGGGGTGTATTATCTGATATTTTGTTGTTGTTGTTATTTACATGCATTTGGTCACTGAGAGACTGAATGTGTAAGAAACAGGTAAATTCTGTGAAAAGGTTGTGACAAGTGGAAGATGAGGTGAGAGGAGAATGCTTCCTGACGTCCAACCTCCCAGGCCTAACCTACCCAAGGGCTGGAACAGAACTGTACCTTTTAACAAATGTTTATGGAACATTTATTAGGTGTGAGGCAAAGTATTAAGTTAAAGGGCTGCTGTACAAAACGAGAACAATAACCCAATAATAATGACAACAACAGGCTGTCGTTCTTATTCTCAAGGAGCTCCTGGACTCACTCATAAAAATGTTCAGAGGTGTTTAAACCCAAAATATAAGACAATAACAAGCTATACTAATAGGTAGCCATTTATCGAATGCTTCCTACGTATTAGTTCATTACATGCTGACAACTATTCATGAGATAGGATGGGGTTCAGGGAGATTGAATAACTTGCCCAGCTCTTAGCAGAAGAGCTGGTTTTGAACCAAGCATCAGTGCACTTAATTATTATAGTATAGCTCCTCCTCCTCCCTGTATGATGCAGAACAGAAGCTCTTATGTGTTCTTAAACAACAGGCATTGATTAATTCCGTCTGACTGAGCTGTAGGAATGGATTCACAGTGGACTGAGCAGAGTTTTGAAGAGTGAATTTAGTTTCCCCAAGAAAATAAGAAGAATAAAGGTGGAGCAGTGGTGGTGGTGGCATCTTCCAGGCAGAGGAGTCAAGGAAGGATTAAAAAAAGAAGAAAATGAAGTTTAGCTTTTCAATATCACAAACTTTAAGGGCAGGAAGAAGCAGGCGATGAAGTTGGAGAGGGAATTCTGAAGGGTCTTGTAAGCAATGTGAGAAGATTAGAATGTGGATTACGGGAAGAGCATCGCTTGGAAGTGGAATCAAGAAAACAGAATAGACCTGAAGTATGTCTATCAGGAACTCAATCTGGGAATTGGCCACACTGATAATGTAGGCATTGAAAGCCAAACAAGGCATAGTGGGTAATACAGATATTAATCACAGCAGGAAGCCGTAGTCCCCTAGGTCAGAGGCACAAAGGAAGGCAGTGGTGTTACTGGACCCCAGGACCAATAAGTATTGGTGGAAGCTTGATCCATTTAAGCCTGACCTATTGGGGGTGGGGGAATGAAACTGTTGCCAGAGATGCTGCTGAGTCATTAGGGCAGGAGGTTGCGGGAGAGAAAGAGTCCTCCATTCTCTGTCAGTGTCTCCCAATGAACAAACAGTAGAAGCCTGGGAAATGCTCCTAAGGAATCAGCCCTCATCTACTATCACACAGATCAAGCAGGGAAGTGAAGGCAAGAATCTGAGGGGGCATAAGACCTAGGACCAGCAAGGTAGGCAGGGTTTCACTGTAGGATTGCAATATGTTACACATGCGATTGACTACAGTTTGGATTATAGATGTAGGAACAGAGAATAGTGGAGTTGCAGAGGTCATTTGGAATACTGTTGCATTTGGCAGGGATGAATAAGGACTAGAATTAAATCAGGGTCTGGTGGAATGGATCAATCACTCTCCTTATGACTTCATTGTAGGGAAAGATTTCATAAACAAGACATAAAAATCACTAACCATAAATTAAAAGATCATAAACATAATTATATTAAAATTGAACATTCCATTTATCAAAAGACAATGTAAAAAACTATAACTCCAAATTATAACTTGGGAGAAGATATTTGCCGCACATATAACCAATGAATCATTAATTTTGAGAATAACATTGCTACAAATCAATAAAAAAAGGAAAAACAACCAAATAGAAAATGGGCAAAAAGCATGAATTTGCATTTCACAGAAGAGAAAACCCAAATGGCTAATAAACATATAAAAAAATGCCCAAGATCAGTAACAGAGAAATGCAAATTAAAACCACACTGTGATAAAATTCCCACTAACCAGATTGGCAAAATTGAAAAAATCAGATGAGACCAAGTGCAGGGAGGATACTGAGCACTAGGAACTCTTCCTTACTGCTTCTGGGAGGGTACATGGGCATCGCCACTTAGGAAAGCATTGTGGTGTTATCCTGTGCACGCCCAAAAGATATTCCCGTATATGTGCAATAATATAGCTGTAAAATAGTGGCCATTGTTTGTAATAGTAAAAGTAAAAGCAGTAATATAATAAAACAATAAAAAGCTACTAAAAACCTATTCTTAGGCAAATAAATATATCACGTCATACTCATACAATGTAATTATATACAACAGGGAAAATGAATGTTCATCTGCAAACATGGTTGAATCTTGAAAATATGAAGTTGAATAAATATATTAATCATAGAAGTATGTATACAATATGTTACCATCTGTAAACTCCAAAATATATAAAATTAATGATATATTGTATATACACATACACATTTGTATGTATGTATATATAACTATGTATTTGAATATATATATATATTCAAAGCCTGTGGAAATGGACGTAGGAGGGAGTCCAAAAATTTCTGTTTCTTAAGGTGCATGCATGGAGGAAACATAGATATTTGTTATAAGATTGTTCCTTATTCTTTTGCATTTGTGACAATATTTCATAACAAAAGCAAGTTTAAAAAATAAAGAAGGGTTAAAACAGGAGATACAATAAAATCCATGTCATAGAAGGCCTGGAATGAGAGGAGACTTGATCTTTGGGTGTTCCATGTTGACAGATTGTAGCTTTCTAGTCTATAAGAAAGTATATTTTCCCTCCATTGAATCATAAACTCCCTAATTAAAATATAAGCTTCTTAAGGAGAGGTATTATGCCTTTTACCTTTGCATGTCCCCTTGTGCTAGCAAAGCTCTAGTGTATGTGTGTGGATTAGAATGATGGCGGTGCTGAAGAGAAATTAATTAGCTCCTCTCCTGTCTGCCTCTGTTCTCAGTCTGTGATTGGGTGAAAAATATCTCCCTAATGGTCAGGAGGAACATAGGCAGATTGGACTGGATCTCATTCTAGCTTTGTCATTAATCAGATACATAACCTTAAATAATTTACTGGCTTCTTTGGATAACCAGTTTCCTCAATTGCTGAATGAAGGGATTGGACCAGAAGTTCCCTTTCAGCTTTAAGATTCTAAGGTCGATGATGTCACTGCAGAGATGGATTCATCACCTGCAGCCCTTTCCACTTTCATGCTCATAAATAGCTATTTCTATGCCTGAAATTCCTACTCACAACTTGTCTTTTTTGCATAATTGATAGTAGAGTTTTTATTCAACGTGAAACATCTTATTTCTGATTCTGTACATCAAAATGATGGTCTGCTGCAAGTGCTCAGCTGTCGACCTGAATGTTTTCAGGATTTCGTATGTTCTTGAAGTGCTTCATCTACCTTCTTGGTATTGTACATAGAAAATAGAGAACACGTAGTCCTTGCTGAAAAGTCTAGGGCACTTGATTTTGGTTGGCGTTTAAGCGTTGACTTTTAAACCACATCATCAGTTAGCAAATTTATTTTTAAATGCATTTTATTGAAATCTGGCAGAAATAACCTACAAATCAAGTTCATCTTCTGTTTGATGCCAAAAGGCAGAATGATCCAACAGCCATATTTTTATGAATTCACATTGGTATTCATTTCTTGATAACACCAACCATAATTTTTACTGTACCTATTTTAGGGACATGAGTTTGACATCTATAATTGTTGCTATAAGTCATGAGGATAAGCTTCCTCTTGCAAAAATAAATTTCTTCTTTCAGCATATTTATTTTCAGAAATATTCTAATTAAATGGTGAAATATATGGTCCTAATGGGGATATCAGCAGCATCAGTGTTACAAATGGGACATCCTTAGCGCCAAATACAGTTGAATTCAGGAGACAGTGGTTGGGACGCTGTTGCCCTTGCTTCTTGCTGTGGGGTGTCTGGTTGACCTCTCTCACATTTGGGACTGCTAGTCTTCCAGTCTTGCCCACCTCTTTTGTTAAGCTTAGGGATTCTGTTCTCCATTGTCTTCATTTTAATCTTTACTCTTTATTTGGAAATCAGTGAAACTATGTTCAGTTCTTAGTTTCTGAACACTGAGTTCCTTTTATGTGTGTGGGTGTGGTTCTGGAAGATTGGGTCCAGCTTTCAGATTGGCATCAGTTTTCAGGCATGCATCCTCACATTATCTGTTTTGCTTACGTGATCCCAACATGGTAATTCTTGGTGAAGAAATATTCTCTATTGATAGTATCTCTGTTTATAGTATTGATAGAATATTGATAGAAATATTCTCTATTGATAGTATTTCTATAGTAAAAATAAATAGTTTCATTTTGTTTTTACAAAACACATACAGAACAACCTGCCATTACTTTTAGGGCAGTGCACATCCATTAAAAAATGACCAGAAGGTTTACATGTCTAAGACTCCATATTGTTTCCACAAAAGCTGTTGTGATTAAGATCTATGAATTCATTCGTTCATTCCACAAATTTTCAGTTAATATTTACCTCATGTCAGCCATTATGGACGTTGAAAACCGGGAGTAGGAATGGACAAGTTGCCAAAACTATTCTCAGGTTAGTCCAGGAGTCAGATATAAGATGCATTCTTCTCTGAAAGTGTTCTTAGCAGTCAGGACTTCTACTCCAAAGTAAGTACACAGAAACTGTGAGGAACATCGCTCCCACAGGACAATTTTCTAAAAGAAAAATATTGAGGAGAAGTCAAGTTAATCCACGAGGACAGATTCTCTAATTGTTTGAACTGGGTTCTAGAAAAGTGGCAATAGAAGTGAGAGCTTTGAAAATGAAGATGTGGGAATGCTAGCATGCCAGATAGTAGTGTTCAAATCCATGGCTTTTGTTCCTCTGAGTAACTAGAGAAGAGTGAGGTACAAAACCACACTTTAAATGAGGAATTTGCATTTTATTTCTGAAATTTTCAAGATTGTGGATTGCTTTAAACCCAGATGGTTGCAAGAATAAAGAATATGAATTCTGAAGTCATATTACCTGGGCTCACACCTTGGCTCCATGACCTAGAGCAAAGTATGTTACTTCTGTCTTAGTTTCTTTAAACAGGAGTAACATTAGTGCTTATCTCATAGGGTTTTTGTGGTAGAAAATGAGATAACGCATGTAAAGCACTTAATTCAGTGTCTACAGTGTCAAGGATAGAGTGAACATGCACCAAGTGTTTGTAATTACTATTTCCCATAACATACTTTAATTGCAGTCAATTAAAACATACAGTCTTAGACTTGGAAGAGATCCATTGCAGAAATTCTCTCCACTATATTTTTGAGAAATGGTTATAGAGCAATAGGTCGCTTACTGCTCCATAAGCATCCTATTTCCTTTTGAATAGCTGTAATCATTAGAAAATTCTTTCTTGTCAAGTCAACATCTGTGATCTCTAACCTCTACCTATTGTTTCTGCTTCATGGAACTCCATATAACATTTGAGATTTCTTCTACATGGCAGGCTTTCAAATAAGTATTTAAAGATAGATATCTCATTTTCCATATGTTTTCTCATGTCTAGGATAAATCTTCTAAATTATTGTGCTTATGTTCTAATCCTCCATTTATTCGAGGACATTGTTGGCTGGCTTACTAAAGATTCATTCTCAACTCTCTTCTCCCTTACCTGCTTCTGAAATAAAGTGTGAATAGCAAGTAAGGGTAGCCATGAGACTCAGTTCTGGCAAATGAGATGTAAGGAGAACTCAGCTGGAGACTTTCTGGAAAAGCATTTAGTTTCCTAGTAAAAGTGACCTTCCCAACCAGCATTGTCCCATCTCCTTCTATCTCCTTCCTTCCTGTTTTGAGTAGAAACATGATTACTGGAGCTACAGCAGCCATATTGCAACCTTGAGATGATGAGTTCGAGGGCGAAAAGTCAGCAAGCTAAGCCCACAGAGGTGAAATAATCAAAAAGAGCTTAGGGCTTGCTGAGTATGTTCAGCAGCTGAACCAGTGCTTGCACCAAATTATCCTAATCTTTTTGTAGATCAGATAATAACTGTTATATCATGAAGCCAGTGATTATCAAACTTAAGCATGCATCAGAATCACTTGTAGGGCTTGTTGAAATACAGATTGCCAGGCTCTAACTTTAGTTTCTGATTATGTAGATCTGGAAAGGGGCTTGAGAATTTGCGTTTCTAACAAGTTGCCAGGTGATGCTGATGCGGTGGTGGTGGTGGTGGTGGTAGTGCATTTTGAGATCTCCTGGTTTAAACCATTGTTAATCTGATTTTCTTCTCTTTGAATTTCATGACTTTATTTAATTAATATGAGCAGAAATCACTATTTGATTTTGAATTGCTCTCTTAAAGTGTTTCACCAACATTTAAAAAAAGGATTTCTAAAACTCTTCTCCACTGTAGAGAGTTCCTTTATTAGATTCTCCATAACAGCTAGCATAGTTATCTGAGTTGCTCCTTAGCAATTCAATCATCAGTCTATGGGATATTTAGTGTGATGGAATAAATGAAAAGCAATAAAACTAATAAGGAAAGTAAATATGTTGAGGTATATGAAGAAGCCATTTTGGTTTGAAACTGATTCCACCTGAACCTCATTTTCCAGAATGGCCTGACATGGCCTGTCAAGCCTGCATTGTTCATCTGCTTTAAATATTAGACAGTATTTCAAAGCAAAGAATGTTGTCTTTAAAGAGTAGGATGAATGCCTGCCTCCCATATCAATATTTCTTTGAAGATAAGCATTCTTCCCAAGAAACCAGGGCCAGTGTGCTGTGTATGCATGTTGTGACTATAACAAAAAAAAAAAAAAAGAAGAAGAAGAAAGAACAAAGGTATTCCTGTCATTTTTGATGAATGTTCTTTGTTCATAAATAGTATATAACCATGCCGTACACCTCACATCTCCAGAGTGCTTTCTCTCATGGTGGAGATCATGCTTCTGGGCCATAGTCCTCAGATTGGCTCCTATAATAAACTCACCTCATTTTTATTCTATAAATTGACTATTGGTTACGTGTATCAATAAGTGAAATTTTATTACATGCAGATCATTGTGAGAATTTAAGGAAGGGTGAGATATTGCTACTGTCCCCAAGGAGTTTACAATCTAGATAGGAGGTGGCACACAAAGTATGAGAAAGACTACTTTCCATCTTTATCAGATATCACCATTTCCAAAGAGTTTTCAGTTATATTAGCATAATCAATACTTAAGATAATGTGAAGTGGACACATTATCACCCATTTTACAGAAAAATCAAGATCCAGCTGGTTAATTAATAAATCTAAAGAGGCCAAATTAATACATAACAAAATCAAATCTAGGAATTTTAACTCCTTACTCAATGCACAACATATCAGACAAATGCTTGTAATTGATATTTATCTTTTCCCTCTCCTCCATTTTCAGGACAATATAAAAATAAAATTAGCTTTACTGTTTTATACTACTTGGTGGTCATAAATTGCCTCTCAACAAGCCTGAATGACAACCGGCTATTAGAGAGTTATCTCTAAGAACTTCTTAAAAGTAGCTTTTCAACTGATAAGAGATGTTCAGAACTGCTGTGTTCCATTGTAAATGTGCCCAAAGGTGGCCAGCTTAGGCGACAAGTGGAGACTGAAATCCCAGACGTGTGCCCTGGCATGGGACTACCTCCATTGAAAAGGAGGATGACACTTTTCGTCAACTGCAGGGTAGACAGAGTGAGACCCCATTGGTTACTCATCTCCCACAGTGCCATGAAAATATCACAGCTTTGCCCTGGAGCCAGATGACTTTCTGGAAGGAGTATGGAACAGGGAGCTATTTTGAGGGGGAAATCAACCTTAAAGAAAATTTGAACTTCGAGTTGACAGAATATTTACTCAAAAGAGGTTATTTGAAACTATAACAGAGTAGTTAACGTTAATTTTAAGTTTAAATCTTCCATTCTCTGCTCTTCTGCCTACCTTTCCCCACATTCCATCAGCAGAGATGGGGGCTCATCAGGAAGTTGCTGGATTTTAGAGAAGCAGATAAGCTATTTTTTTGTGTTTGTTTTTACACATCTTAATCGTGGGGTATGAATTTCAACTTCAACACATATGTAGAATTTGCCATTTCTTCCAAAAGGTAAGAATTAGGATTCTTACCTATTAGAATTACCTATTAGGATTCTAATAGGAATTTACTCATGATACCATACAACATGTACAAAGTGAAGTGTAAGTCCCTACCATAGAATTGCTTACAGTCTAAAATGGAGAAAACTAATATTGATATAAACATTTCTGAATATAAGTAAAGCAATTCTGAATTCATTACACAGTTAGTGAATATTGTTCATTTTCACAATTACATTGTATGCAATCTTTTCCTTAACTATCTTTTTCTATTTTAAACATTTTAAAATTCATGAGATATAGCAATAAATACAATAAAAACTTTCCAGTTTTACAGAATTTTAGTTAGTATACAAAAATAAATGTGGGCTGAAAACTCTACAGAGAAAGAGATTTAAAGAGAACAAATTGCCCTTTTTTGGTACGTTATTTCAGAAAAAAAACTTGTAAACGTAATTTCTGTTCAGGACTAGAATTCTAGTTGAAGTAGGCTATAGCCTATACAGTAAAATTTGCATGGCAATATTTTTTCCCTTCTTGATTATTGAAATTGAACCATTAGTGATTCATTTTCTAGGCGCAGGCATTGTGGTCTTTCTGTAGGCCTTTTAAAATGCAAATGCACATGGAAGAGTACAACCAAATTAAGTTCTTTATAATTTAGAGTGGTTGCAAATATCAGATGGCTTTTTTTCTCAACGTGGCAATGAAAGTGTTTGTAGGTGTTTGGAGTGAAATATACAGAGTTAGACACTGAAAATTGGAGGGGGAAGGCAAATTTTCAGAAGTAAGTAGAGAGACATGCTAAAAACCAGAACCCTGGGGCTGGCTCCGTGGCCTAGTGGGTAAGTTTCGTCCACTCCTGCCTTGGTGGTGCAGGTTCAGTTCCCTGGTGGGGACATTCACCATTTGTTGGCAGCCATGCTGTGGTGGCAGCCCACATACAAAATAGAGGAGGATTGGCACAAATGTTAGCCGAGGGCAAATCTTCCTCAGAAAAACAAACAAACAAACAGACAAAAAAGACACAGCACCCTGACCACATCATCTCGTGAACTCAGCAATAGAAGAGCACATCCCTACAGGATGTTTGGCATGTGGCAAATCTGTCAGACCCTTGAAACTTGTAGTCCTCCATTGTCCCTTTGCTTCAAATTTACAGATGACAGGGGGAAAGAGAAGGAGTGAGCGGGTGTTTGCTCAAAAAATCCCAGGAGATATTTGGGGTCAATGTTTTCTGTTGACATTTTCTTGGCCAAAACTAATCATAAAGCTTCATGTAGATGTGAGGGGGTTGGGAAAAGCAGTTTTTCCATGCTCCCAGGAGGGAAAGCAGATGGTTTGGTGAACATACAGCGTTTTTCTGCCATTAGCTTTCAAAATTTTTAATAGGAATAATCAACTTAAAGGCAAAAAAGTCTGAACATGTAAATCAACTCTATTGTTAACATCTAGTGACTACATACTATGTGTTACCCTGTGTTGTCTACTCTAAAAGAATACAATTAAGTACAGTAAGTTTATTAGGAACTGTTTCATCTGGTGTGATCAGGATCAGCAGGTCAGTAAAAGTCAGTTAAAACAGGGAATAGATGAATTAAACATTTCTGTTTTTGACAATACAAATGAATGAATATTCATTCACTGATTTTTTAATGTAGGGCAGAGACCTTCCTTTCAGTAGGAGTGTCATTGTCATCTATCTTGCCTAACCCATGAAGCAAACGGTATTGGTTTCCTGTCTAACAGCTACTCCCCTCTTCCAAGCTGCCTAGACCTTTTCTTTTTTTCCCCTGGTGTCCGCCCATTTCCCAAATGAATTAGGTGATTCTCTACTTGTCAGCTAAAGGTGTTAGGTATATAACCTGCTCCTGGCCAATGAGACACAAAAGAAACCTAAGGAGCTTCTTTGAAAGATATCTTTGCTCTTAAAAGGCATTGCACAGGGGACCCAAGGGGCTCTTTTCAGCCTTTGGCTATTGATTTATGAGTATGGGATACCTTGAGCTGCTGAAGCCATTTTGATTCCTTGAAGGAAGGTTGCCAATAAACTATAAATGGTTGGATAGAGAGGTGGAAATGACATAGGATGGCTTGACTATGTTGCTGTATTAACCCTGGAGTTGTTCTGCCTCAGGACTTGTGGCTAACTGGAATGATGATTCCATCATTCTTTTGTCTTTCAAGTAGAATTTCTATTATTTAAATCCAAAAGTATCTGAATTAAAGCACCACAATTTCTGGTTTGAGTTTCTTTAAGTTTGCAATGAGACATTAAAGACGTTTATGAAGATGTTCCCTGTGAACAATCTTTCTAGATTGTTGTGATTTTTCCAGTCTTTACAGCTGTCTCACTGACAACTAATCCAAGAGCAGGTTTGTTTGCTGTTTGTTTGTTTCTTTCTAAGCAACTCATTTTTTTTGGAAATTTGCAAACCATTAAATTTAATTTTCATAGAGGCAACTTCTTTTTCACACTCATATTTCATTAGTTTATGTGATTTTTTAAACTAAAATGCACAACTACAATAATTAAGCGCAACAAAATTGGCTAAATCCTAGTAAACATTCAGCACTACTGGTGAGAACAGCCTTTGCAGGCACACTAAAAAGTAGCCACAGCTTGCTGGGAACTTTCAGAGAGAGGCGGCATCTGACAGGATTGAAAGATTGAAGGCTATTAATTAATCTATCAATCTCACTGAATAGATGGTGATCAGTTAAGACCTAATATATAAAGTTAAGTAATATACAATTGCCAATTTTATATCTCAAAAATGTTCAATTATTGACAATTTCATATAGTTCAACCTGAAAAATATACAACATAGACTTCAGTCTCCAGGAGTTTAATATCCAATTAGGGAGCTAAGATACACCTATGAAAAAAAAATCACCAGTTCAAGTCAGCGTATATGTTGGTGTTCCACTGATATTCTCTCTGTTCCCTTTTTACCACTTGAATGTTTTCACTTTCAACAGCCAATGTCTGCGGATCACTTTCAGAGGACTACTCTTGGGCTACTGGAGTCATTTTGCCCACCCATGCAGAGAGCCGGAAGTGCCTGAAAATGTACATCCTCCTGGGAAGCTTCAACCAGTGTGGAGTGAAGGGTGTGGGAATAGGAAAGCCCAGCTCCTTGTCTGGGGCTCCCCTGCAGGATGAGGCTGAAGCCAACCTCTGTGGGACTTTTCCTGACATCACACACTCCACTTGCCTCCTCCTCTTTTCTTTCCTGCTTCTCCCACTCTATTACTGGTTTCTCCTGGAGAATTCCCGTAGTAAAACACTTGCACACCAGTTCTCTACTCAAGGTGTCCTCCTGGGGAACCTGCTATAGGCCATTAAGGAATGGTAGGTGTAGACTGAATGGTATAGATAATATGTGTTAGAGAATTTCAGAGATGGGAGCTACCACTGCCAACTTTGGCGATTCAGGAAGGCTTCAGAATATATCCCAAACTGTGAATTTCATAGATATTTATCTAATCAATAAATAGTAATGGAGTGACTACTATGTTTCAATTAACAGTGATAGCAATGGAGGGACTTGCTAGGCAAGTGGTTCTCAAATTGCCATCTCTGGATCAGCAGCATCAACATCACCTGGGAATTTGTTAGAAATGCTAATTCTCAGGCTCCGCCCCAGACCACCTTTTTCAGAAACTCTGTCTGAGGCCCAGTAGTCCATGTTTTCACCATCCCTTGCACACTCACTTTACCAGGCAAATATTTGGTTTCACCCCTTGCCCTGCTGATCTTTAACTGTGAGCTCAGACAACTTAATTACTTCTTTGATGTTTAATTTCCTTGTATGAGACTTAGGGGTGATGGCACCTGCCTTTTGAGGGCCAAAAATGTGTTATTTTTCTGCCTTTGTTTCTCTCCACGTTGTTAGTCTTTCCTCCTATTTTCCTTCTCTCTTTCTCTTCTTCTCTACCTTTTCCTCCTCCCCTCCCCTCCTTCCTTTCTTTATTTCCTTCCTACCTGCCATGCTTTTAACTTGGTCATGAAAGATGAATTGAATTTTACTAGGTGGAGAAAGAAGACTAAACAGCCCAGGCAGCAGGAATAGCTTTCAAAGGCACACATGAGTCACAGTGTGGGGACCATTTGGCTCTAGGGAAGTCATGGATGAAAGGACAGGAGTGGCAGGGTGTCATGCAGATGCTGAGCTGTGGTTGTAACTATATTCTAAAGGCAATGGTGAGATGTGATATGGAGGACTGGGAGTAACATGGTGAAAAGGATCATTTGGGCAGATTTATCTCACACTGATCTACCTTAATTAGAAGAAGATCATGATTTCAGGCTGGGAATTCAGTTAGAAAAGACTTATAAAGTAATCCAGGCAAGAGCCTGAATCAAGGCACTGGTATTCTAACGATGAGGGAGTAGAAAAAAATCCCACCTATTGAGAAAGGCAAATCCACACAGCTGGAGGGTAAGGTGGAAGACAGAAATTGACTAAAAATGGCTGTGAGGTTCCAAGTCTGACAGAATGGGAATACCACTGTCAGCAAAAAGGATCCCGGGCAAGGAGATGTTGCTGAAAGAGACACATACAGTTTGAGGTGGGATGGGATTTATGGTTTACCATATTTATCCTTCTAGTCATCCAGGATAGCACTGTTCTCTAAAATTCAAAAATGCAAATTTCCGTAAACCTCCCTGGGAAGACAGCTCCATGAACAAGCTGAAATACATATAATTTATGCTTATATGTTTAAGACAAACTTCAGTCTCTGCTAACTTGTATAACTATATAGTAATCAATACATTAGGTTTAGGAGAGATGCTTGTTTGGACAGGAAAATAAAAGTGTTTTTAAGCATGAATGGATTATATATGTGGCACACTGTGCTTGTTTGTGATTTCTTTGCATCTGCAAAACATGCTGAGTTAATTGCAGCCACACCTCTCCATGAGGTTGCTTTGTGTAGTTCAAGGCTTCATCCCCTCTGGGCTGGATGCACCAAGTACTAAGTTGTTGGTTTGAAAACTCAGGAGTTCCGCAGGTGAAATCCAAAACTGCCCCCAACCCTGCCATTCATGGAGAGCAAGGAAAGATGGAAGAAAGAGGCAGAGCGCTCCAGATTGGTAGGTGGTAGGTTTAATAAGCAAAGGAACTTACAGACGAGGCTGGTCTTGGGCAACTGCAAGACCAGTAGATCTCAGTACCCGCCTGCCAGAATCTTAAAAGTTCATATGGAGGCCTTAACTGGGTTCAGTCACGTATACTGTCCAGATGTCTCAACAACACCTTATTCTCTCAAGGCTGCATCCCTGCAACAGCTTCCACCGTGGAAACAGTAAGCAGAACGTACATTCTAAGGACAGAGAAGTGAGTGGGGAGCCTCTGATTGCCCAGGTCCAGCTCTCGGGTCAACCAGCAGTCAAGACCTCTTAATGACCCCCTCCAATGTAAGTTCACTCTCTTGTCAATTCATTCCCTTCCTTTCAACTTCCCATCCATTGATCAAAAAAGATCCAGGATCCCCAGAGACTAACAAATATGTTCTGTATTTGGCCATTACATTGATCTTTCTTATTTAACATGTAATCAGAGCCATTTTCTATCAACCATAGTCTCCTCCTCAATGTCCAACCTCCAATTATTTTGATTTCTTTTTTTTGCTGTAGATTCATGTATATTTTCATTAGCCATTTCAGAGTTTTACTAGTAATGGGAAAGGACTTTTAAATTGTTTTGCCTGTTTTTTTTGGTCATGGAAAAATATACTAATCAGTGGCCCCTTTCTGATATTCTGTGAGGTTTGATTCTGAGGATTTTTTTGGTATCTTACTTCTAGTAGAATAGACCCACTGGTGCTGAGGTATTCCAACATTCAGAACAAATGGAAGGAACTTTGTATTAAAGATTTATTCTGAAAAACTGTTTAAAAACAATCTGATGCATATATCAACACAGCATAGTTCCATGCTGACTCATTTGGTCAGAGACAGTCTGGAAAGATGTTAGTAGACAGCAATCACACTCTCTAGAGAGTTAGAGAAGTGGACTGCTTCAGGATATTCCAGAAGCATATTTGCTCCAGGAGAAGAATGTATTATAGAAACACTACAGCAGTGATTCTGAAACTTGAGCATGTATCAGAATCAGCTGAAGAGCTTGTTCAAACAAAGACTGCTGAGACTCAAACCCAGAGTTTCTGCTTCAGTGGGTCAAAGGGGTGGAGCCTAAGAATCTGCATTTCTTTTTTCTTCTTTTTTTTTTTTTGAGAAAGATTAGCCCTGAAGCTATCTACTGCCAGTCCTCCTCTTTTTTGCTGAGGAAGCCTGGCCCTGAGCTAACATCCGTGCCCATCTTCCTCTACTTTCTATGTGGGATGCCTACCACAGCATGGTGTTCCAAGCGATGCCATGTCCACACCCGGGATCCAAACCAGCGAACCTCGGGCAGCTGAGAAGCGAACGTGCGAACTTAACCGCTGCGCCGCCGGGCCAGCCCCAATAATCTGCATTTCTAATAGGTCCCCAGGTGAGGCTGCTGGTCTGCTGACAACACTTTGAGAACCGCGGCCTTAGAGAGAAGAACATCTTCCAGAAACAGGTTAGTGTTAGGAAGGAACAAGAAACAAAAATTTTTTGCTTCCAATTTATTTCGAATTCAATTGTGCACAGGTTAATTTTCACAAAACACCACTTTGTTCCTACTTTTAATATGCTCAAAATTTCCACTCTTCATTTTCTTCTAAATAAAGTCATAATAAGTAACCAGAAAGTGAAAATCATTAGCAGTGCCCCCAACCTTTCACCTATGTTCTTAACAAACTAGTCCATTTCTTGGCCCTCAAAAAAATTCTAAGCCTTCATGCCCTAACATTTGTTCCTCCTACTTGTTCTTCCTGGAATGATTTCTTATTCTCACCAGTGTTTTTGCCCTTCAAAGTCCAACCCATTCTTGAAGACTCAACTAAATGTCTTCTCCATTAAATTTTCTCAGATACAGTGATAACTTTTTAATCCTGAACTTACTACATATTTCTTTGTACGTTGTTATTTTTATTTTGAAAAACCTTTCATTTCTGCCTATTATAGTTGGGAAAAAAAAAAACCTAACTACTTTTACAGCATTTATTTTATCGCAGCCTTTTAATCCTCTGATCTACCTTGCAAGACAGATACTACTATTACAGCCATTTTACAGGCAATTTACTTCTGTATGGTTCATTTTATTTCTAAATTTAAGTTACATGACATCAAACATGTGATTTAAACACATTTGTGTTCCCTAAAATACCCATCACAGTACCTTGCAAATAATTATGTTTATTAAAATAATCGCTGCATTCAAGATCGTTGTCTTTGGGTTGCTATAAGGCAGTGATGATAAAAGTATTTAAATACTTGAGCAGGTTAGTTCTACAGGCTTCTCTGTGAACTAAACTCTGCTTATTAGGAATGACTGGTTGAGGGGAGGATAGAAAGACCTAGTTCGCTGTCCTCAGTTCAGAATAACTCTGAAGGGCCAATTCAGCCCAGAGCACCCACGGGATCGGCTGAGGCCTTTGCTGAGACTGCATTAAAGTTCAACTTCTCCGTTTACCCAATCTTGCTTCCTATACTCTCTCACAGGTCTGGATCTCAAGGGTTCTACCAATAAACTTCTCGCACACAAATTTCCGTGTTTCCAGAGAATGCTTCTTGAAGAACTCAACCTAAGACAAAAGGAGTATGGACTGACCACATTTATTAACTTTATTTTACTTTTTTTGAGACAGTGCTTTAGAGTGGAAATTGTGTATGCTTTATAGTCAGAGAGATTGGAGCTTATCAGGTATCATCTGGGAGAAATTACTACTTAATCTCTCCAAGCCTGTTTTGTCATCTCTTAAGAGCGATCTTGCTAGGATGAAAGACAGTCCACATAAAGCAACTACCACAGCATTTGACAAAATACAGATGCTCAGAACATGGAGGCCTCTAAGTGGGTAAAGCGGAATCACTAGAAGGCTAAGGATCTACAGCACTTCATCGCTACTCCTCCCAGATGTGTTTCTTTTCATTATGTTGTAATACTATGGCTTGATTTGTATTGAAGGTCCCTACTTTAAAAAAGCCACATGGATTCCAAGTTACTCAGTGCTCCAGCGGTGAGAGATTTTCCTCCAAGTTTGAGAGTAGGGAAAATTTTTCCAGCATGAGAGACTGGGATATACAAATCTTCACCACATACAACGACAGTTATGTAACGTCACCTGACTCCTGCTTCTCAGTGGCTTCCAAGGCAGAGAGCCTGGCTCTGTGTTCAGTCACGGCAACGGAGTTGACCCACTCTTTTGACAGGTCTGCTGTCCTCCCCCAATCCAATTTTCTCCTTTTATGATCTGATTTTATTGTTATGGCCTGGGCATTTTATTATAAACCACTCTTTTAGAAAATGTTAGGCTAAACAAGAATCGATCTCCAAGATTCTGAACTCTTGAATTCTCTCCCTGGCCAAAATCTCCTGATCTCTAATCCTTCCCATAATTTCTCTCACCATAAATCTGATCTTCAGTTTTATGACCTTCAAATTTCAATCTCTCCTAATAGTCCGTGTCCATAACTCACCTTCATGTTTCCTTTCTAAACGTTGCAGTTTGAACCCTATCTTCAGCTGTCACACCATGAGTTGACCACCAACACTAAACACCAGTTGCTGTAACCGAAAGTTCGGTCTCTGAACCCGATGCCAATCCAAATAACGAGAATAGAGTCTTGAGTGGAAGAGGAAAGGTTTTTACCATGCCAGGCACAGGGAGCAAAGCAAGGGCTCATGCCTCAAAAATTGCTAGCTCCCTGATGAGGAATGGGTAGGGATTTTTATTTGGGAAGCCTCCACTCCTTGATATTCCTGAGACAGTGGCTTTCCTGGCAAACTTCAAGGACATATGATTAGCTAAACTTTAGTGTGCCTCCAACTCCAGGCCACCTGGGCTTTTAACAATTTGTAACTCCCATTTAGTTGTAAAGCTCAAGGAGTCCAAGTTTAAAGAAACAGGTATTTACATATGAGTGGAGTTAGATAAGCAGGAAAGCGGGAGGTGGGTTTTAGTTTTAACCCCATATACGCTGGGTTCAGTGTGGGGGAACTGATATCAGGGCTGATGTTAAGAGCCTGTAACATTACCATATATTTAGTACTTACTATGTAATGGAATTATGTTAAATGATTTACAACAGGGGTTTACAAAGTGTGGTTCTCCAGACCAGCAGCATCAACTTTGCTGGGAAACTTATGAGAAACTCCATTTCTGAGACCCATCCAAGATATTGTAAATCAGTAACTCTAGGGGGGTGGGGCCCACCAATCTGTGTTTTCACAAGTGCCCCAGGTGATTCTGATGAATGTTCTAGTTTGAAAACCACTGCTTTACCAATATTATCTTATTTTATCATAAAAGCCTAAGACTTAAGGGTAAATAGTCTTATCCCAGCTTTATAGATGAGGAAATTAAGGCTCAGATGTTCAGTAAATTGTGCAAGGTCTCACAGATTGCAAATGGCAACGTGGCAAACCAACCCCAGGTCTGAAAGATTTAAGAGTTAATCCTTTCAAGTTCTACTCCATGAAATCCCTGACTTGTTTGTTCTCCCATAATTTGTACTTCGTTGATTACTAAACTTGGGTAATCAAGTTTAATCATTTGCTGCACGATTTGTTTCTGTCCTTATGTCCTTGAATATTACTGGGAGAGAAACAAATAAAAGTAGTGATTGTCATCATTATAATACATGTCTATTTTTTACCCCTGAGGTGGGTTCCCAGCTGGTGGGATCACTTGGTGATCTTTCTTCCCATCTTGTGTGGATTCACTATGACATCTCTGTTAAGACTGCAACTATTCTTCACATTTTCCTAGTTCACAATGCTATTTCCTGTTGATCACAAGGCATCAGTAGAAGGTCTGTCTATTTCCCTGGAGATACAGGGGCAAAATAACATGAGCCTTTCTCACTTCCAGCCATTCTACTTTAGAATCCCAATACATTTTCTTTTTTCTACGCCTTTGTTCTTGCTTCCAAGGAACAGGTGACCCTTTTCTCTGCTAAGATTGATTGCTTAGACTCTTGGTTCACTAGTTCTGTTACTTTTCTCAGATATTGCTCAATAAATTTTCCCCTTGTCTCATTTGGAACTTCTCTCCCACACTTTTGGCCCCTTAACCCCATCCACAAAGTATGTTTGGACTTTCCCTTTACTAAAGAGGAACAACTTTCCTCAATTCTGCTACCATCCCTTCCCCTAGTCTCTCTTTCTCATCTTCAGTTCAGTGTCAAATTTCTTTAAAGAACAGTCTAACATTCTTCCTTAGATTCCTTTGCCACTCCTAATAGTGATACCTTTCTAGTACAACAGTTCTCTCGAATGTCATCAAGGAACTTTTCTAAACCAGATCCTCCTCCAAAAGAACCCAAAAGCTTCCTTAATGTGTATTAATATTTCCCCTTTAATCTCTGTACTGTCTGTTACCGATGTGCATCCCTGTAAGAGAACTTTTCCCTGACTTGGTTTCCATGACATTGACATAGCAGAATCCACTTAACCATCTCTTCCCATCTTTTTGGTTGTGCTTTGCTTTCTCTTCTTCTTTCTGTCTTATTATTAATTTCTTCAGCTAATAAACATTTTTGAAACCTGCTATACGCCAAACACTAAGTTAGGCATTGGGGCTACAACAGTGAATATGATACATGTGGTCCCGTCCTCTCAGACCCTACAGGTTAGTGCAAAAACTAGGAATGAGAAAACAGTACATTATCTCACTTAATCCTCACAGCTGCTTTCTGCAGAGGGTGCTAGTATCCATGTTTTATAGATGATGATACTGAGGAACAGGGAGGTCACACAGCTCCCTGCTTTTGTCCTAAGCACTTTCTGTTTTTTTATGTATTCTACCTTACTAAGCTCACATTCTCCCAACAATTTACCTCCATATACATGCCCAGGGCTCGCAAACACAAGAACAAACATCAGCTCTAACCCAGAACCCATTCCCTCAGAGCAAGGCTTGGATTGCTGTGTAAACAACCCCACCTGAACATCTCCCTCAAACCCCTAACTAAAAATGTCCAAAGAGAACTCATTATCTGATCACCTTTCCCAAATTAATGTCAACATAAAACCAACCGTCTGTTCCCTTCCTGACTTCTCAATTCTTAATGGTATCATCTTTTTTCTAGTCTGCCAGGCACAAAATATTAGAGATATCTTGAACAAATCCCTCTCCTCCACACGACTGCTAAATACCATTAATTATGTCTCAGCAATGTCTCCTTTTAACCATCTTTACACTTCATTCCCTGCAGGTGTTATCATTGTTCCTACCTTCACGACCTTTACCTGTGGTTTCCACTGCCTCCTAAGTGCTTTCTACAGTTTCACTGTTTTCCGGTTCTAGGTCACCCTATTAACCTGTTACATCAGGCCAATCGTCTTGCTATATTTCTGCTCCTGGTGGTTCCCTGCTCAACCCTTCTGAAGTGAAGTACAAACTGCTCAGGCCAGCGATCATAGCACCTGCCTATCTTTCAAGCCAGTTCTTCTATCTTCTTCGATGTACTGTATGTCCTGGGTAAAAGGGTCCACTATTCCCCATACTTTTCTGCCTTTACTCTTTCACCTTAAATGTCCCTCCTTTTTACCGCTGTCTGATGGAATCATACCACATTTTAAGGTTTATCTCAAACGGTCTCCCTTCCATGAATTCTCTCCAGACCTCACTGTTTTTTTGAGCTCCTTGTGGTAATACGTTTGATGTTCTCTTCTGGCACCGTAGGCTGTCTAATACGCTGTTATATTGGTATAAATACTGTCAAAGTGCTGTTTCAAAGCAGGAACTGTGTCAGATTCTCTTCTCCTCCAGGAAAGCCCTTTCCCATAGTAAAGGCTTATTACCACTGGCTGAATTGACATGGTGGGGGTGAGTGTTTAAATCAGGTGAAAGCAATAGAGAGAGGATCAAACGAAGCTAAGATAGTCATGCTAAGTCAAAACACAACATATCTTTTGGCACGTTGGCTATATTTCTCTTTTTATTTCTTTGTTCTTGGCATTTGCTCTTCTTGATTTGCTTTATCTATTAGCTTGACAAGCGATTTAACTACAGAACAATGCTGGGCATCTGCAGAAGTCAACAACTGGCTCAGAGGAGGAATAGACTGCCCCTTAGAGGACGTTACTGAGCATTTTCTTTCTGAATGATGACGTGTTTGTGGGGTGGTCACTGTTAATTTCTTTTTGGAGCTTCTCTTGAGAACACATGAGCAGCGAATTATCAATATCTCTCTATGCTTTCATCAGCATTGGAATTTCTATTAATTTTATCAATAGTAATTACAACGACAATAACAATACTCTCATATCTGTAGGGCAGTTTATCCTTTTGCACTGTGTTCCGCTTTATGATTTGTTCGGCCTCCATAGCATCCTGAATGCCCATGAAAAACAGTGCCTTCGCAACTTAATTTCAGATCATCTTACAAATAGTGGCTGAGCTGATGTTAGAAAACAGGTTTATTTTGTTGGTGTTTTGCAATTCAAAACGCGGCTCTTGGATCAGCAACCTCTGCCACACCATTAGAAATGCAGAATCTCAGGCCCCACTCCAGACCTATTGGGTCAGAACCTGAAAGTTAAACACCCCTCTACATTATAGGACGGGACAACAGAGGGTATGTTTTCATCCCCAGGGTATTGTAACGTGTGTGTGTGTGTGTGTGTGTGTATGTGTGTGTGAGAGAGAGAGAGAGAGAGAGACAGAGGGAGATCAGTCAAGGGAAGAAAAATCTCAGTAGAACATAGGTCTCTCAAGTTGGGTGAGCGCTCGCAGTTTTGTGGCGGTGGAACTTCCGTGTATATTTTCAGTAGCTTCACTTGACGATCACTTTGTTATCTGCACTCTGAGGTTAGAGGTTAACTGTTAAAAAAAATGAAAACAGGTGGGGTGTGTGTGTGTGTGTGTGAGTGGTGGTGTGTCAGGTAACTGTACCCAAACCAGGAGGATAAAGGACCTAAGCACAAAAGGAAAGCCCTTTCCGGAGCCTTCAGAAGCAGCTCACTCCAGCTCATTTCCAACATCTCTAGTTTCTGGATGCATTTCTCCTCCTCGCGTTTCCCCTTAACACCCACGATCCACTCACTCCATTAAAGCCAGTTGCTCGCCTCCCGGTTTCTTTCTTCCTTCTCGTCCCTCTCCCTCTTTCCCGGCACCCCCGGGCCGGCCCCTCCCTCCCTCCGCGCCGACTGGCACCTCTCCCCAACCGGGTGCACCTGAGGCTGGCGCGGGCTCGGGACGCGTGCGGAGCTCCGCGGGCGCGGCGGAGGCAGAGGCGCGCAGACTGCCACCTCCAGCCCGCGCCTGAGGGACAGCGCGCGCAGCGCTTCGGGGACCATTCTCCACGGCCGCCGCTCACGCCTGGTGGCGACCCCCGCGGCAGCTGCGGGCGGGCAGCCGTGCGCCCCCGGGCCGGGGATAGCCAGCCCGGCGGCTGCACCTCCCAGATGCCAGGGCCAGGGCGCCGGGCGGCCGCCAGCAGGAGGATGAAGGGCTCGGTGGGAGGAAGGAGAGAAAAGCTACAGGGGGCGCCGAAAGCTCAGCCCAGCCATGGTAAGTTGAGCGCAGAAGAGATGTCTCTGCTGGGGTGGTGGAGTTGGCTGGGGTGCCAGGCGCGGCGCTGGGGTTGCGCCCCTGCCGGGTGCGAGACGCACCGAATGGGCATTTACAAGGTCCGGACCCGGGACTTCCCTCTCCCGAGGACTCCACACCATGAGTCCGCACCCCTGCCTCTTCTGCTGGGCGCCCAGCAGAGCTGTTAGGTTGTGGGGGCCGGAGTGGAGAGCGCAGAGCTTGAGGGTCTCTGGACACCACGCGCTGCCGAGGACCAAGGGGCGGAGGAGGCAGCGGTGGAGAGGACAGGGTCAGCCTGGCTGTGGTCGCATTCGAGGGCTGGGCCACCAAGGATGGACGCCCTGCTACCTGTCTCCTATTGGGTGTGTGCGGGGCGCGCTCCCTCCTCGGGAAACCTGGCGAAGTTGTTGGGATAAGAAAGCACAGTGGTGCCAGCTTTGTGGTTGTCTTTTCTTTTCTTCTTCTTCCTCTTTTTTTTATTTTATTTTTTTAAATCTCTCCTCGGGATGCTCATGATTTTTTGAAGGCAGCGTGAGAAATTACTGAGTTATAAGAAACCTTACAGGGGAATCATGTAGGGTGGGGTTGGAAGGCTAAGGTTAAACTAGTCACCCTGAATCTGATCACCGTCCTGGGCCGGAGTACCGAGTTGCGAGAGAGAGCCGAAGTCACCTTGTGACTTCTTGCATTTTGGGAGAAGTTTTATTGTGGGTGCGAACTGGGGTCAGAGGAAACCTGCCACCCCACTGTGTTGTCACCCCTTGTGAAATGCTCAATTCCGCTGACAATTCAGACTTCATATAATGTATTTCTGGAGGCTGTGTTTAAGTCTGGTTTAGCCTGAGCTGTGGCTAAAGTAAGAGTGATGTGCTGTTCCCGAGTGTTTGAACATCTCCAAATTCTGGAACCTTGAGCTGACTTCGAAATTACCCTTCATTCTGTAGTTGTAACCAGAGGACCCTCCAGCTGGCACTTTTCTATGACATTCCTGTGGTGCTTTCTAGGGATGTGAGGGGGAAATTTCTCTCTCTTCTCTTGAGGCTATTTGCTAGTTGGTCTGTTAAATGTGCCTTTCCTGAATCCACTCAGTTCTGGTTCACCATGTTCCCTGAAATCAAGTGGAAAGGTGTGTCTCCCTCCGGGTTTTCATGCCACCCTTGTGCTGTACTGGGTAATTCAGTGACTATACTCTGGTCTCCAAGCCTGAAAGGCAAATATGGGTCATTTCAAATTATGTAGATTGATGCAGCACAGCGTGTCTGGAGTTTGCTGCAATTTCTTCACATTTCCTTCCAGATGTTCCTGAGAAATTAACTTGAGCCCTCTCTTCATGGAGCTAAAATATAGACTGGGGGAATGGGCAAACATCTTGAGTTAATGTATTATCTTAGATTTAAGTAAATGAGGTTCTGGAAGCTCTCTGTGTTAGAAGAAAGAGATCTAAGCCAAAATGTAGGACTTTGGGACTATTTTTGCTCTATGACAAAGTGGCTGAAGGACGTTTTGGATCATTTAATCATGGTAACATTAACAACAACAAAACAGCATCGTCTAACATTTGTTTCCCACTCACTGTGCACCGAGCAGTGTGTTAAGGGCTTTGCAGCCCCTATCAATGCATAGCAGCCCCAAGAAAGCAGCATTGTTACCATCTCCATTTTGTGGATAAGGAAAGGGAGCCTTAGAGATGTTAAATTTGAGAAAGTTCCAGAGTTGGTGTTTTGGAACCCAAGATTGCTGGACTCTGAAATCAGTTCCATTAACCACTGTACAACCTCTTTGAGCCTCACTTGAAAAGTGGAAGGCTGACCTCTCTAAGTTCTAAATCTCATGAAAAATTAGTATGGTGATGACAATATCATAGACTGATTCATCTACAACTATTTCAGATGTTGAATGCGACAGAAAAGTGGACCCTGAGACTTGAAATCAAGTGAAAATTGTGTGGCATTTATGTAATTCGGCCTGCCAGCCCTATAGACGGCTAAATGCTGAGGTCTTGGTGTTCCTCTTGACGTTGTTCCTTCCTTGAGCTCCTTTATTGTAAATCGATAGTATTATATTGTAGCCTTTCTCTTAACAATGTGTGATTTGTAACATCAAACGTGCCAGGTGATAACATCACATTTGTATGGCTCTGTCGAGTTATCCCGAGGTCTACCTGGACACTCTCATATTTCAGCCAGCTTGTAATTCTCCGATCCTAACAGAATGTGGAAGTTCTATTGAGAGATAATACTAGCAGCTTGTTTTAAAATTTCCTTTTTATTTTGAATGGTATTTTCAAAATAATTATACCTCCTGCTGTGATTTGCCATTTACTAGGTGCATCAAAAGTTTAATAATGAAAAATGTTTGCAATTCAATGAAACATGGGGTTTCATCTACAATAACAATTCCAGCTAAAAGATTCACATCTAATTTAGAGCTTATTTTATCTGAAATTTAATTAAGATGTTGCATTTCTCATTGCGGAGTGTGTGTAGGTAGCTGAGTACACATCTTCCTTTATTTTCTTGTAATCTCCAACTTTATGAATTTATTACTCATGAATTCTTCAGATAAGTTATGTTGGTACCTGTCTAAAGATTTTGAGGTTTTAAAACTAAGAGCAAGAATGGCAGATAGGATGTATTTGTCATATTTCTTTACAAGCTGTAATTATGCTTGTTTTGGGAATAGTGATCTATTTTATGTCACAGGTCTGCACCTGAATGGAATTATCAAATAAAAAGCATATAAATCCATTGGGACACTAATGATATTAATATCCCAGATGTGAGAGCAGCTTTGGGAAATAGAGAATTTTTGAGAAGTTAAAAATATTTTACCATGTTTCATTATACTTGCATGGTATATTATTGTTTTCAAATAAAATCACATTTCCCTGCCCAATTAAACTAATGTTGTTGCTGTGAATTCTTTTTATTTTCTTATTTATTTTATTTTTATTTTACTTTTTTGCCCTGGAAGATTTGCCCCAAGCTAACGTCTGTGCCAATCTTCCTCTATTTTGTATGTGGGTCGCCACCACAGCATGGCCCCCAAGGAGTGGTGTAGGTCTGCACCTGGGAACTGAACCTGGGCCATCTCTTAAGTGGAGCACACCGAACTTAACCACTAGGCAACAGGGCTAGTCTTGAATTCTCTTTTTAGAGTTAAATTGTGTTTTCAAGTAGTAAGTTAACATTGCATGAAATATAAATTTCTGTCTTTTCTTTTGATGTAGTTGAAGTCCTAAAAACAATGTGTTTTGCCTACCAGAAACAATACGTTTTTGAGTATGTAAGCGTTTTAGCAGAAGTATAAAAATAGCGTAGGAATAACTTGCCTAGAGGTTTTGTTTATCTTTTGGAAGTGGATAATGAAGTTGTTATAGTGGTTACTACATTTAACCTTAGTAGTAAAGTATTGAAACTAATTATAAATTTGAATTGAGTTGCAAAATATTTTGTGACAATGAGAGTCTTGTAAATGGCTTAGCCTTATAATCACATGAACATATGTTCTACTGTATTTTACAAATTTTTAAGCTCCATATTTGCACAATAGAACTAATAGTTTGTCTCATTTTATTTCATGATTGGAACGACCAGATCTCTGAAAAGTGATTTTAACTCTATAGACCATTGAGTCACATTGATATCACAGATTGAAGAAACTAATATTGGGGAAGGATGTGTAATTTTGAATGTTTCAAGAGTTTAGAACTCAAGGTGGATGACACTTCTCAGTTTTTTGACAAGGGCTCTAGAGTGAGAGTTTGAATAAAATAAAGCCTGTGGGTTGAAAGTCAAGCAAGCACTTAAATAGCCTCTTAGGAAAGCTAGAGCCGCTCAAGTAGGGTCCATGCCTAAAATTCGTTAGTGTAGTTAATCTTTTGAACAAGTGGATAACACATTGGAGATTATATTTAAAATTCAAGTACATTAAAAGTGTGTTAATTTATATCTTCTAGTGCTTGCTAAAATTAGCAATAACTCCTCTTTCTGAAATGACACAGTCTTAACCTTTAAAAAAAAAGAATTGCGATGAGAGAGAAGTTTCACAATGTCGAGAGACAGAGATCAATCAAATTCCTTCATAACGTCTTTAGCTCATTTTAGATGTGGTTTTAATCATATCCAAATAATTCTGTACCACTTTTAATATTTTTCCAAGATTGAGGATGGGTTCCGAAGAGTATCTTACTCCTAACCTACAGATGAGTAAGTAAAGAATGTTAGAACACAGTTCTAGAATGAGATAGGGACCACTAGACCATTTAATGACTTTATTACTTTGCCTATAGTGTCATCCTATCAAATGCTTAATTTTTTGCTTTATTTGGAACACAAAGGGGCTCTTCTTCCTGATGTTTATGGAATTACATCTTCCTAAACGAGCAAGTATGCAGCATTCCTAAAAAGGTCTTTTAAATGAGAGATTTGCAGTAGAGGGGAGTTCTTCCTCTTCTTCCATGCAGTTATGTAGCCCATCTGCTGATCTGGGCTTGTCTTGATTACCCATTAGACCTGTCTGTCTCCATGAGAAGAAAAAATGCTATTACGGTGCAGTGAGGGAGGTCCATTTGAGGATTTTCCTAAGGGTTTCTCATAACTTGGTGTCAGACGTTCTTTGTGAAGTTTTTTCATGATCTTGTCATGTGTTCTGTTTTTAAGTCTAAAGAGTTATTCACTGCTGTTTTTATAATGTGTTATTAAAAATTATTAGAGATTTCTTTCATTTACCCTCAACTGAAGTGAAATAAAAATCAATGAAATGTTTCTATAGTGTCTTTACTATTACTTGAACAGAGGAATACACATGAAGCTCCGGAAGGCATCCTGAAAAATCTAGATTTTAACACTGCATTTTGTAGAGGACAACTTCCAGGAGTTAGTCTCAGTGTATCAAATCTATCCGGGTCACCTAGAATTTAAGGAATAGAAGTTGTAGGTACTGGATTGAGTTCTCAGGTGGTTATAAATTTTACATTCGTAGTAAAATTTGACGTTACAGTCATAGAGACAAAATAGTCATTTAACATGGTGTAGCATTTAAGATCTAGAATGCCTGGGTTTGCGTCCTTAGAGTACAAGCTGTGAGTATTTAGTCAACTTATGGTACATCTCTTTGCCTCAGTGTCCTCGTCTATAAAATGGTGATAATAAATAACTTATAAGTTTATTGAAGACTCAATCAGATGATACATGTGAAGTGCTTCAGATAGCATAAGTACAAAGAGAGTACACCATAGATGTTAGCTATTTTTAAGTGTATTAGTTTTCTGTGGCTACGGAAACAAATTACCCCAAACTTGGGGGCTTGAAACAGCAGGAATGCGTTCTCTAAGTTCTGAAGGTCAGAAGTCTGGAATCAGCCCCAGAGGGCCGAGATCAAGCTGTCAGCAGCGCTGTGCTCCCTCAGGAGGCTGGAGGGGAGAATCTGAGCCTTGCCTCTTTCAGCTTCAGGAGGCTGTTGGTGTTCCTTGGTTTGTGGTGGCATCACTCCCATCTCTGCCTTTGTCTTCCCTTTGCCTTCTCCTCCATGAGTCTACTGTCTCTCTGCTTTTCTTTTCTAAGGATATTTGTGATTGTGTTTAGGGTCTCTCCTGATAATCCACGATAATCTCCCATTTTAGATCCTTTATTTAATCACACCTACAAAGACTCTTTTCAGGGATTTACAGGTTCCAGAGATTAGGATCTGATGAATTGTGGGTGTGTGTACACATTATTTTGCCTACTCCAATCATCATCCTCGTATTTTTCTACTGTGTTAAATGTATGAAAAGATAGCAGAACCAGCATAACTAAATTGCGGGAAATGCAGAAAGGACCAGAAATTTCATGTATTTTTAAAGTACATTGTCTTGAGTTATGTTCAAATTTTGACGAGATTTTGGATCAAAGGCTTCAGGGCAATTAATTATTTTCTTTCACTTCACTTTAACAAAAGCAGTCAATAAATATTTGATGAGTGATTACTATGTGCTTATAGAGCGCTAGTGCTGGGAATATCATCATTGACAGGAACCTGGGCTCTTGGAGTGTCTAGTGTATAAATAATAGCATGAGTCTAGACAACTACTAACTTGTAACAAGCACTTTTATTGAATATAGTTGACTCCTTATGTTTAAACTCAAAATTTTAGGAGCAAAGGATTCCTATTTAACTCACTTTAGAGAAAAAGAACTGAGACAAGGAATATACAGCTAGGAAGAGACAACTTTTGAACTCTCTTCCTTCTGGTTACACTATACACACCTTGGAATAAAATGAAGAATCAGGAGCAAATTTAACAAAATAAATAAAAACAAATTCTTAGAAAGATAAACAGAATTTCATCAACCACTTAATGTAGTTAATTAGAAATATCAACTAATAAGATGTTCTGGTTCACTCGACTTGGTTTAACTGAAAAGTTAAGAACCTTTCTTTGGAATTCTTGTTTATTTTTTTACAGATTTTTCTAAAAGGCATTAGTCTATTTTCTGGCCTTTGTGATTAGACATTTTATTTAATTATTTATTCTTTACTTGTTTTGAACTTTTAATGGTGGTAAAATACACATAACAGAAATTTACCATCTTAACCCTTTTTAAGTGTGCAGTTCAGTGGTTTTAGGTACATTCATACAGTTGTGGAACCATCGCCGTCATCCATCTCCAAAACTCTTTCTTCTTGCAAAACTAAAGTTCTGTATACATTAAACAATAACTCTCCACCCCTTTCCCCCCGACCCCTGACAGCTACCATTCTACTTTCTCTCTCTGACTTTAACTACTCTAAGAATCTCACATAAGTGAAGTCATTCAATATTTGTCTTTGTGTGAATGGCTTATTTCACTTAAGCATAGTATATCCTCAAGGTTCATCCATGTTGTAGCATATGCCAGAATTTCCTTCCTTTTAAGGAAAGAAATATTCCATTGTATGTATATCCTACATTTTGCTTATCTATTCATCCATTGATGGACACTTACTTGGGTTGCTTTCAAATGTTTCCTAATGTAATGCTGCTGTGAACATGGGTGTAAAAACATCTCCTTGAGACTGCTTTCAGTCCTTTTGGAGTATACCCAGAAGTGGAATTGCTGGATCATATGGTCATTCTATTTTTAATTTTTGGAGGAACCACCATAATGTTTTCCTCAGTGGCTATACTGTTTTACATTTCCATCAACAGTACACAAGGGTTCCAACTTCTCCAGTCCACACCAACACTCATTTTCTGTTTTGTTGTTTTATAGTAAGCATCCTAATGAGTGTGAGGTGGTATCGCACCATAGTTTTGATTTGTATTTCCGTAATGATTAATGTGTTGAACATCTTTTCATGTGCTTGTTGATCATTTGTATATCTTCTGTGGAGAAATATCTGTTCAAGTCCTTTGTGCATTTTTGAATTGGGTTGTTTGGCTTTTTTGTTTGTTGAGTTTTAGGAATTCTCTATATACTCTTGGTCTTAATCCCTTATTAGGTGTGTGATTTGGGAATATTTTCTTCCATTCGGGGGTTGCCTTTTTATTCTGTTAATAGTGTCTTTTGATGCACAAATTTTTAAAATTTTCAAAAAGTCCAATTTGTCTGTTTATTTCTTACGTTGCCTGTGCCTTTTGTGTTATATCTAAGAAATCAGTGCCTATTCTTTACCTTTTTTAGTAATGGGTTTAAGATGTTTTAAAAACAATGTGAAATATCACTAAATTAAATTTAAAAAATAAGGGACTAGAATGAGAATGAATATACTACAATTACAGACTAAAATATGAATAATCTCACAAATGTAATGTTGCCCAACAAAAGTCTGAAAGCCCAAAAAACATGAGTCCATTTACGTAAAGTTCAAAATTAAGCAAAGCTAACTCATGAACACATCATGGTTATGGGTTAGGGATGGGGCACGGTGCTGAAAATATTCTGTTTCCGGGTCTGGGTGTTGATTATATGGGTCTATTCACTTGTAAAAATACATTAAATTGTGCATGTGATTTATGCACTTCTCTGTATTTGAATTATACTTCAAAAAAGCTGCAAAACAGTTAATCATTGAGAAACACATTACAAAGAGAAATTTCCTTAAGAGTAGGAAAGACGTATAAAGAAATACTCTAACCTGTGTTCTTAGGGAGTATCCATCCAGAGGACTTGGTCCATAAATTTGGCCCTGAGTTTTTAAACAACTATCAGATCTGTAGAAGCAGATGTCATCAGAACTCCATTGTTCAGAAGAAAAAAAAAACATTCCTGGCACTGAGACTGGAGAGAATTTTTCCCATGAGTCTTCGAGAAGAGGAAACTGAACGGTCGGTTCAATGAGCAACATCCTTGTTAATGTAGCAGAGACTTTCATAGGAATCTCTCTTACAAAGTACAGAGCAGAGCAGTTACTGGGATGTTTTCTGGTCTGGCTTAACTTCAAGCATTTCAAAGTTTCTAGAAGGATGGGAAGGCTATGTACCCTGTAGACAATGCTTTATAAACTTTTCTCCCTCTAGTGACGCTTTTGGCCATGGTTGTGTGGCAGTGAGCTTCAGTCCACTTACTTTGACAAATTCTGAGGGCTGACATTCTTTGTGATGAGTTGAAAGCTGGAGTCAACTTGACTCTTGGGGAACCTGGGAAAGTGGATACCTTCCAGAAATGATAGGGATATCTCTGAAGTAGAAGCAAGATCCATATTTACCTTAAGAATAAGCAGGGTACAGTGAACTAAGTTGGATTTTCCTTGATAATTCAATTCTTCATAGGTCTCCCTGAGCATCAATAATCTAGATGATAATAGATATAATCCCATAGAAAATAAACTCGTTATGGCAGGGACTATGTTTTATTAACCTTTCTACCTCCTGCAATGCTTATGAGTGCCTTAAACAAAGTAGGTGTACCAAAACATTTGTCTAATGAATAAATAATTAAATTCTACTATGTGATAAACACAGAATTGGTAGAATATTGAACTACATAACGATCAGAATCTGAAGATATTCTGAAAATTGCCTTAAAAACAGCATAATAATCTATCAGATTTTGATATACCTTGTCGTTTGCTGTCTCCTGGATAAAGTAGACACAGCTCAATTACTGGTTAATTGATGGCTTGTAGTAGGTCAAGTAAAGATATCTGGTACCTCATAAAGAAGAGTTTAACCTTAGGAAATTGCTTTCAAAATACCATTTTTTAGTTTCTATGAACTTTCATGAGCGCTTTGTATTTGTAAGAATTCCTTGGTAATTAGTGGTATAATTCTTATTTATTAATAATAAATTATGCCTGATGACAATGTATACTTCTTTGAGTCTTCATAAATAAAAAAGTAGTACAAGTTAATCTGAAGAGATGATACTGGGAAAATAGAACATGTTTTCTCTTTTTAGATCATAAATTAGAATGTGTCTTCTTAATTTAATTTTCAGAAGTTGAAAAGAAACTACTCAGAATTCTGAGGAAGTCAGAAGAATTTCTTTCTTAGAAGGTTGCTTTAATAAGAGTAAAAGTTTCCCTAGTTAAGATTTTTTAGCATGCATTAGAAAATTTGAGAAAAAATTAAGTAATATTCAGTATAAAAAAGGCTACCATTACAAATGATAAAATTCGCATTTCTGTGTCCATTTAGAGCAAAACTGTTTTCATATTTCCTACTAATGCACATACTAAAATCTTATATTGAAATAGTATTTCACAGGATACAAAAATGACATCTGCAATTTATTTGTTTCTTCCCACACATTGTGTGACTAGGTGTTACCATTAGCTACATTTACATTTTTTACTTTTTAAGGTAAGACAACAAAAGTAAGAAAGGTCTACTGATTTTGCAAGGCCAAGTAACTTGTAGGCAGTAAAGTTGAATCATGAACCAGCCACGTCTGACTCAAAGCTGATGTTCTCTCTGTTACCCTGGATAGTTTCCTTTTCTTTCCATATATGCAGGGAAATAGCTTCATATTTGATTATGATATTCTTGTGGATTTACAGAGGGACGATGATAGTGTATGAATGGAATAGAGATGAGAACAATCAATAAATGACAGTATTAAGGGAGCACTAATGAAACTTTAATTTGAAAATTGTTCTGGAATGCACTCCAAGATAGTCTTTATAACCATACTCAGATTTGATGTGAAGATAAATTAATTTCATGCAAATGCTAAACTGACTTTAACAGTTATTTTATATACCTTGATGTGGTCCTTAAGGAAAATTGTCAGGACCATTAATAAGTTTCTAAATTGATTAGGCTAATTTGGTACTCCAAAAGGCATCTTCCTATAAATTAATGCTGCCTATTACATTCTGATTAGAGCAAATTGCTTGCTTTCCATGCCCAAGTTTGAAAGTTTCCAGTCTCTGCATTTTTGTACTTTCCCAGTTGCTGGCTTTCCGTTTTCTCCTGCCACATCAGAACAATGAATCATCTTGTCCATTAGCTGAGTTTGGAAATTCTGTGTTATTCAATGAATTTTTTTTACCTCATCCCTTTGATTATTTGAAACCTGGAACTTAACTACTTTCCCAAATGTGTTTGTGATGCAATCTCAACTAGTTTTCTTTTGAACAGCAAAAGGCTGCTATATTTTTTTCATTCTTATAAATCAAATGGAATATTTTAATAATCGGCATTGTGTGTTTCAGAATAATAAAAGGTTTAAGGTAATAATAGCTAGTGATCTCTAGAGGGGGAGTGTAATCAAATAATATTAGAAGGCTCTCAACGTTTATAACCTGAAGAAAACAGAAATGTGCCAACTGAGTGATCACCCTGATTATCAGAGCCTCATAGGAATACACAGTTATTCATTTCTATTTCATGAATTTCCACTAAAGGAGAGTCAAGACATTAAAGTTGAAGCCTTGTTTCTTTGTTTCTAGCAGTTAAAGCATAAGGTGAACAGAGGGACACACAGTGAGACAACGTATGCCAACACAACGTGCCTCTCGTGCCCCCTACAGTGAGCAGGCATACAAGGTCATTGATATTTGTTCCATTTTGAAAGAATTTTTAAGATTTCATGTCACTGCTTTGTCATCAAGAGAAACAGCAATGAATCTTGGAAGTATACTCTTACTGAGGTGTCAATAAACAGAGTCTAATAAATGATGATGGTAATAAATTATTGAAATTTGGTTGACTGTCATAATATGTATAAAGAACATAGTGAAGTATGTCCTGTAGGATACTCCCAAGCTTTGTGCAATACTTAATGTTTCTGGAACTAGAGTTGTGGTACTGATCCCATGAATATGGCTGTGTGTGTATGGGCATGTAACGTGTGTCTGCAAACTAAAGTAGTTTGGAAGTCATTAAGACGTTAGTTTGGGGCTGGCTTGGCATCCTTTAGTGGAAAATCATAAAACTAGTTTGGTCTAAAAGAATAAGATTGCCAGGCACATGTTTTAAAGAAAGAAATCATGCTCTTTCAATAATCTTGCAAAGGTTTATTTAACTCTTGCTTTATTATTTCCTGAGATTTTTTGGAAAATGAAGCAAGTTGTAAGAGTTCAACTGTGAATACTTTCCAAGATAACATTGGAAATGTCCCCAAAGAGGATATTGTCAAAGCTAGTCAGGTGGCTGTGACTTTAATAATGAGCATGATCCCAGCATCTGTTGTGTCATGTTGTTTGCAGCTCTTCTTTCACCTTCCATTCAAGTGAAAAATTGATCCCATAAACAATTTTGAGAACTTAACTGTACATTAAAAATGTTTATTGAACATTATGCTGCCTTTAATACGTATATCTAGTTCTCTCCTATAACCTATGTAAACATATGCCCAAGAACAATAAATGATATTATGTATTCATTTGTTTATATATGATTCACAACTAGTTTCCTTACCAATGAGAGATTTACTGTCTCTATAGGGCATCATTTCCCATCCTTTGTGCTGGCATGCCCGTTGTCATCTCAAAATGAGTTCATCATTTCACCTCTAAATTCAGCTCCACTTCTTAACTTGACTCTTTTTTTCCGTACCAACACTGTTTTCTCAGAGTTTAACTATTTTTGCACATTTAAACAGCAGATACCAATCTTGACTTACAATGATTTATAATGATTGCCTTGTTATCATCATACATTAATAATCATAGGGAACCTTAAAGGGTCTTAAAGTTAGTATCATTACATTTCTTTTTGAGATCTCACTGTTACTGAGAATAAGACTACATTCCATCAATAGGCCCAAGGTAGCAGAACATCTGTATATATTCAGGGAAGATTTAGCTTCCTTTTCGAGCAAAATGCAAAAGCTGTCGATTTAATTTTCCTTCTTTAAAAAGCTAATACCAGCTCATTTTTAAGGAGGTATTAGAGTCTACAAAAGACAGCAAAATGTCTTGGAATTTGCATAATAATATTTCTGTATATATTTTAAGCTAGTTAAATCAATTCCAGCCTCCTAGCATTACCTGATGATAGTAGATTTAAAATGGCTACCAAGAGGTCCAGCCCAGTGGCACAGCGGTTAAGTTTGCACATTCTGCTTCTTGGCTGCTCGGGGTTCGTCGGTTCCGATCCCGTGTGTGGACAATGGCACCATTTGGCAAAAAGCCATGCTGTGGTAGGTGTCCCACATATAAAGTAGAGGAAGTTGGGCATGGATGTTAGCTCAGGGCCAGTCTTCCTCAATTAAAAAAGCGGGATTGGCAGTAGTTAGCTCAGGGCTAATCTTCCTCAAAAAACCAAAACAAACAAAAAATGGCCACTGAGAGAAGTCATTCCACAATTACATGTTTATTTTCTTCCCAATAATTAAGTCAAAATGGTCAAACAGTTTTAGATTTTTTTTTGTACAGGGACTCAAAGCATCACATTTTTTTGCTGGGTGTCAGAAAGGGATCATCTGCTTGCGTTTCCTGGGTTCTGGGCCTGGATGTTCTGGGCCAGATGGTTTGTAAGTATTATGATATTGAGTCACAAAATCATATAGATTGTTATAATAACTGTGGCGATGAGTGCTTGCTTTTGCCATTTAAAATTTCAGCTCCAACTGGACATCCATTCTCAGGGCTGCCAAGTCATTCTTCTACTCCCCGGTGGCTGCCTTCCTATAAAGGCCATTCGAAACTTTGTCCAGCATTTCAAGCCCTTGTCTAATGCCTACTATTATATTGAGAATATTATCTGGTTTCTGCTTCTCAGATGAAATAAAGACCATTACACAGGCACATCTTCAAATTTTCTTTCTTTCATTGCCAGTCACATCTTTATTTATAACCATCCTGATTCACGTCTCTATCTCAAAAGGATTGCTGTCCCAAAGCCCGCTTACCTATTTTATGATCCCACTTCCTCCCATGCCTCCTAAACATTTCGTCAGTTACTCATCCTGTCTCTTAAAACTTCACTCTCTCCTTCCATCTGCTCCCTCTCCAGACCTGCTATAGTTTCCTTTCTGAATAGAATAACTTCCTTTATCTGCTGTCCTAAATCTCTCCTTGGAATCATTGTCAAACTTTTGGAAAGGGCAGTCTCCATGCTTTTCCATCATTGCCTCACCTCAATTTGTCATACTTTTGAGACACTTTGCAATGATTACACATGAACTTTATGTCAAATCCAAAGGTCTCTTTTCAATATTACTTCTTCTTGAACATGCTGAAATATTTACTACTGCTGACTGTCCTTGTTTTTCATTCAACAAATACTTACTGAGAGCTCGGTACTGCATGAGGTACAAATCCTGGATAAGACTCAACATTTTCTTTCTAGGAACTCAAAGTTAACTGGGAAAGGAGGAAATAAACAATTAAAATAGAGCATATCAAATGCTTGTAGTGATTAGATCTGTTCACTAATACGTTTTATTTTCCTCTTTCCTGTCACCTGGAAGGATTGCGATTCCTCACCCCCGGAAGTAAAGTTATCACATGTTATTTGCTGTGACCAAGAAAATGTGAATGCAAATGATGTATCACTTTCTGACAGAAGACTTTAAAAACTGGTGTGTGATTTGTCAGTTTCCTTTACCTGTGCAGAGACCATTAATGTTTCAGATGGTGGAAGCTTATTCAATAGCTTGTGACCCTGAGTGAGGATAACTCAAAACAGAAGACCTGCTGACCTGTGATAAATGTGTTGTGTGAGAAAGAAGTAAGTCTTTGTTAAGTCACTAAGATTTTAGGATTTTGTTACTGCAGCATATCCTAGCGTATCCTGACTGATTCAGTGCTTTATAGAAACATATATAAAGTACTGTGAAAATATAACCTTGCTCTCTCAAACATTTATATCGGCACTTACAAGCTTCCTACCAGACTTTTTAAACTGGATGTTCCAAAGTCACCATTAACTCACCATATTAGAAAGAAAATTTTTTTAAAATGTGAAAGTAATTGCTAGGCAATAAGTGGTTGAATTTAGCTGTCTTGCATCAAACTGAAAGGTAGTAGAGGGTCTTTGAAAACATCAGTTAACAACCAACCACATGCTTTTCTTAACATACTTGTTATTGTAGTTTAAGCCTCCACTGGAGTTTGTATTTCTTGAAACTTAAAAACATTTAAAGTTCGCTTAGAGATTTGGGCATAATGATATGGTTTGGTCTATTTTTCTTCCTATCTGAAAGCTTCATTGTGTTAAGACTGGAAAAGTACTATGTAATTATGTGTGTGAACTTCTTGATAATCTCAATGATGGAGTTTTCTTTTTATGTGCTAATGCTTGTTCCTGCACTTTTCACATAATTAATATGCTCACAATAATATAGGCCTTATTATTACTTGCTATCTCATTTCCTATACATACTGGAGAGAGGGCATTGTCTGGATAGGAAATGTTTTGCTCGCTTAATGGTAGACTCTAATTTTCTTACCACTCTAACCTGTCCTTCTTGATACTTTATATCATCTTTTCCTCTCCTTTAAATATCTCACCAAAGACTTACTTTGTAATATGGCCAATTATATACAATTGAGGATAACTTTGAAGGAACGAAACTCAGAAATATCCCTTTGGAATGGCCTTATTTTTGATTTATGCTCGTATATATCTTATATTTCTCTATCTCCATCTCTTAAGAAATTAAACTGTAACAATCTCCAATCTAGCTATCTATCTAATCTATCTAATTTTGACACTTGCAACCATATCTTTACATTTCCTTGAAGTCTTAGCTTAAGGATAATCAGTTGGGAAACAGAATTCTAGCATAGAAGGCCTGCTAGTATCTCATTAAGACAGGAGTTTCCGCGGCCATGAGGAAAGGATACCAGTGTATTTGGCCTCTTTTTTCTTCGCCTCCTCGCCTCACTTCTCTTAGGTTTGCCCTCCCTGTCTGCTGCCCCACATCCTATGTAAAACTCTTTAAGAAATAAAGTGATACAAAAAGAAAAATCACACAAATGCTCACACCAATAATATACGTAAAATTTTACATTCCATATGCATCAAATGTACCTCCTGTGCAGTTTGCTGTTTCATGTATGGAACATTTTACAAATGATCAATAATAAAGCAAAACAGGGTGTCTGTGATGTATAAACACAGATACTTTGGTTATATAGTATTTGCATTGTTTTGTCTCCTAATTTCTACCTCCAGCTAATCACTGGAACCCAAAGTAATTAAATCTCAAGCTGCTTAAAACATGTACATGTTCTCACACAGTCACATATACGTATATGAATTAAGAATTCTTAATATTCCACATGTTTTTTATGTGTTTGGAAAGAAGTTGGATGTATTTGCAACTTAGATGCAAAAAACAGAAATAATTCTTAAAGGATGCTGTAGGAATTTACTGAATGTGTTTGTTGTAATATAGTTTGTCACATATTGTAGCTTCCATACTTCGTGATTTGGAAATATATTATTCTTTGTCAACAGGCTCTATAGTTAAATTTGTGATATGGTTGTATATTGTGTATGCTAAAAGTCCTTTATTTGTTCCTGGAGTGGAGGACAAAGAATATTCTGTTACACTTTACAGATGATTCAAAGTCATAATACCTTTTAGCTTGCTTCATATTTGATTATGATATTCTTGTGGGTTTTAAAAAAATTTTCTTGGAGATTTTCTTTCTTTCTTTTAGTAGAGGATCTTTATCTTCATCATCTTGCTAACACTGTCCAGCTTCCTTTTAATTTCTTGGAGTCCACTCAAGTTTCTTTCTGTAAGTTTTTGTGAAGCTCACTGACTTCTCGCTCTCAGTTGCTCTCAAGGTCTCTTAAACAGCTGCCACTCTTTTTATCTCATTTTTGCACACTTCTATTTTCTACTATTTCTTATATCCTACATCATGATTTTCGTGTATCTTACTGTCATTTTACTGGAATACATAACAAGTAACTATGTTAGAAAGGATGTGTGTGATCCTTTTTAAAGTAAAAACTTTAAAAGTATGTATGTCATTTGATATAACAAACAGACACATGGGAATTTCTCCTCAAATACATTTATTTGATGAAAATATTATAATATCTGTAAAGACTTAATGATAAGTTCATAGTTGCAATGGTTTTTTGCAAGGTAATAGAGACTATATAAAGGACCTAAAAATACATTCTAGCAACAGGATGGATACATGAAGTAGCCAAAATACATCTATTGACATTGAATTGCACTAGCTACACTGTAAGTAAATAAAAGGAATCATAATCAATGTAGGTTCTAATTTCGATTCAATTTCATAGTTGTATGTGTATAATAAAGGGCCTTGACAGTGCTGTTCAGAACTATCTGTGATAAGGGTAATGTTCTATATTTGTTTTGTCTAATATGGTAGTCACCCGTGGCAGCCGAGCATTTGAAGTGTTGTTAGTGCTACTGAGGAACTGAGGATTTAGTTTTGTTTAATTTAAATTAAATAGCCATAACACCATATTGGACAGTACAGGTATCGAAGACTACTATATTCCAAGGTGTTAATGGTGATTGTTTCTAGTAGGGAGACATTGATTATAGGTTTTTCTTACATTTTTGTTCTCTTCTCCATTTTTTTTTTTTTGTTGTTGTTGAGGAATGCTAGCCCTGAGCTAACATTTGCCACCAATCCTCCTCTTGTTTTTTTGCCAAGGAAGATTGGCCCTGAGATGACATCCGTGCCCATCTTCCTCTGCTTTATATGTGGGATGCCTGCCACAGCCTGGCTTGATAAGCAGTGCATAGGTCCGCTCCAATGATCCGAACCAGCAATCTCTGGGCCACCAAAGCGGAACATGCAAACTTAACCACTGTGCCACTGGGCTTGCCCCTCATCTATATTTTTTAAATTAAATTTATGATAAAACCAATAAAGGAAGGTTTATTTTGAAGAAAACATGCCGATAGATATTGTCATACTATCAAAACCATGATATCTAAGTCATTATATAATGTTTTAATAATATATAAACAAATTATTCATTTCCTTCAGGTCAACATTTCTGTGATATTTCAGAAATAATTAATTTTTCATAGGGAATATACCTGTGTCTCTTGGATTAAGTTTGTGTTTCAAAGGACAGAAAAATAGTTTTAATAATAGCAACACTAACAGCCAACATTTATCAAGACTTACTGAGTGCCAGACACTGCTTTACATATGTTAACTCACTTAATCCTTACTGTATATATCTGAAATATGTACAAATACTTTCTCCATCTTATAGATGAAGAAACTGAGGCACAGAGAATTGAAGTAGGTTGCCTAGATTACTCAGCCAGAAAATACGGCAGTGGAGAGAGAGAATCTGGCTTTCAAACGCAGGCAATATAAAAGCCCTGTAATCAGCATAAATATATATTTTTCCATCCACATTCAGCAGAGAGGGTGCTACTGAGAAGCAGGGAGATCATTAGATGTAAACAGGGTTGTGCTTTGGCCAGTCAGGAAAGAAGATAAAGCAAGAAATAGGTAAGGGAGTTGAGAGTTCATGTGTGTTTGTGATTTAAATGATCGCCCATGGAATTTATATTGGACAAGATGAAAAATGAGAGCAAAAAAAGCGGAACACTAAAATGTGGTAGGAAGGGATAAAATTTGTTCCAGTCCTGTAGTGGAACATATGAGCAGGAGATGGTGATCAGAGCGAGATGTCTGAGACTTTGGAGGGGATTCACTTATTCGCATGGTTAAGGTCAGAGTACATGGGTGAGGTAGGACGGAGGGTAAGGTTGTTCCAAGTTAAAGGAGTGAAAGAACAAGGCTTTGGATGGGCCAACTACATGAGCGCAGTCATGACATATGACAGGAGCAATTTCTGAGAGAGTGCTAGTGGGCCAAGAGGTAAAATCTTGCAGTGCTTTGTGGATGACTGCAGCAAGGAAAAGGACTCAGATTCTAGAATTAGACTGAAATGTTATTATGGGAGCCTGTCACCTAATAGAAAAGGAGATTTTAACAGAAAATATTTGGTAGCAGTTCTTAGAAAACTATGTATGCCTCCAGATTTTTTACTGACTGAATGTTTGTGGAGTGAATGAATAACTCAGACTGTCTTACGATTTGATATTGCATACTTAAGACTTGAGACATTTGTACAAAAATCTTTAGTGACAGGAAAACATAGAGACCTGGATGTTGGCTGTGTCCCCATCAGGCCAAGATGAAGCCACTTCTATAAAAATGTGTTAGGAAATAATTATGTTTCAGGAATCAAAGATCCAAAGAAATCTTTTAATTGGAATCCAAGAATTTTAAGACGACTCTCCCATCTGGGCTGTGAATTACTCTTCTCACCTCAGAAAATGCAAACCTCAGTCTCATCACCTCATGCATAGGAAGAAGATTACGTGTCATTGTGAAAATGGGGCTCTGCTGACCTTACTGCGTACAAACTCTGACACAAACACTTTGCAGTACTTCAGTGAAATCTTCGCATGTACGTAATTGAACATGTTCATAGGCTTATTAGATGAGGGATAGAAGGAACTTTTATCATACCTTTTTTAATCAGAAAACTGGTAACTTTTGTCTTACTTTTCTCTTCGTCAGATTTTATTTTATATGTGCCAGGAAAAATAAGGCTCATAAATTCCCTGCTCTCCTGCCATTTGAAGTTATTGCCGACTTCTCAGCCTTGCAGGGAGGAAGAAGGTCTGTGATATCCTCTGTGCTGTGGAGTCATTCCTTTCTTGCCTCCATGTAAAGGTCTGTGGCTGGCTCAGAGAAGGAAACATGACACAGTCCTTTTATGTTGGCTGCATGAACAATATGAGGTAATGATACAAAATATATACAAAAGAAACCCCCACTTAAAGGTCAGTGAGAAGAGCACAAGCAATTCTTTTCTTTCTCTTCAAGTTGGTACCATTTTCATTCCATATTTGGGAGGAAAACCAGCTTAAATCTCCCACTCATACTTAATCTGATTTTTGAATCGCCTTTTTTCTTTTTTTTGTTGGTAGAGAGGGAAGCAACTTAGATCTTTGGACTATGAATTCCATGTTTGTACCATTACTTGCAATCTATGTTGAAGATGTGAGCTCATCTTAAATGTGCTTTGTGCTGATGGGTATTTATTTAGTCTTAAACTACTACTATTTTTCACTGTTGCCTTATTGGCATTGGATTTTCAGCTTACTCTCATCATATAGAGTTCTTGGACATATTTGTATTTGAAGCAACTTAGTTATCGCAAGTATACTACTCATCTCGCAGCATGGTATATAAAAATATGATTTGAATTTTTGAAATGTATTATCTAGGAAATGACTCAGAATACCTTGCAGCCAGTTTACCCAAGTGTTTTAGCAATTATACTTGTTAATTTTCAGTAATTATATTTCTTAAGTTTGAATATCCCTTGTCTTTGAACAAACTGTTCATTTCTGAAATATGGAATCTTCCAGAAAGTTCTAAAAAACAGGAGTCTAAGGACAAACCATAAGTGAACATTATATTGCTATGCTTTTCAGGGGATGATTTTGATAGAATCTCAGGGACTTCAGAATTTGCTATTTTTGTGGCAAACATAAACAATTCTGGCTACTTTGCATTCCTGTTTTATAACCGGGGTAGTTCGTTTATCAGGCTAATTACTTTTTTAAATTAAACTTTTTATTTTGAGATAACTGTAGCTACACATGCAGTTGTAAGAAATAAGGCTAATTACTTTTTGCTGATGTCAACATAGCCTTGTGGATAAGAGTACGGGCTGAGTCAGAGAGAAGCAGGTATAGTGAATCTGGTCTGATACGCGCTAGTTATGGAACCGTGTGCAGCCTCACTGAGGGCGAGTTTCCTCATCAATGAAATGTGAAAAATAATTTAGACCCCTCAGGATGATTTTAGTTGCATGCAGGGTGTAGAGCGCACCTGCCACTCATTAAGCAGTGATTATTATTAACAGTATCTTTAAAGTGTTGGGATGGATGCTGGGGTGTTTTTTGTTTTCTTTGGCCGCAGAACACATGTCCCACATGGCAAAACACAGTGGAAAATATCCGATATTTATGTATTCAAAATGGGTTCTCTTTCAAGAACTGGATCCATTCGGTAAAGAAAGTTACAATTGCCTACGGAAAAACTAAAACTATTTACCTTATTTATAAGATATATTATCTCTTCGAGTATTGTTACATGAGTATATGCTTATCTCCTCCACTGAATTACAAGTTTTATGAAGATAATGGCTAAATAGTATTTTGCACACGGTGTGTACTTGACAAACATTGAATGAAGGTTTTGCCATGGTTTACCAAGCCCAAATCAAGAGCTTACACAAATGGATTTGTCTTGGGCTAGTGCACTGAATGCTCATAGTTTGGACTTTGATTAATTATGGGGACTATTTTTCATAGTCAATATTTTATTAAGATATCATCCACACTTGGGCTGAAGGATGAGTACTTAAACACATGGGCAATGCCAATTGAAAGGGTCAGCTGCACAAAGAAATTTTTACTGAGATACTTCCCAACCATACACCTCTTTCTTTTTCTTTTTAAGAAATAATATTGAATTTCATGTGAGTAGAGACACAGTTATAAATGACAATTGACATAACATGTTAAGACAGTTGTGTTTTTTTCATAGTCTAACTCATGAGTAAGGAAAAATAATTTGCATATAAACAGCTTGGCTTAGTGTCATGGGTAAGCGGTATAGATGCCTCAGACATCCAGGTCTTGAGAATCATGAATTTATAGGAGAGGAGAGAACCTTAGTAAGTTCTATTGAACATTTTGTGGTTATATCCTGAGCAATTGAACTAAACTCAAGTGGATGCCCTTCAACTTGTAGCCAGGCTTTATTTCACATTTTACACAATTGCATTATTCTCTTTTTCACCCTTGTTTCTTAATCTTTTGCTTTTATCTTACATTGTTATGGGTGTTTATGTCTTACATTATTAATTGGTTAATGTCCTACTCTACAATTCAGAAAATTAAAAGAAAAATAATAGCAATACCAAGAAGTTTATAGAAGTTAGTTGTTCTCAATATGCTTTTGAATCTTCTTCATTTCATTCTCACAATAAGTGTGGTTGGACCCAGACTATAAATATTACATTGGAAACTCCATAAGAACTCAGATGTCTTCTTGATTTATGGTCCCATGCATTTATTGCTTCACCAATCTTTGATCATATATGGCTTCCATTTTTTAAGATGAAGGATGCCAGAAACAGTAAAACATTGAGTTTGATCCAAGAAATGTCAAATTTCAGAAAAGATATTTTACAAAATATGCACAATTTCATTATCTTGTTTATTTTTCATTCTTGAGAAGTAAATGCTCATTGCATGTAAGGTAAGAAAGGTGGATATCACCAGAGTACCACTAAAGAATTAAGAGATTTACTCCGACACTGCCACTAGAACTCATAACTTCTAGTTCCACCTTGAGCAGTCTTGCTACTAAATCACAAATCTTCAAAACGGATGCCCCTAATAACACTATTTATTCACGTTGGGACAGTGACTGTGGTGAATGGGTAACTCACATTGGAATGATCTAGGTTCAACTTGATGTTCTGCGGCTGCTGTGATTCAGCCAAACGAGCATTTGTTCATTCATACTTCGCAGACTCACTCCGTTGTTGAGGCATTTAATGTGTTTCAGGCTTTGTTCTAGGTGCTCTGCCTACTAAGATGAATAAATACTGTTTTCTACCCTTGAGAAGTCTACAATCTGGAGGAGGAGTCACAGACTTCTGAATTTTAACCAAATATTAACCTATAGGAAGACTAATGAGATGAGTAAGATAGTAAGATTGATTAATTGCTTGGGTCATGAATGTAACAATCAGAATTTGCTCTGGTTAGAGTCATTTGCTCTCAGATAACTACCAGAGTAAACAGCTTTATGTAGCTATGCCATTTAATGACACGCTTTGTCTACATGCCTGTATTAGTTTTCTAGGATTGCCATAACAAAGCACCATAGACTGGGTGGTGTAAACAACAGAAATTTATTTTCTCATGGTTCTAGAAACCGGAAGTCTGAGATCAAGGTGTCGGCAGGGTTTGTTTCTTTGGGGCCTCTTTTCCTGGCTTGTAGATGTCAGTCCTGTGTCTTCACATGGTCTTTCCTCTGTCTGTGTCCTAACTTCCTCTTCTTATAAGGACACTGGTAATATTGGATTAGGGTCCACCCTAATGACCTCATTTGAATGTAACTACCTCTTTAAAGACTGTTTCTCCTATTATAGTCAGATTCAGAGGCCATGGGGGTTAAGACTTAAATGTGTGAATTTTAGGAAGACATAACAGCCCATAACAATGCCTTTTTAACAATGGGCATATATATATATATATATTTTTTTTTTAATAAATTCGTTAAACAACTAGTTGCCTGTTTTCTCCTATTAATGTAGGCTCCGTGAAAGACATTTTCCAGATAAAGAACATATCACATGTTATTAATGCTCTAAGCGTAGACCTTATTTGGGTTCTATACATGCTGCTGTTGTCACAGAATTGCAGAAATGGAGGTACTACAATTTCCTCTGGAATTTATTCATATTTTAGGTGAAATGAGACACAGCAATCACATTGAAGGCAAGCTCTAGATATTGTACATTCCATTTTATCATTTATTTATTTGAATGGTGGGTGAGTTTGTAAAATTTATTAGAGTGGTGGGTGAGTTTGTAAAAATAAGAAGCTTAGAGTTTCCTTCGTTTAGATGCAAAACTTATTATTTGAGAAACTGTATACTCTGATATGAATGTGGTTTTCTTCCCGAGATTTCATAGCTGAGATTTCCCTCCTCTTGTGACTTTTGTGTTATTATGGTACGCATAAAATTACATAGCCTTATCATCATTTTATAAGCTGACGGACAATTTATCCTAACCTTTCTAATGACACTACCAAGTCAGAGAATGTATTTTCATTCAGCTTCCAACTTAGATTTTGATTTCGTTGGGCCATAAGTGGCCTAAGCTTCACTGCTATGTCTGATTGTTTTGAAACTGTGCAGTTTTTCTGATGTTAGCTAGCCTTTCCTAAAATTGACTCAGCATCGACTTTGCTTTTTCTTCTTTGAGGGCCAAAGATCAAGTGCAGTTTACTGTTATGACTGTAGGAGAGACTTTTTGACTTCAGTTCAGAACTGCATAGATCAAAACTCGGGGATATAAATCTTTCTTCCCTGCGGTGGTTTGACCTAAAATAACTTTGTTCCAATGCTACCAATGATATATTTTACTGTAAGTAGTTTTTTTTAAACCTATTTTTAAAAAAGAATATCCATGATAAATTTAATTAAATACATTGTTTAAATATGAATTTTAAAATATGAATAAATGTATTGTGGACCAAACCATGTGATTTTGCTCTGTAGGGCAAATGAAATAGATTTTGGTAAGGGTGGTGAAAAACTGCTGGATGGTACACAATATACTGTATCTCTTTCCTTTATGTCACTTTCCTTTTTGCAATGTCTTACCATAATACTTGAAATTGTACTTCTTGTTTCAACGTTGTATTAGGTGGGATTAAAAATCTCAAATAGTCAATCCCTCAGGTTGATTCTTGGTTTTTGTATTGTTCCAACAACATAGTAACTTCTGGCTGATCACAAACTAGGAGAGAATAAAAGAGAGCATTATGATAGTGGAGTGTAATACTCTGGAGAAAAAGAGAAATTTTCTTTTTCTTTTTAAAGTAAGAAAAAGTATCAGGTTGTATTTGAAATTTAAACATTTGAAAACTACCTGGTTGTCTTTATTTTCATGATTAGTAGGAAATGTGCTGGATTCCTTTTGGGATGAGGAAAGAGAACAGGATTTTTAAATGAATATATAAAATGGCACCTAACCCTTAGAAGAGTTCCTAAATGATCTAAAAGGCAACTAACTCTAAATGACAACTAAAGGTCAAGTGTCCACTGCCTGGGTTTAAATTAAATTGCATCACCTATTGAATTTGGTTCATTGGCTTTATTTATTTACACCCAATAAATCCTAGTTTTCTTATTAGTATAACGGGATAATAATAATTTGAAACTCACAAAGTTCTTGGGAATAAAATGAGATTATGATATAAAACTACTCCACATAATGTTTGATGCATAGAAAATGCTCTATAAATGTAACTTGCTATGATTGTTTTTAAAACACTTTAGAATAGAATGAAGGGAGATTCCCAGTACAGTGCCTCAAATAATCAAAATTCTCTTTTCTTCTAACCGATAAATCATTATTAGTATTTCGTATATTTTTGAAGAAAGAAATGAGTATTTATTTGAGGCAAAAAGTCAACCCTCTTTTCTTGAGCTGAACAAAGTGGTAGATATGAATTTATAGAGCCTGGCTCATAAATTAAGTCATTCTTTAAGCGTAAAGTCTAACAGGAATAAGAAATGTGAAGTAAATTCTGGTATGCAAGGGGATGCCAAGGGAGTCAAGCAGACATTCAATTTCCATCTCCAGTCCATTGTAGTTGGGTTTTATGGGAAGCAAACTGTGGGAGGAGATTAGTGTGTACCAATTTTATTGGGGATCAATATGTCTGGGATAAGGGAAGAAAGCAGGACTGGAACAAGGGAGAAGCTGGACTATGATGCAGTCACAAAAAGAGTTCAGCCAAACCATGGGGGGCTCTAGAACTGGGATGGCCTCTTAGAGATGTCCAAAGTTGGGGCAAGAGTCCAGCCTTTATATCCCCACATTGACCAGTCATTGGATGCGGGCTCTCCTGGAAAAGGGGACATCATCTTGAGCCAGGGGGCTCTTTTCACCTGAGCAAAATAACTGGACAAGTATGACAGCTGAGTGTCAGCTGATAGAACTTGTAGAAACTAAATAATGAAGTCATTTAATCTTTCAGGGGGAATCTGGGTGGTGCAGCGCAGAACCCACAACACAGCCACTTTCCTGTACGTAACTGTTTTATTTCCTCTCTATATAAGTTATATTAAGTATCTATTTGGTTATTGTCTTTCTTCCTAGCAGAATCAAAATGCTATGACAGCAGGGGATATGCCTATTTTGTGTATCTTCATTGCCTAAAGTGGTGCTTGGGACATTGTGGTCACTTAATGTCATGAAAAATGATCCACAATGTTTGTTAACAAAAAGAACTTGAAGCTTTCGTATTGTAAAAGTAAAGATTTTACTTGATGTGTAAAGAGGCGAGTAATTATATAGCTTTTAATCATTAGATAGGTAGGTGCATTTATTTTTGAAGCCCAAATAAAGAAATTTATTATGGTAAGGAAACTAAGGAGTTGGGAACTTTCTGTTCTGCATCTAGTATGATGTAGTAATGGAATTACCTAGACAGGAAAATAATTGAGTTATTAGAGAGCTACCATAAATGCAGTTCGTAATAAAAACAATAATGCCTTAATCATCATTAATATCGTTTGCATTTATTACTATTATTATTGTTGTTATTATTACTACAGCTAATACTGCATTGCATGACCAGTGTCTTTTGAATACCAATGTGGGATATGTTATACTAGGACCCACTGTGATCGTAAACAATTATAACACCTTGTGGGTGCTTAGAGCTACTGCTTCTTAAAATAAGGTCCCTGAAACACCCATAACAGAATCAGCTAACATCTGTGCCCATCTTCCTCTATCTTTTGTATGTGGGATGCTGCCCCAGCATGGCTTGATGAGCAGTGCATAGGTCCTTGCCCAGGATTTGAACCCCTGAACCCCAGGGTCACTGAAGCAGAGTGCATGAACTTAACCACTATGCCACTGGGCTGACCTCTAGACCACTGTATTTTTCCAAATCTCCCCAGGTCACTGTCATGCATACTCAGGTTTAAGTTTCAATTGGTTAGTTGGTGCATTAATGCTTAGACCATAAAAAAAAGGAAAGAAGGGAAACATAGCCAGCATTTATTCATCACCTGTTTTGTGCCAGGACTGTGTTAGGTGTTTATCTTCATTAAATGCATTTAGTCCTAACCAAAAAAGGCTGCAAGATAGATACTTTATTCTTGTTTTAAAGATGATATTGAGATCAGAGGAATTAGTAGTCCTGTAGTTAGTGCACGTGTGCGCGCGCACACACACACACACACACCCCTATAAAAATTCAGCAAAACTCAAGAGACAGAACAGTTTTCCATTCATCTTCACAGGAATAGTACACAGTATATGCAGTAAGGTCGCTACAAAGATGAATCTCTATCCTTTGAGAAGTCATCATGAGGAGGGAGGATTGAGTTGGATCTTAAATAATGAATGGAAAGTGGATAAAAAGAGAAAAGTCAAAAGAATCTTCTCAGTTGTTCAGCTCAAAAAAAATACAGAGGTTGTAAAATACTGCGCCTGCTCTGGAGCCTTGCTACTCAAAGTGTGGTCCATAGACCAGCAATATCAGCATCACCTGTGAGCCTGTTAGAAGTGCAGAATCTCAGGCCCTGTCTCAGATCTGTTAAATCAATATCCGTGTTTCAACAAGATCCCTGGGTGAGTTGAGGCACATTCAAGCTTGAGAACCACAGCTTGAAGGATTATACTGGACTGGTGTTACTGGAATCAAGAGTATGATGTCAGATTGGATTAAATCAGCAAATATACATCTGAGCCAGATTGTGCAGGACCTCTGCTTCAACATGAAGGCCTTAGGATTTTAATTGTCTAATACCCTATCAATGTTCTCAAATATACAAGTTAAACAAGTTAGAAAGAATAGGAAAGAAAATGCTGTTTATTGAGAAGACCATTTAAAAGAAGTAGCAGGAATAGTAATTGCTACAACCATAGTTCTCAAAGTGTAGTCTTCACCAGCAGCATCCGCATCACCTAGAACTTGCTGAAATGCAGATTCTCAGGCCCAAACCAGACCTACTAAATTAAAACTGTAGGGGTAGGGCCAGCAGTCCGTGTTTTAAGAAGCCCACCAGGTGATCTTGGTGTACATTCAAGCGTGAGAGTCACTGGACAAGGGGCACTGAATGTGATCTTGTTTTCTAATGAAAAGGAAACTAGTCAAATATTCTAGGCATGTTGTTTAATATTATTAGCCACGAGCATAGAAACTGACTTTAGTCAACTTAAATAGGGTGTGAATTTATTAGAAGGATTTTGGGTAGCTCACACAATCAATGTGTGATTTCCTCCTAGGAAATGAGGTGAAGGAAATAGGCAGAAACCAAGGGTGTCAGAGAAACAGAACAAGGCCAAGGTCAAGTCACAGGTATAGTCAATAGTGTGCTCCACTGGCACTGCCACAGACACTGTTGCCACCAGACATGTTCTGCTGTTCCCAGCTGGACAGTCCATAACTAGTCATAATTGAAACTAGTAGCCCTTGACCAGCATCTCCCCATTTCACCCTCCCCCTAGGAAAAGAAATGAAAGGTATCCAAATCAGAAAAGAAATAAACTTATCTCTGTTTGCAAATGACACAATCATATATGTAGAAAACCCTAAAGACTCAACAAAAAAGTTAGAATAATAACATTCAGTAAACTTGCAGGATACAAAATCAATATACTTGCCATGCTGGGGTAGGCGTCCCACATATAAAGTAGAGGAAGATGGGCATGGATGTTAGCTCAGGGCCAGTCTTCCTCAGCAAAGAGAGGAGGATTGGCAGCAGTTAGCTCAGGGCTAATCTTCCTCAAAAAACAAAAACAACATACAAAAATCAGTTGCATTTCTATACACAAACAATAAACTATCTGCAAAGGAAATTGAGAAAACAATCCCATTTATGAAAGCGGCAAAAAGAATAAAATACTTAGGAATAAACTTAATGAAAGAGGTGAAAGACTTGTAGTGATGGTTTAATGATGGGTCTTTGAATCAGCTCTTTCTACCATTCCAGTCAAATAGAAATACCATGTAAACTACATGTACTTCAAATTTCTAGTAGCCACATTTAAAAAAGTAAAAAGAGATGGAAAAATGTTAATAATTTAACCAAATATGTCCAAAAAAATATTATTGTAACATATAACCAATATAAAATTCTTAATGAAATATGATATTCTTTTTTTATTATCATGTCTTTGAAATCAGGTGTGTATTTTGCACTTAATAGGATGTCTCAATTTGAATTAGTCATGTTCCAAGCACTCAAAAGCTACTTGCTACTCTTAGACACAGAAGCTTTAGATTATTTGGTATCTTCTATTGTGATTTGAAATACTCTGGAGGCTTTTTAGACAGAGATCTCTTGGACAAGTTCTTTACAAAAACATCAAGAGCATGTGACTAAATTATAATCCAGTGAAGATGTTTCTGCAAGCATTTAGGGGATTGTATTCTCTGTTCTTTGTTTGTTGGTGATTTAACTTCATTCATGGAAAATCCCCTTGGAGAATAGAACAGAATCAGTAGTTCAGCTCTGCTTCTCTTTTCCCTTTCTTGCTTAAAAATTTCCAGCAACTGTCTGTTACATAGAGGTTAAAATCTAACCTTCTACAGAGATCTATTCAGGTAGCTGTCACAGAATTCTGTCATAAAGTATTGCAGAAATCAGGGAATATGTGAGTTTCTCATGGACTTGTTCAGGTAGAATGCAAAGGAGACAATTCTAGATGCAGGGAGAAAAGTCTAGAGACTCAGATTCCTAAAGTTTACCAATAAGTAATCAGCAGAACTTGATTGTGGATCTGCAGGAGATATTAAAGCCAAAGGTAGGACTGAGGTTTTAGCCCAACTAGTAAAATGAAATTATCATTGGTAGTAATTTATTCAATCTTTTAATTCATTCATTAATTCAATAAAGAGTTATTAAGTGTTTACTGTGTATTTTGGCACTTTTCTAGAAGCCAGTCATATTACCATAATTAATAGTAATAGCTCAAATTTGTGGAGCACTTACTATGTGTCTGAAATTGATATAAGTGCTTTTCATGAAATAGTGTTGTTTTAAGGATTATAGTATACTAATACATTAGGAGATAGTGAATGATAAGTGGAAGAGCTCAGAGTTTAACTTTGGCAGTTTGATTTCATTGGCAGTTATGAATTTGATGTTCATAACCACCACTTTACAGCTTCCAAAAAATACGATTGTCAACTCTGTATAATGTTGATTTTGTGTAGCACTTACTTCTATAATGAATAGTAACGGAGGGGGAACAAAGGAATGCCACTTTGCCATCTAGACAGTGAAAATGTATTTCTTGGTTCATTGTGGATATGTGGTGATGGTGCCACATCCAAATGGTGCTTACAACAATTAGTTGAAGATGTGAGACTTGACCTCCAGAGAGATCAGAGCAGAATCTTTAGATTTATTGGTCAGCAAACTTTTTCTGTAAAAGGCCAGATAGCAAATATTTCAGGGCTTCTGGGTCATATTATCTCTGTTGCAACTACTACTCAACTTTGTCCTTCTAGCCAAACAAGTCATAGGCTACATGTCAGAGATGGACGTGATTGTGTTCCAAGACAAGTTGTTTACAAAAGAAGGAGGCAGGCCAGATTTGGCCTGTGGGCTCTAGTTTGTGGACCTCTGCTGTAGATGAAAGTGTTATCATAGCATTTTAAAGTGTGCAGCGAAGTTGGTAATCAGGAGGTTTAATCTCCTCATTTTTGTACCTGATAAGAAAAAGGAAACACAAAGAAAGTCAAAGACTTTCTCGAAATCATTAATGTTGCTAGAACTAGAATAAGAAGCCAGGTTTCCTTGATTCTTGTTCTAGATCTCTATCCACCATACCTTGATGCACTGTTTCGGTTGTCACCATAAGGCTGATAGAGTTATTCTACATGACAGGCCATTGTCTGGACTCGCTGTTGACCTGTTAATGTAGGAAGCACTAGAATATGGAGGAGAAATATGTCATGGTAGCACAGCAAAGAATTCCTTTATGTGATAGTAGATAGACTTTAAAGTTGATATGGCTCTTCCCCTACCCTACCAGCACAAAAGACTGTGGCTCTGGATTCTTTTATGCTGGTGAGCTCCTCCCTCCACGTGGGTGCACATTCATGCGGCTCTAGGGAGAGACGAGGAAGATGTGTCCTATGATACCCATGTATCTGTGACTCCTATGTACTATTCACATCTTATTTGTTTTGGAGTAGAATACAAAAGATAAATTTGGAATGAGTCTAAGTCTTCATTCATTCTAATTTTAGAAACCAGATCTGCCTTTTCTCGTCTAGCACAGGTCCTAGCTCATATATTGTCAAAGTAGTCATTTAACAGGCATGCTTATAATTGATATTTAATTTTAAACCCATCTTTTATAAGAATAATCTTGAGATAAGCAAAATTCTGAATTTCTCCCCAAACAAGTAGTATCCTATTTCCATCCATGGATAATAAATGAAATTTTTAATTGAATCTATGAGAATGGCTGAGTTTTATCAAGCAGAGTGGGGAATGAATATTAGTACGCGACCGATGAATCAACTTTGAGAAATGTTCACAGTAAGTAGAAGACAGAAGAGAAAAACAGCAAAGGGTATAGAGAAGATCTTGGAGAGCTGGGTGGAGAAACTGAATGACTCAGAAAAGCAGAGATTCAGAGGAAAGAGTTTAAAAAAAGTCATGGTTGAACAGTATCAGAAGCTGCAAATACTACTGGGAGACTTGGCACATGAGAGGTGATTAGTGACATTTTTAGTGATGTTTAAATATTCTGAGGCCAGAAACCAGTGCAAGACAGATGTCTTTGGAGTGAGCAGATCGAGCAGGTGAATGTTCATTTCAGACATTTGGGAAACTAAAATGGATCATAGAACAGTAGCAAGGATAATCACCTTTTTTTTTTTTTCTTTTTAGAAAGAGGCATTTGTTTATATCCGAACATCAAATGGAAGGAGCTAGTAGAAAAGAGAATGATATGAACAATAGGAAACTATATCAATTTAACCATGAGAAATATGCAAATATTCTAGCTATGCACTTTGGCAACTTCGATCTCTTTATTGTTTTGTAGTGTCAACATTTTATGGTATTTAGTTTTTGGGTTTCAGCAAAAATGATTGAACTTTATAAGTAATAGAAAACAAAACAAAACAGGGAAGGGCTGTTTCCAAACAAGGCCAGCATGCAGCAACATATACTTTAGAACACATATACTATACAATGTGGGTGTATGTATGTGTGTGCATATTTATAATGTGTATATCTATATCTATATCTACACACATTTAAACATTGACAATGTTTCCTTTTAAAAGCCTGAAAAACATTGTTTTGCTGCGTATTATCTTTGTTTCCTTTACATTCTTTTTGTATTGCTTTATAATTCATTTCAGGACTAAAAATCTTCTTACATCTTGTGCTCTGAGAGCAGCTCTCAAAGTAGAAAAGACAAGAAGTAGCTACAGCCATTTATATTAAACTTATTCCTGAGTCAGCATCAATTTCCATTCACTCTACATAGATATTTCTGTAATTTCTGTTCAGCCATTGTAAAAAAAATCACACTTTTCACATTTCTTGCCATACAGCAAAATACAATCTGCACCTATACAGATCTTGAATTACTAGAGTATTATGAAATTCTGTGTTAGCACAGCTAAGGTATTTTCCCTCACTTCTTGATGTTTCTATTTGAATTACTAAACTATAAATTCATATAGAAATCATACATTCACCAAAGTTTTTCTCAGAAAAGAGTTTTCAAAGTTTATTTGCTTTCGTCAAGCATTTGAAACTAAACGTGCACTAAGTGGTAATCACTTAGGATAATTATTTAAGAGAGACCTGCAGTGGTTCTCTTTGGTATTAATAGTCACTTTTCTCCTAACTTCTCTTTGTTTCTCAACTGATTAGAAAAATATTTCAACCAAATTTTAGGAAGTGAGAGTTTCTATGCTTTCAACGTTTTTGTTAGAGGCTCTGAGACAAATGATGTGTGGATGAGAGGAATTCCTGCCCTGTGACAACTTCAACTCTAGTTGGAAAATAGCCTGTGTCTTTTCTTTCTTCAGTTAGCCTGCTGTACAAAACGTTCGTTGTTGGAAAGTCAAAGGACCCGCTCTCTTTACTATCAGCTACCTTCCAGTCAATGAATAACTGGATGCAAAACCGGACAATGATAGCTCTGATTATTTCTAGATCTCTCCTTTCACCTTGTGAATATAAAACCAATGTGGTACCTTTCCTCTTTTGCCATTTTGAAATGCTACAAATCCATACAAATATAACAGGAAAAAAGAAGGTAAAGAAAATAGAAGCTTTTAATTATTTCTGCTGCTTAATTTCCATTAGCATCAATCTCATCCTAAAATCAACAAACATTTCTAAAGTCCATGTCAAGTATGTCTATTCTTCTGTGACCATTGAGCTAATTGGTCATGTTAGGGAAGTTGTGATGCCAAGTGGATGTGTTAACTGTATTTATTTTAATAAAATATAGAGCTATCCATTCTTATAAGGAGCATAGCACATTAGAAAAAAATGTCATGGAAAAAATTAAGCTTTATTTCCAAATGTTGAAGTGATTCATAAAACATCATTAGGGTGATTTACAAAGTGTTACTAAATGTATAATTCATAATGACTTTCTACTGTTTAACAGCAGGTAAATGAATGGGCTTTTAAGCCTCTATTTGAATTATTGTAGGTAATAAAAGCTGCTAGAGGTGTTCATTAAAGGTGCCTAAAATATCTCCTCACAAACACTAAAGTTTTTCCTTAGGAAAAAATACAGCATTCTTTGCACGATGGTTTCAAAGATGTCACTCATTACCATTATGTCTCTAATAAATCATTTTAGGCACAGGTGGCGTTTTCCTTGAACAATCTGGCTCTACATATTAAAATTTAGTGTTTCAAGATTACTAACCATATTATATTAAAATTTGGTGTAAACCATGGAATGCTGTAATAAAATAGTTTCTTTTTTTATAACAAAAATGACATAGAAACACTTTTGGTCTGGAGTTGTCTTTAATTTTACCAGTTGTAAATAAGAACATTTGATACGTAGTGAAATACTTGATAATATGCTGTGGAAAATAGCCATCATATGTGACAAGATAAAGATACATAATTTCCTCTGTGGGTCACCCACTTAACTGTTGAAAATAATAAGTTGGGTTTCTTCAGCAAAAGTCACATGGAGTATATAAATAGCCTGTGTGTAATTAAGACCTAAAAAAAATCAGAAGGCACACACTAATTTAGAGTTACTGCTGAATTAGTCAGCTCCATAAAACTATTTCTGATACAGTTGAATGGGTTTTAAGTTCCAACAAATAAAAAAATTAGGTTTTGGTATCATACAACTTTCAGTACTATTTCAGTCATTACCCTAGGAGGACCGCTCTACTTTAAATATTTACTTAAAGTTCCATATTACATTACAACAGACTATATCTTTGTTGATATGTTTACCATTTCTGGATTTTGTTTTATTCCTTATTGTATCTTTCAACTTCAGGCCAACAGTTTTAGCACATAAGCCTTATACAATGAGGGTACAAACACATTGTCGGGGTTCTTTTGGAGGTGAGGGTTAGTTATAATCATTCATATTACTTAATTTAATCTAGATCAGTAAGGTAGTGTATTTAATCTATAGTATCAGTGTTGGATAGTTTTTGAATAGAATTGATTTGTTTTAATGGAGTCTGAAGCGTGAGTACATGTACATTTTAGAGAATTCAGAAAGCCCAAAGTAAAAATTTAAATCATCCAAAAACTCACCACCCAGATAAACTTAGTATTTTCATTTTGGCAGACAACACAAAGGTTACCGCATTCTAGGCAAACAATACGTGAAGAGAGATTCACACATTTACATACTACTATTTAATAAAGGTTCACAAATTAACAATTTTAAATCACTTTTTAATTTTCAAAGAAATATGTGTTTAATAGAAATCTGGAAAATAAAAGTAGAAGAAAAATCTTCCTCAGAAATAACTGTGGCAAACCTTTTTGCTCATTTTCTTATGGGTTTATTTCTACACATATGTTCATGTGTGTCAATGCCCTTCCGTCAGAGGCCACCAGGAACACACTTGTGGTTGAAAAATTGGGGTACATTACCTGTTGTGGTGAGGAAGAATATATTACATGGAGAACTGTCGAATAAGATGATATTAGAAAGGAGTATAAGAGTGTATTAGAAAAGACTGATTATAGGATTTAGGCTTTTGTTTGGTGATTTAGAGGAGGGTTTAAGGAAGCAGGCTATGATTTGGATTGGATGCTCTCAGGAAGCAGGGCAGTTTCTATGACTGAGTATCTTAAATCGAGTTTGAAGGAGGAAAGACTAGACTGACTGATGCTGTAATTGTGAAGAAGCAACACTCACCTGCATTAGCCAGGATAGTGGAATGGTTGGTCATTTTTGTAGTTTGACAATGTTCATGATTTGTCTGTGTTTAGACATTACAGAGTGATCTTATTTTTATCCGGAATCTTCATGATCATAGAATGATGTTATCTGATGTTGATGTTCTGTGAAATTGTTTCTGTTCATCAGGAGAATAAGACCTATTTGTGAGTGCCTGGCCAACTGAAAACCACACCCAAAGCCTAGCTCCTGGATCACAGGGGCTGTTTTTCTTTTCTCATACATTATTGAGATCATGTTTTATATTGAATATAAAATGTAACACTCTATGAAAGCAGTAAATTTGGTCCATTCATTGTTGGTATTTTCAGTGCCTAGGAATCTGCTTGACTCATAGAAGCTGTTTAATATTTGTTGAATGAATACAATAGAATGTACAACACCAAGAGTGAACTGTTATGTAAACTATAGACTTTGGGTGATAATGATTTGTCAATGTAGGTTCATCAATTGTAACAAATGTACCACTCTGGCAAGGGATGTTGATAATGGAGGAGGCTATGCAAGTGCTGGAGCAGGGGGTATATGGGGAAATCTGTACTTTCTGCTCAATTTTGCTGTGAACTTAAAACTACTTTAAAAAATATAATCTGATATATAATTTATAAATAAAGTCAAATCTATATCTATATAAAGTCTAATACATATAGATACATAGTCATATATGTAAATATGTATATATGTATACGTGTGTATATGTGTGTGTGTGTGTATACACATATATATAAATTTGGAAAGTGTAAATGGAGTTTGTGTTCTAAAGAAAAAAAAAGACTGAGAAAAAATGAACAGACCGCTAGGGGCCTATGAAACAATACCATTTGATAAGTAAATAATACTTCCCTAATCTCCATGATAGCCACTACACACATAATAAAAGAATGTAGAACTATAAAGCTAATAAAAGTGAAAAATGGATTATTAAAAAGAATCCAAAGAAGGCACGAAAAGTGAGAAAAAGTTACATGGCACAGGAAGAACGAATAGAAATAAAATAATATATTTAATGTAATAGTTGCTTTAAAGCCAAATGTGTCAGTGATAATAAAAAGAGTAAATAAAGATTGTCAGTTTGAGTTTACAAATGACACACCTTAAATATACTGATGCATAAATTTAAAAGAAAAGTATGTGTAGAGTTCCTATTCCAGGTAAACAGGAATCAGCTTAGTCTACTTTGTCCTTCCCACTGAATGAAGCTGTAAAAGCTGAAGGGAGTGTATGGAACAACTACTTGAAGACTTTCAAAAGTAAACCGTAGTGGACAGGTTGGGGAATAAGACCAGAATTTGTAGTACTACCTGACTAGCAGTGAATTTACCTTTTCTTCTCTCCAATATCTACCAGCTTGCACTCAAGGTCATCTGAAACCTGGATGTCTGCATTAGCACATTTTTTAGCACAAAGTAAAAATCATTCAGTTTGGGATTGAGGAGTGTGAAAGCAGTTCTCTCAGTAAGAGCAGTTGAAGCTGTTATAAAAATGCTCCAGTGAGGAAGGGTGAAAAATATTGAAATGAATGGAAATATAAGAAGTCTCTGGGTAAAATAGAAAATATATAAAGGAGAATGAATTGGAAAATTATAGAGCTGAAAGATAACAAACTCTCTGGATGGGCTAAATATTGAAACGGAGATGACAAAAATTAGTAAAATTGAAGATGGATCCTCAGGAATTATCCAACACAAATAACACATAGAAAAAAAAGGACTGAGAAAAAATGATCAGACCACTTGGGACCTATGGAACAATACTGAAAAGTCTAATATTTATGTCATAAAAGTACCAGAAAGGAATGAAAGAGTATAGTGAAATATGTATTTGAAGAATAATGGTGGAAAGCTCTCTAAATTTGGTGAACGGCATAAATCTACATATGTAAGCAGCTGGGAAAAGCCCAAACATAATAAATCCAAAGTAATTCATGCCCAGACATGTACACTGTTGAAAATTAAAGACTGAAAATTCTTGAAAGCAACTAGAGAAAAACCTCTAAGAGGCAATGATTCAAACGATAATAGATTTCTGATCAGAAATCACAGGAGTCAAAATGAAAGGACATATTTTAATGTGTTGAAAGAAAAGTGCCAACCTAGAGTTCTATGTCCAGCAAAAGTATCATTCAAGAATGAAGGGGAAATAAAGGCATTCTCTTAGGAAGAAAATCTAACAGAATCTGTTCTCAGCAGACGTTCTCTAAAAGGACTGATAAAGGAAATTTTTCCCACAGGTGGGAAATCTTGCTAGAAGGAAATCTGAAACATCAGGGGAAAAAAGAATTAGAAATGGTAAAAATCTGAATAAATAGAGTACTATGTTTAACTAGATATTTTTATGCTACTTCTTGAATATGATAGTTAATTTCTCAGAAACATCTAAATTCTTAGTCTGAATCCTATTCTTACACCTTCATAATATAATTAGTTTTCTCACTGTTTTCATTTCATAGCCATTTGCTTCCACATGCTCAATTAAATTTTCATCTTAGTTTTCCATATAAATTAAATTCATAATCTGCAAAATTAATTACATTCTTTTTTACTTCCAATTCACTTTTTAATTAGGTTATTGTATTTTTGATTCCCTTGTAATCTGTTCTTATTAACTCTTGTTTTTAAATCTCACACTGTTGTCTTCTAATAGAAGCTTGTTTTCCTTTATTGTTTTCACTTCATAATTTCTTGCTACTATGCCTCCTTCTTCCTTTGACCAATTCCAAACAGTCTTCAAAGTATTTTATTTCAATAGGAATCATTTTCATAAGTCATTTCTTCATTGAACCTTCAGGCTAATTTTCCTCATGTGTAGGAAGAAAGCCCACTTCACTCTGTGAGGCCAGGCTAGAAGAAAACCTGTTAGTCTGTGGGAACTGAAATACTAGCTTTACAAATAAACCTGCTATTATAGTGGTAGTTCTGAAATGGAATTTGCCTAGCCCTCAGGTGAACGTATAGTCATGGAGGCAGCTGTTGGGGAGCTGGGCAAAAATAATCAACATATCCTGCATATTGGTACAATGAGGTCTGAAGGATCTTCTCTTAGTCCATAATAGATAAATAGAATGTTAAAGTTTTATAACAAGAGGAATTTTAGAATTTGTGAATGGCACTATTAGCCTGATGACTAGTAAGATGCTAACAACTGCTTCCACTTGGTGAGGATTTCATTGAACTATTCTTTTATATTTTCTACAGGTTTAAAAATGTTCAAACTATTAAGTTTCAGATAAAAATATAAGTGGCAGTTAGAGAAATTAGCCCACAAATTTTAAATCAAATGCATGTATCTAGAAGCCACATAAAAGCTTATTCTTAAATTTACTACAGAAGTTACTTAAACTCAAATGATAATGAGTTTTGAATCTGATAATTACATATTCAATCATTACATCTCTGTGTTAATGATGTTCCCTCTTAACAGAATTTTGAAAAACTTAGGTGGATCAATAGTACTTCTCAAGTAATTCCTAGCAAATATACAGGGCAACATAATTTGATAATCAATAGCTGATACAAATTTTATTCTTAGTTCTGGCTAAAAGTACTCTGCACAAAGTTTATTCTTTGTATAGAAGTTCGGCATTGTATAGGACATCCTCTATCCTGTTTTAGAAAGACCTAGGACTGAATTTTTGTGATGTGATAATAAAACTGTGAGTATTAATGACAAAATTGTTACTTTACACGTATGTTTTGGATAATTTAAAGTCATTAAATAATAGTACACTCTTATTAATCTTAAGATTGCAGGTGGCTATTAAAGTAAATATCTAATTGTAACATTTTCTTTTTGCTTCATTCATATCACTTTGCATAACAATTATGAACTTCTATAATTTATTTATATTAATTACCAAGAAACTATAAAGGTAGGTTATTAGATGGATGTTTGAGAAATAAACGCTTCTTTTAAATTAATTTATTCTGACTTCTAGGTGAATTTTCATAGACAGTCCTACATAGATAGGGTTTCAAGTGCCATTAATACTGCACAACTTAAGTGAGCCCTTTGATCATAAAGCATGTCATAAACTAAAAATAATGACCAGCATCACTGATGCCCAGAATAAAGACATTGAAATATTTGTCATAGGAATACTTAATGAACAGTCAGCTTTTAAGTCAACTTATGGTAATGTTGGCATATGGAGTTTAAGCTTCAATAAATCTCTACTGTAAACAAAAAGAAATGATAAACACTCTAAACTAAATAAATACAATATATACATAGAGCAAATGTACATATAAATATGAATAGAGCAAAAAAACATGTATAGCAACACAATAAGGTAAACATGGCCACAGACCAGAAAAGAGACAGACGAATGGACTGATACCACATGGCTTCTGACATCTACATCTAAATTTAAGAGTGGTCATTGAACCTATTAAGTAGTATGGGGTTTTAGGGACAAAAAGTGCAAAGTAGAAGCAGGCTTACTATCTAAAGCAAGAATTCGCTTGGACTGTCTATTTATTTAATAATTCATTCAATAAATACATAAGCCCCTACTGAGTGTCAGGCACTATTCTCATGCTGGGTGTGCATTTGTGTAGACATAAATCCTTGCTTGCATCCAGTGTACATTACAGTGAAAAGAAGCTCATGGACTAGCCGGGAGAACCAGGGTGAGAGGGAGAGTGGCAAGAGAACCTCTGGAAGAGAAATCGAGACATTTTACCAGCTGATCTCTTACATCCTAGCAGAGGAGGAGCCCTGAAATATTAGTCTAAGACTCAGATTTCAACTAAGATTCCCAGGGATGGAGAGAAGCTCAAAACTATTATAAACGGAGGGAATAGGAGTGAAGGTATCAACAACATAAAACAACAAATAAATTCCAACCTAAATGATCCTGCAAATCTAAATTCTAACACATTTAAATAATTCTAACTCTAAGACAGTAAAAACGAAAAATAAGAAATAAATCTAGTGGTTAAAGTTCAGGGCTCTCACCACTTCAGCAGCCCAGGTTCAGTTCCCAGTCATGGAACGACACCACTCGTCTGTCAGTAGCTGTGCTGTGGTGGCGGCTCACATAGACGAGCTAGAAGGACTTACAAGTAGAATGTACAACTATGTATTGGGGCTTTGGGGAGGAAAAAAAAAAAAAGAGGAAGATTGGCAACAGATGTTAGCTCAGGAAGAATCTTTCCCAGCAAAAAAAAAAAAAAAAAATTCACCTTAAAAAATCAAATAAAATCAATCAATAAATCCCAATAGTAAGTACATGAATTCATTCCAGATGAAACTGATTTTATGGAACAGTCTGACAAAGATTTTAAATAAGCATTTTTTTGAATGTTAACGTGGATAAATGCAGGCTTAATTTCCCTTGAAAATTAAAAAATGAAAGTCTGAAATAAAAGCAGGCAGAAATGATACAAGAACAGTTCCTGTAAAAATGAATCAATTAGAAAGTTTTGATGGAAAATATGCAGTCATTGAAATAAAATCTCAATAGATGGGATAAATACTAGACTAAGCTTACTTGAAAGGAGACTCAGTCAATTTGCCACACAGATAGATGGGGAGACAAACATACAAAGGAGCAGTTAAGAGATACAGAGGATAATTTGAGGGTTTATAACCCATGCTGACCAAGATGGTAGCTATTAGCCATAAGTGACTAGCGAGCATTTGAAATGTGGCTAGTTCTGATTGAGATGTGCTATAAGTATAAAATGCATGCCAAATTTCAAGGACTTGATCCAAAAGAAGAATGTAAGATATCTCATTAATAATTTTTTAATTGATTGCATGTTGTAATGATAATATCTTGTATATACTGGGTTAAAGAATATTATTAAAATTACTATCTCGTTCCTTTTACTTTTTAATTTGACCACATAAGAAAATTTAAATTAAGTATGTGACTTGCATTACATTTCTAGTGGACAGTATTGGTCTGCATAATACTTACTCTTATGCAAGAATTCCAGGAAACAATATCAGAGGGAATGGGGGAGAAGAAATATTTGAAGAGATATTAGCAAAAATTTTTTCTACAATTGAAAAACAGGTATACACATCAGAATGGTACATTGAATAGCATTCAGGATAAGTAAAGTAAAGATATACTTAGGAACTTTACAGTTAATTGAAGAACATCAGGTATAAAGGGAACAATTTTCAAACAACTACACTGCACCAACAGGCTACCTATGAAAGAACAACTGTTGGGTTGATAGTAGACTGCTCTGGAGCTCACAGACAATGGAGTAACATATTTAAATTGGTGTGCAAAAATAGCTGTCAATCTAAAATCATTGTACCAAACTAATCCATTATTCAAGTATATGGAAAAAGAAAAAGGAAAATATATCTTCAAATAAACAACATCTAATTAGTTTATCATCCACAGATCCTCACTAAAGAGTTTTTGAGGAATGTACATCATCAAGGACAGTGGGCCAGAGGAAGGCATGATGTATGAGAAGTAGTGGTGAGCATAGAAAGTGATAAAATATTAGTAACTCCTTTTTTGTTGAGATATAGTTGACATGTAACAGTATGTTTGTTTCAGGTATATAATATAATTATTCAATATTTGTATATATTGTGAAATGATTACCACAATAAGTCTAGTTAACATCCATCACCATATGTAGTTACAATTTTTTTCTCTTGTAATGAGTGATGTGGGGTCAGTGAGCTGAGGAGTCAAAAGAAAGATTTCTTGGATTCTCAAGGTCTGGCAGTAGTGCTCTTTTATTTAGAGAATAGTATGGAATAGCATGGGGACAGGACCCATGGGCAGGAGGAGCTGCTGCTGCAAACATGGGTTGAAAGTAGGGCTAAATTTAAGGCATAGGAATGTGAGTTATCTCTTTACAAGACAAAGGAAAGAATATGTTAAAAAAAAAGTTGTTAAAATGGTATCAGGGCATGTGGGGTCTGGTTATTGGGTGGTCCTATAACTTTTAGATAAGAATCAAACCGGATTAAGTAAATGGCAGAAGCCACCACCTTAAATAGTATCTTCAGCTAAAGACAAAGGAGGATATTGGTGGTTGGGGGAGTCAGCTACATGAGGTTACCAGACAAGCACAATAAACAAGAATTAAGTCCTTGCTGTCCCCATTAAGAGTTTCTAAAGTCATCCCCCCTTCCTCCTGGTGCAGAGAGGGAGACAGCCCCCACAGATGGAGACTTCCTTCACAAATGCAAATGTCTCTCATCAAAGAGCAAGCAAAGTCCACTCCTCAGAGCCTTCTTCTCCTCTACAGTTTTTAAAAGTAACCCACCTAAAATAATCCTCATCAATGAGAACTTTTAAGATCTACTCTCTTGGCAACTTTCAAATATACAATACATTGTTATTAACTATAGTCACTCTGCCAGACATGGTATCCCTATGTGAGTCACTTATTTTATAACTGGACGTTTGTCCTAGCTCTTTTTCATTAACTCTTTCTTTTTTTAAGTTGAATAAAAGTAATAAAATGAGTCAGTCAGGTGTTCAATGTATGGTTAGAGTGTGCTAACACCAGGAGTATAGAAATACTCAACATTTAACTGTTAGACCATTTATAATCAAGAATATGAATTATGAAATTAATATTAATCCCTTAAAGAAGCAGAATTATAATTTATAGTTTCCAAAGTAGAAAAGAAGAAAAAAGGATTCCATAAAAATGCACCAATTCAACATGAGCATGAAGTGAGGAAGAAAAAAAAGAGCTAGGAAAATGCCAGAAACAAGAAATATGAATTTTTTTAAAAGTCCAAATCGATCAGTAATCACATCGAATATAAGTGGATTAAACACTGATTAAAAGTCAGAAATTATCAGATGAAAAAAATAACCTAATAAAAGGCATTTGTAAAAGAGTCAGATAATGCAAAACAAACAAAAAAAGGGAATAGAAGAAAGACATGGTAGAAGGCTGCTTACCACGCTAGCAATTCAATGTTACTTATCATTTTACGATTTTCATCCAGATGATACGTGTTTTTATGTTAAACTTATTAGGTTCTTTATTTTATATCTCAAAGTATTGAAACAGAGACAAAGTGAAGAGAAATGCCAGAAGAAATTAACAACGTTCTTTTCTGTACAAGATCAACCTTTACAAAACTTAGGGGCCGAGGCGATAAATTATGTCTCCGTGCAAGGCAATTAAGTTATGTCTCCACCGCGTCACTGAGCCCTGGTTCCTTTACCCTGGCCCGGAGCTCAGTTTAAATACACATCAGGCTCTTCTCAATGCCAAGCAGTATGCAGTCTGCCACCGGGTAAGCAAAATAAGAAAATGTGGCGCCACCTGCGCTGTGGAGGTTGCAGTCTGGAGAATAAATTCTTAACTGGGTAGATGGATCTAGAGGGAAATTCATGTTAGGCTTCAAGAAACCTTTGAGTTCCCTGAAATGATACACAAAAATGTGGCTATCTGCATTTTGCGGGGTGATAGGTCAATAACTTCCATCACATTCTGGAAGGGTTGATGTCTCCTCAAATATAATACCACCACTGTAGGGTCGGTTGGCTAATGTGTGCGTATGGATGTTACAAAAGGAAATGGAAAAGCAATCTTTCACATTTTTGGGTTTTTCCCTGCTTATAATTTAACTTAGAAATTAGGTTTCTCATTTTAAAATAATTGTCATCTAAAAGATGCTATTTTTCCTACTCTGGGGGTAAAGCTGTCCTTACGTTATTCAACTTGTAAGATTTCACACTCCTGATAGCCATTTTTCAAATTGACTTTTGTGGCCCATTCTCCATAATACTTGCAAATTAGTAAGGGTGGATGAGTGATAAAAAGAAACTCTCAGATAATCTCCAAGCCTTATTTTAGCCAGTAATTTCTGCACTTCTCTCGTTCATTTTTTTTTTTACAGGAACTAAAAATAGGGTTCAAAAATAAGTCATTTGAATTTCATTCCCATCCGCTATCCTCTCCCCTATAGTAAAGATGTTAATGACCCGAACCAAGAGACCTGGAACCTTGTAAATGGCTCAAGGAGTTTGAACATGAGGTAATTTCCTGTTTTCTGGCACTCCAGCTGCTTTTATCACTTGCTTTCGGCCTTATGATAAATGTAGACGTAGGTGTGAATAAATAATAAAAAATCCTTCATGTTTTGTTCTCATAGGCCTGCTTATTTTCTCAAGCAGAATCAGGATAAAAGTTCACATAATAAAAATAAATTTGTAATATTTCACTGGAATTTTTCTATATTATTTTTCATGTGATATGATATGTAGTTGCTTTTATAAGCCAAAACATTGATTTAAGGAGATCCTGCTATATTTATTAACCAAGCCAGCCTAGATATGGCTCTGAGATCAGCCTACTCTATTAAGTTTAACTTTGGGGAATAATTTTATATTATGTTTTAGAGTATAATGCAGTTTATTACAAGCAGAGTATCTATTAGTGAGGACTCTAAGAATCGGCTACCTAAATTTGAATCTCACCTCTACTGCTACTTATATTAGAGTGACTTTGAGCAATTTATTTAACTTTACTAAGCCTTGATTTCTAATCTCTAAAATGGGTGGCATCATCATTGTCATCAGCATAACTTCCAGGGTCATTGGGAGACAAAATGAGATAATTCATGTAACATGGTTAGCACAGTCCCTGGCCCATTTTCAAGAAAGAAGTATTTAATAAAAAATAATTGTCCCCTTAAGTATCCAAGTAACACCTGTCCTCCCTTCTTCCCACTTTAGGGTAGAAAATCCAATACTTTATCAGTTTCCTCTTCTCAAATGTTTCTGACTATTCCTAAAGAATGTTTTCTTGATTCCATAAAGCTACAAGAATGGGCTATCTGCAATTACATAAAAATTAGGAAAGAGTCTCAAATATTGAGTGAACAGAGGCAGACACAGAAGATTACAAACAGTCTGATTCCATTTGTCCCTTGGCCAGGGCAGGTAGTGATTAGAAGGGAGCAGAAGGGGACCTCCTGGGGTGCTGGGAGTGTTCTGTTTATTGAAGTGGGTGCTTCTAACGTGGATGTGTTTAGTGTGTGAAAATTTGTCAAGCTGAACACTATCATCAATACACTTCAACAGGTAGATTTATTCACTAAAAAGTCTTAAAACAGAAATGTCTTTTGTTTTTAAAACAGCGATCCGTCCAGGTTTTACTCATCCCATCTCTTGACCATCCGTCTGATGTGGATGTTCCACTCTTGGCTAGTTTCTTCTCACCTTTTTAACTTGTCCCTACTCTCTACTCTTCCCATTCTACTTGCCCTGCATGTGGATTCAGACCTCTTCCTTTAGTACCCAAAGCAGAGAGGAGAACAGACTTTAATCTTTCCTCAGACCACGGGGAATAACAGGAAAGAATTAAACCATATGCAGAAAATGCCTAGGAGATGCAAGAGCCAGATTCCATGGCCACAGCCTTCTGCACAGGGCTCTTGGCTGGCTCTCAGTGTGGCCCATGGAGTGGCTTATGTTGTGGAGTCCAGATACTGGTCTTCTTCCACTGACCACAGGAGTTTCTCTGACAGTGTTGCCTCTCCTCTAACTGGCATTCTGGGCTCCCAAATTTCTCTAGAGCTCGGGGAAGGGAGTTTCCCCTCTCACCTCTCAGACTCAAGTGTACTGCAAAATCAGTGTAATCAATGCAGACAGGAACTTTGACCACCGCGGACATACCCATGTATATAAGAGAGGGGTGCAATAATTAAAGTGTAAATATTCATGGCCTTGCCCCTTGTCATGTAAGGAGGAAAGATACAGACGAACGTCTAAATTCAAAGAGCCAAATTTGAGCCACATATTTTAGGAAGTAACTAAAGGGGAAATCGAAGGGAGGAAAGGAAGAGGGATCGATTTACCTTTGCAGCTGGCAGCTGGAGACTGAGAGGAAAGGGAGCTAGTGTGTCTGAGCCGTTTTTGAGAAGGGGGAGATTATGTAACCACTGTGAGATATGGTGCTTTGGGGAAAGAGATGGATAATGATTATTGTTAGGAAATTTTGCTCTGTGTTATTGGGTTAATTTCCTCTGTGCCACTTCTCAAAAACATTTTCAGTTAGGACTACTAGCCCTTTAGAGAAGAAGTGTGATTCTTTTTTGTTTCCTCATGATACTGGGACTGGCCTTAAGAGAGGGCAAGATGACCCAGTTTTATCAGATTACATGTATCAATATATAAAGATTTATAGCACAGTTTTCCAGAACTTGTCGTTTAGGGTAGATTGTTTTTACTTTATTGTTGTATAACCAAACGATCAATTTAAGGGCTGTCCCATCTGTCCCCATTTCCCACTAAAATAAGAACAAAGTTACATTCCACACCCCCGGCGTCCCTAACCATATGTAAAAATGCTGAAGCTGGAGTTTTCTAAGTAGTAGTTTATTTTTCACCCCAATCTTTAAAAAATCCTGGAACAATTTGATGATAAAACTCAAGACCAAACCACCTGAACTTCCTTTCATTCAGAATTTATTATAGTAGAAGCATAATTAACAATTATATAGCACTCTATGGCATGCACTATCCTAAGAACTTTACATCTTCATTTATTTAATCCTCACAACAAATCTATGAAGAGGGTACTATTACTATAACTCTTATCTCCATATTACTGAAGGAGAAACTGAGGCATGGAGAGGTTTACTGTCTTGCTCAAGGTCACATAGGTGGTAAATGGTAGAGCTCCGATTCAAACCTAGGCAGTTTGGGATCTTTGCTTTTAATCACTGTGTTTTACTGTCTATAAAAAGACCATTTTGTCAAGCTCATGCCCAGCATAGATAGTGGTGATGATAAATCAAAGAGGAGGCAGGATTGAGCAGGTGGCACGTATGTTGAGGGGAGGACAGGATGTATAGGGGACAGTAAAAGATCTCTTTTTCCAAAATGCTCTTGCTATATTTTGTATTTCTTTTTCCAAGTGCACTTTAGAATTAACTTGCCAAATCCCATAAAAAAGTGCTGTTGGGATTTGATTGGGGTTGCACTGAATATATAGATAATTTTGGGAGAACTGAAGTCGTTAAAATGAGATTGCTCATAGGATCATGAAATACTTTTCCATTTTATTTTCTTCTTTTGTATTAGTCAGCATATTTGTATATTTCTCTAAGTTGTGGGCATTTCTGTTATTTATTTTTAGTTTTATTTGTGTTGTTGCTTCCATGAATGGACTTCTATTATATTATAAATCCTATTCTTGGTATATGGAAGAGTCATTAAATTCTATATATTTCACAAATGGACAACTTAGTGAAATGTCTTATTAGTGCTAGATAGTTGAGGGGTTGATTAATTTTCATCACTTAGTACATTGCCTGATTCATTGTAAGTATGTAAGAGAGGTTATCTGCTATTATTTTTATTATTAACAAACAGATTCAATTTATTATTTTATGTATTATTATTTTATGTATGATTTTGCATCTACATCCACAAGTAAGAGTTTTCATAGAATTTTTGTTAGCTATGCTTTTTAAAAATCTATTTTTAATCATCTGTAAGAATGAAACAGTGTTTAGTACTCCTTCCCTTGAAAGTAAGAAATTCAGCCGTCTTTTGATAAATTCCACATTTGTTCTCCCCCTTCCTCCTCCTGGTTTTGGACTTCTGACCTTTCAAGTCTAGATGGTTGTTGTAACTAAATGTGTAAGCATTATTAGCAACCAAGTAGTGATCAGAAGCCAAAGAGGGTGGGGGAATCTTGTGACCCAGCACTTTCCCACTTTCTGCTCTATTCCCCACTCTCATCTGTTTATTATCTTGAACCCAATGGGCCTTATGAGTATCAGAGATAATGGGAGATGTTTTCTCATTTATAACAGCCAGCTGTTTTCTCAGCTATAAACCAGTAACATGGAGCCCTGAGCAAAGCCCAGAAAGGTGTACATCCTAGGGAGAGCCTGACCCACAGAAGCCTGTGGGCCCTGGGTATGGGAATTATTGACAGTAAGCCTGAATGTTTGTGCCAGATCTCCTTGTAGGCCAGTCCTTCCTGGCCGTAGGATTGCGTGAAGACCAAGAACCAAGAGGATTCCTCTGCAGAGGACTTTTACACAATCTTGGCTGTGAGGGTAGAGACTGCCTGCTTTCCGTTACTGTAAACTATAGTCCTACAGATCCCAGTTAGAGAAAGCAGAACAATAAAACAGAAGAGAACAAACAGAACATCTAGCCAGGGCTTCCAGCAGAGATAGGTGACAACTTGATTAAGAATAATAAAAAGTAGTTACGTGAAGAGTACCTAGCTAGAACTGACAAACATTATTTCTGAGCTTAATAATTCAGGAGAAGAGTTAAAGGAGAAGGAAATCACTGAATGGTTGGGCAACTGGAAAAGCAAAACAGATAAAGATAGCATATGAGAAAATATTTGTAAGAGACTTGGAGAATCTATCCAATAGTTAATGTATGCAAATAATGGTATTTCAGTGGGAGAGGAAAAAAAAACATATGAAGGAAAGACAAAAATTAAATAGTAGACTAAAATATTCCTAAACTGAAAAAATATCAGATTGGGCAGATTGAAAGGGCTGGGTTGGGGAGAAAAGGCTGGGGTAGACTGGTAAAATTCCTGATGTCTAAGGTTAAGGGAGAAATCTTATAAAATTCTGCAAAGTCCAGTCAAATTTCCTAACAAAGTCAGACTCATTGTGCTTCTCCTTTACAGCGCTGGGAGATAGAGGAGAGTGAGTGTCCAGACTTCAGAGGGAAAAGGACTACAGTATAGTATTACTATCTCCAGTCAAGATATCCTTCCTCTGTTTAGATGGAAAAAAAATTGAGGATATAAATAATTCAAAGAATATATCTTATTCCCTGTCTGAAGAAAGTATTTAAGAAAAGACTATCAATAACAAATAACAAGTGGCACAAGTTTGCAAGTTTGGGGAAGGTAGAGAAGAGAGTAAAATAGTGGTGAGAAATGGTATATATGATCCAGGTAAAGACATATTGCCTGAGAATACATGATATATAAGTGTGAGTGAAGGGCTCTAGAAAATATACGTGCTGACCAAATTTCATACTAGTCCAGATCATTTGGGCTAAACCATCTCAGAGAAAAACTATGAGTTGGGAGAAGAAGAGAGTTTTCTAAAGATCTCATTTTACGGGGATGCAAGGGGAATAAAAGTGGGAAAAAGAAGTGATGAATAACATTGCTAAAACCAGTTCGTATAGGTAGGGGATATAATAATCTTTGGAAAAAGTTAATAGTGGTGTTAAGACACTCAATAAGAGGACTGTAGCTATTAACAGAATGTAGACCATTAAAGGAATAGAAAAGTACAATAGATCTTTCTATTTAGCAAGGGAAAGAGTGAAAAAAATAGTAATTGTTAATGCCAGCAAATGAAAGGAAAAGGAAAAACTTTAGGAAATAGCACTTGAATAAGTAATAAAGCAAGCTGAAAGGAATAAAATAAAGAGAATCAGTCATTATATTAAACACAAATAGCCCGAAGTCCTACATTAAAATGTATGGACTTGTAGAAACAGTAAAAGGGAATGTATGTTATTTATAAGGAACACACTTAACATAAATTGATAATGAAAGGTTGATAAAAAAGTGGTGGTAAAAAAGATACGAGAAAGTGGCAAAAAAAAAAAAAGGAAGATCAGAGTGTTAGTATCGGATAAGGTGATATTTAGGGTTAAGAAATGCAATGTGATATTAAATGATAGATGAAATGTGATGTTAAACAATGATGAGTGCAATTTATGAAACTGTTATAAAAATCAGAAGCTTATGTACCAAACCACATAGCATGATTTAATTGTTTTGCCATAAATAGATTTTTCTTGCTTTAATTTCAACAAAATGCTTAATTATATTATTATCATCAATTTTTGTTATAGTAAGAGACAATCTAAACAACTAAAATTATATTCAAAGTATACAAAATTTAAATATATTTTGATAAAATGGAAATAAATGTAAATATTAAAAACTGAAAAATCAACTCACATAAGATTGTTAAAGTTATTTTCCTTTCAAAATATTTAAAGTTACCTATTAAAATTAAAGGACAAAATAATAATATTCTTTAAAAAAACTGACATCTTAAAATCAATTTTTGGAAATTTAGTTTCATTCTATTAAATGTTTTAATAAAAATAAACTTTTCCATTCTAGTGTATCTAGTATTCTGGGAATACTACTGAAATGGCCTTTTAGGCAAGAATTTATTGCATTCATAGCAGAAAGGAAGGATTTGGGACAAATTAATTTGTCTTTTCCTTTACTGATCCCATTCAAATCCGCTTTGAGCTCTAAAACAATGTTCATCTCTGATATTAGGATGTGCAGAGCATCAGATCCCGCATGAAACACACATGGACTCTTGCAGAGAAGTTTATGTGCGTGTGTTTTATGATGTGAAGGGTCCTCCAAAACAGTGCCCGGGGCAGGGGGGCCCCTTTAGCGGTCAAAGGTAGCTCTGATTACAAAGTATCTCCAAATAGTAAGCAGTAAGATAGATGCTTCATGTTAAAAATCTAAGGGATAGCAACAGCTGCACTCAAAGGAAAATGTATAACTAAAATGCTATCATTTAAAAAAGTCTGTCAGAAATTGAAGTAACTTCAAGACCACCTCCTTCAAGTCCAAATTAAGGAAAGTTGTCTGTAAGAACAGCTTTGCACTTGTTGTGACCTTTTCATCCCGGATCTGTCCTTGTCCTTTTGAATTAGGGGACTTGTGGATATTTTCATAGGACATCATCTGGTTACTTCCTGGGAGAATAGCTTTGCACAAGAGGAGATTGTGAATCAGTGTTCAGGGTTTCACAAACTAGAGCTCACTAAGTACAGGGCAATCTGCAGATCCTCCGACATCGTAAGCAAAAACCTGCATTTGTATTGCACTAATTACGTTTTTCTTCTACATGCAGGAAAAGATCCATGGCTTTTATCCTATTCTCAAAGACATCTGTGAGGTGAAGTGCCACTGCAAGTGTCTGCATGCATTTTATTGAGATATCCCTGTTCCTGGCATTTGAGGAAAATTATTCCTAGTGTCCGGCATGGTCATTTGACAACTTTCCCCAAAGTTTTTCAGTATTGCCTTCTTTATTCTTTTAAGTAATTTGTATTCATTTTGTCCAAATTTTGGAATTCCTAGCAAGTCCTTTCATAGGAAAACTATCTTAGTATTGCGCATCATTCCATATGTGTTAATTGCGACTTTTTAAGCTATGAATATCCATTCAAAAGAGCTTTTTTAATTAAATGATACTTATGTAACTAATGTTAATTTAACGAATGTGCCCTGTAATATTTGACAAAACTTTGTAAAGATCTTTACATATAGTAAAGATTATGTTAAAAATATAGTTTTGGTCTTTTTCCCCCCCATACGCCTTTAAAAAACTATTACCATCTTTTGTTTTCCATGGTGTTTATATTAGGCAGCTGCATGGTAGTTATAAATTTAGCTTTGCTTTGTGCTAATTTTTGGCATATTTTCTGAAATGGAACAATTTCTAAGAGCCTGCACTGCAGGCATTTAAGGTAACCTCTTTGATCATTTATAAGGAAAATATTCATGCTTTTAAAAAGCAAAGTGTTCTATCTTTTTAAAAAATGCATTTTAGGGAACTTAACCTCTGAATATTTCTTCTCTGGCCACCAAATTTCCATTTCTCTTATTTCTAATGGCATTTATCTTTATCCCCATCGTGACTTTCAGCTCCCTAATCCTTGTGTTTTCCACAGTGCATCTTCATTTCATGTACAATATCTCACCATTCTCACCATTTCAACAATGATCAGTCCAGTAGGCTATGATTCCTTTCTTTCAGAAATTTGAGATTTCCTGAGATCTTTTCCTTCTAGTCTTGTGTTACTGATAATCAATCTTGGATAATTCCTGCTTCCTAATATCTGTTTCTCTGCATGCTGCTTCCAAAATATTGCTGAAAAATGTTAGGCAGTGGGCCAGTTTATTCGACCACCACTTCACTTAGGGCTAATTCATCTTGGCTCCTCTCTCAATCAGAAACACTTAAACTCAACTTCAATTTATCTCCTAGTTTATTCTCCACATCGCTAGCTCCATAATTTTCCATTTACTTCAAGCCTCTGACCTAACTCTCTTCACTCTGGAGATGGACTTGTCTGATTCTTTATTGATTTATCAAGGTTATCTGATGTTTGCGCTCTTCACGGTTTTCCTTTCCACATCAAATTTGCCCCGCATCTTTGTCCATTTTCTCAATCTTGCCTCTTATATTTGATAAAGAGTTATTTTCATCCTCCTTAAAGCTTGCTTTCCACTTGGGTGCTCAATACAATCTTTGATGCTTTCATTCGCACCTCAGTGTGTCAGTTATTCTCCACCCTTAGTATTCTCAGTATTTGTAATTTTCTTAGAATTCTTCCTTGCAGTTAAAAAATAATAGCTAGAATATACTGAGTACTTCCAATGTCCTGACAGTCTATGGCACATTTTACAGTAATTATTTAGCTTGATCATTAAGATAATCCTGTGTGGCAAATACAATTATTAGTCCTATTTATAGATGAGCACACTGAGTCTTAGAGAATCTGAATAAATGTCAAAAATCAGATTCAAATCTAGGCCTGTATGACTCCAAAACAAATATTCTTAAGCATCTGATTCCCATACTGTCAGTCTCCTTTTTTTAAATTATAAATCTACTTTTGATTTCTTAAGTGTTTCATTCTTGATTTACTGCTTAATCACACTAATGTGCTTAACACACCGACATAGGCCTATGTCATTTAAAGCCTTGTCTTAGTTCAGACTTCTGTGGCGTTTGATACTGTTGTCAGTGAGACCACTTCTTCCAATTTGAATTTGCCTTCTCCCCAGCTTCCTCTGATACTGTGGTCTGCTGACATCACTCCTCTCACTCATCTTCCCTTAGCCTTTTTCTTTTTCTTTCCCTGGGTAGTGTGTTCCATACCATTCTGTCTTTGGATATTGTATACTATATAATCCATCTTCTGGGTGTCTCATTCTCTTCCAAGGTTTCAGATACCATCTATAGATCAGCGTCTCCCTGTTATAAACATTAACTTTGAAGTCTCTCTCAATAGCCAGACCTGAATTTCCAGCTGCCTCATAACCATCTCTAAGGGCAATCAAAATATTCTTTATACACAAGTTATCATTTCCCTGAAAGCTTCATTTACTCAGCCTGACTTGCCTTCATCATAGACATTGCCATCCACTCAGTTGGCTAACATGGTTTAGCTTCTACTTTCCCTTTATCCTCCATATCAGCAGGTCTGTGAATCCTTTTGATCTGTTTCAGTGGGGTTCTACTTCCTTTTTCTCCTTTATCTCTTGCTTGTTCCCCTGATTTCATTGTCTCTCTGTGAATATCACCTGTCACAATAATCTGGATCATTTACCTCTAGTCATTCCCTTATTCAATTCAGTCTTTGCCATAGTAGCTTTGTATTAACAGTCCTTTCTTCAAAATTGAGATGTGATAGACCTCTATTTTTTGTTGTTTTTTAGTCCTTACTCTACATCAATTCACCTTCCTCCTGATCATAGGATTTCAAATTTCGCTTTGTTGTACAATCCTTCCAGCACCTGTTTTGTTTATATGGGGCTGACTGCACCCACCTGTGGGAGAACACATGATCCAGGCCTGGCCCATCAGCAAATGGCCATGATGGTTACTTTAGCAATGGAACACAGAGCCATTCAGCTCTAAAGCCCCTCAGACTTCAATTAGAGCATGTGTTCTCGGGGTGAGAAAGCCCAAAAGGGGGTGAAAATTTGTCTTGGTGGGGGCGGTGAGAAAATCTTAAATATTGCAATGGTTTGTGGCCCTCCAGAGCTCAACCTTTCTGCCCTACCTGAAAAAAATCTTATTCTTTAATTTCCTGGGGGTGAGGGGCAACTAGAAAACAATGTCTTAAAAGTCTCTTTAGGGGAAAGTTAATGAAAAGAGCCTGAGAAACACTGAGCTAGAGTGACTGAAAGAGAGAGAGACTGGCATTTCTGGCAGGCCTTGGGATCTAAAAAAAGTGCAGATTTGAACTTCTGCAACTCTCTAATACCACAAAGCAATAGGATGTCTGAGAGCAGGGTCAAAATGAGGAAGCAAACCCAGGGATGAATGGGAGAGGTTGGGTCCCAGTGACGTCCTCTTCACCTCTGAATCCAGCTATTTCTGAAGTGAGAACCAATGGTGGACTTCTTAATTATGTAGGCAAACTCCCATTTTTGCCAAGGCCATTTGGGTTGTTTTTATTTATTTATTTTTATCACCTTCTAAGCCCTTAAGAATATTCTGACTCTGCCTCATGTTCATACACACTTCCCTGCTATCCATCTTCTCTTTCAATTTGATCATAAATTATGTTCATACCTCTCTGTCTTAGTGCGTGTGTTTTTTCTTGGTCATGATGTTGTCTGCATTGTAAACTCTTTTTAAGACGTGTTAAAAATGTTATCTAGACTACAGTCTTCAATAAATTTCTCCCACACCATACTATAATAGAAACTTATCCATAAATTAATTTTAGTACTTTTCATGTATTTTAAAATCTTGATGTGGCTATATCCTAATGAGGTTGTGAGAGTTGGAGTTTTTATGAACGCTGTTTTAATTTTGCATCTCCACGTTCTAGTAGAGTGCTTTCAAAATAAGAACTGCCTGAGAAAATTGATTTAATTGCATTTCCACCAGCATATTACTGTGCATATCTAATTTTTTCTCAACTTTTCTGAAGAGAAGAGGAAAGTTGATTATCAGAACAGTCTCTACACAAGTCAAAAACGTGAAACCTAACCTAAAGGGAAGAGACTCAGAATTTCATGAATAACAAATTAATGGAGTCCCTACGTACTTAGGCAGTTTTGCCACAGTAAGTGAGTGGAGTGTGAGTGGATAGTGTGAAGACTTCCAGCATGGTGGTCCAAAATGGTGGTTGGTACTGAGGAAAATATAATTACAGGGCTCCAATGTCTCCAAGTGATGTCCTGTTGCATAATGCATAAATCAGGGCTAATTTGTGTTGGAACTAACAGCCTTTATCAATCTAAAGGTAAGTATGCCACTTGACAAAATTGGAGGTGTATGGCAGTGCTGCTGGGAATACTGATTTCACAGCTCAACAGGGATTATAATCATAGAAATTGACACATTTTGTGGTAGACACATCTGAATTCCTGAAGCTTTAAAAAATACCGCATTTGTATCATATCAGGAGACAGCAAAGCATCAATATGGTCTTCTTTTTCTCCACTCTTTTGCATCATATCTTAAACCAGAATTTTTTTCCAGCTTTATTGAGATATAATTGAGATATGTCATTGTGTAAATTTAAGGTTTACAACATAGTGATTGTAGATATGTGTATATTGCAAAATGATTATCACAATACGGTCAATTAACACATCCAACACCGAACATAGCTACAAATTTTTTGTGTGATGAGAACTTTCCAAATCTACTCTTTTTAAAACAATTAATATTGCAAGCTCGTATACGCTAAGTATCAGATTTTTGTAGAGTTTACATTTATATATTTAGGATTTTTTTTCTTAATTTTTTCCATTTGTTTTTCTTTATCTTTGCCTACATTTGGCTTTAAAACAAAATTTAGCTGAAAGAATAAACAGGTAAATATACCTGATACTATCCTTAAAAATAAAATAAAAAGGAAAACATACCCTACCAGAAATTAAAACGCTTATAAAGATACATTTGTTATTACAATGATAGAATCTTAGAAATATTAACATATAAAGCAACCTAATACAGAGTTTTATAAGCACCTTATGTCAAGAAAATAGTCACATTCACATAAAACCAAATTATCTTTTTGTTTTTTGCTATATATAATTTTATCCAAGATGAATTAAAGTGTTTAATATAAAAATACAAGTATTAAAATACATGAATCATCCACATCTGGATGTAGTAAGTCTTTCTAAGCATAAAGTCACTGCATAATACTAGAAAGGAAAAGACTGAAGTTTTGACTTCATAAAACTTGATAACTCTTGAACATCAAAAGCTTCATACACAAAATCAAAAGCTGAGGCAGTTGTTTTTAAATAATAGGACAAACACAACAAAAGCCCTTAATATAAAAATTGTACTTACAAATCAGTAAGAAAAATGTTAATTAAAAGTAGATGAACAATATTATAGGTTGATACAGAAATAGAAAGTAAAACTTTAAAGAATTATTGCACCTCAACAATATTAAAAGTGCTACAAATGGAAACAACATGTGTAATTTTCACATACAAGTTTTGTGAGCATTAGAAAAAATGTTCTTTATAGTAAGATGAGAAAGCTAATGACTGGTAGAAGTTCGAAGCCCTTTTTCTTTTCAAGTAAGCAATTTGACAGTTAATATCGAAATATTTAAAGATGTTTATTTTAATTTTCTTTGAGTCAATAATTCTGTGTCTAGGAATTTGCCTTAAGCAACTAATCAGTGATCCAACTGTGGGGTTAATTGCAGTAATATTTATAACAGTGAAAACCTGGAAATAGCATCAATGTTCAAAATTTACTAATGGATTAAACACATTATGGTATACTACAAAATATAAGCATTAGATTATGCTTTCAAAGATTTTAGTTATGTAATAATGTTGAAGATTACCGTATAAAAATGACATTGTATTCTAGGCTTTCTGCTAAGGACTTTAATGTAAAACCTCATATCATTGTCACAGTCATGCAGGAAAGGTAATTTTTCTGTTCTAAGCATAGTAAAATGAAGCTCACAGAAGTTAAATTACTTGACTTGATTCACACAGCAAGATATAAATCCAGGAAATTATTTCTGGAGCCCACTTGTAACTTCTACACTATATTGTACCCAAATGGTCAATGATTACAATCCAATATTGTGAAAATAAATATGATACTGTGCTTAATATAGTGTAAAATCCAGAGGAACATAGGTGTTTATTGGGGGGCTTAGCTTTGCTTGGATCAACTCCTATCACAATGCAAGAGACTAACCTCTCAGGGGAGGTTCTGTTTGCTGAATCAAACAGGACATCAAGGCGCCTTGCCTTTATCGGGGATTGGCAGATTTTCTCCTACTTATTTCAAGTCCTGTAATGTCTGTTCCTGCTAGGGACATAAAATTCTACCCTGTTGGCCATTGGTAACTTTTTCTCTCTGATATCAAGACTGGTTCAGAATGATAAGGTGCCAAGATGGGCAGTAGAAAGAATGGAAATCTAAAGCGTGAAAAGGCTAAATAGGTTAGTCAATTATAGAGAAGAGATGGACAATACTCTTTCCAAAAGAGTGATTAACCTTTGAGATTTACAAAAATAGGACATAATTCAAAAGTGAGATTGGTCAGCATAAGTGGCTACTGTCACCAATGACCTTTTAATTACTTTAAAATACAAGAAAGCTATCTTTCTTTCTAAAAGCATTTTAGTTTTGTTCTAGACCTGGCCGTGATTTATCTGGGAGCCTGTCTTTTACCTTTAAACTTTACTTATATATTTCACCTCTTGAACAGAATATATTTTTGACCTTACAATTGCATTGATACTCTCTCTCTGTATGTAGGCTAGACCTAAATAGTTTGATGTCCTTATTTTCACCTTTAGAAATGAAAAATTGGGACAAGGTCATGTCCTCTTAAATCCAAGAAATGTTTTATTTATAATTGCTTCTCCCTTTCTTTTGAATGCTTTATTATAGGAAAGATTACCACATGAATAATTAAAGTTTTAAATGTACAGGGCAGAGATAAGTAAATAATTACAAGCAAAAACTCATTTTTATTTCAAGTAAAAGCAGCAGCAGAGAATTTAAGATGGTGCTGACTTTCTTAAGAAAAGACAAAAACCTTCCTTTTCACATTTTAGTGCGCTTGTTCAAAATGGTGAATAGCCTGGAGATTAACACAAGGGCTGCTTTTCCTTTTTTTGTTTCAAATCCATTAGTGGAATATCTTGGCACCCTTAGAGCTGCACAGTGTGGTTTTCTGGGTTATTATTTCCTTTCTGGCAGTATTTTAAAACAAGTACAGAAAATGGAAAAATTATCTTTATAGTCTTCTCTTATATTACAGAAGCGATGCAGGGATTAATCAATTTGCAGTTAGACAAAATTCCCTAAATTATTAAGCAAACTTTTGAAATTTACTAATTTGCAATCTGTAGAAGGATTTTGGCTGTATTTGTTTTCTCTGTTGCTGAGAGAAAATTGGAACCTTACATGAAAAATGGGTTGGCCTCAAGTTGATATTCTGCATGGTAATATTTTTGTAAGCCCTTATTAAAATCTCCACGTTTTGGTTCTCCAACATGGCCTCTTTTTGCCACTACTTTGTTTTTGCAGAACATTGCAAGTCTGGCATGAGTTCCTCTCTTAATAAATTCTAATATCCATAAACTCCAGTCTCAGTGCCTTTTCCCATGCTGCCTCTGTTGGGGCTTGTCTGCCATCTCTGTCACATCTGAACAGTGCCTGGTGAGCTGTATTTCCTTCTTTGTTCACTGGGAATCATTTAAAGGAATTCAAGGCAACGTTGCCATCTTTCTTTAAAAAAGGCGCTTGTGTTCTTATAATTTGTTTGTTATAAGACTGTGGCTCTCTTTAATTTATTTAGCAAGGATGGTAAACTATGCTGTTACTGTTTCAGAATTTATATGGACAAAGTATGCAATTTATATGAAGAAAAAAATGATCTCTCTTTTTTTCTAATTGTAAAATTCCATTCAAAGAGGTAATAACCTGAAATAAAGATTAAAATGCAATTTGGAATAAATTCTTTTCTAACATTTGTTTCAGTATTTTGGGCACCTAAAAGTAGATTTTCTTTGTGCGTTAAGTAAAGTGCACTCTTTTGGGAGTAGTGGTAACTGTTAGGATCACCAGAGAGCTCTTTAATTACTATTTCACTGCTTTAAACCATGCTACCTCCTGCTCTATTCTCCTGAACTAAGAGTAAATGGAGCTTTCAAGAGGCCTAAAATATAGTATAGAATTTGATTATACATTGAAAAATCTGATTCAGCTAGTTAAAAACTTAAAGGTAATTTAAATTTTATCTGGCTTTAAAGAGTCTCATTTATCTTTGAAAATTGTCCCCTTGGAAACATATTCTGAGTTTGGTAATGTCGTTAACTTTCCCTGCAAATAAGCAATGTTACTTCTTGGCGTGTCTCTTATGTATTTCCCTTAAAACTGGCCTAGTTTAAATTACCTTAAGAAAACAAATTTTTTTGAGAAGCAGGGGGAATAAATTCTAGGTATGTTGAGAATACAACTTTTAAACAAACAAATAAATACCTTCCTTCTTACCTCTAGGTCAACACAGACACACACAGAGAAACACTCGCATACCTATTTCATGAGAAGCAGAAGAGTCTGCCAAAGTTCCTTTGTGTTATGCTCTCCTAAAAATACCATGTGTTACATGCATGTGATTGGATGAATGGCACAGGCACACATACACAGAGGCACACACATACACAGTACTTATGTTTTCCCCAAATAATCACATCTTTTCCCACACCTTCAATTCTCATCTCCAGATGGATGGCTTTCAACCATTGCTGTCATAAGGTTTCCAAAATCTACATCTGCAGTCCAGTTGTGTGATCAACTCTGTGATCAAACTCTTTATTACCTAAATTATTGAGTTTAATGTCTTCATTGTGGCATTGAAGGCTTTCTGCGTTATGACTCCAATCTATCATTACAGACTCGTCTTCATTCTCTCCTTCTGCTTCTGCCTAAGCAGAATTAACAGACTCTCCAACACAATTCCTCACCCAAGGACTTTTCTCAGGCCATTATTTTTGTCTTTCACTTACTTCCCTGTTCCATTCTTCAGGGCTCAACTCTCATGCCCAGAAACCTTGGGTCTGTCTCTCTGCTTTAAACCTTAGGCTCAAGGAATAAAGAGTTTTAGTTCCTTTATGTGACTTTCCATGGAGAAATCCCTTCTGTGGAGCCACCGATGAATATCGTCTTTAACTCCTTGGAGCTCTAATGCACGTTATATAGAACCTCTGAAAACATTTCAAACAGCCTTGTCTTTTTTTCTGGATTTGTGGGTTGTTTTCCTTATCAAAGTGAAGATGACTTGAAGATATGGCTAATTCTTCTGAAACATAATATCTAACATTTAGCTCATTATCTTTATATGTAAACCTGCTCTTCTCCATTCCTACAAATCCAGTCGGCCTAGCCTAGAGAGCTGAAGTCCATTCTTGGCTCATCCCAACTGTCAGTTATTAGCAAATCCCATCTCTCTGACTATCTGAAATATCTTGTGTCCATTCACCTTACATTGTGGCCGTACCAGACTAAGGAGCATATGAACAATTTCTCTCCAACTAAACTGCTGGTCCCTCACCCTGCTAGAGCATCAGATTCCTGATCAGCCCCAACATCAAGGCCCTCCATTTCCCTCCATATAAATAGGCAGCTTCTTCTTTACTTGGTTATGAGGGTAGTTATTTAATTGAGCCATAGTTTCCTTTCCATTATCTTGGAAATATTAATGGACAAATAAAAGATGTGAAGAGACCAGCCTTGTTAAATAAGAATGTCAACCTAATAATATTCCACTCTGCTGGAGGAACTGTTACATATGGAGTGTGCTCCAGGTGCTGAACCAGGACAACAGGTATTGAAGAAAGAGAATAGTTTTCAACCACAGAAGGAGAGAAGTTTACCCCGCTTTAAATCCATAGACAAGAGATTTAAAAGTGTCACTTGCCAAAAAAGTGGAAAAGAAGACTTCACTGTGCCACCTCAGTGAAATTCTTACACATGAAAATTGCTATATGATTTTTAGGTGCAACACCCAGGACACAATCTATGAAAGAAATAATTGATACTCTGGACTTCATTAAAGTTCAAAACTTCTGCTCTGTGAATGACAATGTTAAGAGAATGAGAAGACAAGGTACAGATTGAGAGAATATATTTGAAAAGACATAGCTGATAAAAGATTGTTATGCGAAATATACAAAGAGCTCTTAAAATTTCACTATAAGAACACAAACAATCCAAATAAACAGACAGCTCACCAAAGAAGATATACAAATGACAAGGATATGAAAAGAAGCTCCACATAATGTGTCATCAGGGAAGTGTAAATTAAAATATCGATGAGTTATGGCTACACACCTATTAGAATGACCAGAATCCAGATTACTGACAACACCAAATACAGGTGAGGATGTAACAGGAACTCTCATTGCTGGTAGGAATGCAAAATGGTACATCCACTTTGGAAGGTAATTTGACAGTTTCTTACAAAACTAAATATGCTCTTACCATAGGATCCAGCGATCATGCTCCTTGGTATCTACCCAAAGGGTATGAATACTTATGTCCATACAAAAAACCTGAACATAGATGTTTATAGCAGCTGCATTCATAAATGCCAAAACTTGGAAGCAACCAAAATATCCTTCAGTAGGTAAATGGATAAATAAACTGTGATACATCTAGACAATGGAATACCATTCAGCACTGAAAAGGAATGAGCCATTAAGCCATGAAAAGATATGAAGGAAACTTAAATGCATATTACTAAGTGAAAGAAGCCAATATGAAATTGCTACATAACAGATTATTCCAAGTATATAACATTCTGGAGAAAAGCAAAACTATGGCAATAGTAAGAAGATCAATGGTTGCCAGGGATTGGAGGGGGCATGGAGGGATGAATAGGCAGAACACAGAAGACCTTGAGGGCAGTGAAAATACTCTGTATGATACTATTATAATGGATACATGTCATCATGCGTTTGTCCAAACCCATGTGATGTATCACATCAGAGTGAACCCCAAGGTAAAGTATTCATTTTGAGTAATTATAATGTGTCGATGTAGGTTCATTGATTATAAAAACTGCACCACTCTTGTGAGGGATGTTGATAATGGGGTAGGCCATGCATGTGTGGGGGCATGGGGTATATGGGAAATCTTTGTACCTTCTGCTCAATTTTGCTGTGAACCTAAAACTGCTTTAAAAAAAAAAGTCTTTTTATAAAAAAAATTTCCTGATGAAGTAACCAGGGTAATTTATCCATACCTCTACCTCCATCCTCACCCTTGTTACTATTTAAGAATAACTTGAATTAAGAAGGAGAAAATATAAAAGAGTAATAGGAAACTCTGACTGTTACAGTTTTCTTGCCAGACTTTTACAAGAGAACAAACTGTAGACTTTTAAAAATATTTGGGGGAGAATTTGCCCTCAAGTAGTAAGAGAAATAGCTAACAGGAGCAAGATAAATAGGAACACTGATAATAAGGAGCAGTAATAAATCTTTATTCGGTCCAACAGAATCGTGCTATAAAAATTAGTGCTAAGGTAGAAAAGTAGGGCTAAATATAATATTTAGAAATTATGTTTGAAAATTTCCTTCTAGTTTAAGATTCAAGAAAAGGGTCGTAACAACACACGGGGCGACAGTGACAAAACCATAGAGAGTATACTTGCCCTATCTATTGGTCTGGTAATCATTTATTACTTTTGGATATTTTTTAGTTCTCTACTCTTTCTGGGCACATGGTAGAATTGTACTTCCGAGCTTACTTGAAGTTAGGTGTGTCCATGTGACTTGTTTAAGCCAATAACATATAAGCAATGGTGACTTATGTCACTTCCGGGCACAAGTTTTTAAAAGCTGGGTGTGTCCATTCCCCTTGTTCTCTTTCCTGTGCTGTAACAATGGGTGATACTCCATGAGGTAGAGGTTGCACCAGTCTGAGATTCTTCGTGACGATGACATGAAGTAAAGCCCAGGGCTGACTGGATTGTGAATATGTGATATGAGCAAGAAACTCTTGTTGTTTTAAGCCACTAAGATTTTGAGGTTGGTTGTTACTGCGTCATAACCTAATATAGTTGGGAAGCCTAAGAACTAAGTCCACTATTCATGCAGGGATGAATGAATTTAAAGAAAAAAAAAAAAACCCTCTAAAGCCTATGAGAAATTATCTAAAACAAAGACACAAAGAGTAACATAATACACTAGGAGCACATAAATTACTTCATGGGTTAGGAGAAAAAATAGAATTACATACACATTTAGAAAGGGTCTGCTTTGCCTTCTCAATAAAATCTAAGCCCATAATTCCTGAGTAAAGAGATTACAAAGAATAAAGTGATAAAAAAGATTAAAGGAAACTGCCTAAGATGAAAGCTGAGATTAAAAGAGAGCTGAATGAAACAAGGAAAAATATTTGGAGATTAAAAATGCAAAAGTGAAATGGAAACCTTTATTGGATAAAATAATGAGGAAAATTGGCATTATTAAAAGAAGAGAAATAATATCATACTAAGGACTCAAGGCTTTCATTATAAAAAGAAATAAGTAAAATAAATGAACTAATGATTTTACTACAACAAAGAAGACATAAATTTAGTGATTGTTGAAGCAGATATTAACTGAAATACAAGGAAACAAAGAATAGCAATGATAAATAAAATATCTGGCAACTTAAAAATAAAAAATAGTTCTTACATGCCTAATCAAGTAAAGAGAAAGACTAGGAAATATTCAGAATAGCAATAAGAGAAATATTTTAGCCATAAATATGAAAAATTTTGAAAAGAGAATATTAGATATATTTGGAAATCTCATTATGGTAATCATTGTTCAAGAAAAAATATATTATCAATTTGGTGCTAGAAGTGGTAACCATGATTATAACACTAACCATGAAAGATATTAAAAAATTACCAAAAAATTATCTTCATAAGAATCCTGAACTCAGATGGCTTTAAAGGTTATTTGTTTCAAAATTTCTGGTTTGTAAAGAGGAGAATCTCCAATGCACTCTACAATGTTCACACAGCATTGAAATTAATAACAGAAACAAACAAAAAAGAAAATCGCATATCAATGTCAGCTAAAATATATCTATTCAAGAATCTTAAATAAAATGCAAATAATTTGAATTCAGCAGGATACAAATCATGAATAAAAATAATTTTGCTTTTAAATATTGTATCTATTAAATCACAAAGTATAATGTTGTTTGTTACATTCAAAGACATTTCTGATAAAAAGTCATGCTTAATAGGAAAATGCATGATAGGGACATACTTTTGAAGAGAAGACAAGGAAAGCCTACTTTTAGCATTTTTACTGAAAATTATACTGGAAGATCTAGACAACAAAAAAGAAATAAAAACAGTGGGAAAAAATTGGAAAAGAGGAAACACACATTATTAATTGAGGCTATAGGGTTTTCTACATCAAAAATATACCATTAACCTATGTAACACGTAAAAAGACAAAATCAATGTTTTGACTTTAATTATAACAATATAGTTCAGTAGGTAAACTATAAACTCTGTTGGGACAGAAAAGCTAAAAGTACTGTATAGACTATGCTTTAAAAGTCACTTTAAATGCATAATCTGATAAAGACAAAGAAAATCTTCATAAGTTATAAAAGAATGAGTCAAGATAATTGAAAGAGCTGTAGAGCTAACAGCTGTCCTGGGCACACAAGCAGATCCCTGGGATAGAACTTTTGCTTTTAATAGGTCATATGTCTATGGGAAGGGAGTGGTGCCAGGGAACAAAACCCAGATCTTATGCAAGGTGGGAAATCCCATTGTTGTTCCAAATAAGCCAGTCTGCTGAGGGGCAATACATGGAGCTAGCTGCAAGGGAGGCTGGGAAAAGTGATCATCACCCTCAGCAAGAACAAGTGTGGCCAACAGTCTTCTTTCTATGGAAGAAGGGAATGAATATTGGGGGACAAATGGCAGTTTCTGGTGTGTGGGCAAATTCTGACAACATTCAAAGAATTAGTAAGCACTAATCTTGTTCTCTTATTAGAATACAATTAAGTTAGCAATGTTAACACAAAAGGTTAACTGTCACCTTTCAAATTTGGAAATTAGAGAATTTATTAAAATTTTACACTTTTTCATGAAAACTCTTCTAAAACTAGGAATAAAAGAAAACTTGCTGTCAAAACTCCTATAAGACATTTTACTAGTTTCCTTGGCTAGTGAGATAAGACAAAATTTAAATATTCCATTTAAAATAAAGACAAAATTTGGTGAAAGACACATGAGGCCTTTATAGAAACAATATAAAATCTATTTGAAAAGATATTAAAAAATATATAAATGAACAGAGATCTATGTACAAGGACACAATGTGTAAAATGGTGAGGATTTTAGTTGTCTCCAAATTAATCTACAAATTTCAGGTAACCCAATTAAAAGCCTAACAGAGATGTCCTGTCTGAATTGGAAATTTTATTCCAAACTTTATTGGAAGAGTAAAAGACAAAAAAAAAATAGCCAAAACACTTTGCGAATATAGAATGTTGTCATAAAACGCCATTATTTACTCTGAGGACAGACCTGAGCATGCGTGTAAACTGTGCATATCACAGTGGAGCATTACAGGTCGGTGAGTATGAACAGGACATTCACTAAGGAGGGAAATGAATGGTGTGTGTGTGTGTGTGTGTGTGTGTGTATAAAATTTTATTTTCAACTGATAGAAATACAATTTAAAATCACAATGAGAAACCAACTCAAACACAGGAGTTGGAGTCAGAATTTTTAAAACTGTGGCAATATTAAGTGTTGGTGAGGATATGGAGCAACAGAACTTTTCCCAGAGAGCTGGTGATAGTGAAAATTGGTAGAACAGTTTGGAGAATAGATTTGTCAAGAGATAGTAAAACTGAACGTCTGTATCCCTACTTCCTGTCACTGTGAATCCAATTGTACAGTTTAGAGAAACGCTCATGCTGTGTACAAAAGGAGACACGAGCGAGAATGTTCATATCAGTGTTTGCAAAGTATAAACATGGAAACAACACAAATGTCAATGAATGGAAGAATAGATAAATAATAAAGTGTGCACTCTGGGTACATAATGTTATATATATACACTAGTGAAACAAAATAAAGACGTCTACATGCATTAGAATAGAAAAAACATCTCGAAAGCAGTATAGAACAAAGAAAAGCAAATGGCAGAGAACACGTGCAGTATGATACCCTTTATGTAAGTTTCAAAATATGTAAAAAATAGTATATATTGCTAAATAATATGTATTTCCATATAATGCCAAGTTCTTATGCAGTAGTTTGAAATGATAAGCCCTAAATTCTTGATAACGGCATCCTCTGGACTCAAGGATGATGAATGTGTTAGGCTAGAGTATTCAACTATATTTTCTATATTTTACTTCTTAAGCTTATTGATAAGAACCTAGGAATTTTTTCTTTGCCTTTTTATATGTCTAAAGTTTCTTACATCAGAAAATAATTTTGTTATTGGTGTCCTTAAACAATGTTTTACTTTTGCAGTTTTACAAATTATGATTTGTTTAATGTTACTCCTATATTTTTCCTCTATTCCTTGTGTGTAGTGAAATCCTCTTTCGGGTTAGAAATACTCCCAGCATTTGAGTTCCTCAGGCCTGACACTAAAGTCGTGACCTAAAGACTTATTTGGAGAGTGGACTTCTTCAATTTTGCTTTTTTAGTTTTTGTCACTTATTGCAGATATATTCTAAATTGTAATTGTGATATAAATTATAATCTTAAAAGAATGGATAGTCATTTCCACAGCAAACTTATGTAGATGTTCGTCATTTTACTGGTTATTAAAGTCACCATGAGCCTCTTTAATTTCCACAGACCCAGTGAACCCTGAAAGCAATTTGAGAAGAGACGCCAGTTCATTATTGATAGAAGCGTATTCTCCTTCTGACACAAGCTTGCAAAATTTGAATTATGGTGGAAACTGTTCTGTAATATGTTTTAATCATGAAACGGCCTTGGCTCTGCCTATGTCTCCTCTGCAAAATCATGTTTTTCTTAGAATTAAGTAGAATCAAAAGAATGTTACATTTTTTTTTAGAACTTTCTAACATAATACAGTTATAACTGCATAGGTTTGGTGGAAAAATAAAATGAAAGTGCGTAAGTCCACGTCCAACTATGTTCAGGAAACTTTTAAACAGAGTTAAAAATGTATTTACTATTTCTCCGAGGCTTTTATTGTTTTGATGCTATGAAAATTGAATCCCTGAAATAGAAATTTGATCATTGATAGTCTTTTGTTAGGTATTTATTCTTTGTTTTAGGCATGTCTGTTAATGTTATTCGCAGAATTCAACTTGAGAAGCACTGATGTAACATACTAAGAGAAGAAAGGGCTATGGATGGTCAGAGTGCTGCTTTTTCCTCACTCTCAGCTTGCTTTTGAAGTCTTTGTCACATTTCCACCTCCATGACTCTAACTGGCTTGTTGTCCAGTGACCTTTAAGTCACCAAATCTGATGACCTTTCCTGTCTTTATTCTCTTTGACTATTGTGTGTCTTTTGAAATTCTTAACAACCTTTTAAAAAATTCTATCTTTAATAGCTGCCATTTTCCTTAACTTTAAATTATTTGACTTAATTGTTTTAAAGCATAGGAAAGTATATGCCTAGGGGCCGGCCTTGTGGCACAGCGGTGGTTAAGTGCGCACGTTCCGCCTCGGCAGCTGAGGGTTCGCCAGTTCGGATCCTGGGTGCAGATGTGGCACCACTTGGCAAGCCATGCTGTAGTAGGTGTCCCACATATAAAATAGAGGAGGATGGGCACAGATGTTAGCTCAAGGCCAGTCTTCCTCAGCAAAAAGAGGAGGATTGGTGGCAGATGTTTGCTCGGGGCTAATCTTCCTCAGAAAAAAACAAAAGAAAGAAAAGTATATGCCTATTTTAATAAATCAAGTGATAGAGACGTGTGTGAGAAGCAGCTCAGAAACTCGCTCTTTCCAATCCTGTACCCACCCCCAAAGTGACCAACGTTAATAGGTTGTCACTACTCAGCTGTGTCTGTGCTCAAAGCTATAAAAACATATTTACGTATGCACATATTGTTTGCTCATTTCACTATCTATAAATATGGGACATAAATATGCACTGCACCTTTAAACATGCTTTTGAAATGCAGTCCCATATCATGTGCTTCTAGATCAATACATATATAGTCGTGGCCATTCATTTTAATAGTTATAGTACTATGTATTTATATGTATTTATAAACTTTTCTATATTATATAAGAAAATGCCCTGTTGTTGTACATTCTTCTACTTGTGTTTACTTTAGTTGTTATGCTGTTTCAAAGAAAGACCTGAGAAGGAGAGGGGAGCATCAGGTCACCCAGTGCTCCACTCCTCTTGACAATTCCTGGTTCATTGGTCGATATTGCCAGTATTGCCTAGACAAGAGGGTTTCTGCTCTGGGCTTTGGCCTTTGCAGAACGCTCCTCTGACCATGCCCCAAACCTCTACAAGGTAAGCAGTTTGTGGATCAAGGAGATTGTGCTTTGATAGAGCATGTCTGCCCTTCTAGACTTTGCTCAGGGGATGAAGGGTCTTGGAATCCCTCCAAGGTCTCTGTGAGCCTCTTTCCAAGGCCATCCTCCCAAAGGCAAACTGTACCAGAGATATGGCCAAAGGACAGCTTTTTTCAGATGAAATAAAGAGTGAAAGAGGTGAATGGATGTGGGATATGTTATGTAGGGTGTCTAGACATATGTGTGAGAGGCCCTGCTGGAGGGAGCTGGCGTTGGGAATAACCAGTTAGCCTCCCTGTACCACCATATTCTAGTGTGAAAACCTGAGAAATGCAAGAAATCTAAATTTGAACCTGGCCTTGCAGGTCCTTAGGAGATTACATTTGTCAAGATAGGAGAACAAAACATATTTTAATAGTTAATTAGTTCAATATATAAAAGAGATACAATCTATAACATAAACGATTGGGGGAGTAGAAGGGCCTCAATTAATACTTGTCCCTCAGGCCTTGCAAATGTGAGGATGGGCCTGTCAGTGCTTCCCATATAGATAGTTACTTTGGTGACCATCAATGAATTGGTATTTACATTCTTGTGTAAAATCTCCTCTTCTTAAATCTGGGCTGGCCTTTTGGCTTGCTTTCACCAATAGAACATAGCAGAAGGGGCACCCGGATGAAGCTGACCACTGTGCTTGGAGGAAGCTCATGCTAATCACCTGGAAAGGCCGCATGGAGTTTCCTGTGGCAGCCATGGAGATGCATTCCCTTTGAGAAGGAACTTTCTATTCAGTAGGGCATGCCGTTAGCTCAGAGCCACTGGCTGAAGCTCCTTCAGGCTCCATCTCAGTGTTCAAGATGAGACCGTGCTTTTTTCAGTCAACCTCGAACCAATGACTGAGCAGAGTGGGGATAGTAGAGTCTGGCCATTCCTGCCCAACATGACAATCTTTGCCATGGAGTCCCACACTGGGTTGACTGACACTTTGTCAGATATGTATTGAAGTCCAAAATTTTCCCTGCCCAATTCGGTTTCCTACCTCCTTCCTTTTTATAGGTGCCAAATCTGCATCATGGTCTGAAGGCATTCTCTGCCCAATTCAGCTTCCTCCCCCTTTTAACTTTCACAGGCATTAACCCACCCTTCCCCTCAAAACTACCTGCAATCCTAATGCCATCTCAATGTCTTTTGCTGGAGGACCCAACTGATACAGGAACTGGCGCACCGGGCCACCGGCAAGCCTCAAGAACCTAGGGCTCAAGTAGGTGACACCAGCTGAGTCATTCCCCAGCGTTCAAACCACCCTGGCTGAGGCCACACGGTGCAATGACAGTCTGTGTCCACTGAGCCCTGCCCAAATTGCAGGATCCTGAGCAAATAATAAACACAGTTGCTTAGGGCCCATGTGTCTTAGGAGTAGCTTGTAGCAGTAGATAACTGAAACAGAAATTGGCTTTCAGTGGTTGCTGAGAGGGTGATGGAAAATGTTAGATGAAAAATTGTTAAATGTGAGCCTGAAACATCAGGGGTCAGACTGTGTGATATGCAGGCAAAGTCATCAAAAAAAGTGGTGCATTTTTCTTCTATTTTCATGTTTTTCTACCAACCAAAGGTTCAGGTTCACCTAGTTCCCCCAGAATTATCCCACTGATGATAGAAGCTTCCTTCATTAACTAGAAGCACCCTCTTATGAGTGTTCTTATTGTGACTTTTTGGTGAATTGAGCCATACACATAAACATATGTCCAGTTTTACTGGGGAAAGATTTATTTATTTTATTTTATTCAATGTATTTCTCTTATGAGGCCTGGAGCCAGCTCACAGCCTTTGGATGCATGTAAAGTAGACTCTCTCATCAGTTTCTGTTCCTAGTGTGTGAATGATGTTTAGTCTACTCTCTATGCCATATGTTTGCATCAAAATTCAAACTTTTTCCTAGAATGTCACCTTCATTTTGTGCAAAAATTACACTCAAACATATTGGGGATGTTTTCAGTACTATTTTACTATAATTTACCCAGCCTCTGAAAGACTGCCAAGTTTAGTTTAGGAATTTTTATAGCTTATTGTTCAAGTGTAGAGGAAGAATTTATTGTTATCTATGGTATGTAATTCCAAACACATGTTACTGTTATTACCAGCATGATGATTTTTCCATTAATAGAAACAGTGGAATTTTCCCACTAATAATAATAGAAATTAATGGGCCATAAGCAAACATTTTGAAACCAATTTTGTCCTATAGTGAAATATGTGTGTGAATATGTGTATAAGCAGATAGACAGAGATGGATAGTTATTCCTCTGGTTTATAATTGAAACCAGGTATCTAATTTTCCCATTCCTTTAGATTAATATGGTGAACGCTCCTTTTAAGCACAAAGGATATCTAATAGTGGTAATAAATTAGACTTGCTATTTAGTAACTTTGCAATAAAAGCCAAAATGCATTGAATTTCTACTAAGTCTTGATGTTGTACTTATTTATTTTGAATTCTTATAACAATCTAGAATTTTGCATCAACTTATTTTTGCAGCTGAGAAAGCAGGGACTTAGAGACACTAGGCAATGCACCCATCAACACGCAGCTGGTAATTGTCAGCACCGTATTCAAGTGCTGCTCTCTCTCACCCTGAATTTCATGTTTTCTTTTATTTGATTTATTTTAGCCTTGAAGTCTTAAATTAAATCAATGTATCTACTTAGCTAGCCAGTTAGGATCATGAAGCAATGGAAAAACATTAGTATTAGGTGTGTGTATATATATATATATATACACACACACCTAATACTAATGTAAAACCTAATACTAGAATATATATATACATATATATATATTCCTAATACTAGCGTATATAAAACCTATTAGGTTTTATATATGTTATATATATATATATATATTCCTAATACTAGAATATATAAAACCTAATGCTAGAATAAGGGATAGATCCACAGGCATAATTTTCCTATCAGGAGAGATTCTGGTGGAAAATATGATAAAAATGTCACTTAATACTGGGGCCTCATCAAGGAGAGAAATTGTACAAAGAGGCACTAATAGGAGGGTTAAGATGTAGGGAGGTTAAAACTGCATCCACTTCCTATTAGAGCCACTTTTCTAGGGTTCCCCTGCCCTGATTTTGTTTCCCGTACCTACCCAGTAGAAGTACATAATGTAGCATCAAGCTTATCTTTATGATGACCTCAAAGGAGCCTGAGTGTATGTATCCAACTCTTGTCTTCCAAATACCCAAAAGAAATTAATAAACTAAGGAAAAAAGTATCAGTAAGTGCTATGGTCTAGGGAAGGATAGAATTACTAATGTCTGGAGAAAATATTCATTGACTCAAAATTTAACATTGGTGAAATTAACAAATATGTGAGGAACACAGCTGAATCCTTAGAGGAGTGCTCGTAAACTTTCACATCCATCAGAATCACCTGGAACAGATTTCTGGACCCCAAGCCTAAGGTTTTTGATTCAGTAGGTCTAGGGTGGGACCCAGGTGTTTTCATTTGTAGGAAGGTCCCAGGTGATGCTGATACTGAAGTTGATTCTGCTGGTCTGGGGAACCATGACCAAAATGGGGAAGTGAGGCTTTAGAACACCTGGGAAAAGTCTCCAGCTAGCATTCATTTGGCAGAAAAGATAATGTGTGGCATCAAATACATATATACCACCATGGAACTTATTCTCAGCTTATATTGAGCCCAGATGTTATGCTATGTTTAACCATGGACATTGCCACAGTTAGTTTGTAAGAACCGTTATTGAGAGGGTTTTGTTGACCAAAGGGCAATCTATTGCATTGACTCAGGTAAAGTATCAGGTTAGTTACTAGAAAGAGAATATTTGAAGTTTCTAAATCGAAAGGAAAATGTATAACTTATTAACATGTTATGGAGAGAGAGGAAGAAAGACAATTTAGAAGTTCACGTGACCACTAATTGAGATGAGCCAAGGACATAGTGGGAGTCTAGTCAAAAGTAGCAAAGGGTCAGGGCAGCCCCAGTGGCATAGTGGTTAAGTTCATGTGCTCCACTTCAGTGGCCTGGGATTCGTGGGTTCCGATCCCAGACACAGACCTACACACTGCTTATCAAGCCATGCTGTGGTGGCATCTCACATACAAAACAGAGAAAGATTGGCACAGATATTAGCTCAGGAAGAAAGAAAGAAAGAAAAGTAGCAAAAGGTTTAATATATTTCTGACCCCTGGTTGTCCTAACAATGGAGCTTGCTCTCTAAGGTAATGAAATTTTAATGATGCATGCAATGAAAAACATAATACCTAGGATCCAATTTGGGGGATTTCTGTGGCGGCTTTTTGGAGGTATTTATAACTTACTAATGATGATAAGATGCTATTTGAGTTGTATATAAAGGAGTAAAGTTTAGCATACATAGGCAAGAGAGCTTCTTGGTGCTGCTAACATTGTTTTGCCAGCTTTGTCCGAATCAATGGAGATAATAAATCATGCAGCTGTATGTATATATTATTCAACTCATTGGCATTGGGAAAACAAAAACAGAGAAAATTATAAAAAGCATTCTCTTGGAGATCTGGAACTGAAACCAGTACAGCAGCTTCTGCTTAGAATCATCTCTTGATTTTATTGTTTCTGTAGGATGTTGGTCCCAGGAAGTAACGGAAGTAGAACAGGGAGTCAACAGCAAAATACCAGGAAAAGAATGGGGCTCTAGCACTTCATAATTTCTAACTATCAAGTACAGAAAACAAATGTTTGTTACAGAAATTATGCCACTTTTATACTTGTATATGGCCCCTTTCCTTATCTCTTGAAGCCTCTAGATCTTTAAATGGGTTGTGTAAAACTATAGACAAATCTAAATTTATTTTGACACTCCTGTGGGCATGTTACTTTTGAGTAGAGGTCTATAGACTCTCTCAAGGAGTTCCTCATAATAGCCCCAATACGGGACAATCAAGTGCCATCCTCCATGTGGATGAACTAACAAAAAAAATCCAAATTAAGGCATACAATGTGCTCTATAAGTAGACATAAAGCCTTTGAGTTTGTACAATATTTAATTCCAGACTACATTGGAAAAATATTTCAAGAAATATGAGATGAAAATATAACAACCCAAATATACAGCATTTTATTTTATATGCTAAAGCAACAATGACCAGAATCTTCTAAATACATTTTAATGCTCAGAAAGTAAACTTTCCATATTCCCTTCTTGAAAAAAAAATTTTAAAATAACTCTTCAAAAGCATATTGTAACTCACCAAGAGATGAAATTAGAAAATAATGGAGGTGATAGAAAGTATAATAGATACTGCAGAATTAATCAATTAGAAACTGTCTGAATCCATTTAGGCTGCTATAACAAAAATACCATGAACTGGATTGACTCAGTAACAAAAATATTCCTCACAGTTCTGGAGACTGGGAAGTTCAAGATCAAGGCACTGCCAGATTCAGTGTCTGGTGAGAGCTCACTTCCTGGTTCAGAGATGGATGTCTTCTCTGTGTAACTTCACATGGCAGAGGGGTAAGGGAGCTCTCCCAGTCCCTTTGTAAGGGCACTTATCCCATTCATGAGGGCTCCACTCTCATGACCTCATTGCCTCCCAAAAGCCTTACCTCCTAATACCATGACATTAGGGGTTAGGATTTCAACATATGAATTTTGGGGGACACAAACATTCAATCTATAGCAGAAACCAACATTAGGAATTCACCCAGAACTCAAGGAAAGAGGTAGAGATGAAAATTAAAAGAGGAGAAGCTCCAATAGCCAATTTCTCAAGGAGATAACAGAGCAGATGGTGCGTGATTATCTTGTGTGAAGATTAACCAATTCTCCATCTATTTTATGAACCCAACCTGATTATGATACCAAAATCTGAGAAAAATAATGGAAGAAAAAGAAATTTCTGACTAATTTCACATAAGAAAATTGAAATAAAATGTGTGTAGGTAAATACTAAAATTTAATTTTTGCATACTGAAGGAGTAATGGAACCTGTTATAAAGCATCATATTGTTCAATAGAAAGTATTCTTAAAACCCATTATCATGAACTCCACAATATCTTGGTAATGCAATAAAACAGTGAAGAGGTGTAATAATTTTAATTTTTGTAATAAAGAATATAAAACTATCATTATTTTCAAAAATATGCTTAATCAACTGAAATCTATTAGAAATAAAGTTCAGTAGGGTATTCAATTATAAAAGCTATAAAGATAAATTATTAATGTTTACATATGGTAGGATATAAAATTGAATAGAAAATTGTCCCATTTAATAATTTACTATTAAGTTAATTAATGTACCTTGAAATAAGATTATCAAGAAATATGTAGGACTCAAATGATTAAAAAAGAAACAAAAAAACTCAAAAGGACAGAAAATAAGCCTTGATGATGAAATGTTGTATAACAGCATAACTTTTTTCTTCAAATCAATGTACAGTTTTAGCAGATCACAATGGATATTTCAGTGGAGTTTTTTAGAGGAGCTTTGCAAAATAAATTTAAGGTCATTTGAAAAAAGAAATCAGAAAATAATGAAGATCATTTTGACAAAGGAGTTAGGGTAAGTGGGAGCAGAGGTGAAAGGATTGCGTTAACAGAAAATTAAATCTGCATTAATAAAAAATGAAATAAAGCTGAAATCAGTAAAACAGTGATAATCTGAATTCAATAAATAAGTTTATTAAACATATATAAAGAAAGTTGGATGGCAGACCTAGTTCAACTTGTCATTGTCACATATTTAGTATGGATGGACCTTTGTCACGAACAAACTTAATTTACATTCCTTTTGTCGTCCCTCCTCTGAACGTATTCAATGGGGATTGATATGGGGTCTGAAATTTGGTGTAACCGTCAGATGTGGTTGATACAGCAGCAAAATTCTGCATGCTTTGCCAAGATCTGGAACATCAAGAACAACGCCGAGAGTTAGATTTCCCTCAGAGATATCCGAGAGGAAACAAAAGAAGAAAGCTAAAATAAAAATGTAAAGAAGCAGCATACAAAAGACAGAGAAGTAAGAAAGAGACAAGGAAGGAGGGAAGAAGGAAGGGAAGAAAGAAAGGGAGGGAGCAAGAGAAAAAACGCAGGTGGAAGGAATGAAGGAGGAAGAAAAATATTAAAATGAACTATCAATATAGAGAGAACTGTGCAGTTGAATAACAGGAAAATAGACCCTGGAAACGATTAGACTTTAGAATATGATAAAGAAGATGCTGAAAAGAATAGATAAGATCTTCAGAAAACGGAACATCGGCAATTATCATTGAGGGGGCAAAGTTGAATCCTTATTTCAAGTTAAATAGTCAAAGCACGAAGCAACAAAAAATTTGCAAAATATATGACAAAAATCAGTATCTTTACTATATCAAGGCATCTTATAAATAAAGGGGAAAATTGAAATACTCAATGGAAAAAAGTGCAGAAACGTCATTAGTGTGTGGTTTGTGAAAGACAAATATTTGTGAAAGAAGGATTCACATACATGAAAAATATTTAGACTCAAAAGTAGTAAAGAAATACGAAATGAAGTATAAGTGAGTAGTTGTTTGTTAACTTAGATTTTGCTAGGTATGAACATATAACAAAAACACATTTTGGTAAAGATGCAAGGAAATGCACTTTCATACATTTTTGCTATTGGTGCATTTCTGGAAGGCGATTGGGAAATATGTGTGGATACTTTGACTTGATGTTGTTTCTCTTTTAGGAGTTTATCCAAAGGACATAATTACAAGGGCACACAAGAATATACATATTGGTTAGTGGAAAACCACTTGGCAAATCCATGCTATGGAATATTATGTAACCATTAAAAACTCCCAAACATTTCAAGATGTGAAAAGCCCAGAATGTATTGTAAAGAGAATGGAAGTAGATTTCTTTTTTTTTTTTTAAAGATTTTATTTTTCCTTTTTCTCCCAAAGCCCCCTGGTACATAGTTGTGTACTTTTAGATGTGGGTCCTTCCAGTTGTGGCATGAGGGATGCCACCTCTGCATGGCCTGATGGGCGGTGCCATGTTCGCACCCAGGATTCGAACCGGCAAAACCCTGGGCCACTGAAGCAGAGCTCACAAACCCAACTTGGCCATGGGCCTGTCCCCTGGAAGTAGATTTCAAAATAGCACACGTAGTATATGCAACATTTTTACATAATGTTTTGCATGTTGTCATTTTCATTTAAGAGTATATCTTAGAATATTCTTCATTAATGAACATTTAATTAACTTTTTAGTTTGATACATCTTCTCAAAGCCAGTGATGGCATTTCTCATGTCACAGACGTGATGGGGATATAAGGCTGACCTGAGGCTGCTGGAAATTCTACTAGTGTCTGCCTGGGGTGAATAGAGGGATGTAGAAAGTAAATGCGGTTCATGTAATAATATCGTGTGTTATGGCTGCACCTTGCACCTTTAAAATGTGGTTAAATGAACCTATCTCTAAGGCTCCTGCTGACTCTAAAATTATGTGATTCTCTTCTATCCTGTTTTTTCCTCTTCATTCCTCACCAGTCCTTCCTGCAGTCGCTGTAGCACTGTGAACAAGAATGGTATGGAACAGAGGTGGCGCCCCATTTCCCCTCGCACCCTGTAGCAACTATACGTCATAGCTGATGAGATACACTTGCTTCCCTGAGCATGTGATCAGCTGTTTTATTCTGGTCTTTCACAACTGTCTGGCTGTGACTGCTGTTGTACTTACTTTACTGAGAATCTATAGGCTCATAAAATTGCTTTCGTAAGAGTCTTAGGAAATAGTTCTAAAATTAGGAAACCACTGTGCGTGGGGTAGTTGAGGAGTTGGGGAATGTAATCTCATGGCCAAATAAATGTATGACATTCATTATGAAAGTTTTAAACTAGTGATTTTGACAAATCCCTTAAAGAACTTTATTCGAAGTTCCAAAATAGAAGCAATAAATACTCAAGTTTTTTTAATTAATGAGAAGGGATATTATCATTCTTGTAGTTATATGCTTTGCTGATGTAATACAAATGGTATGTTGTGTGAGAGATCATAAATATGTTTGAAAATATTTTATGTGGATCACTGAATAGATTGTACTGTAGAGAAGGAGAGAAAATGAAAGACCCTCCCTTTTTAATTCCCTTTGATTAGAAGTCTGTCAGATGTATTGGTCAGGTGATTTCAATGTGCATCTAAGGTTTGAAAAAGCTGGAAAACGTATTCCTCTTAATTCTTCCTTCAAAGCCTCTTTGCTGTCCTGAAAATGCAGTTGTGTTCCTAATAAAATTCTAAATTGCTTGGAGCCTCCAATTAAGAAGAATTTTTCAGGGCCGGCTCTGTGGCCGAGTGGTTAAGTTCGTGCGCTCTGCTGCGGCAGCCCAGGGTTCGGATGCTGGCCGCAGACATGGTACTGCTTGTCAGGCCACGTTGAGGTGGTGTCCCACAACTAGAAGGACATGCAACTAAGATATACAACTGTGTACAGGGAGGGTTTGGGGAGATAAAAGCAGAAAACAAAAAAAAGATTGGCAAAAGTTGTTAGCCCAGGTGCCAATCTTTAAGGAAAAAAAAAGAATTTTTCTACTCTTCTCTTTTAGGACAGAGGTGAATTATAAGAAAATGATAGAATCACATGCACTTGGGTGTACAAGTGTATGTCTGTGTGTGAAAATCAACTTGTCAAGGAATGTTCAGGGACAGTTTTTGGTATCAAATTTGTGTACCTATTATACCTACATTTACCAGGATTCCTGATGTTTCCTTTTATGATACTGAAGGGGCTCACATACTTTCAGTCAACAAAACAGTAATACCAACAACAAAACTTCATTTATAGTCAACATATTCTATTTTGCATGTGAATCTACTATTATATTTTTAAATGATGTTGATTGAAATGATTGAAACAAAACGGTTATTTCAAGAAAACTCAACAATGCAGAGCTCCTGTTTCTGTTTTTAAAAACAGATTTTGCTTCATTTTGTTTGTTATGCTTTGTTTAAGAGTGCAGGTAATAGTACATTACACATTGCAGAACAAAAATTACGAAAACATCAATTAGCTGCTCTTAAAATTACAGCCAAAATATATTTGGCAGGTTTTATGTATGTTGATAAATAATAATGCTGAAGGTAAAGCTACACATGATTAAAAAACAATACATTGAATGAAAGGACAATAGAGTAAGTGCTGCCAATACACCACTGTGGTTTATTTCAAACCTTCCAGTGTGTCCTTACACACTGTTTACGAAGGAAATCAGTTTACAAAGAAATGCCCTAGGGAGGTATTAAGGTCTAGTTGATTCCTAGGTGACCAGTCTTCCTGGATTTATGCGTAGCTTCCGTTTGCTCAGAATATAGTTTGGCATAAGATTTACAGCAAATGCTTCTTCCAGGAAGAAGTGATGATATTAATACTAGAGATATATTTTAGGGACACTTTGTCACTTAGATGAGAGCAAATTCCCATAGACAGCCAATCCCAACTTTGCATGAAGGCAGACCAAAATATCATTTTCCAATTAGAAAATTTCTTTCTACTTCACCTTCAATTCCTCATTAGTGGAAAAAATGGCATAAATAAAAACCCAGACCCTCAACTTACATATGTGTCCAATATTCTTCAACCAAATAATGGAAAATAAATGTCATTTGTGATAGTCAAGTGTCTCTTTTTAGAGTTAGACACATGGAGACAGACAAGAGTGTTTTGGAGGCTGAGAGTTGGGTGAGCCTCTTGTCCTCAAAAATATTGTGGTTGATTCAGAAGCCCCTACAAGGTAGTTTATTTGAGGATACCTGCTTTAAGGATGCTAATCTTACTGTATAACCACATTGATGATTCACTTGATTTGCCAGGAAAACACCACTTCTAATCACTGTTGAAAAATTCCTTTTTCTATCTTTTTAGTTTGTGCAAGGCCAATTTCCAGTGGATTATTCAGCAACATTTAACTCACTATTCAGTAACTCAAACATTTATTCTGTGACTTTTCCTCCTCTTTGCTTAGTTTCCCCCGCTTCTTTTTCCATATTCGCTTCGTTGTGCCATTTTTTCCTGTCTGCCCTTTTAATGTAGTAAAATATTCTTTTATCTAAAGTGATTTTGGTCTGTCAAAATAGAATCTCTCAGAAACGACTTTCTTTTTTTAAGCATACCAGATTCATATTGTTCTCCTCTCCCCCGCCCTCCTGAAATTATGACTGTGAATTTTCTCTTCTTTCTTTCCACAAGAATGAATGATTCATAGAGCAAGAATGCTGAACTGGGAAGGAGCTGTGTGTGGATAGTGATTGGTTCACATTTGCTTTTCCTTTATTTTACCTGTAATGAAGAGGTTTTTCAATTTTAGCTGTGCCTTTGAAATGGTAATTGGCCATAGTGTCTAATGGCCCTGGAAGGATCACTCTTCTTTGCGGTCTGCTGTATGATTTAGAATTGATGATGACATGCAAAAGATTTGGAGCATTTAAAAACTATCTGTGCTTATTGATAATACTTAAGGTTTTAAAGAAGAGGATTCCCTTTCCTTGGTGGATGTAAAATGGCAGTTGCAGTATCTTGTTTCAAGTAACTGTAGAGGATGTTAGCTGTTAATTTTCCTATTGTCTTGTATTTACACTCAAGTATCCACACATAATAAAGAGAGCCAGCAGACACATCATGATTGGCCTCATTAAGAAGCATCGGACCCAGTTATGGCAACCTAACCATCACTCCATACCCTCTTCTTAAAGAATTAGATGGATTTGAGGGTCAGAAGTCCCTGGGAGTGCGTTATTCCTGTTAAGGGATTGCTCTCTTCCTTTGTTGTGTGGAAAATGGAAGGAAGATTATACCCTCCCACTGAATACAGAGAATCCAAGAGGAATGTAATAGTAGCTAACATTTATTGATTGTTCACTCTGTGCCAGGGAGCCTACTAATCATGTCACACTTACCGGGAACGCATCTGCTTCTCACACCCACCCTCTGAGGCCAGAGCTGATACTATCTCGACTACTACCTCCAATGAGGAATCTGAGGTACAGACAAACATCTTACTCAAAGTCACACACAACAATCACCTATCAGAATCTGGCGTCCACCTCATATTTTCTGGATCCAGATGCTTCATTCATTGAAAGGTATAATGCCTCTCTCTGACAGGGATTTGGATTGTGACAAGAAGCGAAGATTAGGACACTGTTCCCTGATTGGATATCTGCTTACACTTCAGACTTGTAGGTCTGTCCTCTGTGCCTATTTAAAAAGGAAAAAAGAAATTGGAAAGAAATTCAGAGTGGATGGAGATAGCACTGCATTTCCACCATTTGCTATGTCAGGATGCAGTGTTCTGTGACACTACAGAAAGTAGAAAGTCTGGGTCTCTGTTTCCAATAAGCTGCCCATGAGAGCTGCCTATCAGGCAAGGAGACCCAAAGAGTAAGAGCCAGGGGGATGGCAGTGCTGGAGGGAACCAGATGGGGCATTTGGGAAAGGTCACTTGATCTCACTTCCCATGCCTGGAGCAGGGGGAGCACACTGCAAGTCTTCCCAAAGACTCCAGACCCCACAAGAGAGTCAGCGTTTGGATTCCTGCCCAAGGGAGAGAGTTGTTAACCAAGAGAAGACTACAATTGAACCTTTTAAGTGCAAGCACATTTTATGATTTGCTCTGATCTGTTCTTAAACCCCACCCTGAAAGAACTGGAAGAGAAGGGGAAGGTAGCAGCGAGGAAAAAGGAACAGCAGAGATTTGCCTTCTCCAGGCTTTGGCGTTAGGTAAAGGATTGGCTGATGCACAAGTGTGTGCGAAGGCGAGAATTGGAGAACTATATAGGATATGAGATCAAATCTTAAACCTGATTAACCAAACTGGATTCTTCACTGGGTGAATTATTGGGAAGTCATTGGATCTTGCCATGGTAATTTTAAGGTTCAAAAAAAGGAGACTGAACAGGACATGATTAGAACAGGAAAAAAGGATTGGAGGAAAAAAACCCTTCCATGAAGTACATCCCTAGGTTCAGACTGTTCATTAAATTAGCCGCTAAAGCTCTGATGTCCTATAGCGGACGAGACAATACTGGTTTCGGATTAGAAATATATTCACATGGTTACAATAATGATACACTCAGGACAGTCCAAAATGGGAAGTTTTATTAATTTTTGGTGACTCTGTGCTTTCCGGATTCACTGTTCTATACTTAATGACTACATTTATAACTGCATTAATTGTTTCTATCTAATGATAATTTGTGTCTATCTTCTTGGTACTATTGTTGGCCATGTTGTATATAAACACAAAACATATTTTGTACTTTTTAAGTAAGTTAGTGATACAGTACAGAAAACGTCATTTCAGTAGATAATTATTACAAAATCTAGTAAGTACAGTGGTAGAGACACACACAGTATTGGCGAGCACAAAAAAGGACACCCAACGAAGTCAAGAGAAATTAGGAAGGCTTCCTGGAGGAGGTCTGGATTAAAATATTTTAGAGGCACTACTCCTCATTTTCTGCACTTTATCCACACTGTTCTTTGAACACATCAAGACTTTATTGGGCCTGCCCCATGGCATAGGAGTTAGGTTTGCACGTTCTGCTTTGGTGGCTCGTGTTCACCAGTTCAGATCTCGGGTGCAGACCTGTGCACCGCTTGTCAAGCCATGCTGTGGCAGGCGTCCTACATATAAGGTAGAGGAAGATGGGCACGGATGTTGGCTCAGGGCTAGTCTTCCTCAAAAAAAAAAAAAAGAAAAGAAAAATGTAAAGACTTTATCTATGTTAGGGCCCTCCCCCATGCCTTGAACATTCTTTAAGACTCAGCTGAAATTCCATTTCTTCAGAAGAAGGTAAACTGAGCTGTACATCTAAAATTTGCCTTCCTGTTATTTCATCAGAGCCTGCTCTTTCATTTCCTTCACGTCCCCTCATAAGTAATGTCTATGTTAACATCATTAAGACCTTTCTATCCCAGGAAATTATAAGCTTCATGAGACTGAGAATCCTGTTTTCTTCACTATTGTGCTTTTAGCATCTTGTAGGTCCACAATAAATATTTGCTGCATTAATTTGATCCTGATTATTTCTTGAATCATTAATCAGTGTATGATTATTCAGCTTTTGGCACTCCTTTCTTCCCTCTGCTTTCTTGAATTTGATGATTTTATTGAGCTGCCTAGAGGCAGTCTGAATGGGCCTCTTGCCTTTAATTTTCCAGGATACAGCTCAGCTCCTGGCATTCCGTAAAAACATTCCTTCCCCTGTGTGGATTGTGTCCAGGGATTCTTTTAGGCTTCTTCTCTCGAAGCCATTTAAATCCTCTGTTCTCAGTCCTTCTCTTTAAGTTCCTTTCCTTTTCTCCTCTGGTTCCCTTGGACTCACATCCCTGCTTCCACTCTCACCACTGCATCTTGATGCCTTCACGTGCCCTCCTGCCCCCAGCTCTGACTTCGTTTTATTTTTCACTTCTTTTGGGGAAATTTTAGGATAATTTTGGTAAGGGAAGAGTTAAATCTGTCGCTTAAAATTAGAATTTTGATCTGTCTCATGCTTTCTAAGGCTAGAAAGAAGCACAAATAAATACGTTGAAATGAAATATGACGTTATATTTAAATGATTAGTGTTTGTATTTTCTAGTTTTCATTACCAACCCATGTAAAATAAAGTATTAAGTGAACACATATGGTTGAAATAACTGGTCTCTTGTTATTTTTCATAGTTTTACTCATACAATGTATTTTCAGGTGCAAAAATTTTAGAACAGGAAGGCTAAAGTTTGACCCTTTATTGTTTGTTTCCATTCTATATTTCTTGCCTTTCACCTCCTCATACTGATAATTTTTGGTTTCCATGAGGACCATTCATAAGAAGCAAAGGCCATTCTGGCTTGATGAAAAAATGTGGAGATGCAAATATTCTCTGCCCATTTGTGTCACCAATAATGAAATACATGATAATGATTAAGAAAATCACATATCTTTGCTGTGATTTTTTCCCAACATTTCCCAAGTGCATTTTCCCATTTAGTCCATAAAGTAGCACTGTGATCTAAGCAAGGATTGCACCATCATCAATTTTCACATACATGTAAAATTTGTCTTAGCATCTTTAAATGCCTTGCCTGAGTTTACATGGCTGAAGAGTTGGTAGCACTAGGTCTCATATATAGGTCTTATGACTCTCGGTCCAGGCCTGTGTCTGTTAAATTCTTCTAAATCTTTGTGAGATTACTGTGCCAAGAAGAGCATTGTCAAAGTACTTAGTGAGTGGCTATCATAAATTATAATATCGAGTGGTAATTAAAGTACACAATTATAGAAGAATGAATCTTCCTAATTTAAACTCTGAACTTTCATGCAAAGGAATGGGTCCCATTGCTTCCTCTACTGATATCCCAGAAGTGTCGAAATGTGCACTACACTCAAAATTGAATTCATTCATAATAAAGAAACAATTTTATTTTTGTGCCAATGAGCATCATGACTGTCACCATTTCAATTCTCATAATTCTTTAAAGAAAATGAGTATGCTAATTTATTTAAAGTTGCCCATATTGGTGTATGTCATGAAAGTCTTTTGACATCACCAGATGTAAGGCGGGGGATTTTCTGTCATTTTTAAAGTTGATAAAAATGTCATTATTGTCTTTCCAAATTCCAAACATTCATGCTATCCTAGGTGAAATATGATATTTTCTTAGATAAGAATATTAATCTGGGTTTTAACTTTCTGAAATGGAAAGCAAAGTCTACAGCCCCAGGGTTGGTAGAGATATATTGTTGTATTTTTTAACCTAGGCATAAGTGCTCTGTATCTTAAAAACACCTAGGCTTACCTTGATAAATACAGTATAAGCCTTGAATAAATATTGTACTCTGTAATTATCTTGATTAAAGAAGAATAAAAAATGTTTCACAGCAATCAAAGGGCTCTCAGTCTCCCCTGTGTTAGCAGCCATTATCTCCCCGCTTCCAACATGCAGGTGTTGGTTGAAGCAGGAGACTAGTTATGCCCTACAGACAGTCTTTGATTAATATCTTTTTTTCTCATTCTGCAAAGAGCTGATCAAATTTTTAATTTGCTAATCAGGTTTCCTTTTGATGAATGCCTCAGTAATCATTTAAGGAAATAGAATACAATGTGAAATGTTGCTTGCTGCAAGTATGTTCTCATTAGTATAGTGGGAGCATTTATCTGTACTATGTGTTACCACTAGGTATTGTGAGATAGAATATTCTCGAGTAATTGAGAAATGACAATAGAATGATAATAGAACGCAGCTGACGAGCGTGGCATATTTTATTCTAATTTTTAAATTAGTGATGCCCCTGGGATCATGAGATTCTGGCTGAATGAAAGAACCTTTCAGTAAGCATGATGGCTATCTGCTGGATTTGTCTTATTCTCTAATCAGTTGGTCTATGATGTATACTCTCCACTTGTTTCTTTACCCAATCAAATTCATTAAATTGACCATAGTTTTTATACACTTAAATGTTTCAATTTTGATTATATTTTTGGTAGCTCTGTCTTCTGAAGTCTAATTAAAAAAATTCTTGAAGATTTCAATATTTTAGCTAAAGAGAATAAGAAAGAAGACTTTTAAAAAAATGAAGATTAACTCTGTTTGAATCCTAGCCAAAATTTTCCTTTCTATTAGATCATTAAATAGAAAAGATTATCTCAAGTGCAGAGAGTTTCCTTCATACATATTTTACCTTCTTTTTTTTTTCCAAATTTAGTAATATGAACACATTTGGTATCATTGACTGGAGATATTATTTTCATGTTCAATTGGCCAAACTGTTAGAAAGCCAAAGGAATTTAACATTTTGATTACAATGCACTCTTGGCCAACCTTGGTGAAACAGTTCAGACATAAATGAAGTTAAGATGGTGAGCCATTAAAAATCATAAGTGATTTATATGAAGCTGAATTATCTATGCTTCCTTTGGGGCCTATACTGGACATTCTAAATAGTCTCCATTAAACTTAGTGCCTCAATCATTATTTCCAGGCCTATGGTTTTCTATGAATCATTAGTTTGTCCTCCATATAGATTATTATGAGATATTATACTGTCCTCCTGGTTATGTTATAATAAAAAATAATATCTTCTTCCATAAGGTCTACTTGAAAAGACAAAACATTTGATTCTAGTTTTAGTATAAAATAATATGCAATAAAAACAATCCATTTTAGATGTGCACCTTCTAGGAGAAGGGATAAATTGGAGGAGATCCTTGAATTAAAATCAGTCAATTTGAATTATCAGGTAAATAGGAATATTGTTTATATGCTGACTAAACTCATTCTCTGGTGAACATTACCCGAAATTCACCGCAGTATACTTGGCCAATGGTAGCATATGCTGATGACCAATGCCTCTATCTCTCCTTTTTGTTGAGAGAAAAATGTGTGTACGTAAGTGGAAAACTATGCATTGTCCATAGCGCTCTGTCTGTCTTACCTGATTCTGATTCAGTAGGAACGGTTCTACAATTCCGCAAATTGTCGATAACCTCTACTGGTCGAATAGAGGTTCAGTTTTATTCCCTCCCCATTCTGTGGAAAAGGTAGTACTTCCGTTTGCACATTCATTTGAAATTCCTGATCTATAAATGTGTCTGTTTTTTGAATTCTCTTTGAAACCATTTATAATATTTGCCTGGCTCCCTCATTGATTGATTGAAATAAAATCTTGAAGGCATATTCATTTTACATTTGTATGAGAATCATGATTTTACCTTTTTTTGAAAATTATCTTTTGTCACTTCTCTCTCTAGGCAGACATTCTCAACGTCAATATTACTGGCATTTTGAGCCAGATAATTATTTGTTGTGAGGGGCTGTTCTGTGCATTGTAGGATATTTAGCAGCTTTTCAGGCCTTTGCCTACTAGATGTCAGTGATACTCCCTCAGTTGTGGCAACCAGAAAAGTCTACAGGCATTGCCAGATATCCCAGTTGAGAATATCTGAAATCGCCCCTGGTAGAGAACCACTGTTCTAGGGTAAAATATATATATGCTACAGTTTCCTACAAAAAACTAATGTCCTCTGCTCGTTTATTCATCTAACTAATGTATTTTGAGTAGCAAACACACACACACATACATACACACACTCAATTGTTTGTGAACAAGGCCAATCACAAATTTGCTTTTAGGAAACTTGCAGCTAATTTAATTTAGAATCATATCCTTTTTAGGCAAATTCTTCTTTACCTTTTAGTCCTTGAAAACATTCTTTGTTACTTCAGGAAAATTTTCTTTTCCTTATTTTTCTTGTTTTCTGTTTTTATCTTCTCTCTCTATTTCCCCTGACTTTTCTCTTTTGTGAGTTAAACAATGACCCTAGACAGCATAAGAGCATGTTATATATCTAGGAGATAAGTCAACAATAGATGTGTAAGTAAAAATAGTCATCATTAATATGGTCCTCTGTTCTCCCTGAGAGTTCCTGGAAGTTTACCATGAAGGTAAGCTGCAAGTAAAAGATTAAATGAGAAATCATATGAACACTTAGGATTTATTTTGGAACATAGGATGTATTATATATTAGAAAAGATACAGATATTGAGAACATGTCCAAGGTACTACAGTTGGGCTTACTGATGTCAAAGTCAAACAAGGAATACCATCATTTACATATGGTCCATAGGAAGCAAAAACACCAGGTTCTCAATACAATAAATCTTCTGACAATTATCCCAAGAAGAAATATGAAAAAACGTTTTATGAGTGGAGGGTCATGATGATGACATGGTGGTAGATAATGTCCTCTGAACATCCTTACCCAAACTCAGTCACAGGTTTGACAAGGCTGCTTCCATCAGTAAAAATCATAGGTCACAGCTCCCTGTGCATGCAGAGAACATACTTCTGCAGGAGCAGCAATGAAGGTGATGTAATTGGTAAGTCTTGGTCAGTCAGTACATATTTACTGAGTGCATTCTGGGTACTGTCCTAGGTGGTGAGGATATAGAATTAATCTATCAGGGGACACCCTACCCTCAAGAAACTTACACCCCAGGGGAAAAAAGACAGTAAATTATAAGATAAAATAGGCCAAAGAGGTTGAGCTTGACTGGTGGTTTGATGGGTGGGGCTAGGGAAGGCAAGGAGGTCTCTTGGAGAGCAGAACATTTAAGAAAAACTTAAATGAAGAAAAGGAGGCAGACTGGGGAAGGCCTGGAAGAAAAATCCTTTAAACTGAAAGAACAAGTGCATAATTTTGCAGTGGGAACGAAGCTATTGTGTTTCAGGAAACACAAACTGCAGTGTGGCTGAGGTCGGTTGCCTCAAGGGCATAGGGAGAAAGTGGTGGTGGGTTTGGAGATTTAGGCTGGGGCCAGATGAAGTGGGGACTTGCAAGCCATCGTAAGAAATCTGTGTTTTGTTCCAAGGGTAACTTCTTTTTCTCTATGCAATCAGGTTCATTTTTCTTGCGTTTATCTTGAAATTGTTTGTCTGGGAAATCTTTGAAAAGTTTGAAGAAAAATGTTTGCATTAGAGAAAAAATTTTAGAATAAAAAGAAATGTTTGTGTAGAAAGATTGTGCGGAAAATGAACCCAAATTAGTCTTCTCCAATGTCTTTTTCTTTCTTTTACCTATTCCTTTCTACTCTCTGTTTTCTCTTCTTCCTCCTTTCCCTCCAAGAAAGGAAAGCTGTTATTGCTGTCTCCTGACTATAATAACCCCAAAGAAAATGCCCAATGTATTACCAAGTGGGTTTCTCTCAATACCAATGGATATGAAGAAATGAATGAACAGATGACTGAATAGATGGATAGATGGCAGGATCTTGGAGTCAAGACAAGGAGTGCCAGAAATATTTTGCAGGGGTGGGGAGCCAAGGGGAGGTACTTGGGTAAAGACATCCAAGAGGCTTACATAGATAACACCAAGAATGGAAACTGTCAAGAGGCAGAACCAGCAAAGAATACACTTGGAGATAAACTGAGAAATGGGTCCAAGGTGGACACAATGAGATGTTTATGTGATATGGTTCTTGACTTCAGAATTTCAAAGAGCATTCCAGGCTAGAGAAAGAAAACAGGAAAATTATATAAATGAATACAATACATTTATGTGTGAAGAGTGCATACATTTAAAATAATTATTAGATTTAATATACCTCATTCAAGAAGTACAGCATGTTATTGTACAACTCAGTGAAAAAAATCTCAAACAATATAGGTTATTACCATAAATAATGCAATAATAACCGAGGGTTTCATGTCGTATAGCTTTATTGTTTTTATATGTTTCCTTGCCATACATACAGAATATTTAAATTTTATTATACCTAGACAGGTATTTATATTACCCTGTCATTCACTCTATATAATAATATAATTTAAAATGAAGAATAGGCACTGCTTTTTAATTTAAATATAGGTGTATCCCACAGGGAATACACTCGCATAAACATTTTCAAGTGTGTTAAAAGATAGAGAAAAATTGAGAAAAAGTGTTGTGTGGTAGATTTTAGCAAAGGAGCAAAACCAGATTCTTAATATCAAGATGAGGATCAAAAGCTGTATATGAAAGACCAGTCAGATAGCTGCTGTTTTGAAAGCTCCAAGATGCTGTCCTAAAGCCCCTAATTGTACAAATCCATTTAGACGATTGAAGGACATTGTGAATATATTCACAAAGTGAAGGTGGTAGGGGTAAGTGACCACTAATGTTCCATTTGAGCTGTGAGCCCGAGAGGAGCCTTTTTCCAGGGAAAAGAACAGAACATTAGGCACAAAATAAGAATTAAATGTTCTTCATACCTTTACTCCTCAAAGTGGGGCTCACCGATCAGCAGCTTGTTAGAGACGCAGACTCTCAGATTCCACCCTGGACCTTCTGAGCCAGGATGGACACTTGACCAGGTACTTGGATGCACCACACGCACATTCAAGTCTGAGAAGCACTGCTGCACGGCACTGAAGAGTATGGAGGGAAGTTTGGGTTGAGGTGTCAGCACAGGATAGAACGGCTGACTACCTGATCTTAAGGAAGTGATAGGAGCGAGTGTAAGCCAAGATTTGCCATTTACAGATCATGAAGGTTTGGGGTTAGCGTTGAGATTTAGACCAGAGCAAGATTAAAGAACGTGGAAAGGTGATTCCATAGCCTGGTGTTTGGAGGTCATATTGACCATTCTGGACCTACCAAATAAAGAAAATGTTCAATTGTATTTTCTCTTTGGAGACCTTGAAGAAGCTGGAAAAATTCTTTCCCCACATTGTGATTTAATTCCAGTTTCACCTTGCAAATCTTTGCCCTCCCACGGAATACCTTTATGTCTCAAATCATCAGCACTCTGTCCCTCATCACTCAAAGTGTTCTTGACTTTCCGTGCCCTCTAGAAAGCCATTGCAAAGTCTCTGGATGGAGTCTGAACTTTCTTGGCTGTACCCTAGCCTTGACATTGAAATCCTTACAAGTTATGTATTTGTCCTTTCCCTCAAGACACCCCAATTGCTCTAATTCTAAGATATGTCTAATGCTAGCATCTCACTGTCTAATTGTGCCTCCTGCCTTTGGTTAACTCTTGGGGGCCTGGTTATCTCCGCACTGGTTAGCCATGAGGGATGTCCCTGTTAGTTCTTATATTCATAGATTCATTCAGCCACTTCTTCCCTCACTCATTTCACATTTCCCAGCCCTATGTTAGATGGTAGCTTAGCGCTGGGATACAGGGATAGGTAAGCCTCAGGCACGCCCCTGGGAACTCAGAACGATTTTATGCATATGGATCTTTTACATACTGGCAGTGCATTCACACTTGTTTGTTTATGTATTATTTACTTTCTGATGATAAGATCAAGCTGGAAAATATAAATGGGGCTTTTATTTCCTGAACAGGCTATGGTTTATGAAAATGTACTTTTATGATTACTTCTTACTATTCATCAGGCATGGTTCTGATTACCTGTACTTACTAATTTAATCCTCACAACAATCCCATTTTCTCCCCACTTTCAAGATGAGAAAGATGGGAAAACAGCGTTAAATAAGTGGCGTAGACCATATAACTGGCAAATGGAAGAGCTCGGCTTCAAATGGAGGTGATCTGGCTCCAGAGACCTCACCTCACAAAGATTCACTTTGAAGCACATTGTCCCCTATAACATAAAGTACTTCTCAGTATCTTTGTGATAGATGAAAGTAATACCTCCCTCAATACCACTTCCCACTCTCGGTCTACAAGCTATGCACGGTGCCAGATTTATTTTGTAAATAAAACTTTATTGGAACACAGCCATGCCCATTTGTTTACATCTTGCTCTGATTGCTTCTGTGCTAAAGTGGTATGAGGTGAATGGTTGTGGCAGTGACCTTTTGACCTGAGAAGCCTAAAATGTTTATCATCTGGCTCTTCAAAGTGAAATTTTCCAGCCCTTGTTCAAACAAAAGTACAAAATCAATTCACAACTTACATATGACATAAAAAAGTTGGGGCAATGATGCTTTCATACACCGACTATAACATTTGCAATGAAACTTAATGGAAGAAAGTAAAGAGACATTTATTTCAGTCATATAATTTTCAAGTAGTCTCTGTAAGAATTAGCGGATAAGTAATTCTCTCTTTCAAAGAGCATGGCTGTTTTGTGCCATTGCTGAGTGCCCCTGATGATGGTATCAGTGATCCTGATGTTGCAAAACCAGGGTTACCATCTGTGAAGTAGCAACAGTTACTATTTCCTTTTATTGTTGTTGCATGTCCCCAAGTTAAGTAATACATTTTTGTTAGCAATTACTTAGCACAATCTGAAACTGCAAAATAAATTTACATAACAATTTGTCTCTTGTAGTGCATACTTACACTGTAATTAGAAAAGAGGGAAAAGAATATTTGCCTTATTTCAGTTATTGGAATTGCAAAACTTGAAAAACAAAATATTAATGTCAGATTTGTCTTTATTTTTTCACTATAAGCAGGGATACATTCAATATTTATCCTGTTCCATCAATGCTTTTTATTGCCTTTTATTTTATTTCACATAAAATATAAAAAGTATTCTTTGAATTTTTTTTGCTACTTTAATTACTTAGGGATTAATTTGTTTTTAATAATTTAATAGATGAAAGGGAATTAAAATAGAGTGTTTGATTGTATTTGCATCATTCTAATCCAGAAGTGCATTTAGGGGAAGCAATTAATCATTTGCACAGAATCTTTTTACATGACAAATAAATTAAAGGAAAGTGTAATTAAAAATAATGGTGTTTTGGGTCTGGCCCAGTGGCACAGTGGTTAAGTTTGCACGTTTCGCTTTGGCAGCCTGGGGTTCACCAGTTCGGATCCTGGGTGCGGACATGGCACTGCTTGGCAAGCCATGCTGTGGTAGGCGTCCCACATATAAAGTAGAAGATGATGGGCATGGATGTTAGCTCAGGGCCAGTCTTCCTCAGCAAAAAGAGGAGGATTGGCAGCAGTTAGCTCAGGGCTAATCTTCCTCAAAAAAAAAAAAAAAAATGGTGTTTTAATAAAGTTAAAAGGATTTTTTTCCTTAATCATTCTGTTATTGTTCTTCTGGGGCTATGAGTCCATATTTCTTACTGAGAAATATTGAATTTACCATTGATCTTATTTTCACTGTAACTATAACTTTTAAAAGTGGAATATTCAAACTTCCTTCAAAATAAGAATTATAATTACTGTTACATATGCAAATTATTCTTTACCTTCTGTTTCTTAAAAGAAAAGTGGTTATCTAAGTACCATGCAGTTTTAAAATGATTTTCTTTGTCAAATGTAAGAAAAAACAGAGTTTGGTTAGAAGTAGGAGTTAAGAAATTGATTCTTTTAAATTATGACAAGGAAAGAATCTATGGATTTAAATATATATATATAAATTTTATTTAGAGTGATTTGACTCTGTGTGCCATTTATCCTTTCAAGTTTAACTAGTTATTCTGGACACATAGTAGTTACTTCTCAAATGCATTTTCTTACGGAGGTCTGATGCAAGTTCAACTCCCTTTTCAGGTCTTGTTCTAAAGAAAGTCATAGCTTAGTTCACTTATGAAAATATTTGATTAAGGAAATTGACTTCTTTATGTTTCACAAATTAAACTTCACAAGGAAGTAGCTTAGTTTATTTGTGTTTTGCTTTAAATGTTTGTAAACTGTGGATATTTAGAATATTGTGTCAAAGCATTGGGTGCTATATTTATTGTCATTACATCTCCTTGGTAGGAAAGTTTGTGTGTTCTGCTTTGCTTAGTTTTGTGAATGGAATAAAAATGATGCATGACACTGCCTTTCCCAGGAAAGAGAACCTGACGCCACCCGGGTATCTGCACATTATCATATACTCAGGAACTTACTCCCTGATAATATTTGAGAAGCCTTATCAAATAATGACAAAGTTGAAAACAGTGGCCAAGAAGAGTGCTTCTTTGGAACATGGATTATAAAGAGATATCAAATTATAGAAAAAATACTTTTGCACCAGGAGTGGAAAATTTCCATCGCATACTGCTTACCTGTTCTGATTGTTCAATTTAGTCCTTGATTGGCAGACTTTCCTAAGTCTGGTGCTCTTTAAGTGACCTGTCTACTTTCTAATTGTACTTTCTCATGCTTTTCAGTTAATTTCCCAGGTATTTTTATTAATTAGAAGCATCCTATGCTTATAATGGCAGTCAGCCAACCAATATACGTGAACAAGAATTCTAACCCCACACACACCTCTTCTTCTACCTGCTGGCATTGTTGAAGCTCTACTTGCCAGGGAGAAAAGGAGTTAATTTTGCTTCTATGTTCTAATCAAGAGGAGTGCGTTAAGTATTGCAAGTCTGAGTGAAGATGAGTATCTTGCTTTATTACTGTTTTCAGCAATGTTCACCATTTTGGAGAAGAAAAAATGATAAACAGCATGACTACTGTATATTTCCAGACCCAGCTCTTTTCCAAATGAAAGAGGCATTGAAACTTATTAAGAACCAAATGGACAAAGTCTCTTTTTAATTGTAGAATTATGAGGATATCAAACGAGTTGAGGGAAACTCAGCCATTGACAGAAATCCAGAGATGTGGGTATTGTTTAAGTGAATCTAAGCTAGCTTGTTCATTTTACAGATGGGAATGTGGGGGCTGAGATGGGCTACTGAGTTATTTTGTCCCAGAACAGAGGAGACAGCATATTAAAATCAAAAGAAATACACTTTGGTGTTGTAAAGAACTGGGTTCAAATCATAACTTAGTTACTTATTAGTTCTCTGATGTCAAGATAAATAGCTTAACCTCTATGTGACCCTATTTCCCCACCTATAAAAGTGGTACCTGGTACATACAGGCCTAAAATGAGAAGGCAAATGTTAAAATACTTAGTGAAGTGCCTAACGCGTAGTAGGCATTGGATCAGTCATACTTTCTCTTCTCAGAGAGGCCCGAGAACGTTGATATTCAAGCCAGTCCTTTTTGATTGCTCCTTCCTTTTGTGTCCATAATTCTATCACTCAATGAGTTTAGATTGCTGACTCACAGGCTCGTGTCATAATCCTTCCGTGACAAAAATGGATTTGATAGTGTGTGTTAGGTTGATGGCGACAAGGTCAATTGAGTTCTATTTGCTTTCCTCTCTAAGTAATCAACTTTGTTCCTCTGGTATGTGGAGACCTTAAAAGGCCTGGAGAGTTTTAAATGTTTCTACTCTACAAATGTTTATTGTTTAGATACAAAAGAGTTCATTTAACCTCATTTGCCAATAATGTTTCACAAAAAGATTTTGTAATTTTGTGATGAAAGCTTGTGTTTTTATTTATTTAAAAATGATTCCAGCGCTGACTTCTTTAATCCTTAAATAGTCTTAGCTTAAACATCACCTCCTCAGAGAGGTCTTTGCTAATCATATTATTTGAGTAGGTCACCCTGTAATCCTCTATCTTTGCCTGTAATTGTCTTATCTTTCCATGGCACCCACCACAATTTGCAATTATATTTGTTAATGCTTTCCTCCATCACTAGTTTGTAAACTCCATGAGAATTGGGGCCAGGTCTGTTTTGCTCATCATTCTATCCCAAGCACCTAGTTTCAATAGTGGCACATTGAAGGTATTTAATAAACTATATGTTGAAAGAAAAAAATTGTCCATTGTCTTAGGAGTTTGGGGTAGAAGGTGACAAGGAAATCCTGAGGCCACTACAGAACCTGATTGGAAGTCTGCTTGGCCTTGAAGAGGCCCAATGTAATTATTTGAATCCTTTCCTCTTATGCTGAGATGGAGAGTGGAATTTTAGGGACCTGAACATTCATTTCTGATAATGAAATTTTTTTAATTGCAATGCAATTCATTGCTGGGTATACCTTTATTCATCAGGTCATCCAGCAAATATTCATCAAGCAGAACATATATACCAGGCACTAAACAGACAGCGCTCTTTCTCCAGTAGATGTTAGAATGCAATGGGAAGAGCTACATTAATCAAGTAAACATGTACATGAATATATCACCACCTATGGTGATAAGTATAATGAAGAAATCAAGTGGAAGACCTAATTTAAACTATGGGGATAAGAGTCTCTCAGACTCTTTCTAAGGAAGAGACATTAGGGTCTTCAGTCCCACCATGTCATCTGCAATTCGACACTCTGCTCTGACTCTGGTGGTCGTGACACTCTTATACCCATGTGTTACTGGGTTTAGAGGATTCCTAGTCCTTGCCATATGGACACAGATCTGTCACTCCCATTATCTTGAGTCCTAGTAAGCATTCATCTCTCCCAGTAAGATTAATGTCCTGCCTGGATACCTTTCCCTTTTGCCTGGGACCCCACCAACTGCTTCTCTGCCAATCCTTTATGCAAGGAGAAATATACTGTTTCTTGTATGGTAGCTGTTGGCTCATTTCCTATTCTGGATCAGTGGATGAACACTTTCACTCTCCCACCAGCCTTACATTGTCACATACTTCCTGGATTTCTGTCAGGACTTAGCCCAAATTTACCTCACCCATGCCTTGGAGTTTGATCAGAGTCAGAGTCTCCAGTCTTCTTTCCCTTCGAGTCTGTCTTGTTTCTCTATCTTCCTCACTTTTTCCATGTTCCTTTGGATTCCATGTTTATATATTCACCTTGCTGACAACTATGAACTATGACAGCTGGACAATAAAGAAGGAAATAAAGTTTCTCACTAGGAATATTTCTTCTCTTATATTTTTTAACCTTTTAGAGCAGAATTTCTCATCCTCAACACTATAGCCATCTTATATCAGATCATTTTTTGTTGTGAGGTGCTGTCCTGTGTGCTGTAGGCCACCCCTGGACTATACTTACTAAATACCAATAGCATCACTCTTCCAGTAGTAACAACCAAAAATGTGCCCACACATTGCCAAATGTCCCCTGGGATCACAATTTCCCCAACTGAAAAGCAAGTATGCTTTCAAGTAACCAAGGTACATTTCACTCACTCGTTTCCTCATTCCTTCACTCATTCAAGAGCTATTTATTGAGCATGTATCCTTGTGTCAGAAGCTGTTCAAGGCATTAGGAATACAACTGTAATAAATACAGACACAACTTTTGCCTTTATAGAACTCACACTTTTGTGGAGGGAAAAATATAATAAAAAAAAAAGGAATATAATGTCAGATACAATAAATTAAAAGTAAGCAAGGAGGCAGAGCACTATTTTAGAGAGAGTAGTGGAGGTGTCTCTGAGGAGACAACTTTTGAGAGGAGACATAAAGGCAGGAAAGCTGAGAGTTTTGTGAAGATCTTGGGCGAAATTATTGAAGAAAGAGGAAGCAGAAAGTGGAAAGTCAATGTGTGGGAACAAGCTTGTGATTGAGAAACAGCAAGATGGCAGCATGACTAGAGTTGAGGGAAGAACAAGTGTGTCAGAGTGCTAGGTCCTGGGTATGATGAGAGGTAATTGGAGAGCTTTGAGCTGGGCAGTAATGGAATCTGATTTTTAATCAGGAAGATATATACTGACTAGTCTGAACAAAATCGACAATAGTAAGGGAGCCAAGAATGGGATTGAAGAGACCTATTAGGAGGTTACTGCAAGAGAATAAGTGAAAGGAGATGGTGGCTGGAAGTGGGTTGATGATACGGAAGGTGCTGAGATGTTGTTGAGTTAAGAGATGTCATTTGAAGGAAAGCCTGGCTAATGGACTGGATGTTGCATCTAAGTAAAAGAAAGCCCCAAGAGTGACTCCCAGGCGTGAGAACCTAGGTGAATGTTGACGCTATTTTCTGAGATGGACAACTCTGGGGGATGGTGGGCTTGGGGGGAGGGATTGAGGGCTCAGTTTTGGATATTTTAAGTATGAAGTAACAATTAGTGGGAGTGTTGAGTTTAAGTGGTTCATTTTACCTCAATTATCTGTTTTTCTCCTCAAGACCATCTCCAAAGTGTGTAGGGGTAGTTGGTACAATTATTTTGAGTGAACCAGGATCTGTGCTCAATAATTCAGACTCTAAATGGAGACTCTGAAGTAGTGCCCTTAGTTACAGCTGTCAAATAATTTTCTACTGTTTTTCTGTGAAAACTAAAAAAGAGAAATCATTTGCTATTATACTTTGCAACAAATAGAAAGTACAGCTCCACACTGAAAATACATATCTCTGAGGCACTTTTATGTTTTTTTTTAATCCTCTGTATCTCTATTATTGTTAAAATCAAGGGTTAAATTATGGAGAAAATATCTGAAAAATTGAACTTAACACAACACAGTCTGATCACTTTCCTCCAAAGATGATTTCTGGGCCCTGGTCTTTTTTCTTACCCATTCACCAGTGTGAATTAACTCCATGTATCATTTGAAAGATTTTTCTAAATGTTCCCCTCATAGGTAATGCCTGCAGGCCCTGGGGCCTATAGCAATGCAATGATTATTCACAGAATAGCCAAGATATCCTTTCTCAAAGCACTTCATTATATTGCCACTAAAATCCTAATGTTTCCTACTCTGTCTTTACTGAATCTCTAGGCAAAAAAGAAAGAAAAAGATAAAGCAAAAGGATGATAACATTGAAAAATAATATTTAGGAGATTTATAACATTAAAGAAGTCACTCGGTGAAATGCTTTCAGAATATTAGTTTTAGATACTTTATATGATAAGACTGAAATTTTTAAAAATAAAATATATTAGTGGATCCATCTAATTCTATCAGTCAGGGTTCTTATAGGAAACAAGTGGCACACTTAAATAGGGTAATTGAGGAGAATTTAATGACAAGAGCAAGGTTAAGATAAATCAACAGGATGGGAGACACCATAGGGTAGAAGCATATTGCCACCAGTAGGCCTGAAGGGAAACTGAGGGATGGGTTTCAGAAACTCAGAAAAAGCCGCTGCTGGAGAAGAGGCTGACGGATGGGCACTGTGGCCCTTGGTAGATGAAAGCAGCAAAATGGAGGCAACATGAGAGGGGCAGATGAAGATTTTAACTTCACTTTCCCCCACCCTCAAGTCTTCTTGACCCCTCCCTCTCCCATTGTCTCAATCCAGTCAGAAAACAAAAGGCCCATTGAGGCAGTTGGCAAAGGTCAGGCACCTGGACAGAGAACAGAGTGGAGAAGGGTCAAGAGTGGTTCTGGAGGGGCAAATCCAGTACATTCTTGACACTACTTTTTTGGGTTTTTTTGTGATATGTTAGCTCCTGGAACACCTTTGATCAGACATCCTCATCTGTTCCTCTGAAACTATTTTTGATCTTACTACACAGGGCTTACCAAGCTAATTTAACCACCTCTTCTCAAACTGAATGCCACTCAGTGCATGTGCATCCTGTTTTGCATTGCAAAGCTGTGTCCTGAATTGTTTCCCTGATATTGTATTGCACCATTTTCCATCTAGTCTTTAACTATGATGTTGCAGTCTCTCTGGCAGGTTCTCTCTATCATCTCCAACTACTTAAATATGTGTGAAGCTCTGGTCTTATCCCTTTACTGTACTTTGCTGTTGGAGGAGTGTGGAAGAGCAGGGAGTTTGGATAATATAAACATATAGATAGGAAGGTAGGTAAGTAAATATATAGATAAATAGATAATTCTGGGGGCCACACTGCTGGTTAAATTAGTTTCTGTTTCTGTTTTGTACATAGTAGTAAAATAATTATCCTCATTCAAATCACATTAAAATTCCACTTTTAATTTTTTTTAAGTTTCTAAAGGATTCCGTTATACATATGCTTTAACATAATTTTGTAATAATAGCATAATAGCTAGCTAGGTTTATTAAACATATTGTTTCACTAAAAACTATTTCCATAGAAAAATTGGTAAGAACATGTACCTTCAGAATTGAAAATCTGACTGTAATTTTTTGAGTTTGATAAATAGTAAGACTATCACATTCAAAGTTTAAAATTAAAACCGTAACTAAAAGTTTATAGTTGAATTAGCATTTTTATATAGGGTAAAATGAGAAAACACTTATTATTTTAGGTGAAAATGCTTCCTCTTTAAGAGCAGGCAGATTTATAACCATTTTAATAATGAAGTCTTGTTCAGTATTAAATAGAAATCCTAAAATGTCTATCAAATTCATACCCATCTTATTTTTCTTTTAAGAGATCACAAAATGATTTACAACCTGTCAAAATCAATTCTAATGTGTAATTTTCATTTATTAGATACGGTAATCACAATTTTTAATTAGAATATAATTTAATTTTTCCTTAAAGTCTATGTTAGTACAGAAATCTTGAATGCAATGTGTTTGAATAACTAAGCACCCAGAATGGAGCACATTGAACATGACCTGATTAATTATGTCTTTACATTATTAATTGTGCATAATAGGTACGTGTTGCTTTCACACATTCAATTTCTCTGTTTTCTTTATTACCTTTTTAAGTCCTAAAAACCCTCTTCTCTTTGATGCGGATTTTGAGGTCCTTGAAAGTAGAGAGGCACAATGTTGATAATTTTCTTTCAGAGATCCTGAGAGGGGAAAAACTATTTTCATAATAAAACCAAGATTTTTATTTGCTTTTTTCACTGTGTTGACATTTCCACTGATGGAAAACAAAGCAATGGTGGTAAAGATGTCAGCACAGCAAAAATCAAGGCAGTGGCACTCACTGTACTAGTGGTCATTGGATTCTTCACACCTTGCAATCAATTTTTTTAAATCACTGACTTTATTTTTTTATAGCAGTTTTAGGTTCACAGCAAAATTTAGGGGAAAGTACAGAGATTTCTCATATACCACCTGCCCCTTACATGTGCATTGCCTCCCCCGTTATCAACATGCCCCACCAGAGTGGTACATTTGTTATAATTGGTAAACCTACATTGACACATTGTTATCACCCAAAGTTTAGAGTTTACATTAGAATGCACTCTTGCTGTTGTATATGTTATGGGTTTGGACAAATCTATAATGACATATATCTTATTATGGTATCATACAGACTATTTTCACTGCCCTAAAAAATCCTCTGGTTTTATTTAAGAATTTCTCCTACGAAGCAGCAAAACATATTACTTTTATTAAATCTCAAACCTTGAGTGTACACATCTTTTCAATGTGCTAGAGATAAAAATGGGATGTATGCTTAAAGGACTTCTGCTACATACTGAAATGTGACAGTTATCTCCAGGGAAAACACTGGTGTGACTGGTGAAATTGCAGACTAAAGTAGCAGCTTTTATCATGGAATGTCAATTGTGCTTGAAAGAACAACTGACAAACTGTGGTTATTCATACACTGATGTTTGGCAGAAGGAAGTGAGCCTATTATTTTAAGGAAAAAACTCCCAGTATTTTCTGCCAATGATAAAATTTGAGTTTTCAAGGGAAAGTTAGAATTTTGGAAGACTTGAATCTGCCACCATGAGTTAAACAGCTTCTCAGTTCTTAACGACTTTTCTGATGAGCTCAGTGGTAATTTTAACAAATGACATTTAAATACCTATATATATTACATGAAGAAATGCACCAACATTTGAAGGTCAGTATAACTTAGTGAACCAATACTTTCCAAATGAGCTATGCATGATGTTACAAAATCACACTTGAGAGATTTACTCAAGTGCAAGATAGACCAATTTATATTCCTTCATTGTTAGTATTTCAGAATCTATATAGCAAGTAAATTTTATAATACTACCGCATGTTGAGTTTTCTTGTAATATCAAAGAAGAGTATACACAATTATCTGGAAAAGGATTTTAAAGGCTCCTTCCTTGTTCAACTACATGCTTCATGAGCCTGGCTATTCTTCATGGACTTCGAACAAAGCAATATATTACAACTGATTAAGTGCCACAGCAAGGAGATGTGCACAATTATAAAACAATGCTATTCTTCTTCCTAATTTCTTTTTGTTTTGGAAAATATAAGTATTTTTCATGAGACATGATGTATTTATAAGTATTTTTCATGAGACATGATGTATTTTAGCATGCAATTGGATTTTAATTATTATTTCTAGAAGAATTAATAAGTAAACCATTTCAGTTTTTATTCCTTATATATCTAGTAACAACAGACATAACCCACATAAATACAACCTCTTTGGGATTTTCAATAATTTTTAAGAGTTTGAAAGAGTTTGAGAATTTCTGTAGTAGGTCAAAGTAGGTCAAATCTGTTCTTAGATGCCTTTTTAGGGTAATATTATGAGTTCTGCTGCCCAGAAAAGCCTTTCTTTGTCGCTGAATTTGGTTCTAAAAGCAAAATATTTTCCATGATACTATATAGAGTACATTGTGAATCTCTTCAAAAATAACAGAAAATATATTTGTTTCATGATTTACTTTTGAACTAAGCTCCTTTTAAATAGTCACAAATCCTGCCTTGAGAGTATTGTGCATGGTTCTTTCTTCTCTTACTCTTCTTAATTGAATGTTGCACAAATGTGGATACATGGACAATTTCTTTTTTTTATGCCCCCCTCCCTTTTAGAGCAAATGTTACAACTAACATTTACAGCTTGTTCACAGTAGTAGACACGAATCCTTGCAAAACAAATTATTCTAATTAACTTTCTTTGGCAGAGTTTTCCTTAGACAGACTAAAAATGTAATCTGCTCTAGTTATAGACAGTAAATCTTCCTCCTATCCCCACCCCGAATTGCAAACTCATTGGTTTACTCTGATATCCCATTGTACCTCTATAGGAAACATTGAGCTCTGAGCCTGTCTTTATAATACCTCTCTTGCACAAAGAATAATGATTTTACTATTAAATAGTGCTGCATAACCTCAACTAATTTGAAAAGATTAAATATGATGTAAGATATTTTGCAGCATTTGCTGACATGATTTTTCTTTAGTAGACATCAATAGAAAACAACTTGGTACCCGAGTGTGTGGTCTTGAAGTAGTCACCAGGAATTTTATATTTCTTTAACATTTCAGTCACGTGGTGAGAATCCCAGTCAGTGTAACAACAGTTGTACTCTCCACTTACTTACTGGGAGATATTTTTCTTCAGTCTTTACAGGATTCGTTGTCTAGAAGAGGAGACCAAGTTGCATAGATGTGTGATTATAAACATGTATATGCATTATAAAATATATAAGTTGTGTACAAAATTCAGACACAGCACAAAGGAAAAGTGACTTTTTGGGGCTGATTAGAGGGACATTTGGAATGCCTTCAGTGAAGATACTAAAAGATGCTTCATGCATGAAGCTGCATGGTTTTCAAAGATGAATAGAAACTTTGGGGGGAGAGATGTATAGTGTGGATATTTTAGAGAAATGGCATTTGTAGGAATCTTAGGAATATGAACCAATATCTTTACAAATTGATTGACACTTTCTTTTGTATTGATGAATCATCAATTATTGAGTGAGACTTGGAAGAGAAATGGGGCTGAGAAATAGGATAAAACCATATTAGGGAAGAGTTTGACTTTATCCTGTGAGTACATGTGAGTCGTAGAAGCATTTACAGGTTTAAAGAAAGGAGTGATTGCCTGAGAGATTTGAAGTTGACACTGCAAAAAAAAAAAAAGACTGGAGCAGAAATTGCTGCAGTAGTCCAAAGTGCAGAGGAAGACGGTCTGAATTGAGAACATGGTAGTAAGTGTGAAAAGGATGAACTAGTTTTAAAAAATGGTTTTGTATGGAAGATTTACAGGACTCCATCTTCACATCCTTCACTCAGATGCTGAGAGAAGTGGAGATGTTCTTAATGATTTTTCTTTATTTCCAACAGATATGAGCCTTTTAAAATATACAGACTGCACATAGACTAGAACCATATCTGAAACCCTAGAGAAGACCTACATTTAAAATGAGATCATATTAGAAAGATGCTGAGTAGAGGAGAAAGAGGAGGAATTGCCAGAGAGATAGAAGAGGAAATGATGATACAATTACAGTTAAGGGACAAGAATGTTTTAAGAAGTGGTTGGGCAATCAGAAAAATATTGAGAGGTCAACTAGGATGACTGAAAAATGTTGATGTCTTTTTTTTTTTTAAGATTGCATTTTTTTTCCTTTTTCTCCCCAAAGCCCCCCAGTACATAGTTGTATATTCTTCGTTGTGGGTCCTTCTAGTTGTGGCATGTGGGATGCCGCTTCAGGGTGGTTTGATGAGCAGTGCCGTGTCCACGCCCAGGATTCGAACCAACGAAACACTGGGCCGCCTGCAGCGGAGCGCACAAACTTAACCACTCGGCCACGGGGCCAGCCCCAAAATGTTGATATCTTTATAGCATTTCTGGGAGTGGTAATGCCTGATGGTACTTTCTTTAATCTGAGAAATGCAAAGGAATGGAAGAAGTTGATACATTGAGTATAGAATTGAAAGGTCCAGGACAGGACAGGAGACTTGAGTACAGATATAGGCTGAGGTAAGGAGTTTATCAAAAAATGGTTGAAAATATAGAGGCAGGTTTTCCTCTGGTGGGATTAAGAAGCCTAAAGACTGTCATCTGGAAATTGCTTGGGAAACAGGGAGAAAGCCTACGGAGGTCACGGCATTTCAGCCATGGATGCCTTCTGTGTGGTCTTGAAATACATCACCATTTCTACCTCCCCTGGCAATTAATTATTCCTTCTGACTGGAGAACACCTGGTCAGCTATGAGATCTCTGGTCATGAATAACTTTTTCTCAAAGGATTCTTCCTGAAGCTGAAAAATATTCTCTATCCTTATGAACTCATCCTTTAACTTTACAGGATTACAAATTGTGCCATTATATATTTACTTGTGTTAAGTCTATTTTCTCTAAGGAAGTGTAAACTCCATGAAGATGGGAGTGTTTTTGGTTCATCACATATATCCAAGAATAGTGATAGGAATTGAGGCGCAGAAGGCAGTCATTAAAATATTAGTGAAATGAATATATAATAAAGATGGCATCTGAAAATTTTGGTTATGGTTTTAAAAGACAAGAAGTTAACCGCATATCAAGACAACAATTGCTACAATACTAACAGTCATAGTAGCAGCAAAGGTCATGTGAGAGGCACTATAATTTATCACCATCTTATCTGCAGAAAGAAGGACATTATATTGCCCCATCTCATGACTTATACTGGCATAGATTCCAAATCAAAGAAAATACAGATGTATATACTCAAATTAGGAAAGAATTACTTGAAGTATGATCCTATAGGCAGAAACTGAAAAGGAAAAAGATTGATAGATTCAAATTTTATGAATATTAATCATTATATACAGTAATAAAAGGCTCTCCCATTTGAACAAAGTTCATATGTAAATGACAAAGCATAAAAAGTAGTGTGATTTTTTTGGGGAAGACTTTCGTTAATAATATAAGCATTCTTATGGATCATTAGGAATAGTTAAGGATGTGAAATTTAAACTCTCAAGAGAATAAGTAAACTATTGGTAAACGTTCATATAAAACCTAACTTCTTCTCAAAGAAATGAACACTAAATGGGTAAGGAAATGCCAAATTATCTTTTCAGAATGGTATTTTTTTAGTGTAATGTTATGGTATTTTTAAGGGCTGAGGAATAGGCATGTAGAAATGTAAGATGATACCAGCATTTTGACAACTAAGTGGCACTATGCATCAAAAAACCTTTGACAAAACAACTCTACTGCTAAGAATTTTTCTTAAAGAAATAATTGGAAAGTTTACAAGGAGGTATATCCATTAATATTTACCTAGCCTTGTTAAGAATAGGAAAAAAAGAGACAGAGAAATACCCAAGATGCTAAATCAAAGAAAGTATTTAGATAAATTATTTCCTATCTTTAGGATGAAATATATCCAGAAGTGAAAGAATTATATACATGTCTATTTATTGATGTCCATGTTACATAAAGGGGAAAGAAAATAATAAGTTTTTAAAAATAGTATTATAATATAGCATTTGTGAGGGAAAACTCTTATATGATTATAAAATCATGTCAACATTTATTTGCCTTAGGGTGTTGGTGATTAAAAAATTTGTTTTTTGCTTATCAGTATTTTTAAAAGTTTATGTGGTAGAATATTGTAGCTATCCATCAGAACAGGTTAGTAAACACTCATGTATTACATTAAAGATAAAGAGAAGGAAAACACCAAAAATAGATATAACCTTGTGATTTTAATCACAAACTCACAACACAAGATGGAATAAGATATGACAGAAACAACTTAAGAGGGGAAGAGGAATGGGATGGAATCTGCTTAGTCTAAGGAAATAAGAGGTTATCAGAAAATGGACTATCTCATCTATGAGATTTTTTATACAAACCTAATGGTAGCCACTAAAAAAATAAGTACATCAGAAACACAAATAATAAATAAGGAGAAAACTAAGAAAACCAACATAGAAAACTACCTAACCAAACTGGTAGTCTGAGACACACAGCATGAGAAACAAAATAAATGCAAGAGAACCAGAAAACGTGTCATAAAATGACAGCAGTAAGCCCTTATATATCAATAATCACTCTAAATGCAAATGGATTGAATTTGCCAATCAAAAGACACAGAGTGGTAGGATGGATTAAGAAACAGACCCAATAATAGGCTACCTGCAGGAAACACATCTCAGCTCCAGTGACAAACACAGGCCCAGAATGAAGGATTGAAGAAAATAATCCAAGCTAATGGCAAATGAAAGAAAGCAGGTGTTGCCACGCTTATATCAGAGAAAGTAGACATCAAGATAAAACTGGTAAAGAGAGACAGAGAGGGGCAGTATATAATGATAAAAGGGACACTCCGCCAAGAGGACATAACACTTATAAATATCTGTGCACCCAACACAGGAGCACCAAAGTACATAAAGCAACTATTAACAAACCTAAAAGGAGATATTAACAATAACTCAATGATAGTAGAGGACCTCAACACTCCCCTCACAGCAATGGATAGATCAACCAGACAGAAAGTCAACAAGAAAATTGTGGAATTAAACAAAAAACTTGATGAACTTAATAGATGTATATAGAACACTCCATCCAGAAACAGCAGAATATACATTCTTCTCAAGAGTGCATGCAACATTCTCAAAGATAGACTATATGGTGGGAAACAAGACAAGCCTCAAAAAATGTAAGAAGACTGAAATAATAAAAAGCATCTTTTCTGACCATAATACTATGAAACTAGAAATTAACTACAAGAAAGAAGCTGAGAAAGGGATAAAGATATGGGGACTAAACAACATGCTACTGAACAACCAATGGATCATTGAAGAAATTAAAGGACAAATCAAAAAGTATCTGGACACAAATGAAAATGAAAACATACCATACCAAATCATATGGGATGCAGCAAAAGCAGTCCGAAGAGGGAAATTCATTGCAACACAGGCTCACCTTAACAAACAAGAAAAATCTCAAACAAGCAATATCAAACTACACTTAACAGAATTAGAAAAAGAACAAACAAAGCCCAAAGTCAGCAGAAGGAGGGAACTAATAAAAATCAGAGCATAAGTAAATGAAATTTAAACAAAAAAGACAGTAGAAAGCATCAATGAAGCAAATAGCTAGTTCTTTGAGAAGATAAAAAAATTGACAAACCCTTAGCCAGACTCATGAAGAAAGAAAAAAGAGAAAGCTCGAATAATTAAAATTAGCAATCAAAGAGGAAAAATTACAGCAGATGCCACAGAAATACAAAGAATTATAAAGGAATACTGTGAAAAACTATATGCCAACAAATTGGACAGTCTAAAAGAAATGGATAAATTCTTAGACTCTTACAACCTCCCAAAGCTGAATCCAGAAGAAATAGATAATCTGAATAGACCAATCACAAGTAAAGAAATTGAAACAGTAATCAAAAACCTCCCAAAGAATAAAAGTCCAGTTCCAGACGGCTTCCCTGGAGAATTCTACCAAACATTCAAAGAAGACTTAATACCTATCCTTCTCAAACTATTTCCAAAAATTGGGGAAGATGGAATACTTCCTAACACATTCTATGAGGCCAACATCACCCTGATACCAAAGTCTGACAAGGGCAACACAAAAAAGGAAAACTATAGGCCAATATCACTGATGAACATAGATGCAAAAATTGTCCACAAAATATTGGCCACCCAAATACAGCAATACATCAAAAAGATCATACACCATGACCAAGTGGGATTTATACCAGGGACACAGGGATAATTAAACATCCACAAATCAATCAATATGATACACCACATTCACAAAATGAGGAATGAAAACCACATGATCATCTCAATAGCTGCAGAGAAAGCATTTGACAAGATCCAACATCCATTTATGATAAACACTCTTAACAAAATGGAGATAGAAGGAAAGTACCTCAACATAATAGAGGCAGTATATGACAAACCCATAGCCAACATCATACTCAATGGGGAAAAACTGAACACCATCGATAGGGATCAGGAGCAAGACAAGGGTGCCTACTCTTATTCAACATAGTACCAGAGGTTTTGGCCAGAGCAATTAGGTGAGAAAAAGAAATAAAAGGAATCCAAATAGGAAATGAAGAAGTGAAACTCTCGCTGTTTGCAGATGACATGATTTTATATACACAAAACCCTAAAGAATCCATTGGAAAACTATTAGAAATAATCAACAACTACAGCAAAGTTGCAGGGTACAAACTCAACTTACAAAATTCATTTGCATTTCTATACTCTAATAACGAACTAACAGAAAGAGAATTCAAGAATACAATCCCATTTACAATCGCAACAAAAGGAATAAAATATCTGGGAATAAATTTAACCAAGGGGATGAAAGACCTATACAACAAAACCTATATGACATTATGGAAAGAAATCGATGATGACATAAAGAAATGGAAAGCTATTCCATGCTCATGGATCTGAAGAATAACTATAGTTAAAATGTCCATATTATCCAAAGCAATCTACAGATTCAATGCAATCCCAATCAGAATCCCAATGACATTCTTCACAGAAATAGAACAAAGAATCCTAAAATTCATGTGGGGCAACAAAAGACCCCGAATAGCTAAAGCAATCCTGAGAAAAAAGAACAAAGCTGGAGGCATCACAATCCCTGACTTCAAAATATACTGCAAAGTTATAGTAATCAAAACAGCATGCTACTGGTACAAAAACAGGCCCACAGATCAATGGAGCAGAATTGAAAGCCAATAAATAAAACCACACATCTATGGACAGCTAATCTTTGACAAAGTCACTAAGAACAAGCAATTGAGACAGGAAAGTCTCTTTAATAAATGGTGCTGGGAAAATTGGACAGCCACATGCAAAAGAATGAAAGTAGATCATTATCTTTCACCATACACATAAATAAACTCAAAATGGATCAAAGCCTTGAAGATAAGACCTGAAACCATATAACTTCTAGAAGAAAATATAGGTAGTACGCTCTTTGACATTGGTCTTAAAAGGATCTTTTTGAATATCGGGTCATCTTGGACAAGGGAAACAAAAGAAAAAATAAACAAGTGGGACTTCATCAGACTAAAGAGCTTTTGCAAGGCAAAGGAAACAAGGATTAAAACAAAAAGACAACCCACCAATTGAAAGAAAATATTTGCAAATCATATATCTGACAAGGGGTTAATTTCCAAAATATATAAAGAACTCACACAACCAAACAACAACAACAAACAAACAACCTGATCAAAAATTGCACAGAGTAGATGAGCAGACATTTCTCCAAAGAAGATATACAGATGGCCAATAGGCACATGAAAAGATGTTCACCGTCACTAATCATCAGGGAAATGCAAATCAAAACTATACTAAGATCTCACCTTACACCCATTAGAATGGCTGTAATCACCAAGATAAAAAAATACCAAAGTTGGAAAGGTTGTGGAAAAAAGGGAATCCTCATACACTGCTGGTGGGAATGCAAACTGGTGCAGCCACAATGGAAAACAGCATGGGGATTTCTCAAAAAATTAAAAATAGAGAATACCATATGACCCAGCCATCCCACTACTGGGTATTTATCCAAAGTACTTGAAATCAGCAATTCAAAGAGACTTCTGCACCCCTATGTTCGTTGCAGTGTTATTCACAATAGCCAAGTCATGGAAGCAACCCAAGTGCTCATCAACTGATGATTGGATAAAGAAGATGCCGTATATATAAGCAATGGAATACTACTCAGCCATAAGGAAAGACAAAATTGTCCCATTTGTGACAACACAGATGGACCTTGAGGGTATTACATTAAGCGAAATAAGCCAGACCGAGAAAGACAAACACCATATGATTTCACTCATGTGGAAGATGAACACACGGGTGAAGAGAACAGTTAAGTGGTTACCAGGGGAGAGGGTTTTGCGGGGTGGGCACAAAGGGTGAAGGGGAGCACTTATATGGTGACTGAAAAATAATAATGTACAACCGAAATTTCACAATGTTGTAAAACATTATGACCTCAATAAGAAAAAGTTTATGTGATAAATGAAATGTGCTTGTGTATTTAGAAAATGATACATATATTTAATGAAATATGTAAGGAAATGGTAAAATAAATAACCTTAATATATAAACATGGAAGAGACTTGCTAGGTCAAAGAAAATGCACAGATTAAATACTCCTGATAGAGATTGTCCAACACTTCAGAAGGCTGGGGTCAGAGGAGGGCACAACCGGTATTCTATATATACATATCTTCTGCCTACACTGAGAAATAAAATGAAATATGTACATATACATTGGCCAATTTAATAAGGAAATTATCCATTACGTTTTTATTGCATAATTATGATTGCAGAAAGACTCAAAGGTTTTGAAATGTTTATTACTCATTTTCATTCCTTCTTTTTAAATTGCTCAGCTTTGTCTCTTGCTGAATTTGCTTCTGCGAGAGATTCTATCTCTCTCCCGGTGCTCATAAGGGAACCGTATACATTAAGGTCATCAACCCTTTGTAGATTACACATATTGCAAATAACTCCCCCAGTTAATTATGTGCTTTTAAATTTGTTTATGGTGACTTTTTTTAAATATACAGAAAAAAATTAGCTTTTAGGTAGTCACAACTGCCAAAATTACTATCATTTTTTCTTAGAAAAGGATTTTCTTTTTAATCTAGTATGTTAAATGAGAAAGGATCTAATTTTACTTAATTTCCTAACAGCGAATTGAATAATGTTTTTTTTTCCTACTGATTTGAAGTGCTTCTCTTATCATATTTATGTTTGTTTCTGGATTTTCTCTCTTGTTCTAGCAATCCGTTTGGCCATTCTTGTTCCCAGTGCTGCACTGTTTCAGTAATTATACTTTTTAATATGTTCACTTTTATGGTATTTTCTTGGTTATTATTGTCTAATTATTCTTCCAGATCAAACTTTGAATGACTCACAAAAATTGCAAAATAACCTCATTTGAGATTTGAAATTAAATTGCATTAAATCTATAAAACTTAATACGAGAAAATTGGAATCCTTTTATTGATGAGTCTCCCCACATCATGGGAAGGTGATATGTTTTACCGTTAGGCAGATTCTTGTTTTTCATCCTCAGCATTATTAAAAGAAAAACTATTATTGTATTGGTCGAAAACTCTCCAATCTTTGCAGCTGAAGATGTGGCTGGCTAGTAAGAAAATGCTTTTATAGTTTATAGCTAATATGTTGAAGTGAAAGTTGAAATTCAAAACCTGTGAACTGGTCTGCTTAATTGCTCTCCTAATTACAACTAACCTTATGATTTCAATTAAACCTATTCTGCAAGAGTTTTTACATCGGTATCTTAGTCCTAACTCTTTCCCACTCCTTGACCAAGATTCAACAATTATTTCCAACAACCTGGACAAGCCCTTCCTAGGTGTCCCCCAAATATCAAAATTGAACATTTTCCTACCTTCAAATGTCATTTTTTATGTGTGTGTTCTTTATCTCAGTTATTGTCATCACAACTATCCATTCTCCCAGGGTAGAAGACGAATATTTGTCCAGAACGCTTCCTTCTTTGTCATCTTCTAATGTCCTATCAATTATCAAATTCCCTTACTCTTCAATTCAGATTTGCCCTGTGCCACCACAGTCATCTTCTTGGCAGCTTTTACTGTGTCACACTGGGAGTTAACACAATCATTTGTTACTTCCTGATACTTATAGAATAAAAAATGAACCCTTTAGCCTGCAGTAAGAGACATTTTCACAATCTTGGCCAATGTGTGTCTTGGTTTTCATTTCTATCGTTTCATCTGCGGAATACATCTGTGCTTCAACCACACAACTTATTAAGCTTACTCAACCATGCCACACATTTTATGCCCATGTGCAAAGCCTATTTCCTTTTCCTGTAATGCTCTTCTCCATTTTCCATCACTATTGGATGCACATGAATCACCCTTCAATGTTCAGGGCCAGCTTCGGCTGCCTTCCTCAGCTACCCAGACACTGTTAGTTAAATGAGATAATAAGTACTTAGCACAATGCTCAGCACCTAATAATCCCTAAATACATGGTAATTGCTGTTAATTATAGTAATTTTATTATCTTTGCTCCCATTCTATTTATACCTTTATTATTTCACTTACTTTGTGATATTGATACACTTACACACTTCCACCCCACCTCAAGACTAGGATATATAAGAACATATGATCTGCATCTTAGGCCTCTTTCTGTTGGCTTTATTTCCCCACAGCCAGTAACTACTTACTCTTTTCTGATTAAATAAATGGATGTCAAACAATTTTCAAATTGAGGAAGATGCAGTATATTGGTATAAAATCTAATTACCAGTATTCTTCCCTCCAATTTAGCTTTATAAGGACGAACTAAAACACGTGCAAAGAAAGCATACAATTGTTTAAAGCTTCCTAAATCAATTTTTTTGAAATTCTGAAGCAAATAATATAATATCGCAGTCTAAAGTTCACATCCAAATGGAGGAAAACAAAAGTCTTTACTTTTGGAAGAATATTATTCTCTCTCTCTTCCTTCTCTGAGTTCTTCATTCTTGTTTTATTGATTTGAATTAGATTGCATTTCAATTGCAGTTTTTAAATAACATTTATTGAATGTTTCCTATGTGCCAGATACTAAGCTAAGCACTTTAAAAGCATCATCTATTCAATGTTGACCACAGTCCTATAAGATAAATCTCACAAACTCTATTTTACAAAGGACAAAATGGAACTTTAAAGAGGCCGTGTGAATTTCCCTGGTCCACACTACATCTGAGTGACGGACATGGAACTAAAAATAGTGTTTATGGGATCCCAGGCTCCAGCTCTGAACCACTGTTCTGTTCACTTCGTTGTTTGTAGAGGTAGGTCTAAGGCAAAGACTCTCCATGGAGATGGGGGGTGATTTTGCCCCTCAAGGGGCATTTGGCAATGTCTGGACACACTTTGCTGCTTACAACTGGGAGAGGTGATACTACTGACATCTAGTGGGAAGGGGCCAGAGATCTTGGCCAGGACAAAGCCCAAGACAGCCCTCCACAACAAAGTATTATCTGGTCCAAAATGCCAATAGTGCTGAAGTTGAGAAATCCTAGTCTAAAGTAAAGGCAGAGAAACTTCTAAGATTGTGGAGACTCAGCAGATTCCCCGGCAGAGAAATGAGCGGGGAAATGCTTGCACACAATCAAGTCTCATAGTATGTGGTGCTTGCTTGCTTTGTTTTGTGGAAGACAACCATTATCATGGAAATACTGCTGGAGGAGTGCTTATTCTCTTACAGCACTTAAAACAAGAAAACTTCTTAAATTGTTCAGTGAAGAAAGATTACAGTTGACACTTAAGTAAAGATGATAGTTAAGTAGGAATACTTATTTTTACATACCTACTTTAAAATCTCAGGTTTTCAGGGTTTATTAATCAAGTTCTTGATAATTTTAGCAAATAGATGTCAGCTAATTCTTTTAAATTTGGTGTGGAATTTTTCTTAACCTGAATGAGTATTGAAATTGTGAGTGGCTCCGTGTCTAATGCGTTTTCAAGCTTGACACATTCCTTTCACTGAGGTAAGAGGGATTCCTCGGCCGTGTCCTGATCCCGAGATTCATGCATTGAGGGTCTAGGGATGGTCAGATGAGTCTGGAAACCCATTTTGCTGAAGTGTTTAGTAGATTCTCAAACCTTAATTAGTAAAGTTCTTGAGGGGTTTTTGGATTCCATGGATTAAGTTTTTCTTGGCAAGAAAGATTCAATTTTGGAAGCACTGAGGTACCCACACATTCACACTGGAACTCTCCACTGATGGTTCATTTTGCCTTTTGCTCACTTGGTCAGGGCTCTGTGTAGGCAGTATCTTTAAATATTTTCCAGCAAGGGCTAGCTTCATGCATGCGCAAGCTATAGAGTGGCACAGGGCCCTGTGCTTAAAAGGGCCTCAGACTTTGTTTAATTCTCTTCCCTCATCATCTTGAAATTCTTAACTTTTGAACCAGGAGCCCACGTTTTCATTTTACACTGGGTTCCCAAATTATGTAGCCAGTTCATCTCCAGCAGGTACCATTTGCTAACCTGTTATCACATTGAACAGGCAGAGGACTGGGGGCAATGTTTCCATCTAAGCCTAATGGATCAGTTAAAAGCAAAATCATTCCAATCTGAATAAGTGGAATTTGGTTTTTTCCAGAAATAAAAGGAGACAGAGGTAGCCTGGAGAGGGCAATAACCAGGAATATACCTGTCTGCAAAACATCGTGATGGCACTCAGTGTTTGTTCAACGCTGAATTGATAAATGTGTTTTAGCATCCCTATTAAAATAAAACATTTAAAAATGTAAAAGTCTTTTGGCAATTAAAAAAAATGATACAACCCACTCAAGGAATAGTAGAAATTTCTCTATAAAGATATTTTCAGTTTTTTTCATGGTATCTTATATGATTGTATAACACTATGTTTTGCTATATATAAATAAAATTTGGGGGAATATTCTAATTTTATTACATCCTTGCCCTCTTCTTTCCCAAATTACAAATTTGAGAGTGAATAATTGTAAACACTTAGAAATAGACTTTATTTAACTGTACTGTATAACAGTTGAAATTTGCTTTTTGGCAGAAGTAAGTTTCCATTCTATGCATTTGCTTTGGGTAATTCGGAAAATATCCCCCAGAGAGAAGATCTGGTGCCCAGTTAGCCTAGAAGGGATGATCAATATCCTTGTAGGCCATGTGATGGAGAGGCTTCTCTGCAGAAGGGAAAAGCTGACACAGCACATATGTCTCTCTTATTTCAGGTGTACTCTTAAGGACCTAAGTATAAATAGAGGCAATGCTATTTTAATTTCCAACATTTAGAACTTGAAGCTCAGCGCAATTTCAAATAATGCACATTTGCACATTTCTCGGAGCTTTGAAAGAGTTTGTCAAAAACTATTGCTGTTGCTCTTTAGTTATTTATTGATTTATCTATAGTATATCATCTCTATCCTTGGTAATTTCCAGCATAGCAAATCAGCCCGCTGACGTCATCCCTAACTAGAGTGATGTGTGGTAGGATGTGCATTGCATTCTTCTCTTTACACACGTTTTAAAAAATAGTGTTTCATAGTAATAGATTCCTTAAATACAGATCGGAGTTATGATGGTGGAATGCCCTGGAGGTTGAAAAATGCTCAATGTGTAGGAGACTATCTTTCTGTCATGGATATGACACTACTTTTGAGTTTCTGACAAGACGTGTAATGAAAATGTTTCCTTTTGCTTACTGCCTACTATGTTCAAGACACTATACTGTCTGCTTTACGATTATTATCACAGTTACTATTATAGAGGATGGGATTTTGATTATCTATTGCTGCATAACAAGCCAGTCCAAAACTTACTGGCACAAAACAGCAGCCATTGTATTGTGCTTGTAGAGTCTAAGATTAGAGATTTTAGATAGAAGATTCAGAATGGACATGGCTTGTCTGTTCCACAAGTCTGGGCTCTCAACTGGGGAGACTCGAATGGCTGGGAGTGTGTGGAACACCAGGGTTAAACTGTCAAGGATAGCAATCTTAAGAAAGAAGAACAAAGCTAAAAGCATTACATTTCCTGATTTCAAACTGTTTTACAAAGCAATAATCAAAACAGTATGGTGCTGGCATAAAAACAGATACATAGACCAATGGAACCAAATAGAGAGCCCCAAAACAAATCCATGCATCTATGGCCAAATGGTCTTTGACAAGCGCATCAAGAATACACAGTGGGGAAATGATAGTCTCTTCAATAAATGGTGCTGGGGAAACTGGAAAACCACATGCAAAGGAATGAAATTGGATTCACCTTACACCATATGCAAAAATTAACTTGAAATGGATTAAAGAGTTAAATATAAGACCTGAAACCATTAAACTCCTAGAAGAAAACAAGAGAAAAGCTTCTTAGCAATGATTTTTTGGATAAAACACCAAAAGCATAGACAACAAAAGGAAAAATAAACAAGTGGGATTACATCAAACTAAAAAGCTTCTGGAGTATCTACTTCTAAATGGCCTCTCCACTCACATAAAGGGAACGTCAACTGGAGAGCTCACAGATGACCTCTCCCTGCGGCTTGGGTTTCTCTCAGCCTGATGGATGCCTTCCGAGAGGAAGCATCCAAAAGAGACAAGTGTAGCTAGCTGCATGACCTTACTGACCTCACTTGAAGAGTAGAGCATCATTTCCCGTGGGCTTTACAGGTCACAGCAGTCACTGCCTAGCTTCAGGTGAGGAGATATAACTGCACCTTTTCATAAGAGATTCGGCAAAGAATTTGCAGTGCCCCTTTACGACCTCCACAGATAGGAATGAACTCCCATGTTAGAGTTGAGGAAGAGGAGACTAAAGGAGGTTGAATAATTTGCCCAAGTTCACAGAGCAGGTAAATAAGAAAATCAGAATCCAAATTCAGAAGCCTGTGCCTCCTGGAGCTTATCTTCCTATACAACTGTATGGTCCTGTACAGAATGTGTGGTCGTTATATCCCTCGCAGATGATTGGGGATTGTTGGATTTCTCTCCCATTAGTCAAGTGAATGATTGACTAGAATAACCTTGATTACGTTGGAATGCTAACTGTTGAGAATTTGCATGATTCCAGGAAACAGAATCTTCAGGGAGCAAGTTTGTGTAGTTAGTGTATCATTGCATCGGCTTGATGGAGGGCTGCCAAACAATGTTGTCACTTTTTCGTAGACTTAAAACTCTATTATGTGCTTTTTTGAATTTGTATGGAGTACACAGGAAAATTCTTGTTTTATGTATATACTCCTGAATCCATGGGAACTCTGCCTTGCAAATTTTCAGATTAAAAAATTGCAAAAATGTTGGTATGTAAATAGCAATCTGATAAATATTGAAAAAGAAATCAAAGTAAGTTTAATTTGTGTGATTTTCAAGAATAACACTGGTTTCCAAAACACCTCTAACTAATCTTCATCAAAATATGCATTTTCAATATCTCATACTTTTCATTGACATAATTCTTGGTGTAGGTTATATGGAGCTTAAATTAGTCATCAGAAAAATTTATCATATAATTTAAAAATCTAGTTTAAGCTTGTTATACTTCATGCTAAGTATGCACACTTTCTCCTGTCTACCACTTTCAATGAAGTTTTTAGATTTAATTTAAGGAGAAAATTTTCTAGTTTTACAATTTAGCTAAAAATTATTATATTTTTCTACTGATCAGTCAGCTCAATACATTGAATAATCAGTACTTGAAAGGATATTATTTACAAAGAAAATGAGATATAAAGCTGCATTTTTATGGTCCATGATAGTTGAATGAAATAGTCAAAATAGTTCTATTTCCTCATACTCAGAAATTTAAAATCTAACAGAAAAGAAGGGAAAAATTAAACTCTGCTTGTGGATATAAATAAAACTTTGTAAGCATATAGTTGGAATTGCGTGTGTGTATCAGTTGAGCTGGGTGTGTCTGTAAGTTGAACAGGGTTGTGTATATGCATATAATTGACAGGAAAGGGCAACGATATATACCGCTAATACATCTACACAGACTGTTAGTTCTGAAAAAAATATTTGAGAAGTTAAGCCTAATAACTAGAATCACAAGATTCCCAAGAAATCACAGCCATTGTTTATCAGAAAAAGTGAAAAACGTTTTGAGAATAGGAGTGTTTGAAACAGAACAGGACAATTAAGTGGTAGATTATCTCTCAAAATAATGTCTGAAAGCATTTCCTTTTTTCCTATCTTCATCCTAGGATTAAAACAAGGCAATACTCTTTTTTCCCCCCTTTGATCATAGATTAGAAAAATAGAAGCAACCCAAAGCTTTCTTTCTCCTAATGATTTAGTGTGGATGTCAGGCAATTGAGATACTAACCTCAAATCTTATATCATAAAGTTAACAACACTCTAGAGTATCTCAGTTAGTTTTATAACAAAGTCGGTTCTAGGATTTGGAGTGAGAGAAAATATATCTTTGAAGTTCATCAGTATGATTCAGAGTATAGTTCTCACTTGTTGGTTGAGTTTCTTTGGGCAAATGTGTCTGCGGTTTTTGAGGACCACCTGCAGTAGTCACTTAATGCTGTCTTGTGTTGAGAACGGAGTTTATAACACACAAGGTAAGCCATTTTGGCTGTGGCAGGCAACATGCTTATGAGAGGACAGAGATCAGCAAAAAGGCACATTTAGTCCTTCTATATGAAAATCAAGGACTGAAAAATAATTTTGCTGTTAGCCATAGGAAGGCATGGATCCGAATGAGAGAGAGTCAAAATATAGACAGACAGTTCGCTTTGAAAAGAAATATATTGCTTCATGTGTGAACTATTAAAATAATTATCAAATGCTTGAATAAAACTGTACATTTAAAACATTCTGTCGTTATCCATGGTTTCATGAGTTTGATCATAGCATCCATTATGGAGTCCAAATTCCCTGGCCAAATTTGTGTGTCAGGAACTAAATGGAGTGGTAGGCTGGTTGTGTGGCACTGTCGCTTTCATGGAGATTGGTTGGGACTGAGACTTCTCCTTTCATAAGGAGCTCAGATTGAGCTATTACACTCAAATCCAAACCACTTTGTGGATTTTCCTGGAAGTAGTTCAGAGGGATTATTACTTGATTAGAGTGGTTCTTCATGTCAACTTCAATCACAACTCATTCCAATTTGTGGCAGATTTAAGTTTATCATCTTCCTGATAAGGCCAGTGGGACTAAATACTTTTCACAGAGACTGAAAAAAAAAAAAACTTTTTAAAAGAAGAAAGAGAAAAATGAACAATTTGCTAAATCACGTCCTCTCCACAGTTTTCACTAAATCCTTTATAGTTGCTATGTAGCACATCCATCTAACATCTATTTTGGTGAGCTGTGAAATCTGAAACGAATTCGTCAGTTTAAAATTAAAATGCTTTCACCAGGTGACTTCGCAATGCTGATTAAGGAGAATAGAAGAGAAAAATGTGCTCTCCGTTTTTTGGTTTTTTTTTTTTTTTTTTGCTTTTTTTTTTTTTTGCTTATCCTGTCCTTGCAAAGTCAAATAGATGAGTCATATTGCACAGCTTCTAAACATTTGGAAACACACTGGGTTATATGGAATCTGCTGCAGTGAAAACAGCAGTATGCTTCACTTGGAAAACAAAAATCACAGCTGGACCAGCCCCAGGACACTTCCGCCATGTGGTAGGAATGTTGAGGCCAGAATGGTGGTGAAAAAAATGAAGATAGAAATCCCATCTCTCTTTTGACTGGGACACCTCTTCAATCAAGAATTCTATATCAAGAGTAACCTGAAAGCAAAGAAAAAAATAAGAAAGTCACTGAAATGAATTCAGTTGTATTTTGGATGTTGTCCCCAAACTCTGGAACCTCACAGTTTTCTTGAATGCAATATTCAGACTGCATTAGTCAACTCGGGTGGCTATACCCGAATTCCATAGACTAGGGGGTTTAAACAACGAATATTTATGCCTCATAATTCTGAAGGCTGAGAAGTCCAAGATGAAGGTGCTGGCAGATCCAGTGTCTGATAAAGCCCGCTTCCTGGCTTGTAGATGGCTGGCTTCTTCTTGTATCCTACATGCAAGAGCAGAGGGTGAGAGCAAACGCTCAGTTCTCCTTAATCCCATTCAAGAGGGCTCCACCTTCAGACCTGATTATCTCTCAGGGGTCTCACCTCCTAATAACATCACTTTGAGGTTTAGGATTTCAACATTTAAATTTGGGGAGGATGGGATACAAACATTTCCATAACACACTATTCCTTGTCTGCCATTGAGTTAGACCTTATAGAACATAGATCTTCTGTTCACTTGGAAGTCATTTCCTCATTTCCTCGTTTCTTTGGAATTCTGATGCAAATGCAGACAACCTAAAAAAGAATAATGCAGGCCATTTTGGATCTGGGAGATGCCAAGGTCACAGTTCCTCAAGCGTAAATTTTGGAAATCAAGGCTGGTATTGAGACCTTGGAAGACTCGCTGATCTGATATTTATTTATTTGGGTACATGCCTGGCCAAGTTGTACAGCAGCGGAGCTAAACATTTTATCCAAAAATAATTACTTAAAAAATCATAGCTGTACCTGGAATGTTTTTGATTCTTGCTATTACTTTTGAATATACCTGTGAGGGCTGAAATACCTGCATTTGGAAAGTTCCGTGACATAGTAAATTCAGAGTAGAGTTATCGACTGTGAAGTCATTGGTATTTAAGGGGTGTTAAGCACCTCCTATTTCAAACTTATCAATTGTACTTTGAGAGCTGATGTGCCTGAAAGAGACATTAAATATTAATCATTCTAAGCCTCTCATTTTAGAGTTGATGATCCTGATTCAAAGTAGTTAAGGGTTTCGCTTTGATTGGGGTATTTGTTAAGAAGTGAAAGATAAAGAAGAAATTCCACTTCCTGGATTGATGATAAGAAGATACCTAGTATTTATTATGCTTTACTTTTCCATTTTTGATATTTCTAATTTTTTTCTTGTTCGGTTGTCTGGTATCACTTTGCTTCAAAGCTAAGTAAGAAATCTCTCTTGAGACTCTCCAAAGACTAACACAATTTCCAGATAAATCACTTCGCAAGTCTTAGGCAGTTATAACAAAGCAACACATTGTGGCAAATCGCAGGTATTATAAACCCTGGAGCAAAAGTTTAATAAGGGCTAATTTATTTCTTCCCTTAGGAGGATCTTGCCCAGGGTACTAACTCTTTTTGGAACTGTAGATTTAGTAAAGGCATGTTGGCTTCAAGGGGAAATAAAAAATATCTCAAGAGGTTTTTCAGTAACTTTCTTTGTTCTGGTGGCGGACTGCTAAGTCAATGAAGAGATTTACTAAGTGACAGATCGGCTGTTGTCATGCACTATAAATTTTTAATCCTGATTGTCAGAAATATAGAATGAATAAACTTCAGAGGGGTCCTCGCCTGTCTCCTGAACTTAAGTCCCGTATTTTCAGCTGTCCACTGAATGCCCCATTTGATGGAGTGCTGACTCCAAGCTTGCCATATCCAAAGTTCTAAACGTCTCTTAAAACCAAACCCAGTTCTTCACCCCGCTTGCCCATTCCTGGTAACAGTGCCATCAATTTGCCAGGCTCAAAACTTAAGAGTTGCCTTTCTTACATCCCTTTCATATAATCCAGTTAGCCACTGTGCTAGCCTGTTCTTGCCTTTCAAGTACTCTGAAACCTTTTGGTTTTCATTTCCATTGCCCCAAACTGATTGAGGCAATGATTTATGGCGTTTCTACTGACGTAACAGTAGACTAATTTCTCTCCCTGGTTTCTGACTCAACCCACCTTTCAATAGACACATTTTAACATCTTATTCTCTTGCTCAGGAATCTTCAATGGCTCCCCATTGCTGTAGGATATAATTATATATTCTTAGCTTGGAATTCAGAGCCAGATTGCTTTTTTAGCCTAATATCAAAATATTCCAATCTAACCCTTCACAGCTCCCTATTCCTCTCTTCAAAATACTCAACCTCAATGAGTCAGCTCATACCATTTTGCTGATCTATAGCATGGCCATACGTTCTAGACGTTTGGTGTAGTTGATCATGTTAAGTGACTATTTAATGTCGTTCTTTGATGGTCTAGAAAGGGGAAGGCTGTCTTGAATGACTTGAACAGGTTGACACACCACCCAGTGTTCCCAGTGACGAAGGACTCATTGGAGGATAATTTCCAGAGCTGGATTGGATGACGTGGCCACTAAGAGTGGGTTGAAGGAAGCCTCTTGATTACTTCCGCTTAATAATGCTACAGGCCCAAGTTTATTCAGTAAAGAGATACAAATCACAGATGCACACTAGGGACTGGTGGAAATGTACTAACACATCACATTGCTGCAGTTTTCCCACAGCACAGCAATGAACTACACACATAGCTAATGAAGGGGAGCATATTGAACACAGCATATAATGTCATTGAATTTATGTATTGTCATGCAATATAGATGAATGATTTCTAGGTGTATTTTCCCAGTTTCCCAGACATTTTGGCCAACCTATAGAAAGTTATTTCTTTTCTTACACATTTACCAAGTTTCTTCACTTTTGTCTCTGTCTCCAAGTTGGTTTCTCCTGTGAAATCTTTCCTGGTAACTTGGCCTGGAATAATTTGCTGAACTTACGCAGAAATTATTGTTTTGTTTGTCGTTGATATTTCCAATTAATTAATAAAAGTGATGTTCTTCCTATCAGTTTTCAATTATTTTCTTCTTTTGGACCCCCAAACGTTCCCCACTTCTGCACCCTGATTAAAAAGTTACACCTAAGTCTCCAAGTACTTTTCCAAATGAAAGTCATTGTACAGCCACAGAATTTATGCACTTAAGTATATTCTTAGCACTTAAGCATAAATGCTGATAACTTGGGAGTAAGACAGAAAGAAACGGGCAGACATTTGAAACGTGAGTTTTCCTTTTTCCAGACAGGTTAATATTCTGTGGTTTGGAAAAGGGAAGAGAGAGAATATCTGGACAAAGGGAAATTAGAAGCATCACTTGCAGTTTTAACCTCACTACCTTCTAAGTGGCCCCTCCTTTGGAAGTAGCCAGCTTTTTACCTGCTGGTCTTCAGGAGGCATGAGGCCAATTTGTGCCTTGAGATTTTTCTCAGAAGGCTGTTCTTTGAGGACAACCCTCTTCCGATGGCCAACAACTCTAGTAGGATGCTTCTCAAACCATCTGTACTGAAGGACCAGTTATTTATTTTTTCAAAGGTTTTATTTCCAACTGACTGCAGACTGATGCTTTATAAGACATAATAAAATGAATTATAAAAAATAAAATGAACAAAGAAAGAAAACAAAGATATTAAAAAAAATCAAGTCTACCTGTCTTGTAATAATCAGCCGCCATAACCTTATCTTGTCAAATCACTACAGAAGTTAAGTATTAACTTGTGATGTCGGAATTTTTTTTAACAAATAGTGCCCAGACCAGCACTTATCTGTGGACCACACCTGGGGTAGTGCAGTTTGAGTGCATCTCTGCAGCCAGGTGTACAGCTAGGGCAATCAGAGGTGGTGCAGGGTGAAGAAAGTTACCACCCAGCATGCCTCAGTGCCTGCACATCCGGGAGGGGCTGCACAGGCTGGCTAACTGAGCCAACCAGGCCACCTCTTGCTGCCATGGAACAATTGTCAAGCAAATGCTCTACTTCCCCATCCTCTACTGCCCATCACAGGCAGTTTATTTAATACTTAAGCGCAAATTACTCCCTTTTTTAGGAGATTCGTCATATCGTGGTCTTAAATAATTATCGTAAAAGCATATTAATATTTATCCTTCTATGTTTTCACTTTCTTTCCTCCAAAAGATCTTCAGGTTCTTGGAGTTAGACAATATATTTTAATTTTCTTTGAATTTCCCACGTTTTCTAGTACAATGCCTTACATAATTGCCTCTAATCATTTATTTGTTTTGATTAAGCAAAAATGCTAATCAGTTCTGAAGAAAATATGGCAAACTTTAAATTGTGTTGATACACTGTAATAGCCCTTCGGGTATTTTTGGTTTCCTGGATTCTCTCATGCATACCCAGGTGGAGAGTATTTATTTAGGCTAATAGAGAAATGTGGAGTCAAGAGGGACCTTGACTTTTCTAAACATTTGTTTGTTTCCTCATCTGTAAACTAAGCATAAGAGCACTTCTAGTACATTTTGAAAGTTAAATAAAATCCCGCTTGTAAAGCAGCTAAAATACGCTTTGTCCACAGCAGTTACCCAAGAAGTGTTGGTTGTTCTCTCCTTAGCAGTAATATTCTGAATGCTTTGCTCTTATTGCATCTAGTATGTAATACAGGATTGTTCGTAAAATGGCATTTTTTAAATGTATTAATTGTATGCACATAAATATAGCTGCTTATTGGGAAAAAAGTTCTTAAAATCTTAATTCTAGTTTTAAGGGAGAGACACAACTAAATGAGAATGATAATATGCATTTCCTCCCTTTGTCTTTAGTACCAGGTTTATGATACTTTCCCTTCACTTATATTCTCCAGAGAATCTTGTATTCCTGAGGGGCCCATCTTAAGGAAACACAAATATAGATTTTGCCTTTGGGACACTGGGAATGTGGACCAACATCTTCCTAGGAGGATCACTTCAATGAATGGCTAATGGTGATTGCATCATTGACTTTGCCAAGATCTCAGCCTTTTAGGGTGTATTTCCCTTTACTTACTTGTTTTTAGTAAATAATGGAACTTGTATTTTCTCTTTAACCATCTCATGAATTCACATTTCTAATTCAGGGCTATAATAAGGAGAAGTAAAATGAGTGTGTGTTTTGTGTTCATTTCTTAGCTTTAAATTTGCTTTTAGGAGAAAATAAGTAGAATACAAAATCTAGAAAGTAAACTTTGTATCATTTTCTTTTGTTTCTAAAAATTCTCTGTGTTTCAATAACTCTTGAGTTTGCCAATTTATATGTGTTGCTGTTAAGGCTAGATCATACGTATGAATGGGGCTGCTTTCTTATTAAAAAAATATCCCATGTGTAGTCTGGGATATTTTTTACTCATTTTAAATTGTTTAGTCCGAGTGTAATTTCCCCTTGTGCATATTCTAACTGGACTCTATATTCTAAATACTGATAGCTCTTTTTTCCTCCAAACCTGTCATTGGCCTCAACACCACAAATCAATTTATTTAGACTTTACAGCTCTCTATCACTTCCTTTATGTTTTTGACCTTTAATTCAGACCCTTTGGTTTCCAAAGATTTTCTTATGTTGTAAATTGTTTCTTCTTTTGCTGTTTACCCATTATTTACTCCTTTGGATGAGGAAGCAACTCGTTTTTACCAGGGGTGGCAGAAGCTAGAGGCTGAGAATATCAGAGGTTAGCTGCTCATATATATTCAGGTCATGGAAACACAAGATGTTTGTTTTCTAAACTGAGGAGAGGCATATTTCTCTCTCAATGGAGGGGACTTGCCATTCCTTTAGGACACTTTACTACCCAACATTTAGAGATTATTTGCCCTAGTCTGCATGATCAATCACCTTATGAACTATATTTTAAAATATATTTACACGTTGTACAACTAAACTTTAAATCAGCTATATGAAATCATTTCCTGGCACTGTTGTTAACAGACAATGCTTCTAGTAGAAATTCTGAATTTGTTTCTTTTTTAAAAGTTATTTTGAAAGAATTTTAGATTTATGGAAGAGTTGTATAGTTAGAATAGAAAGTTCCTGTGTACCCTTCTCCCATCTTCCCATATGTGAACATCTTTCATAATCATGGTGCATTTTTCAAAACTAAGATATTCAAATTGATATAGTACTATTAACTGGATTTTAGACTTTATTCAGATTTTACTTATTTTTTCCAGTGATTTTTTTTTTATGTTCTACGATCTAGTCCCAGATACTATGTTGTATTATGTTGTGATGTCTCTTTAGTCTCCTCCAATCTGTTACAGTTCCTCAGTCTTTCCTTGTTTTCATAACATTGACATTTTCATTTTATTTATTTATTTATTTTGAGGAAGATTAGTCCTGAGCTAACATCTGCTGCCAATCCTCCTCTTTTTGCTGAGGAAGATTGGTCCTCAGCTAATATCTGTGCCCATCTTCCTGTGCTTTGTATGTGGGACACTGCCACAGGATGGCCTGACAAGCGGTTCTAGGTCTATGCCCAGGATCCGAACCTGTGAACCCCAGGCTGCCAAAGTGGAGCGTGCAAAGTCAATGACTACTGCACCAGGCTGGCCCCAGATATTGACATTTTTAAAGAGTACTTGTTAGGCATTTTGTAGACTGTCCTTTCTTTTGAATTTGATTTTTTCTCGTAATTACACTATGGTTATTGATTTGGGGGAAGAATACCACAGAGGCCAAGTGGCCTTTCCATCACTTCATGTAAGGGTTTATGTGATATCAGCATGACTTACTACTGGTGATGTTAATCTTGATCATTTGGTTAAAGTGATGTTCGCTGGATTCTGCACTGTGACGTTACTGTCCCTTCCCCCTTTCCACACTCCATTCATTAGAAGCAAATCACTAAGTCCTGTCCACATTCAAGGGTACGAGAATAACTTCTACCTTCTGAAGGAAAACAGATCGCAGAATTTATGGAGATATGTTAAAGACACCACAGTAATTAAATATTTTGGGGGGATAACTTTAAGGATAAGCAAATATCTTGTTTCTTCTTAGAGTTTTGCCTACTATTTTTATCCTTCATGTGTGGATTTTGACGGCTGCAGTTGTTCCTCTGGGGTTTCAGTGGTGATTTTCTATTTTTCTCACTCCTTTTACGTTTGTTATTTGGAATTCTTCTTTAAGGAAGATTCATTCCTCCTGCATTTACTTCATGTAATCATTTATTAAGATAAGTATGGACAGATGGATATCTGCTTTAGTGTTTGAGTTAGAGACAATGCTATCATTATTAGTTTGTTGCTCAAATTATTCCAGTTTTGGCCATTCAGAGATTTTTTTGGACTGGCCTCTGTCCCCTTTTGGCACACCCCTATCCTTTTTTGTCTGTTCCTTTAGGCACTTCCTCACTTTCTGACACTATAAGATGCTCCAGGCTATCTTCTCTTTCCCCTGCCCCAGCCCTAGAAACAGCCATTTCTCTAAGGGGTCTGCTATGGACTGATTGTTTTTGCCCAAAATTCATCTTGAAATCTAATCCCCAATGTAATGGTGTTTGAAGGTGAGGCTTTGAGGAGGTAGTTAAGTCATGAGAGTAGAGCCCTTGTGAATGGGATTAATGCCCTTATAAGAAGAGGCCAGAGAGCTGACCTTCTGTCTTTCTGCCATATGAGGATACAGTGAGAGGTTGGCAGTCTGCAACCAGGACGAAGTTCTCATCAGAACGTGACCATACTGGCACCCTGATTTCAAATTTCCAGGCTCCAGACTGTGAGAAAAGAAAAATCTGTTGTTTGTAAGCTGCCCAATCCATGGTACTTTGTTATAGCAGCCCAAACTTACTAAAACAGAGTCCCAGAAACTTTCACTGGAGCATATTCAGAAACCAGGATCTGGGTGCTGGATGTGTTTGTAGTGTCACTGCTTTCCATCCCACGCAGTAGACTGAGCTCGATTTTCTAAGCTAGAAAATATAGTTATGTATACTAACACACGTGTGTGTAACATCACTGTCTATTAAACTACACATTGTTTCACGTTTATATATGAGAGTCTAATTCAGCACCACACGGCTCATTCGAGCCTTCCTCCTTTGCTTAGTTCTAACTTCTTTCTCTGACAGCATGAAACATGGCTTCGGCTACAATTTATATACTTACTTGGTTAGCCCTAAATTACATGAAAGGTAGTTGCAGAATTACTAACCCATACAATGTTTATGTGAGATTCATTTATTCTTAGCCTTACAGTATTCAGTCAAAACACCATTTCCCAGGATAGCTTAGATCTGCTCCTTTTTCCCCACCCCCTTCAGTGAGGTGAGGTTACACATTTACAACATAGTTGGATTCATTTGTAATACTCTACATTCTCTCCCTGCCAGCGGTTGATTTTGTTTTTTAAAAAATTGCATATGGTAAAATTCACTCTTTGTGGTGTATAATTCTATGGAGTTTGACAAATTTGTGGTCATGTATCCACCACGACAATAACATAGAGAACACTTCCATCACCCTAAAAATTCCTTTCTGTGGCCGTTTTGTTGTCAACACTTCTCTCCCAAGTACTGGCAACTACTGATCTGTTTTCCCTATAATTCTGCCTTTTTTAGAATGCCTTATAAATAATTACATGCAGCACTATTTTGGGTCTGGTTTCTTTCATTTAGCAAAATGCATTTGATTCATCCTTATTGTTACATGAATAAGTAAGAGTAGGATTGCTAGGTCATATGGTAAATGTATGTCTAACTTTATCTATATTAAAAAAAGCCCCAAATCAAAAAGACACCAAACTGCTTTTGAAAGTGGTTTTACCATTTTGTGTTACCATCAGGAATGACTGAGAGGCTGTGTTGTTTTGCAGGGTCACCAGCATTTCTTAGTGTCAGTTTTTGATTGTTTATTTTTAACAGTTCTAATAGGTGTGCAGTTGTATTTCATTGTGATTTTAATTTGCATTTTTCTAATAGCTAATTATACTGAGCAGCTTTTTGTATGCTTATTTGTCATTAATTTATCATCTTTGGTGAAGTGTCTGTTCAGATCATTTCTGTGTCTGGTTTTTTTTTTTTTATTGGAGTTGTCTATTTTCTCATTGTTGAGTTTTAAGTGTTCATTATATATTCTGGATACAAGTCCTTTACCTGGGTATAATGTGCAAATATTTTCTTGTAGTCTGTATCTTGTTTTTCCATTCTCTCTATCTCTCGTAGAGATGTCACAAAAAGTGTTTTATTTTGACAAAGTCTAATTCATCAATTTTTTTGGTCTCTTATGGATTGTGCTTTTGGTGTCTTATCTAAAAACTCCAAGTCACAAAGATGTTCTGTTTCCTCCCAAAGTGTTGTATTTTTACATTTCACACTCAATGAATAATTTTCAATTAATTTTGTATAACATGCAAGGAATGTATTAGGGTTCATTTTTTCATTTGTGGTTGTCCAATTGTTCCAGGACTAGTTGTTGAAAAGACTGTCCTGTCTCCATTGAATTCCTAGTTGTGTTTTGATAACCGAGAAGCAGTCTCTTAACTACAGAGTAGATTGTTGTGGTTCCCATCCTAAATTTAAACTTCTCCCCCAGTGAAATCTACAAATAACATTCTACTTTTTAAGAGGTGAATATTTAGAGTAGTGTCCTTCTTGTTTAAAGAAGCTCTTTTACAATAAATATTACTGTGATAAAATATGGGAATAAGTACTACATTCAGAATATGCAAGAGTTATCTGTACATGGTGACTAAGTTTGCAAATGATGGACATTGCCTTGTAAAATATGTATTAACCACTACGTAGCTTTTTTTCTAGAGAAAAATAGTTTTCTTAAGTGTTTGAACTTCAAATACTTCAGCCTCAACTAAAGTAAAACAGGATGAAAGCATTCTTGCCTCCCTTCCAGAAAAGAATGGATGTGGAAGGTAACATCCTTTCCCAAGCCAAAAAGTGATGCGAGTTCTTTAAGGGCCAAAGGGCTGTAGGCTTCAAAATAATAAATGCAAAACCTGAAGCAGGCAAAACTCAAATGTCTACAAGTGTCTACACAGAACACGCAAAATAAGTCTTGTACACGATTTGGAAACTGAGTTGGGGATGGACCAATACCTGATCATCCAGACAAGAAATAAATTCAAGTAGAGGTGAATGCTGGCTGTTGATGGAATCCTTTCCCTACAGGCTTGTAGTCTGGAGGCAGACAGTGTGGTATGTAAGTGTGGTGCAGTGGGGATCCTTGGAAACTATATGGAAATTCAGAAGGATGAGGGAAAGACAAAAGGGACAAAAGGGAGGGATGGAGCAAGGGGGAGAGGGAGGGAGAAGAGGGGAAGGGGAGGAAAATGGGGGAGCGACTGAAAAGAAATAACATCACAATTTGAAAATTATTACTCTGGGTTACTGCACTGTAGGATATTTTAAATCTCTTCTTTATACTTTTCTATATTTTTCTACTTTCCTGCTCATGTATATATTGCTTTTTGAATTGGAAAGATATTAAAAGTCATTTCTTTAAAATTTTGCCTAAAATAGTGAGAAAAGCCCGCAAAAGGCTTTTAAAAGAGTAGAGCAAAAGTGAATTGTCGTTTTAGGATGGGGAGCATAGAGAATTTCTGGAGGCTAACAGCAAGAAGGAAATTGGCATTGTAATATTTTCTTTAAAAATCATACACCCACGTGCATGAACTCTACTGTCCTGCCAACCCTCAACTCATTTTTATGATGAGGGAGATCATAGAAAGAACTTTTTTTAAATTTATTGAAATGCTTGCTAGGTTAGAGTGTATAATTTTAGAGAGTTAAGGAAATAGAAATGGTGAAATCTGATTTAAATGGCTATTAAAATTCCTTTTTAAAGGACTAATGTTAACTGAGGAAATTAAAAGGAATAAGTGTTTCCACTTTGGAGTTGGGAGAGCCTGAAACCGGACGAGTTAGGTGGTGTTCTGCAAATTTGGTACATTTTGAAAAACAGGAAGTTTGCCAAAGCCTTAACACTGTGTAATTTGAGACAGACATCATTGTTTATGCTCAGTTTTTTTTCTTGAATCAATTTTCCTTGTGATTCTTGCTGGTATATATGTTTTTTGTTTTGTTTTGTTTTGTGTTTTCATATACTGTCTACAATTTGGATGGGAACAAAATTATCTAGCAAGCAAAATTTGAAGTATCTCTAAAATAGTCTGGTGATTTTTGAATCTGAAAGGAAAAGAAATATAGAATGAGGAACTGAATTTTGCTCTTTGGGCTATTTTCTCTGGTTTTGATATATTCTCCTGCTTTTTTTTTCCCCCTTTACCTTAAGTAAATGCTAATGATTAGTTGCTTTCCTTGTGTTTTGTCCTCTCAGTGTGTAGAAAGTTACGCTGGTAGCTTTTTTAACTCAAAACAAAAGTAAAGGCATGTGAAATGTACATGAAATTGAATACAGCAAACTATGAAGTTTGGGGCAGAAGAGATGATTACAATAGGAAAATAAAATTATTCAAATAGTATAACCAAATATAATTAAAAGTCTTAAAGATACTGGAAACAACTGTTGCCATCTTTTGGGGTCCAAGTGGTTTATCATTTGAAGTTAAAAGCCCTAAATAAAATGTAGATTTATAATGATGTCAAGATCTAGATAATATTAATTATTTCTCATTTAAAAACTGGAAATTGTAGAAATATATTGAGAAGAATGGAAAAATTTGCCATCATTCTAATACCATTATTAATGGTACCACCTAATATTTATTGAACACTTATGTTCAAGGTATTGTTTCACATATTCTCCATGTATTATCTCATTTAATTCTTCCAATAACCTCATAAGTATAAAGGTACTATTATAAACTTCATTTGTAGGTTAGGAAACTGAAACACAAAAAAGAAGCCAACCGCTCAAGATGACTCAACTGGATTGGTAAAGGGAATTCAAATCCTAGAGAACTGAATTCCAGAGTCCTTAACCATCGTTCACCATCCTACTGTATCTTGCCCCAGCCCTTACCACATTTATCATTTTTGTATATTTTCTTGCAAGTTTCTCTATACATGCATACATACATTTAAACAAGTGACATTGTTGAATGTGTGTATATGTATATATATATATGTGTGTATATATATACTTTTGTTTTTGTTTTTTTAACTTATTATTTACCCTGAAATCCCTTCCATATTATTAAATAATTTTTGAAAATGTACTTTTTAGGGTCTATGTCTATCCATATGGCTAAACCACAACTTACGTAGTCATTCTTACTTAGGTAGGCATTTAGGCAACTTCATCATATTTTTGTTAATACATGTAATCCTGAATTTATGATCCTTGTAGATAAATCTTTGCTCACTTCTCTTCTCTTTAGTGATTACTGGGTTAAGAATTAAAAAATTTTTCAAGTGTAAAAGAATTTGTTATATTTTTGTCAGATCATCCTCTGGAATGAGTATGTCTTTCCACAGTGGCGTGTGTCTTTCCTACAAAATCTTGTCACCACCGCCACGTTTAACTCTTTTCAATTTAACACTTAAAACTGGTTTACTATTCAGATTTAAATATCTTTGATGCTAATGGGATATTATTTTATAGATTTATTGCAAAGTGCAGATCCTATTTTACCATTTTATATACTTTTTTCCCCATTTTTCTATGTGGTGTTCATTCTTTTTGACATATAGGAACACATTATATAATAATCATGTCCCAAGTGATTTTTACCAGTTTTCATCAGACCTTTAATTTTTTAATGGATGTTTTATTTACAAAGTTTAAGTTGCATAAGACTTTGTCCTCTATTCTTAAAAAATTCAAATATGTTGAAAGATTAAATGCACAGTGCCAGCTCAAGTTTCAATTCTTTCTTTAGTATTCTTAAACTTCCTCTTGTAGTACTCTTCATACTTCTTTGATCATCTATTTTTTGGGTTACCCTGAAGACCAGATCCTAAAATTCCTCTCAGGACCAGCTGTCATTATAATACACAGAGAGCAATGTGAAACAGTCTTTCTTTTCACTAAGATTTGACTTGTACCACTCAGTACATGTATGTCCATTGGGTCACTGAATGTTTAGCAGGAGTGATTAAGGAGACATGTTGGGTTACTGAACCCACAGAGAGTTGTGTCTTTGTGGTAGTGATTGTTTTTCACCCCATCTTCAAAGCTGGTCTTGTTCAGCACTGTTTTACTATAAGCTATTTAAGGAGGTTTTCATAAAGAAACCCTTCAAAATCAAGATTTTTTTTTTTTTTTTATCATTCATGACTTTCTATTCAGGGCTTGCATTTCATACTGTCCATGTTTACTAGATGCTGTGAAACCTCCTTCCTATTTCCAATTTCTCCACACACTCCCATCTCCTTAGGAACTTAGGTATTTATGTGCTTTCCTGAAATTGTCCCTTACATTTTGATGCAATTTCCCTGTCCATAAAGAGAGCCATTCTCTTCCGCAAACACGTCACCTATATTTGATGAAACAAAAGGTTATACACGAGTGTCCAGAAATTACCAACATTGATTCAACCCTCAAGTTCCAAGAGTCTATTTTTTGTGACTTTTCTCTAGTTTTCCAAAGTTATCATATGTTATATATCCATCCATTCAACAAATATCTAAAGAAATTTTTAAAATAATGAGAAAGAAAAACACTACAAAAGTTCCACAATAAGCATGAGTAATTTTAAATGGAACCATGTGCTTAGATAAGCCCAGAAGAGGGAACAATAAATCAGCCCAGACAGCAGGTGTTCAGGTTGCTCTATTATTTTAAAAAGATACTTGACAGTGTATTGCAATGACCATTTTCTTTTCTTTTCTCACAATTTCGGGGCCAGGAATTGGAGACTGGCTTGGTTGGGCCGTTCTTCTGTGGTCTCATATCCAGTTGTAGTCAGAAATCTGTTGGGGGTATAATCATCTGAAGCGGGTTCAGCTACATAATTTTTGGAGCCCAGCATAAAACGAAATGGTGGGGCCTCTTATTCAAAAAGTAGGGAGAAAGTGCTGTGTTAAAAGTCAATAAAAATAAACCTTTCCTTTTTTTAAAATGGTCTCTCTCAACTTGTCATGGTATATTTGATTTGCTTTTTAATGCCTTTCTAAGTAAAGAAAAATTAAAATTTTTGATTATCGGTATGAACTGTACCATTCATCTTTATATTATGCAATGCCACTTTCAAATGCAAATATAAGACCATTTAACTGATATGTGGAATCACTGAAATTAAACAATTTGTATTTCATGCTTAATACATGCATATACTTTTCTATCTTTTTTTTTTTTTTTTTAAAGATTTTATTTTTTCCTTTTTCTCCCCAAAGCCCCCCGGTAGATAGTTGTGTATTCTTCGTTGTGGGTTCCTCTAGTTGTGGCATGTGGGACGCTGCCTCAGCGTGGTCTGACGAGCAGTGCCATGTCCGCACCCAGGATTCGAACCGACGAAACACTGGGCCGCCTGCAGCGGAGCACGCGAACTTAACCACTCGGCCACGGGGCCAGCCCCAATATACTTTTCTATCTTGCCAGAACAATGGAAACACTGCACAAAGCAACAAAATTGTTTTTATTTCACTACTTGAGATGCGCATATTCTACCAATACTCTATACTTTTTTTTTTTGAGGAAGATTAGCCCTGAGCTAATATCTGCTGCCAATCCTCCTCTTTTTGCTGAGGAAGACTGGCCCTGAGCTAACGTCTGTGCCCATCTTCCTCTACTTTATATGTGGGACGCCTACCACAGCATGGCTTGCCAAGCAGTGCCATGTCCGCACCTGGGATCCGAACCGGTGAACCCCGGGTAGCCAAAGTGGAACATGCACACTTAACCGCTGGGCCACCGGCCAGCTCCAGTACTCTCCACTTTTCCCTTACTAAATAAGGAAGGAATGAAAGGAAAAGGAACTCTGGGTTGCCCTATTTTTCCTTTTCCTTCTGTGTCATTGGTTTCATGGTAAGTGGTTGGCAAAGGGAGGGAAGGAACCCAGGAAAGGATATGATAATTTTCTTTGGTCATTTGCGTGTCATAGAGTGCCACTGCCTGCCTTCTGAATTACAAGCAAGTTCTCCATCTGAATAGAAAGCTCGGCATTTGGGACATGCCAGCTCCCAAGCTCATTTGGTTGCACATGTAACTCGCTTACCTTGTACTCAGTTTGAGTTGCAGAATTCCCACACATTGTCAAGCCAACAGATTTGTGTGCTCCTGGGGCACTGTGAATGCTGTATGTGAGTAGAGCAGCAAGGAACAGCAGATGCACTTATTGTACTCACCTCGTTTGCTCACTCGCATGCTCCATTGCCCCATTGGAATCCACACACAAAACACAAGTTCAGAGATAAAACCATTGCATTTTAAAATGATGACAGAAGAGCACTGCACCAAGGGTAGGGCCCTTTAGAGCATGGTGCTCTCTGTGGCTCCACAGGTCAAATGTGCCTAAAGTTGGCCCTGTTCTGAAGGCTTGGCCTAGCAGGACATCCAAGATGGTTCACTCACACAGCTGGCAGTTGATGCTGGCTGATTGCTGGATGCTCAACCATGACTGTCAACTACAGTATTTACATGTGGCCTTTCAAGGATAATTAACTTGTTACACAGAGTCTAGCTTCCTCCAGACTAAGCATCCCCAATGAACCAGAGAGATGTTGAATGGCCTTTTATGACCCAGCCTCAAAAGTTATGTAGTATAACTTCCACCATACTCCATTATCAAAGCAGTCACAACGCCACTCAGATTCAAGGCAAGGAAACAAAGACTGCCCACATCTTAACAGAAAAAGTGTCAAAAAATTTGCAGCCATTTTTTAAAAGACAATAACAGGTGGCTTGGTAAACTCTTGAAGGTAATAATAAATATGATAGTATTAGTAATAAAGCCTCATATGACATACCATTATAGTTAAAAATCTTCTTTCTCTCCTGGTTAACTTTCTAGTGATAACAGTTATCAATAATATGAAATACTTTTATATACAAACAAAATATATAGGTGTGTACATATGTAAATATACACATATATAACAAATATACATATTTATAAATGCACCCACATATATCATAAAATTTTCTTTCCCAGATGATATCATTGCTTAAATGACTTCTGCAACTTGCCTTATTTGCGCTTAAAATTTTGTATTATTCTTTGTGCAGGCTGTATATTATTCTCTATGTACCACGACATCTTTTGAGTCTTTTCCAAATTCCTTGCTGTTACAGTCAATGTTGCAATGATTTTTTATGTTATATCTTGTGCATTTTGTGAGCATCTCTCCATAGAAAATTTATAGAAGTGGCATTGTTGGATCAAAAAGCATGTGCAGTTTTGAATTTCAATTCACCAATAAATGGTTTCCACTTGTTTGCCAGGCATGAAGGTAGGCACTTACTTTAACGGATATTTTCATACTACCTTTCAAACAGATTGTACCAATTTGTATTCCCACCAGATTATGTGCGAAATTCTATTTCCTCTTGCCCTTGCTAGTACAGTGTTATTAAGCATATTAATCTTTGATAAGTGGATAACCGCAAATTGTTTTGATTTCCGATTTTTGACTCTGACTGTGATTGAGCACATTTTTATATTTGGTTGTTATTTGTTTCTCTTTTTTAAAAGAATGGCCTGAACACATCATTTGACCATTTTTATTATGATTTAACTCTTACTTTGCAAGAGTTCTTTAAACATTAAGAAAACTCTCTGTTTAGCATAAGAATTGTATGTTTTGTCACTACCTGTCATTTTCACATTATTTTGAGTATTTTGGCCATGCTGAAGATTCTAAGATTTTGGTTTTATCCATCTTTTATTTTATGCCTTCTGAGTGTTTTGCCATGGTAAAATGAATGTCTTTTTTCCCTCTTTTCTCCCTAGTTATTGGCTTTACTAACTTCCTTCAGGATTACAAACAAATTCACACTTAGTTTCTTCCAGGTTTATTTTGTATATTTAAATCTTTATTCCAGTTTAAAATAAACAAAAATCTTTAAAATCAAATTATTTACTCCTTTTGAGAAGACATAGTACAGGAATATAAAAGTATGTGAAAGGCACAGATTTGGGTCTGGCTAAAGGTAAAATTCTGGATTCAGATAGAAAAAGTTTACTTTTATTTTTTGGTTAGATACACACAGACTCGCATACCTGCACACAAAATCCCATACGTATGTGGTTATTGTCCTTAATTGTCCTAATGGGAGTTCTTTTACTAAAGGTTGACTCATGCCTTGGTGACTCCAACCTATCTTGACACCATTTGAAATCTTCCTCTTAGGTAGTTAAGATTTGGTACACATAATGAAATGAAGAAAATTTACATTAAATTATTTGGTGCTACAAAGATGTTTACCTGAAGGTATTATGTCCATCTAGGTATCAAAAGTAGCCCTAAATACATTATTTGAGAATTAATTAGATTATAATACAGCAAGGTTGGTGAGGTATTGTTAGTAGCCATTTTTATTGAGCACCCACAATGTGCAGGTTCATGTTAGCACTCTATTACAGAGAAGTATTTCATAGTATTTCCATTCAGAGAGAATGCGATCTGAAAAAATAAAACACACTCATTCAAATCTCTTCAATAGAAAGATGTATATAATTGGCAAATATTTAGGATAAACTAAATAATTTAGGCACATGTAGAGGATGTATCCTTTTTATCCCTTAAACCATCATTAATAAAGTCATTCTGGATGAGTTGACACCTGCTGTGTTATCAAGGCGTTGATAGTCATCACAAGACATCTATAGGCTAAGATTATGGTGGGTTGCTTTTCCATCAAAGAGAAGAAAAAAACAGAAGTTAAGGAGTGAAAAAAACCCTAGGGCATTCTTGGAGAAGAAGGACTCTTTCAGACTGGAAGAAATGTGTGATTTGGATTTGAGGATAGAATTTAATAAGGCTACAGAGGAAGAGAGTGCCAAGAGCTCAATTTGAGACTGTCTTCAAAGGCATTGGGATGATCTTTGTGGTTTATTGGGCCACTAAGTGGAGCAACCACCACAATTCATTTCTGGCAATAAATCTGATGGCAGTATATAGAGTTCATTGAGGAGATGAGGTTTAAAATGGGAGTTCTGGAGGGAAGGAGATCAGTTGTATTGATAAGGCATCAGATAAAGGCTTGAGTTTAGATAGATGTAATGGGAATGGAGAGTAAAAATGGAATTTGAAAGTCAATGCAAGTAATGCATTTACATACCTGGTGGATGTTTGGTGTGAATAGGTGCAAATAAAATTATTTTGAAATTTTTAATTTGAATGACTACAAAATTGTCAGAGAAGTTAGGAGGAGTGGCTGGCTTTACATTGGAGAGTAAGTTTGTTTTCGAATGTGTGAACTTTGAGGTAGAACTACGAGGTACAGATTAGGAGATAGGAGAGTCAAGAATTTGACCTCATTACAAAGGAGAGGATAACTAAAGCTTTAGAAAATCGTAGTAATTCACGAGCAAGGCAGTGAGCTTTTAATACAACCATTAAATTACTTCCAAATATCAAAATAAAAGTAGAAGAGAAAGGCTTAAGGGAAGAGATGTGAAAGAAATGTTCAAATAAGTCAGAGGATGACTAAGCCATTTTTCCCAAGAAGTCAAAAGAAGAGAAAGTTTCGAGAAGGTAGAGATCACTAGGACTATATTTGTGACATTCACAGAATAGTTTAAATAAAGTGGGGTGAGCAGAAGCCAGATGTCCTGGAGATTACCGATCTAGTTTCAAGGTCATATACACAATAAGTGGAGAATAATTTTTAAATCAACTTTATTGAAGTATAAATGACATGCAATAATATGCACCTATTTTGTGTTCATTTCAATGAGTTTTGATGAATTCATACACACCACCACAATCAGGATATGCAATATTTTCGTCACTCCCAAAATGATTTTATGACCGTTCTCAATTCACTCCCCTAAACTTGTTCCCCCACGCAACTGCTGATCTGCTTTCCTTTGCTACAGATTAGATTTGTCTTTTCTAGAATTTCTTGTACATGCAATCGTAGAGTATATAACATTTTGTAGCTGACCTTTTGCACTCAGCATGATTTTGAGATTTATTCATGTTGTTGTACATATCAGTAATCTATTCTCTTTTATTGCTGAGTGTGTAGAATAATTTTTGAGAGGTCTTTATTAGTGAGGTAAGATATAGGCCATAAGAAACAAATACAAATAAATGTCTTAGTTTTTTTGAGATAGCAAAAATCTGAGGTGTTTATAAGCAGATAAAAGGATCTAATAGAGAAAATTAACAGAGTATACTAAATAGGAAATAAGTTATTTTAAAATATTCCCAGAGAACCATGGATTATAAGAGGAAAAAGGCCATGAAATAAGAAATAAGAGTACGAGTAGGGATTTTACCCTTAGAAGTAAAACAAACAAACAAAACGAAAAACAGAAACACAGTGTTTCTTTAACCAGAGTGAAGGAGATAAGGTCAACTCAAAAGAGAGTCTAGTTAAAAGGAAATTTTCAGAATGCAAAGAATTTGTCGGGAATAGGGGTAGAGAGAAGGTAGTGGAGAAAATGTACATCAAATGGCCTAGATTTTTCTTGTAACAAAGTGAGGTTATCCTCCGAGAGTGAAAAATATAGAGTTCGGTTGGAAATTTGAGGAAAAGGGTCCGTACCATTTTGTTAGCATGACACATGGTATCAGCTAATGGCTTCTTCGTATACTCAACACATTTCTTACTTATTCTAGCAACATTTGAAAAGTAGGGGGATAGTAATCACAGATGATCTTGTATTTGGGAATGGCACAATGAGTACATTATGAGGTCAAGAAAGTGAAGGATTTCTGTGTGCTACAGAAGTATCATATAAGACACTAACTCTAGGATCTAGATTGAGAGGGAAGAGAGGTCTAGGAAGTTGATGTATGACAAGAAGATGAAGAAAAATGGAGTGCTGGAAAAGGAAAAACAGTGGAGAATCTGAAAACATCCAGTCCACTGAATCTTGGGTAAGCTAATGATCCATAAGCTAGACACCAAAGTGTCCTCTCTTTACCATAAGGTCCTTGGGTGATTGATGCTTTCCTGGGTTGAGCTAGAATTCTCTGAAGGCCCTTTGGACTAAGTAATTAGAACCACATCTACTTTGTCAGAAGACTCAGTGCTGCCTTGCATTCAGCCTCCTCCTTTTTCTTTAATTTGGAGCTCCCTGAATACCCTATGGTCGAGTGCTTCTCATTTCTTCTCTGTGAAGTCCTTGCAGTTCCTGCTGTATTACTTGACCCTGATACAGTAATGAATAACCTTAGGATGAAAAATTAAGACAGCCATAAATTCCATTTATTTTCATTTATATAACTTATATTAAAGCTTCCTGAGATTTAATGCACATGTGAATAACAATAAATGCGGGCTCTGATTAGTAAGTGTGTGCTGAGGCCTGAGGATCTACATTTCTAACAAGCTACACAATATGCTCATGTGCTTGAAACACACCGTGAGTAACAAGGCTCTAGCCTATATACCCCCATCTTGGCCTTTGCAGGCAAAAATACGCCAAGGAAGAATGAGCTCAAAGATATGATTAAATATGTGGAAAGATTGAGTAGAGAGCTTATTAAGGTCATTGGAGTTGTCAGCATTGCACTATTACATAGGAAAATCAACACGGATGCTAACCAATGCCATATCATAAAGTGACAGATGATGAAGTAGGGAGAAAAGCAAGACAAGTGAAAAGAGTAAAAGAATGTGATGAAAATAAAAACATTTCTGACAAGTATGTGGAGAGGATGCTATAAATGGCTGACCTAGACGTCAAAAGAGGCAACTGTTGAAAGCTTGCCCAGGGAAAGATAGTCATAGCAAAGCACATCATAAATAAATGAAATTCATGTTCTGCTTGGTAACTTTAATCACAAATTCCTAAACAAACAAAAATTAATTATTACACACGTGTTGCCAAGGTTACTGTTTTCACAATTTGAGTGTTTTCTCACCTCTAGATAGGAGAACAAAACAGCTGAACTTTGGAAATAATTTTTGAAGGCTGTATAAAATAATAATCTCCTAGGGATCAGTGGATCCTCAGCTATTTTCTGTTGAGGTCTCTTCACTTGGGCTGTGTAGCTTTCTCAAACGTCAGTCTTTCCCATTGTCTGTTTATGATTCTAAGATTTCTCTGGCCTGTCGTGCTGAGGCCCCATGCTTCTCAGAGCCTTTGTTGCTGCTGAGAACTTGCTTATAATTTTTGTGTCCAGCTGTGGTAAAAGTGAACGCTCTTAAACAAAAGAATTGAGATTTTGTTTTTCTTTCTATAGGATCCAACTTGGAAAATGGAACATCGATATGGAATAAGCAGTACTTGGATAACCTTTTTTTTTTTCACTTCCATTTACTTTGGGAGAGATATAAGTTAAGATTCTTTTCCACTTCTAATTCTTTTTCATGTTGGATCCTGCAGTGAAAGGACAATAACTGTGCATGTGGAAGTAGTCACTGGGGTTTTAAGTTCAGTGAGAATCAGAGGTGGGTGAAGGTAGAGGGAGTGGTTTGGAGAACCCTTCCCAAGCTCTTTCAGATACAATAGAAATGACTGAAAAGAGGAGAATGTGACAAAGTCATTTCAGCTGAACTAAACACAGTGACCGTGTTAGTATTACTGGCAAAGATCGTTTGATAAATATTAACAAGATCACAATTGTGGAAGTTAAGCAAATAAGTTCTCCCTTCATTTGAGTGAGTGTGAAAATTTGATATTACTCTGTGTTAGTTTGGGTTCCCGCAGAGTTAGACCTGTGACGAGGATTTGAGGTTAAGTAATTTCTTTGGGTATTGAACCCGGAAAATACTGGTAGAGAAATGGAAAAGTGGTACAGGGAGGGAAAGGCAGCCTTTAGGGGGTTGTCACCACGCAGCTATCAAAGTGGTTGCCTAACACGTCTGAAGAAATCTGGGGAGCCAGCGTAGAACACACACCTCACAGCTCTCAGTGTTATCCTCCTCCCGGCTCCCATCCCCATCCCGCACCTCTAACCCCACACCCATCTACACCAGGGATGAGGGGCTGGATGATCTGATTTCAGTGATCTGATTTTCAGATGATGTATTTTATTCTTTGAGAACGAAAGAAAGTATAGAAATGTGTGTCTGTCTTTGGTGATGAACAAAGTTTATAGCCAAACCGTAGTGACCAGAGGTGCACTGGTGGCTCCCAGGATGGGTCTGTGGTACCCTGCCACGAGAGCAGTGCTCAGTCAGTTAGGCTGGGCTGGTGACTTGGTAGGTCTTAATCCTAATGGAACCAGGGTGTCCCAAGCTTCACCTATCCGTGGAACATAATAAGATCAACTTAACATGAATAGCTCAACTTCGATTGAATCTTGCAGTGGCTTGCTGACAAAGGTCTTCCCCATCTTTTTGCTCTCCTAAAGTGTTTCCTTGGGTTCTCAGCTTGTGCATTACTATGTCTCAACTGTTCTTTCCTTGAATCTGCTGTCACTTAATTACCCTTTGCCAGTCACTGCAAAGCTTTGCTTAACAGACACTGTGGATTGTCTACTATGCCTTCAGGATCAGAATGGCAGTAAAACCATTTGAAGTGTCTTGAAGGGATGACAGTATAGAGAGGTAGAGTTTGAGGTGAGAGGAAAAATACATGCCTCAGTTAAAGATATTTAAATTAAAATATTTTAAACACTCATCCAAATAAAATACATATGCGAGGTGTACTAAGCTGGTAAGTGGCATGTTTGTGACTACTACTTCAAAGAAGATTAAAGTATAAAAACTTCAATTTAGTTATCTCTCTTTGGTGGTTGAAATAACATTTCCCCCCTCTGAAATATATATATATTGAATTTACTTATTTTTATGTCTTATTGTCTCAATATGAATATCCTTTGTCCTCATTCTTCCATTGTGGGTCAAATTCATGGCCAGTTTATCTTCGATTGCCTCAAAATATTTAGGCCAGTGCCTTTCATATATTTAGAACAGACAGTATTTTATTCATTTTAAAATGCATTTTTATTCATTTTTTAAAGCATTCATTCTGTGTTGAACTATTTGTGGAGTTATTCTATAAACCAGGTATCAAGTGCTGGGGATAGGCAGTGTATAATGGTAAACAAAATACCTTTACATGGCTTCATTCTAGTGAAGTTGGCATATGGTAAAGAATCAATCAGGAAATTATTAGGATGATTTAGCCTACATGAAAGTATATAGCATCTCTTGCAATTTTATAAATAAATTTAAATTTTATAAATAATAGTCCCATTAAGCTATACACTCAATTTAACATTCAAATTTTTTATTCACCCTATTTTTTATTGACACCTTCTTGGACATTTTTGTTTCTTTGTCTTATGCATTTGTCTTGTTTAAAATTAATAAAGTACGTTTAGTGCAAAGCACAGTGGCTGGCACATAGTATGCTTTCCATAAACACTGTCTGTTAATGTTAAATACATTATGTTCTGTTAATTGTCAGGAGCTCTGCCAAATTCTTTGCAATCACCCCTACTTAACTTTCACAACAATCTCATGATACAGTGACTATTATTATCCCTAATTTACATATAAGGTACTTGAGGCCCAGGAAAATTACATAATGTATCCAATGCTACCCCATTGAGCAAGTATATGAGCAGAAATAAAGATTTGTTTCATTTCACAGTCTATATTTTTAAACAACATATAGAGTAGCTCATAGTAGCTTAATTTGCCAGAAGCCATTACTATACCTGTGAAAATTACCAACAAGTTCTACAAAAAACAACTCAGATATAGAAAACATGAAGGAAAAAAAATACACACAATGTATTAAATTTCTCATTAGTTGTCTTATCTGCTTTTCATTGGCCTACCTTGACTTTAGATGGGCTGAGAACATTTATAATTAAAGCCTAAATATTTGCTTCTGAAAATTGAAAGAGGGCTAATGAGAAATCAGAGAACTGAAATATAATTATTATAGTTCTTACTTTCAAAACTTCAGATGATATTATACTAGAAATTATAGATTGGTGAAACTAAACTCTTAATGTCTTCAAAAATGGAAATAATGGCATAGCTAACTGAATGAATTTGCAAAAACGGTGATTGCATGAGTGAAGACTTTAGGGATAATTATTAGATGATTAAAACAAAGCCACACAAAAAGGACAAAAATGTGTTGTGTTCACTGAGTTATATATCAGTATGAATAGTTAGATGAGCACTATCGCAAAAAAGGTCTTAACAGTTTCAAGGTCCTCATTTTCATTATGAAGTCTCCTGCCGTTCTTATTTTGGTAGCAATACGGGGCAACTCTTCCACCCTTTAATCCCTCTAAATTGCTGAATACTCTAAATTGTCTAATGATAAATAAAAGCTCACATTTTACTTAGAGCTCTGTAATTTGCAAAAGAACTTTTACAGCCATTCTTTCATTTGGATTTTACAATAGCGATGGAAAGTGAGTTCTTGTTTTTCCCATTTTATAGATCAAGATACTGAGGCTCAGAGCAGGAAGTGGTTTGCCCAAGTCCGTGTAGCTAATCCGGTGTACTGCCAGTCTGTTACGCAAGCCCACTTCAGTTTCAGCTATGCTAAAAGCAAGTTCAAAATGAAGTTGATTATTCCACTCCTTGCTGTCATTGTCCTTATGGAGATAGATAAAGAAATGACCTTTACCTTTGAAGGCCCTTAATTTGAATACATTTGACCTCGGAACTTACTGTATTTTTACTATGGTTTACTAATAAGTGGTTACAAATTTTGTTCATTCAGTAGACTGTCATCCCAGATGATTTTTCTTTTTCTAATTTGGGGCTGACTAGTAAGGACTATGTGGCTTTCATGGTCAGCAGAATTGAGAGTGGTTAATGAAATCTGTATAAATGGTTTTGAGAATGATCCTAGAAAACCTATGCTTTCTCTGTGCTTTCATTGAGGGCATTCCCATCTGCTACTCAGTCATGGAGATATCTCTTTTGTGAATTTCTTAGAGGTTTTGATGAATAAAGAAGACAAGGCTTAAATTGAATCAATCACACAAAGATGAATTTAATTTATAATTAAATTAAAATTTTTTCCATCTTTGCGCCAGCTTTTTGTACATATGCTCTGTGATTTAGTTATTGTCAGCCATGCAGACTATACGCCATTAGGATGTCTATATTAACAAGTTAAAAAGAACAAATGAGTTGTCTTTTTTATTAAAAAGATAAAAAACACAACTACAAAGAAACCTACTTTCTCGTAAGACCTGAAGTGATTAGAAATCTCTATAATATAAAGAGAAATGAAATTAAACCATCATTTATCAAAATTGCCCTGTGAATTTGAAAATTAGTGAAGATTTTCAGTCTTAACATTCTAAAGAAATGCTTGTCAAACTTTAATGTGCATACAGATTACCATATTTATGAATGAAATGTTATGATGTCTGGGATTTGCTTCAAAATAAATGAAGTTGAGGTGAGCAATTGAATAGGGGTATAGATGCAATGTAATTGACCATGAGTTGATAATTGGTGAAGCTGGGAAATGAATATATATGAATTTCATTATAATAGTTTTTCTACTTCTATAAGAAGATTTAAAAAATGAAAAGTTTACCATTCTAATATTCCATATATTCATTAAGTACCTATACATATATTTGTATTTATACATATGTGTATGCATGTCTTTATGTGTGGGTGTGTGTGTATGTGTATGTTTCTGTGATTGTGTGTGTATATGTATTCACACACACACACACGCACATGTCACTTCCAACTAGAAAACATGGTAAATAAATACTTTGGATCTGATTACATGCTATTGCTGCAATGTTCTGGAAGAAATTGAGCCACCATCTGTAGAGATGAAAAGAGACCTTTGTTTTTCTACTCTACAGAGGTTGCTAAGTGTCTGTGTGAGAATCAGCTCTTTCCTAAGAAGAATGGAAAAGAACGTATTTTCCAGACAATGTCTTCATAGAATATAAATAAACCAAATTTATGGTGATGGAAAAAATTATTAAAAATTAAATTCAGTTAAAAATACCTCCAAATATCTATAATAGTATTGCAGAAAATAATACTTAATGAAAGTGATGATGGTTGCGGTGGTGTGTGTTGGGGAAGGACATGGTTGAGGGCTTTAGGAATTTAACACTGAATGAGTCTGTGAGAGTTTACGTGATCTAGAGGTAAAATGGAATTCCATACAGAGGCAACCACACATGGGAAGACCCAGAAGTATGAAGAATCATGGTATATATGGAAAATTCTAAGATTAATATGACTTGCAAATGGTATGTGTATTAAAAAATATCAAAAATATCTAGAAAAGGAGAGAGATCCAAATGATCAAAGATGTTTACCAATAGGAGATGGGTTCCATTGATGGTTTTAAATTGGAAGGCAATATTCGAAGCTGAGTTTTAGATAGTCACTTTTGCAATTATTGCTATAAAATTCTGATTGAAATTGAGGAGAATAGAGTCAGAGATAACTCTAAGGAAGTAATTGTAACTGTCCAGGTAAGAGGAGCAAATTTCTAATTAAAGGCAGTGACAATAGAGAATAAATTGAAAGATAACTAGAATATGGAACTAACCCATCATATTGACTATAGTGAGAAAAGAGGAAAGGGGTATCAAAAAAATGACTCTCAGATTTCTAATTTGGGAAAAGGGCCATAGAGTCCAGGTCCATAATCATTTATCTACAATTCCAAAATCTACAAGTCTCTGAAACCAGAAAATTTTTCACCAGTCTGTTACCAGAACTCATTTACTGGCAAAGCATGTCTTGAATTGATCCAAGACTATTCAAAAACTTGTATTTATTCCACTTAGTATAAATATTCATACATTTGATGCAGAAATATTAGTATGTTTAATTAGGAGTCATTGCCCTAGAAAGAATTGAAAGTGCTATATAATACATGGTGTATGTACCTCATTATCTTTGTAATATCCAAAATATTCTGAATACCAAAAGATATCTAGTCCTAAGGTTTTCTGATAGGAAGTATGGAATTATATAGTGCTATTTAATAGGATGTCATTTATTAATCAGATGCCAGCTAGTCTTTTAAAAGGTCAAAATAACTCTATAAAATTCAAGTATGACCTTTCTGAGCATTACCTGGAGAATAGGTTGTAAAATGAATGGTGTCAGGGCAAAATTATCAATGATTGACTCACCTGTGATCTCCACAGAATATACTCTGAATTTCTCTATTTCTAGATTTCTAGTGCTTGGCTTGTTTATAGCCCCCTAACTAGAATACACATGAAAACAGGGAATGGGGCATTTCTGAGAAGAAATATAAACAAAGACTAAACATATCAGAGACGTTGCTAGGAGAACATTGAAAGAGAAGTTCTCAGGTGAGCATGGTGTTTCTGATACGCCTTTATAGAGAATTTCTCCCAAAGTTGTTGCAAATTGCAAAGAATAACATATTTTTGTAGTGAGTTCCAGGAGACATAAAACAGGGAAGAAAATCTGTCTCAGCCAAGAAAAAGAGCTGCAGTAAATACCAGCTCATCATCATCTATTTTGACTGAGTTATGTCAATTGATTTGCCTTGCTTGTAGTGTAAGCTTTGAGAATGTTAAATTCAAATGCTCATCAAAAGAGAAATTACTAAAGTATGATATATTTATACCTCATAATTCTCTGTAGTGAATAAAAAGAGTGAGGTCGATTTTTATGTACTAATATGTGTCAAAGAGTAATTGCACCAGGCAGAGTTAAACAGACAAGGAAGATTTTATTCAAGACTATCGCAGTAGAGGTCAAGATTATTGCAGTAGTGGAAAGAGATTGAACTCAACTCCATTGAAACAAAAGCTGAGAGAATTTTGAAGCACTGGGGTGGACTAGTGGAAATGTACTGGTGGGCATTGGGGAGAAGGTTGGGCAATGTGATTAGGCCATCTGTGTTTGCTAATTGGCACTTATCTAAGTTAGACTCCTGCCATCCCACAAAGACTTGGAGATAGACCTTATCTTTTTTGATGGTTACATTTCACAGGGATGGCTCCCAGCTCCTTGAGAAGACATTCTGAGTTACAAAACTGGCAAGAGGCTGGGAGATGATTTACATTTTAAAGGGGACATGCTCTGAGAAAAGTGAGGTCAGGGGCCTAGAGTCAGGAAGAAACATGTCTAAAGTTGAGTCAAGCTGAAGGGAACATTAGGCTACTTGGGTACAGGGAGCAACCTCCCAGATGTATTTTTTAGTGGAAAAAAGTGAGGCTTCTAGTAATGGCTGCTGAGATCATTCAGATGAGCCTTGCACTAAGGACAATTAGGAATTCTGGACAAATATCTACATTTAAAAAATCTTTTGAAAGCAATAAAGATCTATCATATCAGTAAAAGCTTAAGACACTGAGATTCAGCAACTCATATAGAAATTTAAATTCCTGACCATTTGAAGAGTCAGAAGTGAAAAAGGAAAAAAATGGAATGAAAAACTGGGAGAAAATATGGGCAACTATTAAATTTTGAGGTAGAGAAGAATTTTTAACATAAAATAAATCACAAAAACTTAATCCCATAAGGTTTGAATACATAGATTTAAAATTTTTCTGCACTACAAAAATATTAAAAAGAGGCAAATGACAGCTGAAGAAATATTTAAATAAACCTAAAAGTTAGTTGATAATATTGCTGTCATCTGAAAAGCCCTTGGAAATAAATATGAACAAAATAGTCCATATCCGACAAAGGGTTAATCTCCATAATATACAAAGAACTCACACGGCTTAACAACAAAAAAACAAACAACCCGATCAAAAAATGGGCAGAGGACATGAACAGACATTTCTCAAAAGAAGATATAAATATGGCCAATAGACACATGAAAAGATGTTCATCATTGCTAATCATCAGGGAAATGCAAATCAAAACTACACTAAGATATCACCTTACACCCGTTAGATTGGCAAAAACATCCAAAACCAAGAGCGACAAATGTTGGAGAGGTTGTGGAGAAAAAGGAACCCTCATACACTGTTGGTGGGAATGCAAACTGGTACAGCCACTATGGAAAACAGTATGGAGATTTCTCAAAAAGTTAAAAATAGAAATACCCTATGACCCAGCCATCCCATTACTGGGTATCTATCCTAAGAACCTGAAATCAGAAATCCCAAGAGTCCCTTGCACCCCTATGTTCATCGCAGCATTGTTTACAATAGCCAAGATGTGGAACCAACCTACATGCCCAGAAACTGATGATTGGATAAAGAAGATATGGTATATATACACAATGGAATACTACTCAGCCATAAAAAAAGACAAAATTGGCCCATTCGCAGCAACGTGGATGGACCTCGAGGGTATTATGTTAAGTGAAATAAGCCAGTCAGAGAAAGACGAACTCTATATGACTCCACTCATAGGTGGAAGTTAACATATTGACAAGGAGATCTGATTGGTGGTTACCAGGGAAAAGGGGGGGTGGGGGGAGGGCACAAAGATGGGAAGTGGTGTACCCACAACATGACTAACAAAAATGTACAACTGAAATCTCACAAGGTTGTAATCTATCATAACATTAATTAAAAAATTATTCCAATCAAGAAGCAGGCAAATAATGTGAATAGACAGTTCACAAAAGAAGAGCCACAAATGACAGAGAAAGAAGAAAAAAAAATCACCTTCCCCCTGAAATCAATTTATTGCAAGATAACTAAAATATTAAAGCAAGATTAAATCAAATTAAAAATTAAAATTAACAAAATTAAAAATTAAAGCAAGATGCCGCTTATTAAATTGGCCCCCTATACTGAATGTTGAAGACATATTGGTAATTCTTTTACATTTCTACAGTACCTCAGTATTGTAAATTGGTGCTCACTATAGGAAAACAGTTTAGCAAAAACATTTCAGCCCTTCACCTAATATTTCTCCTAAGACTCCATCCTTGGAAAATAACAGTAGTGGATGTATGTATATTTGAAATCACCTAAACACCTAATAGCCAAGGAATTTTAAAATCAATCATGTCATATTGTTTGGCTGTTAAATACTCAAAATACGGAATTATGTTGAAATGGATATAACAATGCTGACACAGTGTGAATCGATGTATGAATAATTGCACATAAACCAAAATATGTTTATTTAAATACTTTTCCTTATATAATTTTTTAAATTTTCTACAATACTAATTTTAAAGAAAAAAGTATGTAAAAATGTCAACTTCTTCACGGCGCTTTCTACGATCATTCATTCCCACACCATTTTCTTCTTTCTCTGAAAACTGCTTTAAATAATTGTATATGAATATAAGTGGATGGACATGTATATTCATTAAATATAATTATATATGTGTATATATAACATATATATATTGTGTGTGTGTGTGTGTCTCTATATATATATTTGTTGTTAGAGTGCCATGAAGTCATTTCTGACTCCTAGTGACCCTGTGTACAGCAGAGAAGAATCCTGCCTGTTCTTTTTGTGCCATCCTGTCACCTTCTGGCACTGTATCAGACAATGCTGCACTGTTATTCACAGGGTTTTCATGGCCAGTATTTTCTGAAGTGGACCAAGTCCTTCTTCCTAGTCTGTCTTGTCTGCTGAAACCTGTCCACCATGGGTGACCCTGCTGGTATTTGAAATACCAGTGACATAGCTTTCAGCATCACAGCAACACACACCCGCCACAGTATGACAACCAACAGACAGGTAGTGTGGCTCCCTGACCGGGAAGTGAACTTGGGCTGTGGCAGTGTTGAGAGCATCAAATCTTAACCACTAGACTACCAGGACTGGCTGTGTGTTTATATATATATAATACACACACACATACACAGATAGTCATATACAGACACTCACAGACATACTTCTTTATTTATATCTGTATTGATTGGATTAAATCGGTCCTTGAATTAAGTCATGATTTTATGGTGTAAATATAACTAGAGTTAGCATTCAAATAAGTGATTACTTTCTTATGTTTGAATTTAGAATCAAGACTTAGGAAATACTTGTTAATTGGTTAGTACAAATTTGAGCTAGTTGTTTCAATCATATTCCAAAGATTTATTCTCATATAACAAAACTCTAATTTATCTAGAAAAAGCAAACTAATTATCCCATTTTACGTCTGTCTTATGCTCATTTTTTGCACAGGTGAAGAGAGTTACAAGATGTCTGGTTTCACAGCACCAAAGCAGCACTCACTTGACCCTTCTGCTATCCATCACTGTCATGTACTTTTGTACGTTAAATTACGTCTCTCTGAAGCCAACGATAATCACTCATGGGTTGCAGTGGAAAGTCTCTAAGCATTCCACAGCAGAAAGAATATACAAAAAGGAAGAAACAGACAGGTCTCCGGGGAAGGCAGAGCATTTTCAAATAACTGGGCTAATGGTTATACATACAGTCCACTGCGGCATCTTCAGTGCTATGAGGGCAGTGACCAGATCTATTTTGTTTACCACTTTACCTCCGTGCCTAGTACAGTGTCTGGCAAACAATAGACAGTTAGCAAATATTGTTTTCCAATGAATGAAATTTTCCAGCCTGTAAATTTTATGTCGTGTAAAATGGGATAAACGTTAACTTGTCATGTAAGTTTATCTGAAATTCCTTGTGATCTGGATGCTACCTCCATCTCTTTTTATGCTCTGGAGGTAGCATTTCCCTCACTGCTGCTTAATAGCTACAGTTAGAGCAAGATCACTTACCAGCTACGTTGGGTCACCACTAATTGCCTTAACTGCTACTTTAGCAGTAGTCCAAAGAAGGGTCTTCTCCTTTGTTAAAGTTTCTAGGAGTTACGATTTCCCTCACAGTGAGCCTGAAATGAAGCCAGTCCTCAGTTTTGTGCATTCACATATGTGGTGAGAAGGGTTTTGTGCTGCTCTAAGAAATTGTATTTTTTTCATCTGTGAGATCCACAGGTAAGCCATTTAATTGATCCAGCATGGCCTATATAGAAAGAGGAAACCTTCCCTGCATTGGTTGTTAAATATTTTAAATGTCACTTCTTTTAAATGAGCAATTTTTTCTATTTGAATATTTCCATACTCGGTTGAGGATTTGCTGTGGACCAGGCACCGTTCTAGGTACTGTTCCACACCATCACCTCCTCTCATCATCACAGGAATGCTGGGCCCTGGGTTTAACTATTTTTATCTATAATATGTGGGAGACCTAGAGCAATCTCAGAGTTTCTCAAAGCCACGTTGCTGGAATATGTCTAAGTCAAGACCGGGGGCCCTCTGTCTTCATACTCCACTGTGAGTAGAATGTGCTCTTGACCACTAGCAGCCAGCACGTGAATGATTAGCTTCACAAATTTCACCATACATAGTGGTTCCCTTAGTACCTTTTCTTAGAATTTGAAACTATCAGCCCTAGTAGTCACAGAAACAGGAGAAGAAATCAATCATTTAAATCTAATTACAATTATTTGTACTTCAATATATAAATGTTACATGGGCAGTCCTGTTAAGTACTCTCAAGAAATATAGGCCCAAAGATGCCTCTAACATATATGTAATTTAAGGGCCAGACCGGTGGCATAGTGATTAAGTTCATATGCTCCGCTTCAGAAGCCCGGGATTAACCAGTTTAGATCCTGGGCGCAGACCTACACACCACTCATCAAGCCATGCTGTGGCGGCATCCCACAAAGAAAAACTAGAAGGACTTGCAACTAGGATATACAACTATGTACTGAGGCTTTGGAGAGAAGAAAAAAAAAGGAGGAACATTGATATCGGATGTTAGCTCAAGGCCAATCTTTCTCACCAGAAAAAACATATATGTAATTTAAAATTAGATGGTTTTGGAGGCTGGCCCAGTGGCATAGTGGTTAAGTTCATGCACTCTGCTTTGGTGGCCCTAGGTTTGCCTGTTCAGATCCTGGGCGCTGATCTACATACCACTCATCACGCCATGCTGGGGTGGCATCCCACATAGAGGAACTAGAAGGACTTGCAACTAGGATATACAACTATGTACTGGGGCTTTGGGAGAAAAAAAAGGAAAGAAAGATTGGCAACAGATGTTAGCTCAGGGCCAATCTTCCTCACCAAAGAGCATACCTTAAAAAAATAAATAAAATTAGATGGTTTATAAAAATACAGCAGCTATGACTATGGCATAACCATGATGTTTTTTGACAAATATATTAGAACTGGCACTTCAAATGTGTCATATTGTGGTACAAAAATGTGTGTAGGAGGCTACAATAGTAATGCCTAATGTGTACAGAGTGTTTTCTAGACTTCAAAGCACTCTGATTTGACTTCCCTGACTATACTGAAATGGTGACATCAACATCCCCATGACTGTGGATGAGGAAAGTGAGGCTCAGAAATGTGAGTTTACTTCCCAGAGTCACAGAGTTCACTGCTCCAGACCTGGAAATGTGGTCATTTGATCTAGGGCTCACTTCATTACATGATTCCAGGGACATGGCCATTCTTAAAAGAGTTTTTAAAGTTGAATTTTTGAAATTATATTCAGAACTAAAGTTCTTCAAAAAACATTTTTTCAATTGTACTTCTCTTTGAACCAAAATAGTCATGTATTTGATTTGATTATCTACATTAGTAGCGAAAATTCCTGTAGCATTGGTTTTTGCCTTCTGTTATAGATGTTGGGCCTGTATCTTTCCTCTCTCCCCTTCTAGACCGTAACTTTACGAGGGCAGGGGCTCTATGACCCATTTATTTCTCCTACAACACCGTACACTATGTCTCCTTTGGATGGAGTAGGTGTAAAATAAATGTTTGCTGGATGGCAATTTAATGTGAACACAGTAGAGGTCGTATTTGTTTGCTAGGACTGGCGTAACAAAGTACCACAAATTGGGTTGTTGACCGACAGAAATGTACTGTCTCACAGCTCTGGAGGCTGGAAGTCAGATCAAAGTGTCAGCAGGGTGAGTTCCTTCTGAGGGCTATGAGAAAGAATTGTTGCTTTCCTCTTGCCTAGATTCTGGTGATTTGCTGGTAAGTTTTGGCATTCCTTGGCTTGTAGAAGCATCACCTGGATCTTGCCTTCATCTTCCCACTGTGCTCATCCTATGTGTGTGTCTGTGTCCAAATTTCCCCTTTCTGTAAGGACACTATCGTAGTATATTAAAGGCTGTACTAATCGTGTTTTTTAAATTTTCTGTATTTTATGATAGTTTGACACGTTGGGTTATTGCTAATCCTGGAGAGGCTGCCCCTCCCAGGGTTAGCTAATTCCTAGAGATAGTAAACACTTTCCCTGCCAGTACATCTTTGATATGCAAACCAACCAATCCAGAGAGCAGACTCTGAACCACCTCCTCTCTAAGGCTTTTACACTCCGGGAGGCAATATTCTTCTGCCCTAATCATCTTGGGGGCAGGCATCAGACAACTAGGAGCAGCCCCTGCTGTTTGGAGCCCACTAAAATATTCAAACTAGCCAATCTCAAACCTGGTCAGCCTAGTCCCCTTGCCCTGCCCACTCCTTCCCATGAAAACCACAGTAAATGCTCCTATCCATGCTTTCCACTCACTCTTTTTGCTTCCTAATTGACCCAGTTACTTCTCCATGTGGCCCCGCATGGTGTGCCGTACCTGCTGTTTCTAGGGAACTGTGAGTAAAAACTTCTTCTCTTATGGCACTAGTCTCATTACCTGTTGGCATCATCATACTCCATTAAAATAAGTTCCAGCTGCATTAACACAGAGACCCATTCTATTCCAGTATGACCTCATCTTAATTAATTACCTCTTCAATGACCCTATTCCAAATAACATCACATTCTGTGGTACTTGAAGTTAGGACATCAACATGTGAACTTTTGAGGGGACAATTCAATTCATAACAGAAGGCAATTGCACTCATTTATTTTTAGACTTTTTGGGTTAAAAAATCCAAAAATTTCATAACATACAACATTCTATGGTATATCATGTCATGGCAAGTAAATAGCATATATATTGAGGAGAATAATAGGATTGGAAAGAAGGAGTAGAGAGTAATCCAAGCATGGCAGAGAGCTGGAGAGATAATTTAAAGCCAGCTTTATGTGGATGTTGAAGAATTTCTAATGCTATTACCTGTGCAATATTTGTTGAGTTTTCTCCACCTCTCTAATTTCTCAGTCTGTACTCTAATTTGCAGAGAGTGAGATATACTCTTTGGGAGAATATTGCAACAACTCTCTAATTGGTTTCTCCTGCTCTTTCAAATACATTGTCCTTTAATGGTTTCCTTTTACCTTTAGGTTAATACCCAAAGGTTAAGGTCATGCTAGCTGTTCCAACAGATGTACAGCAAAATCTAAGTACAGGCATACCTTGGAGATATTGCGGGCTTGGTTCCAGACCACTGCAATAAAGCCAGTATCACAGTGAAGAGAGCCGCATGAATTTTTCATTTCCCAGTGCATATAAAAGTTATGTTTATACTATAGCTTCGTCGATTAAGTGTGCCATAGCATTATGTCTAAAAAAATGTACATACCTTAAATAAACAATACTTTATTGCTTAAAAACATTAAGCATCATCTGAGCGTGCGGTGAGTTGTAAACTTTTTGCTGGTAGAGGGTCTTGCCTCGATGTTGGTGGCTGCTGGCTGATCAGGGTGGTGGTTGTTGAAGGTTGGGGTGGCTGTGGCAATTTCTTAAAATGAGATAACAATGAAGTTTGCTGCGTCAATTGACTCTTCCTTTTATGAACAATTTCTCTGTAGCACAAGATGCTGTTTGACAGTATTGTACCCACAGTAGAACTTCTTTCAAAATTGGAGACAATCCTCTCAAACCCTGCTGCTTTATCAACTAAGTGTATGTAATATTCTAAATCTTTTGTTGTCGTTTAACAATCTTCACAGCATCATCACCAGTAGTAGTAGACTCCATCTCAAGAAACCACTTTCTTTGATCATCCATAGGAAGCAAGTTCTCATTCATTAAAGTTTTATCACGAGATTGCAGCAATTCAGTCACATCTTCAGGCTCCACTTCTAATTCCAGCTCTCTTGCTGTTTCCACCACATTCCACTGTACTTACTTCCTCCACTGAAGTCTTAAGGCTCTCAAAGTCATCTGTGAGTGTTGGAATCAACTTCTTCCAACCTCCTGTTAATCTTGATATTTTGACCTCTTCTAAGGAATCATAAATGTTCTTAATGGCATCTAGAATGGTGAATCTTTTCCAGGAGGTTTTCAGTTGACTTTGCCCAGATTCATCAGAGGAATCACTGTCTATGATGGCTATAGCTTTATGAAATGTACTTTTTAAAGAATAAGACCTGAAAGTCAAAATTACTTCTTGATCCATGGGCTACAGAATGGGTGTTGTGTTAGCAGGCATGAAAACAATATTAATCATGTACGTCTCCATCAGAGCTCCTGGGTGACCAAGCGCATTGTCAAAGAGCAGTAATGTTTTGAAAGAAATGTTTTTTCTGAGCAATAGGTCTCAACAGTGGGCATAAAATATTCAGTAAACCATATTGTAAACAGATGTGTTGACATCAAGGCTTTGTTTTTCCACTTACAGGCAGAGTAGATTTAGTATAATTCTTAAGGGGCCCAGGATTTTCAGAATGGTAAGTGAACATTGGCTTCAACTTAAAGTCACCATCTGCATTAGCCCCTAACAAGAGAGTTAATCTGTCCTTTGAAGCTTTGAAGCCAGGCATTGACTTCTCTCTGGCTCTGAAAGTGCTAGATAACATCTTCTTCCCATATAAGGCTGTTTCATCTATACTGAAAATCTATTGCTCAGTGTAGCCACTTCATTAATGATCTTAGCTAGATCTTCTGGATAACTTGCTGCAGCTTCTACATCAGCACTTGCTGCCTCACTTTCCACTTTTATAATATGGAGAGGGCTTCTTTCTTTAAACATCATGAACCAACCTCTACTAGCTTCAAACTTTTTTCTGCATCTTCCTCACCTCTCTCAGCTTTCGTAGAGTTGAAGAGAGTTAGGGCCTTGCTCTGGTTTTGGCTTTGGCATAAGGGAATCTTGTGGCTGGTTTGATCTTCTATCCAGACCACTAAAACTTTCTCTATATCAGCAATAAGGCTGTTGCACTATCTTAACATTCGTGTGTTCACTGGAGTAGCACTTCTAATTTCCTTCAAGAACTTTTTCTTTGCATTCACAGTTTGGCTAACTGTTTGGTGCAAGAGGCCTAGCTTTTGGCCCAGCTCAGTTTTTGTCATGCCTTCCTCACTAAGCTTAATCATTCCTAGCTTTTGATTTAAAGTAAGAGATGTGAGGCTCTTCCTTTCACTTGAACACTTCGAGGCCATTGTATGGTTATTAAGTGGCCTAATTTCAATATTATTCTGTCTCAGGGAATAGAAAGGCCCAAGGAGAAGAAAGGAAATGGGGGAATGGCCAGTTGGTGGAGCAGTCAGAACATACACAACATTTATCAATTAAGTTCACCACCATCTTATATGGGCGTGATTTGTGATGCCCCAAAACATTTACAATAGGAACACCAATGATCGCTGATCACAGATCACCATAACAAATATAATAATAAGGAAAACATTTGAAATATTGCAAGAATTACCAAAATGTGATGCAGAGACACAAAGTGAGCAAATGCTGCTGGAAAAGTGGCACCGGTAGACTTTCTTGACGCAGGGTTGCCGTAAACCTTCAGTTTATAAAAGATGCAGTATCTGTGAAGCCCAATAAAGCAAAGTGCAATGAAACAAGATATGCCTATAGTTTAACACAATTGCGGTTTAATCCTTACTTATTAAAATTCAAGACAGATGCTTCTACTTGGCAGGTACATCTCGCCCCAGTGCTGATTTTGTGGGTCACTCATCTTCAACATATGCCTTCCAAACTTGCCACAGAAGGCAGAAGGGAATGAAGAAACAGGCATGGGAGGCTTTTAAGGGCCAGGCCTGGAGTGGCCATAGGTCACTTCCAATCATTCTTTGTTGATTAGACCTTAGTCACATGGCCACATCGAACTGCAAGGGAGACTGGGAAGTGTCATCCATCTGTTGCCTTAGAGGAAGAGGAAATGGGTTGGTGAGCTGCAAGCAGTCTTTAGTGCATGATATTCAATGTTTTCCTTGATGCATTCTGATTTACTGTCCTAACTCATACTTTACACTCATCCCTTTTAAGAACTTTGTTTAAGCCAAAATGACGTATATTTATTCTCCACATATTTCCCTTATGTTTTCACATCTAGGTGAGGACTCAAGATTTCCTTCCACCTGAAACCCCTGCCTCCTCACTCCTAGCTCTTCATGAAGAATGTTACTTCTCATTTCACTGCCATTAAGAAATGTCCCCTATACCTTGTATGACTCTAAATTAAAAGAGCCATCCCTCTTTTTGGTGTCCCATAGCAATTTATCCACAATGGTGGTGTTGTGGCCATGACAGCCATGATAGTCTGAGACATAAATTGTAAACCAAATGAATGTTTATATTAATGAAACTATGACAATTTTTATTAAAATTTTTATCTGATATGAAATCAGATAAATATAAAATATGTTCCTTTAATATAAAAAATTATTCTGTTAGCCAGGATGAGAATAATTCTATTTAAAGTCAGATCCTACTTAGATATCTAAACTGTTTCAGAGGAAATGATAAAAACTTTAAGGGTTAAAGGGGGTATGAGAGTGAGGGGGCATAATGGGAGAAGAGGGAGTTAGTAGGAATATATTTTGCCTGGAACACAGAACACGGCAAGGTCACGGAAGCAGAACTGGCAGCAGTTCCTTAGCACTGTCCAAGAGAAGGTTGCTCTGACCCACAGAGCTGTCCAGTCTTTGCCTATGGCAGATGCCCCCCACGTTTGATGAATGAGCTCTTAATAACTGAAAAATTGGACTCAACAAACCAGCTCCTCTTGCTCTAATTCCATAATAGCTCAGCAACCTGTGCTTTCTAAATTGACTTCCCATGTAAATCTGCCCTAGAATGAGAGAATACATGGGCCACAAAGATATAAACATTTGGCATTTGGAACTTTAATCAGTCTCTCACAATATTACTTCATGTTAATCTTCCTTGGACTTCTCACCTCTGGTATGCTGGTAAGACTGTGTTTCTTACTGAGTACCAGAATCTGGTCCATGGAAAATTTATCCTCTAAAACCTTTGGAACTATAGTGACTTCATTAACAATATGTGTCCAGCATCAATGACCTGAGGCTTTCTTAAGGTATTCATCACTTTCTGCTTTGTGTTATAATTTGATGGGTATGTTAAAATAAATTTGTCCTACTAGTTTTCTACGCTGGATCTAAGACTGATTTACTCTGAAATCTCCAGGGCCTACCTAGTGCTTTGTTAGTGATAGGCCATAAATTAATATTTATTCAATTAGGAGCCCACATGAATGCGAGGCACACACAGTATTCTCCTCCCAGAGGGAAATCATATCTGGTTATGCAACCACCTAGTCACCCTTTGCTTTAGGATAACTAAGTACAGTCCACGGGGCAAAAATGGTCTATGGCTTGCTTTTTTACTCCCAGTGAGCTAAGGATGGTTTTAACATTTTTAAAAGCTTTTAAATACAAATAAAAACAATAAGAGAGAAAAACATGCAATAGAGATTGTATGTGACCCACAAAGCCTAAAATATTTACTACCTAGCCTTTTATGGAAAACATTTGTCCATCTCTGCCTTAGGTTACCAAGCCAAGCTATGACATTACTATAATTTCCTAATTATATTGTCATGTGACTAATTTTCTGTAATTATATCTGCTCCTTGAAAAATGTCCTTTTCATATCAAAGGAATTTTCTGAAAAGAATGTGATTCATAAACTTCCACAGATGAGCTTGCATTTTATTCAGCAGAGGGTAAAAACAAAAGATTTTAGTTACGTCTTACTCATTACCTCCAAATAAATTTACTTTAACCATTACGTTTAAACAATCTTTCACTGGTTCCAAATTAACACATTTGATGTTCTTTCCAGCTTAGTTAATGTAATGAATTTGGATGTACATTTAGCCCAGTGTCTCTCAATTAAGTATTACTTAGAGATTTCTTCTCTGAGGGGCCATAAATAAGCAAAGTGAATGCTTTTAGTTTAAACAGTTGGACACTAACTATAGCTATACTGTTAGCTTTGCCCTAATTTAACTTTTCTAATTATAAAAAGAAAACAAGCTTTATATATTACTTATCCCTAAGATGAACTTTATTTGTCTTTACACCTTCTCACCTAAGTGATCTTTATGTTGACATTAGGGATGGCCTTCTTGACTTATTTAAAATAGTCACTTGAAAGGAGAAACATATTAAGGCTGATTTGTTTAATGGTGAGAGAATAAGGCCTGACATTTTGAGACATATTAGCTCCAAGAAAAGAGAATCTCTTAAGTGAAGCATCACTAATGTGCTTCCCAAAGGTCAACAATTTATTACCTTATAACACGTGGATCAATGCCACTTGATCTGGCCTAGTCAATTTCTTTCTCCCTCCAATCATCTTGATTCAAAAATTGTTACAGGAAGACATGTGGGTATGGAAATGTAGCATGATGGCGTGAAGAGATGGAGCATAGAAGTTTTGTCCTTCTGTCATTTTGTGGGGCAGGGATTGACAGAGGGTGGAGCAGAGGCTGAGCTGTGGGAAGTAGGTGGGATGATGCAGCCTTTGATGGTCCACTCCCATCTTCTACCCATTTTTCTCTTCCTCTGTCTTTTGCAGTCCATTGGGATTAACTGAGCAAGAAACTCTCGGGCCTCTCCATATGTGGAATAGAAAATAGAGGTTTGTGAAGAAGAAAGCTAGATATAGTGATACTGTAAAAATATTATTTCTTCTCTCTTGCCAAAACATCTTAGAGAACTACCATTTGTGCAGCTACAATCACCTCATATATAAAGAGTCTTGCAGGGCAGAGAAAATTGGGGAAAAATTCTGAACGGAACACATTGCTTAGGTATCTGCTGCCAGAGCCAGGGATCATTTGGTTGAATAAAAACAGTCAAACCAGATTTAGAAAGGAAAGGGGAGATGAACTAATTTACTAGAAGTATATAGAGTGATCTTACTGGCTCTAGTATGAGAGATTCAGTAAAGTCCCTATAAGAGTGTACCCAAGAAATGTGAGACACTCAGGAAGCACTGGAACCTTTCTTGCTCCCTCCCACTTTCTGCCCCACTGTGCTTCTTATGCTCTGTTTTCCAACTCTCTCTTCTTCCCATTGTTTTTCTCTGCCCCATGGCAGCATTCTACTTGCTTTCTCTATGGACTTGATTTCTTGGTATCATATACAAGAAGGACACATACAGTTGCTCCTCATACTCTGTTTGTCCCGCTAGTTCAACCCACCAAATAAAACTCTAAGCCTAGTCTCTGAGTCTAAAGTCCATATGCTAACATGCAAAAATCAGTTTGTTATTTTATGAGCTAGATTCTCACTTGTGCCGTGAATGAGCTGCAATCTTTGGGGTGAAGTCACATGATCCATTGACTATGCAAGAGGGTCCAGAGAACCAGAGAATCTTGAAAGATGGGGGTTCAGGGTGAAAAAATGACATTTACACATTCAGGACATTTATTTGGTTTTCCAGTTGTGAACACTGAGGAATATTCATTTATTTACCAAATGCTTTGTTGAGCACCTGGTATGTGCTAGAGCTATACTGATGAATAAGATATAGTCCTTTCTTTTAAGGAATTTATTACCTACTGAGATTGACAAACAACTCCACAAACAATTTCCTTCTGCTGAAATCAGTTCTTCAGTTGGATAAGCACAGGGTGCCCATACAAAGCATTCTGGGGGACTCAAAAGATTTCCTGGAAAAGCAAGTGAGAGCTAAACCATCTATTACAAGATGAATAGAAGTTAGCCAGATGGAGATAGTTGGGGAAAACCATATAGGGAGCAATAAAGCTCAGGGTCTGAGTCCATTTGATTAAGATCAATTGTTGAAAAGAACAATCTGTTAAAACACCAATTAATCAAAGGGTCAATATGCCAAACTCGCCTATTGTCAAAACTTGTTTTAAGGAATAACATCCTTTCAATATGAATGGATCCAATACATTTAATACATATTCAATATGAATACATTATGTTTACAGATATATAGTGAATTTTATTTTACAGAATTGATTATTTGATGAAATTGGTTTTTAGTAAATTTGTAATTCAGTGCATTGAGTTTGAGTATATTGGCAGGCTTTCAAGTGCATAGATCCAGAGGTGTGAGGGATCAAGTTCCTGTTCCTTACGGCATAAAGTGTGAACTGGGCAGAGGGAGATGGTTTGGGAGGGGGAGAGGGGAGGGAGATGAATTACCTCTCAGTAATTTTTGTATATTGACGAGTTAATTTCTGAAAAATGTTCATAATAAAAATATAATGCCAGACACATCATTTCTATTCATTTTATATTTATCCATTCCATTGCATTCCAGTGGATTGTAGGCTTCTTGAGATCAAGAACCATAGTTTTTCTTAATCTAAATCATCAAATCATCATTTTAGACCACACACATATTCTTCTCTTACAGCTTTATGGGTTCTTTGGGTGATCAGTAAATATATTTTAACTGACTGAACCCTTATGCTCATTAATTAAGTATAATTAGACTTTTCTAATTTCCAGTTCACTTGCGGATGCGTCTATTGCTGCAGAGATACAAGTATAGGACTATTAGACAAATTCCATTATTTTTTCATGCTATCTGAAATAGAAAAAAATTATCCCTGTTAAAACATTAGCTACTTGAGATATTAATCAATGTAAAAGCATGACTTATTTAACATTTGGAAATACATGTACTGATTATTAATGCAGGTATCTAAATGAGTGTTAAGCACAGCAGTGCAGTTAGCACTCAGTGACTCCTTCTCTTCCCTTTCACAGACATTTTTTTCTTGGGGATTGGCTGATACAAATAATTTGAAATTAGCTCGTTAGTTTCCTATAAGTTCCATTCATTCAACACATCTTCGTACATAGCAAAATATGATACAGGAAATAATACTCTTTTTTTTTTTTAGCCTTTGTGGAGATTTACCTTTTTGAAAAAAACATTTTATTCAATTTACTTAAACTAAAAATCAAAGTAAAAATAGTTCATCTATTTCTCCCACCCCCTACCTCTTACAACAACCAATCTCCTCTGTGTCTATGAGCTTGGTGTTTTGTGTTTTTTTACATATAAGAGAAGTCATATAGTATTTGTCTTTCTGTCTGACCTATTTCACCTAGCATAGTGGCCTCAACGTCCATCCACATTGTTGCAAATAGCAAGATTCCATTCATTTTTTATGGCTGAATAATAATCCATTCTACATGTATACCACAATTTCTTTACTCATTCATTCAGTGATGGACACTTCGTTTGTTTCTGTATCTTCACTATTGTAAATAATGCTTCAATGAATATGAGACTGCGTGTATCTTTTTGGGTTAGTGTTTTCATTTTCTTTGGTTAATACCCAGAAATGGAATTTCTAGATCATATAGTAGTTCTATTTTTAATTTTTTAGGAACCTCCATACTGTTTCCATATGGAGGTTTCAAATTGGTTGCACCAATTTGCATCCGCACTAAGAGAGCACCAGGGTTCCCTTTTCTTCATGTCCTCACCAAAGTTTGTTATTTCTAGTCTTTGATAATAGCCATTCCAACAGACGTGAGGTGATATCCCATTGTGGTTTTGATTTTGATTTCCCTGATGATTAATGATGTAGCGTATCTTTTCATGTACCTATTGCCCATCTGTATGTCTTCTTTGGGAAAATGTCTATTCAGATCTTCTGCCCATTTTTTAATTGAATTTTTGAGGTTTTTTTCTCTTGAGTTGTATGAATGTTCTCCCACTCAGTAGGTTGCCTTTCCATTTTGTTGCTGACTTTCTTTGTTGTGCAGAAGCCTTTTAGTTTTGTGTAATCCCACTTATTTATTTTTGCTTCTTTGCTTTTGCTTTTTGTGTCAAATTCAAAAGATCATCACTAAGACCTATGTCCAGGAGCTTACTGCTTATGTTTTCTTCTAGTTTTATGATTTCAGGTATAACATTCAAGTCTTTAATCCATTTTGAATTAATTTTTGTGTACATTGTAAAATAGTGGTCCAATTTCATTCATGTGCATGTCCAATTTTCCCAGCACCATTTATTGAAGAGACTGTTTTTCCCCGTTGTATATTCTTGGCTCCTTTGTCATAAGTTAATGACTATATATGTGTAGGGTTATTTCTGGACTCTCTATTTTGTTCCATTGAGTTATATGTCTGTCTTTATGCCAATACCATACCTTTTTAATTACTATAGCTTTGTAATATAGTTTGAAATTGGGAAGTATGATGCCTCCAGCTTTGCTCTCCTTTCGCAAGATTGCTTTGGCTATTTGGAGTCTTTTGTGGTTCCATGCAAATTTTAGGATTATTTGTTCTATTTTTGTGAAGAATGTCATTGGAATTTTGATAGGGATTGCATTGAATCTGTAGATTGCTCTGTATATATATATGCACATTTTAACAATATAATTCTTCCAATGCCTTAGCACGGATTATCTTTCCATTTATTGGTGTCTTCTTCAATTTCTCTCATTAATGTCTTGTAGTTTTCAGTATATAAGTCTTTCACCTCCTTGGTTAAATTTATTCCTAGATATTTTTTTTCTTTTCGATGAAATTGTGAACTAGATTGCTTTTTAAATTTCTCTTTCTGATAGTTTGTTATTAGTATATAGAAACACAACAGATTTTTGTTTATTGATTTTGTACAATGTAAATTTACTGAATTTGTTTATTAGTTCTAACAGTTTTTTGATGGAGTCTTTAGGGTTTTCTGTACATAACATCATATCATTTGCAAACAGTGACAGTTTTACTTTTTCCTTTTCAATTTGGATGCCTTTTATTTATTTTTCTTGCCTAATTGCTCTGGCTAGAACTTCCAATTCTGTGATGAATAAAAGCAGTGAGAGTGCGTGCCCTTGTCTTGTTCCTGATCTTACAGGAAAAGCTTGTAACTTCTCCCTGTTGAATATAATGTTAGCTGTGGGTTTGTCATATTTGGCCTTTATTATTTTGAGTTACATTCCCTCTATATCCACTTTGTTGAGAGATTTTATCATAAATAGATGTTGAATTTTGTCAAATACCTTATCTGCACCTACTGAGATGATCATATGATTTTTATCCTTCATTTTGTTAATGTGGTGTATCACAATGATTGATTTACAGATGTTGAACCATCCTTATATCCCTGGGATAAATTCCACTTGATGTATGATCCTTCTAATGTATTGTTGAATTTGGTTTGCTAATATTTTGTTGAGGATTTTTGCATCTATGTTCATCAGGGATATTAGCTGTAATTTTCTTTTCTTGTGGCATCCTTGTTTGGTTTTGATATCAGGGTAATTCTGATCTCATAAAATGAGTTTGGAAGTGTCCCTTTCTCTTCTATTTTTAGGAATAGTTTGAGAAGGATTGCTATTAATTCTTATTTGAATGTTTGGTATAATTCACCAGTGAAACCCTCTTGTCCTGGACTTTTGTTTATTGGGAGGTTTTTGATTACCGATTCATTCTACTTGTTAGCAATTGATCTCTTCAGATTTTCTGTTTCATCATGATTCAGTCTTGGTAGGTTTTATGTTTTTAAAATGATACTTTTAATTGACTATAACTGAATATAATTATGAATAAAGGGATTTTCAAGATATCTAGAAATTAATATCAGAAATCACCTATGTCTCATTACTATGGCAAACAATTGGTTTTCTGAAATGAATATTTATACTTATACTCTCTAAATGGCAAGGATGGATATATAATTGCCTCATGATTTTCATGTATATCCTGAATTGACTTTTATATGTGTGTTTTTAGTATTGTTTAGTTAAGTAAAAAAAAGAGAAATGATTGTTCTGGTAAAGATTAAATCACAAATGAATGCCAAGTAAATGAATGTACTTAGCAGAATGGTGGTAGGGTCAATAGCAACTTGAGTTTTTTGCTGGAGTTAACTAAAGTAAATAAAAAGGAATACAATTATTTGAGGAGTACTTATGATGAATAGTCTTGGAAAAATACACACACAAAAAAATTGTCAGGGCACAAAAAAACAAATGGTACACTTATAATTCATGTTTATTTTTTCCTCCCTAACCAACTTTATTATAAACAGCTACTAGTGTAAATAACATGATACCGGATATAGAATAAAAGAATTTAAAAGCATTAATAATGAAAAATACACAATGTTTTTACTGAATGTGAATGCCTTCAAAGTGTTCGTATATTCTACAGTTGAATTAACTCCTATTGTGTTTGCCAGTCTCTTTTATTAGCTTCCGCTAGTAAGTTTATTTTAACACCTTATTTAATTAGTATTGATAAGACTAAACAAGAATGGAAGTATTTGTGACATGTCTATAAGAAGCTTTCTGTTTTGTTACTTTAAGCTTTCAAGGGAATATGTCATATCTGTTCTTCTTTTGGTAACTCTCCCAAGATATATATAACACAGTGTTTTGTTCACAGTGTGCCTTGAGTAAATATTATGGGCTGCCTGAATGAATCTGGGAAGCAGAATGCTTTTATGGCCAGCATTTCCCCCACTATAATACCATCGTCATTTCCTCCAGGTGGCCATATCAAAGACTGAGACACTTAACATTTATAGTCTCATAAAGTGGGGATCACCTTGGAATCTGCAAATGGAACTATAAATTGGCAAAAACATTACAAAACTGGCAGCGAAGATTCCCCGATATCTCATTACAGGACTATCACCTAATTCTCTAGGATCCTTTTCAGCTTTAAGGGCTATATTCAGCTCCACTCTCCCCTTGGTTTTGCCAGATTGTAAACTACGTAAACTACTGATCGCTCCTCATCTGGTGGCCAATAACACCTATCAGAAAGCTGTCAGGCACAAGAAGCAATTTCAAGGCCCTAAAGCCCTTGTTGTTTCTCACCTCACCAAGGCACACTTTCCAGTAGCACCAGAAGATTATACAATTTTCTGGCATCTCTTTGAAAAGTCCTTCCACTTGGAATCTGAACTCCCCCCAGAAGATGCACCACCAACTATTTCCAAAGAGCTTTTAAGAGATCAGTATCAGAAGCCAGGAAATAAAGTTTGTTGGTAGACTCTATCATTAGCTTTCTTTGTTTTTTTTTTTTTTTTTTTTTTTTTTGAGGAAGATTAGCCTTAAGCTAACATCTGCCACCAATCCTCCTCTTTTTGCTGAGGAAGACTGGCCCTCAGCTAACAACCATGCCCATCTTTCTCTATTTTATGTGGGACGCCTACCACAGCATGACTTGACAAGCAGTGCATAGGTCTGCCCCTGGGATCCAAACAGTAAACCCCTGGCCACTGAAGTGGAATGTGCAAGCTTAACCACTGCACCACTGGGCCAGCCCATTAGCTTTCTTATATGCTGTATTTTAATTCAATTAAGCTTTACATCACTCCAGTAAAGTGTCAGTACTTAACTGTTATTTTGTAGATTTTTAAAAAATAAAATAAAACTAGGAGAGAAGGTAAATAATCAGTCTGAAGTACTCTGAGTTCCCAGTTTCCTGGTCTCAAATAGGAAAGAAAGATTTTTAGGTGCAAAAGCCACCAATAGAACATTTAAATTTTTTAAAGCCTCGTTTACCCCTGATTTTTGTTGTTGTTGTTTATTTTGTTCTTTTAATATGTGGGTGTTTCTCCAATTAGCAACTGATTTTCTCTCTATTGAACTTCAAAGGAGAACTTAAAAATAATTCTACTTTGTCAAAATTATCAAATTAAAATGATTTTTGACATCCAGGTTTGAGACATATTGTCTTGAAGCTACTGACCTTGAAAACGTCCAGGAAGGGCCAAGGAGAGAGACCTCTGCTTCCAATGTAGACCCAAGATGCAACCAAAGATATTAGTAGGATTCAGCTAAAATGCTGTTGATTGTTTTCGTAAATTTGATGATGAAATAATCCAAATGTAAACAGCAAATACAATTATCCTAACTTTTCTCCTTATGGAATCCGTGAAATCTTTACTTAATTGAAGAATATTTGAGGGGCTGTCCCCATGGCTGAGTGGTTGAGTTTGTGTGCTCTGCTTTGGTGCCCCAGAGTTTTGCTGGTTCAGATCCTAGACACGGACCTAGCACTGCTCATCAAGCCATGCTGTGGTGGAATCCCACATAGCAGAACAAGAAGGACCTGCAACTAGGGTGTACAATCATGTACTGCGGGACTTTGGAGAGAAGAAGGAAAAAGAAGATTGGCAACAGACGTTAGCTCAGGGCCAATCTTGGAAAAGTGAAAAAAAAAAAGGAAAGAATATTTGAGAGAGTTTACAAGATGATGGTGTAGGAGGGTCTTGAACTTGCCTCCTCCCTTGTACACAACAAACCTACAACCACCTGTGGAACAATTTCCTCTGAGAGAGATCTAGAAACTGAATAAAAAGAACCTCCACAACAAGGGTCAACACAGTCAAGTAGAAGAGGTAGATATATAGCCCTTCTGAGGAAAACAACACAGCCTAGCCATGGTGCTTCACTGTCAGGAACAATCTCAAAGGTATAGAGCTTTTCCTAGAGGAGCGGGGGATTTGAACTCCACATCAGGCACTCCAGTCCTTAGATCCAGCACAAGAGAGACAATATCTCATAATACCTAGCTTTTAAAATCAATGGGACATACAACCAGGAAAAGTATATACATCTTAGGAGAAAGAAAATTCTGCCCTTAAAGGGCCCACTCACAGACTCATTCAATTTGGAAACAAGCACAAAAACACCAGATAGAAAAGTGCCTAGTCCATTTGTAAAAGAGACTCACTCACTAAGCTCAGAGTGCATCCTGGAGAGGCAGGAGGTGACTGGGCCCACCCACCATGGACTGAGACACTGGCAGCAGCCATTATTGTGACCTAGCTCACTGTACTGACACAGATGCTAGAAGGTGCCATTGGAATCCTTCTTCTAGTCTGTTTGGGCAGGAGTCTGCCCCACCCAGTAGAGCAACCCAGGTGACTGAGTGCAGTTAGGTAGCAGGCAGCCCACCCCAGGGATTGACCCTACCCACCAGCTAGCCTGCAGCAGACTTGCACCATTTAGCTTTGCAAACAGCTGCATGGGGTATCTGACCCATCTACCAATGCCAGAAATGTTTGAGTGCTGCTGTGCCTGGGGGCTGCCATGTCCATCAGTCCTCCTGAGGCAGACAGCTGTGCGTGGCACAGCTGCATGGCCAGTTCCTTCCAGAGGCCTGCCCCACCCAAAAGTAAGAAAGCAACAGTTGCATGCCATGCTAGCATCACTGGAAACCTGTCAACACATCTGAGGCAGCCAAGTACTGTAGCACTGTGCAGCCAGCCACACTGGGGGGCCTGACTCACTTACCAGTAAAACTGCAGTAGTTGTGTGCTACCAGACCTCACAGCCAGCCATGCTAGGGGCTTGCTCCACCCAATAATGTGGCCATGGCAGCCATACGTGGCTTGGCCTCACAACCAGTCAGCCCTGAGAACAGCCCAGCCTACTCACATGCACAGAGTAATAGGACCCCCCCCACACACACACACCGAGTACAGTAGGGCACATGCAACCCACATAGGGGATACCCCTGGAGCATGCAGCACAGGTGAAAAGAAGAGAGTATGTGCCTAGGATCCATAAGACATCTCCTACATGAGGCCACATTTTCAAGATTGAGAGACATAGCTGATGTACCTAATACATAGAAATAAGCACAAAGAAGTAGAAAAAACGAAGAGACAAAGGAATATATTTCAAATAAAAGAATAGGACAAATCCTCAGAAAAAGAATTAAGCAAAACAGGGACAAACAATCTATCTGACAAAGAGTACAAATGAATAATCATAATCATGCTCAGTGAACTGGGGACAAGAAAGATAAGCACTGTGAGAACTTCAGGTTAAAAAAGAAATTAAATTAGAAAGTTAAAAAAGAACCAATCAGAGGTGAAGGATACAATAATGGAATTGAAATATTCACTAGAAGTAATCAACAGTAGAGTAAATGACACAGATCAGATCAGTGATCTGAATGAAAGAATAGAGGAAATCACCCAAGCTGAACAGAAAAAAGAAAAAAGAGCTAAAAAGAATGAGGACAGTCTAAGGGACCTCTGTGACAACATTAAGCATACTAACATTAACATTATAGGTGTCCCAGAAAAAAAAGAGAGAGACAAAGGGACAGAGAACTTATTTGAAGAAATAATAGCTGAAAACTTCCCCATCCTAGAGAGGGAAACAGACATCCAGGTGCAGGAAGTACAGAGAGCACCAAACAAGATGAACCCACAGAGATCCACACTAAGCCACATTATAATGAGAATGTCAAGAATTACAGATAAAGAGAGAATTCTAAAAGGTGCAACAGACAAGCAATATGTTATATACAAAGGAAACCCCATAAGGCTATCAGCTGACCTTTTAGAAGAAATCTTACAGGCAAGAAAAGAAAGACATGGTATATTCAAAGTGCTGAAAGGAAAAAACCTACAACCAAGCATACTCTACATGGCAAGTTTGTCCTTCAGAATAGAAGGAGAAATAAAGAGTTGCCAATCAAGCAAAAACTAAAGACATTCATCACCACTAAACCAACCTTACAAGAAATGTTAAAGGGACTTCTTTAAGTGGAAAAGAAAAGGCCACAAATAGGAATAAAAAAATCATCAAAGAAAAAATATCACTGGTACAGACAAATATACAGGAAGGGTAGTTGGTCAACCACCTGTAAAGCTAGTATGAAAGTGAAAGGCCAAAGTACTAAAATTATGTATGTCTATGATAATATGTTATGGGATAAAAAATAAAAGATATAAATTATGACATCAAAACATAAAATGTGGTAGTGAGGAGTAAAAGTTTAGGGCTTTAAGTAAGAGGTCAAACTTAACAGACTATCAACTTAATATACATTGCTATTTACATAGGTTGTTATATATGAACCTCATAGTAACCACAAACCAAAAACCTATAATAAACAGACACAAAAATAAACAAGAAAGAACCCAAACATGACAATAAAGAAAGCTGTGAAATCACAAGAGAAGAGAGCAAGAGAAGAAGAAAGGAAGAGAGAAGAACTACAAAAACATCCATAAAAAGTAACCAAATGGCAATAAATACATATTTATCAATAGTTACTTTAAATGTAAATGGACTAAATGCTCCAAACAAAAGACATAAGGTGGCTGAATGGATAAAAATCAGGACCTATATATGCTGCATATAAGATACACAGTTCAAACCTAAAGACATTCACAAACTGAAAGTGAAGGGATGAAAAAAGATATTTATGCAAGTGGAAATGGAACTAAAACAGGGGTCATAATACTTATATTAGATAAAATAGACTTTAAAACAAAAACTGCAAAAAGAAACAAAGAAGAGCATTACATAAATAAAGGGGTCAATCCAACAACAGTATATAACATTTGAAAATACTTATTCACCCAACGTAGGAGCAGGTAAATATATACAGTAAATGTTAACAGAACTAAAGGGAGAGATAGACAGCAATACAATAATAGAAGGGGATTTTTTTTTTTAAAGATTTTTTTTATTTTTTCCTTTTTCTCCCCAAAGCCCCCCGGTACATAGTTGCGCATTCTTCGCTGTGGGTTCTTCTAGTTGTGGCATGTGGGACGCTGCCTCAGCGTGGTCCGATGAGCAGTGCCATGTCCGCGCCCAGGATTCGAACTGACGAAACACTGGGCCGCCTGCAACGGAGCGCGCGAACCTAACCACTCGGCCACGGGGCCAGCCCCTAGAAGGGGATTTTTAATACCCTACTTACATCAATGGATAGATCATTCAGACAGGAAATCAATAAGGAAACATCAGCCTTAACACATTAGACCACATTGACTTCATTGATATATACAAAATATTCCGTCTAAAAACAACAGGATGCACATTCTTTTTAAGTGCACAGGGAACATTTTCCAGGATAGACCATATGTTAGGCCACAAAGAAAGTCGTAATACACTTAAGAAAACTGAAATTATATCAAGTATGTTTTCTGACCACGATGGTATGTAATTAGAAATCAATAAGAAGGGGGGCCAGTGCAGTGGTGCAGCAGTTAAGTTTGCACGTTCCGCTTCTCAGCAGCCCGGGGTTCACTGGTTCAGATCCTGGGTGTGGACAAGGTACCTTTTGGCAAAAGCCATGCTGTGGTAGGCATCCCACATATAAAGTAGAGGAAGATGGGTATGGATGTTAGCTCAGGGCCAGTGTTCCTCAGCAAAAAGAAGAGGATTGGCAGTAGTTAGCTCAGGGCTAATCTTCCTCTAAAAAAAAAAAGAAATCAATAAGAAGAAAATTGGAAAATTTAAAAACGTGAAGATTAAACAACATGCTACTGAGCAAGAAGTGGGTCAATGAGGAAATCAAAGGAGAAATCAAAAAATACCTTGAGGCAACTAAAAATGGGATACACATATCAAAATTTATGGTATGTAGCAAAAGCAGTTCTCAGAGGAAATTTCATAGTGATAAATGCCTACTTCAAGAAACCAGAAAAAATTCTCAAATAAACAAGCTAAGTTTAAACATTGAGGAAGCTAGAAAAAGAAGAAAAAAGAAAGCCTAAAGTTAGGGGAAGGAAGCATAACAAAATTAGAGCAGAAATAAATGAAATACAGACTAAAAAGAGAAGAGAAAAGATCAATGAAGCTAAGAGGTAATTCTTTGAAAAGATAAAATTGACAAGTCTTTGGCTAGACTCAGCAAGGAAAACGGGAGAAGGCTCAAATAAATAAAATCAGAAATGAAACAGGAAAAATAACAACAGATAGAAATACAAAGGATTATAACAGAATTCTATGAAAAGCTATATGCCAACAAAGTGGGTAATCTAGAAGAAATGTATAAATTCTTAGAGTCATATAACCTTCTGAAATTGAATCAAGAAGAAATAGAGAATCTGAATATATTGATCACTAGTAAGGAGATTGAAACAGCAGTCAAAGACCTCCCAGAAAACAAAAATCCAGAGCCAGAGGGCTTCCCCAGTGAATTCTACCCATCATTCAAAGATTTAATTCCTATCATCTCAAATACTTCTAAAAAGTTGTAGATGAAGTGATGCTTCCTGAGTCATTCTATGAGGCCAACATTACCCTGATACCAAGACCAGACAAGGACAACACAAAAAAAGAAACGTATAGGCCAATATTCCTGATGAACATAGATGCAAAAATCCTCAACAAATCAAATGGAACAATACATTAAAACAATCATATACCATGATCAAGTGGGATTTATTCCAGGGATGCAAGGATAGTTCAAGGATAGTTCATCTGCAAATCAATCAATGTGATATACCACATTAACAAAATAAAGAATAAAAATCACATAATATCTCAATAGATGCAGAGAAAGCATTTAACAAGATGCAGCATCCATTTATGTTAAAAACTCTGGATAAAATGTGTATCAAAGGAAATTACCTGAACATAATAAAGGCCATATATGATAAACCCACAGCTAACGTCATGCACAACAGTGAAAAATGGAAAGCTGTCCATCTAAGAACAAGAACAAGACAAGAATGCCCACTCACCACACTTATTTAACGTAGTATTGGGAGCCCTAGCTAGAGCAATTAGGCAAGAAAAAGAAATACAAGGGATCCAAATTGCAAAGGAGGAGGTAACACTGTCAATATTTGCAGAAGACATGATTTTATATATAGAAAACCCCAAAGAAGCCACCAAAAGACTATTATAAATAAAAAATGAATACTGTAAAATTGGAGGGGAAAAATTCAACATAGAAATATCAGTTGCATTTCTAAACACTAACAGCAAAATAGCAGAAAGAGAAATCAAGAATACAATCCCATGTACAATTGCAACAAAAACAACAAAATATATAGGAATAAATTTAACCAAGAAGGTGAAAGACCTGTACACTGAAAAACTATAAAACATTGTTGTAAGAAATTGAAGAAGACACAAAGAAATGGAAAGAGATATTCCATGCTCATGGATTGGAAGAATTAACATAGTTAAAATGTCCATACTTCCTAAAGCAATCTACAGATTCAATGTAACCTCTACCAAAGTTCCAATGACATTTTTCATGGAAATAGAACAAAGAATCCTAAAATTTATATGGAAGAAGAAAAGAACCTAATAGCCCTAGCAATCCTGAGAAAAAAGAACAAAGCTGCAGGTATCACACTGCCTGACTTCAAAATATACTACAAAACTATAGTAATCAAAACAGCATGCTATTGGCACAAAAACAGACACACAGATCAGTGGAACAGAATCAAGACCCAGAAATAAAGCCACACATCTATGGACAGCTAATTTTCAACAAAGGAGCCACGAACATACAATGGAGAAAGGAAAGTCTCTTCAATAAATGGTGTTGGAAAAACTGGACAGGCACATGCAAAAAAATGAAAGGGGCTGACCTGCTGACACTGGGGTTAAGTTCACATGCTCTGCTTTTGTGGCCTGGGGTTCACCAGTTCGGATCCTGGGTGTGGACCTACCCACTACTTGTCAAGCCATGCTGTGGCAGGTGTCTCACATATAAAGTAGAGGAAGGTGGGCACAGATATTAGCTCAGGGCCAATCTTCCTCAGCAAAAAAAGAGGAGGATTGGTGGCAGATGTTGTCTCAGGGCTAAACTTCCTCAAAAAAAAAACAATGAAAGTAGACCATTATCTTACACCATAGACAAAAATTAACTCAAAATGAACTAAAGACTGGAATGTAAGACTTGAAATCATAAGACTCCCAGAAAAAAAATGTAGGCAGTATGGTCTCTGATGTCGGTCTTAACAGCATCTTTTCGAGTATCATGTCTCTTCAGGCATTGGAAACAAAAGAAAAAATAAACAAATGGGACTACATCAAACTAAAAAACGCTGTACAGCAAAGGAAGTCATCAGGGAAAAAAAAAGACAACCTAACAATTGGGAGACTATATTTTCAAACTATATGTCTGATAAGGGGTTAATATCCAAAATATATAGAGAACTCATACAACTCAAAACAAAAAAACAAACAACCCGATCAAAAAATGGGTGAAGGATATGATATGAACAGACATTTTTCCGAAGAAGATATACAGATGGCCAACAAGCACATGAAAAGATGTTCCACATCACTCATTATTAGGGAAATGCAAATCTAGACCACAATGAGATATCACCTCACACCAGTCAGAATGGCTGTTATTAAAAAGCCAAGAACTAGCAAATGGTGGAGAGGATGTGGAGAAAAGGGATCCCTCATACACTGTTAGTGGGAATGCAAACTGGTGCAGCCACTATGGAAAATGGTATGGAGGTTTCTCAAAAAATTAATAGAATTACCACATGGTCCAGCTGTTCCACTTCTGGGCATTTATCCAAAGAACATAAAAACACAAATGGGTAAAGATATGTGCACCCCTATGTTCACTGCGGCATTATCCACAATAGCCAAGACTTGGAAACAACCTAAATACCCAGCAAGGGATGAATAGATTAAGGAGATATGATATAGAACACAATGGAATACTCCTCAGCTATAAAAAAAAAGATGAAATCTTGACATTTGTAACAACATGGATGGACTTTGAGGGTATTATGCTGAGTGGAAGAAGTCAGAGGGAGAAAGCCAAATACCATATGATCTCACTCACATGTGGAAGATAAAAAAGCAACAACAAACACATGGACACAGAGAGTAAATTGGTGGTTGTCAGAGGAAAAGGGGGCAGGGGGAGGGAGAAAGGGGTAAAAGGGCACAGGGGTGAGGTGACAGATGGCAATTTGACTTTGGGTAGCAAACACAATGTCTTCTACATAGAAGTCAAAATATCACGTACACCTGAAATTTAGATAATGTTCTGAACCCGTGCTACCTCAAAAATTAATTAAATAAAACTCATTTTAAAAGTTAAAATGAGTTTAATTTTATTTTTTCAGGATAGTGAATTCTACTTTTTCCTTTTGAAAACATAAGTAAAAACTCTTCTGTGACTAGAAGAGTAGAAAAATAGTGTTTGGATATTAAATTTCAAGAATTAAAGGAAGAATGAAGCAAACTATATTTGAAACATCTTTTCTCAGTTGACTCTATCATCTTGCAATTAAAGTTACATAAAAAATGAGTGGACTTCTTTTTTTAAATTTCCTAATCAAACTTATCATACGTAAATTCTCTCAGGGCTGTGTGGAGTTATGTCAGGGCATGGATTCTTGGGCTTCCAGTTGCCTCTTTGACAGCTTCTAGTTGCATGACCTTGACCTTTCTGTGATGTCGTGTACACAGTCTCCATCTATAAAGTCAGAAAAATACTTATTCCGTAGGATTTCTTTATTGATTAAATACATCAGGGCAGGTAAAGTCTTAAAGGAGTTTCTAGCATATAGTAAATATTCATAATGTTAATTATTAATTGCTGTTATTATTTGAGACTCTTTCCATAAAATTTCACATTTTATCCTGTTTCATTTTTAAAGTATAATTCATAAATTCTGTCTGTATGTCACATAGATGTGTATCTTTGCTTAACTGCATATTAATTCTCTCCAATTCTTAGCGTTACAGTTAGCCATACCTCATTTACGTCAGAATGGCTTTAAAATGCTGTCTTACTCCAGAAAATTTGCTTAAAATTCTTGGCTTCAGTTTTCCCATCTGAACAATGAGGATGACGATACAACGTGTCTTCCAGGGCTAACGGTTCCTCTCCAATAGTTAGAGTGTGCATGTGCTAGTTCCCTTCTTCTTGTCCTCCTTTAGCGTACAGCACATACTTTTGTAGTAATGCTAAACCTGAAGTCAGCAAGACGAATTCCTGGACTATATGGAAGCTACCAAGTGAAACTTTAAACTTTGACTATTTCCATGGCCTAGCATCTTATTTTGCAAGGACAAACACTCCCTTTTTGGATAGATCTCTCGTTCAGCCTTGTCAATCAGTGTTGTTAATGATGCTGCTTATTTAAGTATGCATTGAATAAAACATTCAAATCATGTTATTTATAACGTCTGCATTTCCTTTCACACATTTCCCTGATCTGAGATGTAAAATGTAATCTACATTGGGCAGACAATTACAGCTTGGTGAAACAAAGGGACAGAAAAGCAGGGGGGAAAACACTTCACATCATAAAATGGCAAAAGAATGTGGAGATGGGATTGTGCTTTTTGTTTGTTTGATTTTTGTTTTTGTTTTTGTTTTTTTCAAATCTCAGAACTAAGAAATTATGAGATTTGCAGAAATTTGAGGAGAGAAGCAAGGCATATGAGATCTAGTCAATGAGGAGCAATATGTGTAATGATCAATGAGCGTGAGATGTGATAAAGAGCAGTAGATAGTGCCAAATTGATATCTTTGCAGATGTTAAAGAAGATAGACTGATTTAAAGTACGACAATATGTAGCATAAGGACAATGTGGTAAATTTAAAAACCACTTTCTATTTAAAAGAAATGGTGAAATCTAGCACAGAAAAGGAAATTAATGATGGGAGATTTCTCATAAATGAAGACTGAGGAAAGGTTATTTGTTGAATTGTTTACTTTTATATTAAATGTATGCTTTATTGCCATGTTTCTTGCCATGTGCATGTTTTAATAATAGTCATACAAATACAGGGTCATTTATTTGAATTTGGTGTTCATGTGAAATGCAGGAGAGAAAAACAATATAAAAAGTCTAAAAGGAGACTTTAAAATTGCCAAAGCAATAATTTTGTTGAGATAAACTTTTTTATTCCTTTGCTTTAAGAACACTTGCAATTCAATAATACAACAAAACCTAACTTCTCTCTCATTTTCTGTATCTATTCCCTGAAAGCTTATTTATACAAACAGGAACTCATCAATTATCTCCTATGTATAAGAGACTTAGTGCTCTCTTTCACAATATGCTTAGTACCAGATTGTTAATTATCCTGAAGCTCTCTCATTGAATGTCCTTTCACAATTCAAGCTTACTATGTCTTTGCTCCAAATATCAGTAGTTGCCTCAGCACCATAAATGAGAGTACTCTTGTCCTTTTCCTTCAAAGTGGGAAATCAGCAAAAGTCCTTTTTCTATCTTTAAACTTAATCTTACCTTTTCAACTTATTAGGTGAACTTGTAAAATCCAAGTATTAGGAGTTCTTTGTTCATTTTGGTTCTGTTTTCTATATCATTGCTTAAATATTTTCGTATTTTTGTGGTTCTATATACAATTTTTGTGTCTGTTCCTCACACTTTTAATCTAGATTATGAGAACATTTTACTTTCCTTTACAAATTGTATGTAAGTAGTTCATGAATACATGCTTGTTGAATAGCGACACATAAAAATATAGGGAAAAAGTAAAAGAGGATATCCATTCCTGAGTATGACAGAGTGCTTTGCATCAAGCCTATCGTCTCTTCAAGCACAACTATGAAAGTGACATAAACTAACCAGGGAAGGCTGTTTGAAATCTCAACACAATAAAGGAAAGCAGGACTCATGGAGGCAAGATGCTAGAGAAAAGAAAACCAACAAGAAGTGAGATAGATACTTTAAGCAGCTTTTGTTCATCTAGGCGTTGGTCTACTGCTAAACTGTGGGGGTTCATGAGTCCCAGAGACTGAACAGAATGAAGGTACAAAAAGCCTCAAATTCTAAGCAGAGCTTCTCATAGACTCACAGAGCTAGAAAGACAGACATTGGGGTTCATGATCTAGAGGAAAAGCTGGGGTAGATCCCCTGACTTTCATCTGAGACTCTTGAAGACTTACACCCTAGGAGGAAGGGCCAGAAGTCCAGACTAAACATCTCATCTCTGAAGCGAGAGGATCCACCTCAATTCTGATCGAAGGCAAGAGGAAAAGTCATCCTCTTTGGAGGAGACAAACATCTTCTGGAGCCCCTATAAATTTTTTTATACATTTCCCACCATTCAATAAAATTTTTCAAGCGTATCAGGAAAAATTACCAAACATCAAGAGAAAAACTAGAGCCATAGACCACAGATTATTAAGATATTCATAGATATAAAATATAACTAAGATTAATAGGTTGACAAAAATAAATGGTATGATGTAGAATTTCACCAGAGTCCTGGAATCTATAAAAATAAGTCAAACTCAAATTTTAGAACTGAAATACAGAATCTTTAATTAAGAGCTCAATAGATGGGTTGACCAGCCAATTAGTCAAAACTGAAGAGAGGTTTTTTGAACTGTCATAGAACTCAGTAGAAATATCTGGAATGAAGCATTGGTAGGAAACACAATTGTGAAAATACAGAAGAAAAAGATAGAGACATATAGTTCATTAAGAAAAGTTCTAACCTTGGTGTAAGCATAGTCCTGAAAAAAGAGACAGTCTTGAGTTGAAATAATATAAATGAAAAACGTTAAGTTGCTCATATTTTTTAAACTATAGGTCTCTAAATGTAAAATGTAAAACTACAAAACTTTTAGTAGAAAATTTAGGAGGCAATCACTATAAACTTGTCAAAATAAGTGTTCTAATACATGCTGCCAGAAGAGCAATCCATTAAAGAAAAGATTGATAAATTCCAATCATCAAAATCTTAAATCTTTCTTGTGCAGAAGACCCTGTTAAGAGAATGAAAAGACATACTACAGACTGGAAGAAAATATTTGCAAAGCACACATCCAACAAACAGTTCTGGCTACACGATATGTGGGTCCAGCGCAAAATGAAAATGCAGGGTTCCTCATTCAAAAAGCAGGTAAAGTGTCATTAAGTGTACTAAAATATAAAACCTGTCCCAAACTTTCATGATTTCTCTGTCACATGTAATAGTATTTTTAAAAAAGACTTAATTGTTTCAGAACAGTTTTAGCTTCACAGCAAAATTGAGAGGAAGGTACAGAGATTTCCCATATACTCCCTGCTCCCACATATGCTGCATGCATAGCCCCCCCAGTATCAACATCCGCTACCAGAGTGGTACATTTGTTACAATTGATGACCCTGCATTGACACATCAGTATTAGCCAAAGTCCATAGTTTCCCATAGGGTTCACTCTTGGTATTGTACATTCTATGGATTTAGACAAATGTATAATGACATGTATCCATCATTATTGTATCATATGGGCTATTTTCACTGCCCCATTCACCATTTGTATATATTCTTTGGCGAGCTGCCTGTTAAGGCCTTTGGCCCCTTTTTTAATTGGATTGTTTGTATTCTTATTGTTGAGTTTTAAGAGTTCTTTGTATATTTTGGATAACATTTCTTTATCAAAAGTATCTTTTGCAAATATTTTCTTCCAGTCTGTGGCTTATCTTCTCATTGTCTTGGTATTCTCTTTCTCAGAGCTTTAATGAAGTCCAGCTTATCAATCATTTCTCTCATAGGTTATGCCTTTGGTGTTGTATCTAAAAATCACAAAGCAATTTTCATTATATGATTTCAACAGGAGTGGCAATGAGAAGTCTACTTTTCCAGTTTTCTGGCAAGTGACACTTCTAAATCTCTTATCTATGGATATAAAGTGGGATAAGCTTTTCTCCTTCTTTTGATTGAAAAAGATACTCTCTTTCTTCAGTGCCTGTTGTCCTGGTTCAGCACCTGGGGAACACTCTATATGTAAAAGTTCCTCGAGGAGAATGGCATATTATTAAGTTGATAGTCTTATTTACCAAGAATGGTCTCTTCACATCTTTTGTTTAGTCTGTCCATTGATGTTTCCTAGATAATGGAGAGGAAACTATGGTTCCATTAAATAATGAACCTCATAAGCAAGTAAGAAGCAGCTCCCTGTCTAGATGGAGGGGAAGGAGGAGGGCACTGATATTGGGGCTGCTCAAGAAGTTGCTGCTCTATGAGGGTGAGAGATCAGCAGTTTAATTGGAGAGAAATCCTTGGTATGTTCCTTAGTCTGGTATGGCTACAATGTAAAGTGAATTGGCATAAAAATCCTCTGTGCTCCACTCACCCATACCTCCCCCACTGTCATGGTATTTTTATTTGTTATACTATCCTGCTCCCTTAGGGACTGACATGCTGTAACCTGGTTGAGGGCAGGGAAGTCAGTCTCCACTTTTCACAGGCTTATAACCCCAACCCATGACAGAGGGGTGACATCCAATAGATTGTAACCTCTGCTGTGTACTTGGATCAGGGATAAATGAGTCACACCTGTGCCAAGTCACTGAATGTGCTGTGTCACTAGGATCCCACAGTAGGGATGTCCACCAACATTCCCCACCACAAGACACAACAGAATACATCTGCCCAACCCCGACCCTGCCTGTGCCCAGGCCCCCACCAAGGGTGGAAGGAAGAATGCAATCCTTTCCTGCCAACACAATCCAGTCACTGTTCTTGGCAGAGGGCTACAGTAGCTGCAGTACAGGATCAGGGAGGGGAAGTTCAGCAGAGTCTGGGACACCAGGGAGTAGGGAGTGGGAGCCAAGGACCCATCCTGAGCAGGCACGAAAGTGACATCTAAGTCAAAGGCCAAAAGCCCCTGATGCATTCCTCATTGGCCCACTGGAGTTCACTTGCAAAACACAAATTCAAAGAAATTATTAAGAATTTTAAGACAACGATCACAGAACATTAAACTCCAAAAACAGGGCCCTTCTGGGCATGAGGCCCCATGTGACTGCACTGGTCAGATACCCTTGAAGCTGGACCTGCCAACCAAAGACTTGTTTCTAGAAAATAAATAAATGAACAAACAAATAATAAATAAATAAATAGTACATGTGTATATCTTCACATTTAACCTCTAAAATTATCTTCTGTAGTCTCTCTGTTGTGAACTTGATGGAAATCAGCATTTGAGTTATGAAACTATTGTTAAAATAGGTTTAAGAGGGGTGGAAATTTTGTGAGTGTTGGTAATTATAACTGAACAATTTATCAAAAGTTAGCATGGCTTGTCCTTTGTACCGTTTTTTTCCCCCTTCACATTGGACTTATTTTGTTTTCAGGTTTAGAAACCAAATATATTGATTCATGTGTAAGTTGCACATTATTTGGCATCCTTATTAGGTAATCCACTATTCTGCCTAACCAGTCTTTCAGTTAGGGTTGACCTCAAATCTATAGCATTTATGACAAACTTATTTTATCCAGTTAAGTGGAGCTTAATATTTTTGTATGCCTATATCTAAAGATGGCATCTTCTACATTAATACATACATAAATATATAAAATATAAACACACATGGACGCACACACACTTTCAAAACTCTGGTCAATAGACTTGCACAGGCGTTTCGCCAAAGAGAATAGATGAATGATAAATAAACACAGGAAAAGATGTTCAACATCGTTAGCCATTAGGAAAATATTAATTGAAACCATGATGTAATTCTACTAATCCACTAAACGTCTATTAGAATGGCTAAAATGAAAAATATTGACAATACCAACTTCTGATGATGATTTAGAGCAATAGAAACTCTCATAAATTGCTGGTGGGAATTCAAAATGGTACAGTTTCTTTGGAAAATAGTTTGTAGTGTCTTATAAGGTTAAGCATATACTTGCTACAATACTGCTTCTGGGTATGTACTCTAGAGAAATGAAAACTTCTATTCACACAAAAATCTGTACATGAATATTTCTTATGTCACCAAAACTTGGGAATACCCACTGTCCTTCAGCAGGTGAAGAAATAAGCAAAGTGTCGTATATTCATACTGTGGAATAATTCTCAGTCAAACAAAATAAATAAATTATTGATATATGCAACGACTTAGAAGAATTTAAAAGTATTATCGTGAGTTAAAAAGCCAGTCAGTCTCAAAAGAGTACACACATTTTTACTCCTTCAATAGGATATTCTTGAAAAGACAAAACTAGAGACAAAGGACATATCAGTGGTTGCCAGGAGTAAGAAGGGCATGACCACAAAGGGATAGCACTGGAGTTTTTGAGGGGTGATGAGAGAGACTATGTGTGCTTATATAGTGATTATAGTGGTGGTTAGACAGATTTACATAGGTGTTAAAATTAATGAAATTTAAAAGAAATGAAATTCAATTTGACTCTATGCTGATTAAAAACTAAAAGATATCAATGGATTATAAATGAAAGATATAAATAGAAAAGTAAGATTTTTTTTTCAATATTCTAGGATAACTGGCTAGCTTTTTGGGGAAAAATTTGTCAGTTTAAGTTCTAACTCTATACTATACACCAAAACTACATTTCAGATGGAATTAAATTATAACCAAAATAAAATCCAAAACTTAGAGAAAAATACTGTTGCCTGTTATCTAAAATCTGGAAGGAATCACAAAAAAAGTGCCCACATATATGGCTACACTAAAATAATACTTTAATTTTGTCAAAAACAGCTCAAGCAAAATTAAAATTAAATTAAAAATTATCAATAACTATGACCTAATAGTTAATACTTATTGAACCAGAGATTATAAAACTGCTTTTTTAAAAAACAATTAAGGCTTCCAAATTACCATGCATACAAGGGTAAAGGGCAGGAATATATATTTCAAAAAGAAAATTCTAATAAAAGTATACACAGAAATGTCCTACCTCCTAATAAAATAAAAATAAAAATATTCATAGCTATGTGTTATCGTTTTCCACTTGTTTCACTAGCAAAATTAAAGAAAAAAATAAAATACCTAATGCTGACAAGAGCTCAATCTTACACCTTGATTGTGGCGTAAAAATGGGTATAATCATTTTGAACACCATTTAACAATATAGATGAAAAACCTAAGTTGCTCATAATCTTTGAAGCAATACTTTTATCTCTATGACTCTGACTTAAGGAAATTATCCAGAATATATGCAAAACAGTGTAAACGCCCAAAGATTTTTATTCTGGACTTATTTATAAAAGTAAAAAAATTGAAAACAGCCTAAATATATACTAGAGTATTGTACTCATTCCCAAAGTCCCATGGATCACTATTCCAAAAGCTTTGTGATAAAAGGGTTTGGTGGTCAAATAAATTAGGAAAATCCTGCATATTGTATTCTTCATTTGCAAAGTCATAGTAAAAACCTATACATTGAAGATTCTAAGAAGTCTGTCCTGTAGGAAAGAATTCTGCTTAATTTTGTTTAACCCCGATTTTTCCAAACTAATTTGTCCTTATAACTCATATTTCCCATGTAATAACTGTTAATATCTTATATAATGAATTTTTGGAAAAGTAGTGTTAGAATAATAGCTTTAAGATTGTAATGTTTTGTCTCATTTTAAATTGATATGATTGTGTTACTTCATAATACAAAAATGCATACAAAAAATTACTAAGCTCAAATTACTGACCTTAAAAATTTCATTATCTGTTGGAGAGAGAAAGCCATTTCTAATTAATAAAGCATTATGCTAGCCTTAGGAATGAACTTCTAAGTGGGCAAAGTGATAGAAAAATTAATTCTTACTGGAGGGGATATGGTGGATGAAGGCCTTAAGTAAAGCAAAAGGCTTCCTCAAACTGGTTGAGATAAGAAATATTCATCAGGAAGCATTATTAACTTCCTAATAATTAAAATTTAATGTGTGATAGCTACTAATTTCTGGTGAGTGTAGAGTGATATAAACAGTTACTCCTGCCTTATCTGAGATTAAACCGTATTCTGATATATGGAAATATGAACTGTAGAGTCATAGTGGAAAAAACTTGGGCTTTGATATTAAGTAGACCCTTGTCTAAAACCCAGTTTTGTTTCTTGGTCAATGTACTTAAGCACTCAGTTTTGATTTGATCATAATAATGACGACTTAGCAGTGTTGTTAAAGGATTAGAGAGAATAGTTATTAAGTCTTTAACACAGTACCCAGTTCATTAGCGGTGTCACTAGATTGTAGCAATTATCAGCACCATCAACCTTATTAATTCTCCTTAAGTTACAAGTGACTTAAAACAAAATCAAGCACCTGAGCAAGAAAAATAATAGGAAATTTATCGACACTTGTAAAGGGAAGAATTCTGGGTAACTTAAAGAGTGGGAGGAAAAGTAAAAAGCAGGGCTCAAGGTTGAAGACTTCTGCTAGAATCCTCTTTTGCTTTCTGCTTCTCATTTCTTCGTGACTGCTGAACTTCAGTATTAGTTATCACTCTCTGTGTAACAAACTACTCCAAAACTTAGCAGCATGAAACAATAAACATTTATTATCGCACACATTTTCTGTAGCTTTGGAATTCAGGAGCAGCTTAGCTGGATGGTTTTGGCTTAGGGTTTCTCATGAGGTTGCAGTAAAGATGTTGACCATGACATCAGTAACCTCTTGAAGGCCTGATTGGGGCTGGAGGATCCACTTACACGGTGGTTCATATACATGGCTTGTGAGTTGTGACTTGCTCTTGGCTGGAGGCCTCAGTTCCTTGTCATGGGTACCTTTTCTAGGAGCTGCTTGAGTGTCCTCACAACATAGTAGCTGATTTCCATCCAAAAAGATGATCCAAGAAGGTGCAAGGCAGAAGTCTTATGACCTCACCTCAGGAGTCACACTCCATGATTTTTGCAATATATCATTTTGGGTACGTATGTTAGCCTTATTCATTGTGGAAGGGGACTACACAATAGCATGACTACCAAGAGGTAAGGATCACTGGGAACTATCTTGAAATCTGGCTGTCACAGCTTCATTTTCTCAGGCTACAAGAGAAGATTTCTTCACTCAAGGGGAAGTAATGGCTGTTGACAGCCAACACTGGCATTGTAACACCTTTCAATCCAGAGTAAAGAAGGTAACTCTCTCAGCATCTGAACATCAGATCTCACAAGAGGTCTCTGATTGGCCTAGTGTTGGGTCATATGTTTTCCTTTGGAACAGATCACCATGATTTGTTAGTCCTGGGGTCATGCTCCTAACCCTGAGGTCACGGGCAGAGGACTATGGTTGGCAGATTCACCTGAATCATTTAAGTGGGGTGGAGGAGAGGAATGAGCATAGACATTTTAGGGTCACTGGGTGGAAGAAAATTACGTCTTCTTCATCATTAGCATCATACCAATGTCTATATGGGAGAGAGTTCTACATGGAAAGAATCTTACTTTGTCAAATGGATCTGGAAATTACCAACAATTTAACAGAGATAGGCACTTCAGGGTAATTCTGGAAGTATGGTAGTAAGATATCGGTACATTTTTCTTATGTTTCTCATTAAGTGTAATTTTTAGAAGGCTTGAATTATTAATGTCTGGGTTATTTTATTCCTTCACTGAAATACTTTAAATTATAGTATTTGTTTATATTTCTTTAGACTGTGCATGAAAAACATTTATTCATTAATTACTGTTTTGCAAGTACTACAAAGGTATTTTTATTAGTGTCTCGATGTTTTAAAAAATGGTTTCTGTCAGCATAAAGGCTGAAACACAATAGAGAGCTGTATAAAAACAAAATGGTCATAGTCTTCATGATGTTCCCCAGCTACAATTAACTCTCAAAGAAGAATATACTCTAGGGACATCTCTAAGGGATCACATTAGGCACGATAGTCCTAACAAGTCAGTATAATACACTACTTAAAATGTACTTAACTAGACCAGTAATAATTTAGCTCAATTAACAATATAGAAAGCAATTTCTGCTTTGTATCCCCTCTGTTTATAAAGAAAATAACGAGAACATTGCACTTAATTCAACATGTTAAATCAATAGTTGAAGTGATAAATACTGCCAATTTTAATAAAATTAGACATATTTCATATAGATGAGTAGCAAGAGTCATGTAATCTGAGGAAAAAAGCTTGTCTGAAGATGAATTTTCATTATTTTTCAAGCATTTTTGTAGATTCTAGAATTTCACAGAAAATCTTTAAATAGTCATTGTAAAGTGGTGGGTCATGCTATTGTTATTTTAAAGTAGCTTAAATTACACCCAAAATTACAAGAATGGAAAGCTATATATGTAGAGAGAAGAAAGCACATATCTATGTCATTTACTTATTTCTTATGGACAGATGTGTTTAAAAGATTGCAGTTTCGTGACGAAATACTAGAGAAGCATAAGGCAATTCATAGAGATCAGTTTTACATATATTAATATTTAATTTTACCCAATATCAAGTTGCTTTAGCTAGTTCTAGTGGGTGTATTTCATATCGCTATGTTACTATTTACATAACCTTGACCCTGTACAGCTTGTGATATTAGCAATTGCTTTATGGACTTGCAACTGCGAGACATCATGCTTAGTGACCACAGCAAAGCCCTTAACACGTATATTTGGAGAAATTGCCTCTAGACACTTTAAAAAGAACTTTTCACTCATTTAAAATGAGACGAAGGTTACCAACATATGAATTAAAAAGAAATTAATGACAGAAACGAACTAGCCTCGAAAAATCTATTTGCTCTACCTTGTAAACGTAGTTATCATTACAGAGCACACAAGTCAGAATAAAATTAATGCATGCTAGGGCTCTGAGCCCAGGGGATGTGCTGTATTGTGGCAGCGTGCCACTCTGAACTTCCAATTTCCCATCTTGTAGATTTGCTTCCCAATTTTGACTGCATTTGAATATTATTAATGTATTTGTCCACAAGTAATTGTTTTAGAAATTCCTCCTCAACAGTAATATAAAATCTCAAACTGTGATGGCAACACTTACCAAGAATACTGTTTTTATTGCTTCATTACACCCACTGGGCCATTCTTTTGTTGAATTTAATGGGTAAGTGTTCATTTTACAAACAATGCAAACACATCAGGGCAAAAGTGTGTTAGAAAGTAAAGAATAAGGGATGGCATATGAGGGTTCACGGATCCATAGCTCTGTGAGTAGCGCTCACTGTCTAGGATACCTTATATAAGGTAGTGTCTGTGCTTCATGAACAATGGGACACTTTCAACAAGACACAGGGTGATGTAGAGTTGCCTGCTTAGGTCCCTGGCTTGTGCATTAACTGCTGTTTTTGTAGATGCCAAGGAAAACAATGTTGGGCTCTTTAAATTTGGCTTATTGTCATTGCCTAAAGAAAGACACATAAGACAAGTCTAAAAATGTGCCATTTCTGACGTGAGGAGAAGGATAAAGACTTGTGTTCCTGTAAGGCCTTTCTTTAGATAATGGGAATTAATTTATTAAAGCTTCAGGTCTACAAATCTGCAAACCCATCCAAATTTGCCTGGTATTATCACAGCTCCCTTCCTCCCTCTCTCCCTTCGTCTTTTGGGTTCCCTTGCTCCTGATTCAGACCTCTCCTCAGTTCTCACTTCCCTCTTTAAACAGAAGTTTGAATACTCTGAATTGACACAGGTCTGTCTATATCTAAATATTCCTCATGAGAGGAAATTTGTTCCCATAATTTCATTACTAATTCCGTTATCCATACAAAATGAATTAAATATCAGTGTTGTGTTTAAAAAGTATGCATGTGTACGTATATAGAGAGAGAGGGAGGGAGGGAGAAAGAGAGACAAGGAGAAAGAGAGAGAGAGACAGAGAAATTAGTCACAGCAGGAAAGCATTCAGATTTTGAAAGTTGATTTTTATTAATTAACTATGGTCTTAAAAAGTTCTAAATCACCCAAAGTGCCCCATTAGTTAGCATGAGCTTGAGAAATAGATATGTATTACCAGTTAATTGAAAAGCATATGGTGTTGATTATTGCTTAGCAATCTTATTTTAATAGATCTCAATTAAATAAACGGCTGCAGTGTATCCAGACTACAAGATGCCAGTTAAAAGTTGCCCCTAGAAAAAGGTGCTGAACCAAGAAATGAAGAAATCTCAGTAGAGAATGGCCATATACTTTCTTAAGAATTTACGCATGCCTTTTTAGATGTGAGGGGATTTTAGATTGTAAGATCTCCTCATTTGTTACAGTCTAGATTGAAGATATCATTAGGCCCTGACTTTAGAGCCAGAGCCTGAGTTCAAAACCCAGCTCTGCCACTTATTGGCTGTGCCTCAATTTCTTCATCAGTAAATTGGAATTAATTCTAGGATCTACTTCATTGGGGATGTTTAGAGGATTAAATGAATTAGTATTTGTAAGGTTTTCAACAGTGTATGGAAGCTAGTAAATATTATATAAGTGTTTCTAAATTATTAGTTTTTTAAAAAACAAACACTAGGCCAGTCCAGTGGCTTAGAGTTAAATTCGCACCTTCCACTTTGGTGGCCCAGGGTTTGCAGGTTTGGATCCTGAGCACGGACCTACACACTGCTCATAAGCCATGCTGTGGCAGTGCCCCACACAGAAAAAATAGAGGAAGATTGGCACACAGGTTAGCTCAGGGCCATTCTTCCTCACAAAAAACAAAAAAAAGAAACACTAAAAACACCCTGACATCTTCATTAGTGTTATTCCTAAAATACCTCTTAACTGCGAACACACTTCAAATATGATATTGGTGCCAATTATTCTTGAAACTTGTTTTGCACAAGACTATTTTACAAGTATAGGGATATAGTCCTTCCAGTAAGAGAATGAAATGAAGTAAGACATCAGGATTTCAGTAGGAAATTACTGCCATGGGACCAAAACCATATCAAGTTCCTGTGATCAGCTCATTCTCCCTTTGTATACACATCTCCCCTTGTATACACATAGGGAATGCCAAATCAAAATCAAAAGGTTACTTGGTGGTTATGTAATCAGGGCAGGGAGAGTTAAATGAATCAAGAGTTTTGTGATATCAGGACATTGAAATTTGCAACATCTCTCACAATAGAGATGGTCGTCCCTATGGCCGATTTTCTCTACAGAGATGGCATCCCCCGGACGGTGCTTTAATAGATCCATGTGACACATGCTTTCCTGTTTGACCAATCCCTTGAAATCAGTGTTTTTTCATATATCTGGATGCCTTTGTTCAAGTGACTTCAAGTTTCCTCTGAACTTGTGCTAGCCTGGGAGCATTCTTTCTCTCCACTGTAACTTTGCAAATCTCTTTTCTGACTCATTTTGTATTAATTTCAAAGGTTAATTCTTCAGTGACTTTTCTTACTTTCCAGTTCCTAAAGAAGAAGCCTTATTTTCTAACTTCATTGTACTCTGAGTAAACTTGCTTAATTAAGCAATCGGAACGTAAAACTAAGTTGAATTTTGAAAGGTTTGAAAGAATGTGACTTTTTCTACAGAAGTCTCAAGTTATGCCTGTTTCCAATTTAAGTAAAGTATTATTATTAAAAGTTGCATTAAAATAAGCCTGGGGGCTTGCCCTATGGCCTAGTGGTTAAGTTTGGTGTGCTCCACTCTGGCAATCTGGGTTCGGCTCCTGGGCAAGGACCTGCACCTCTCATTGGCGGCCATGCTGTGGTGGTGACCTACATACAAAATAGAGGAGGATTGGCACAGATGTTAGCTCAGAATGAATCTTCCTCTGAGAAAAAAAAAAAAAGCCAGCAGGAGTTTAGTACAAATTCACTCTTTCCTGCCAGTTTCTGCTATTGTCCTGACTGGATGCAGTAAAGAGAGCTCTCAGGTTAACACATGGTTTAATCTAGAAGACAATCAGCAATAATTTCACTTTCTTTCCTGGACGGATTTTAGATACAACATAACTAACATCTCCCTTACTACCGTGCTTGTTCAGCTGGGACAGGAATCCTTTTTGAAAAAAATAGACATGTGAATGCTTAATGGTTTTCATCATATTTATATAGTTGTGAATTGTTTTGAGAAAAAAAGATTGTCACTATGCATGCTTTTTGCACATGGAATTGTAGTCTAGCTTGCATTAAGGCTGCAATAAGAGTTGTTTTACTGATAAGCGTCATTGAGTTAGAAATGAGTATGATGCCGGCAATGCTATACCTAAACATTTATCTGCCATGCAGTTTCATTTGGCCTAAATGTTATCTTAGTGTTCTGTTTCTCTCCTAATCCATTGTTCATCTATACATTTATTCCCTCAAATTCACATTTTTAAAGTTTCCACAGCCTTTTCCATTTTCATCACTGGCACTTTGGATCAGATAAAGTAGATCACTCTCTCATTTGCAAAATTATAGTTATAATGAACTGAGATTGATAGTACTTCATATTCATTGTACAGCAAAGTATACGCTGATTTCAGCATTTCTGGAAGGAAAGCCGTGTTTATTTACAACATATTTTAATTCAAATATACCTCAAAAATTAGGATTAAAAAATGACTTTTAATTTTCTTTTTAATTACCACATAGGACCACCATAAATTTAAAAATTAGAGATAGAGGGAATGACAAGTCTGTAAAATCTTAGAGTGTGAGGGGAATTCATGACATCTAGTCTACTTGCCCATTCTTGACTCTTGGGCCACCAGGACTATGCCTGGGTAGTTTCATTCTGAGAGGCCTCAATCAAAAGCAACACTGGTGCAGCCACTATGGAAAACAGTATGGAGATTTCTCAGTACCATATGACCCAGCCATCCCACTACTGGGTATCTATCCAAAGAGCTTGAAGTCAGCAATTCCAAAAGTCCCATGTACCCCTACGTTAATTGCAGCATTATTTACAATAACCAAGACGTGGAAACAACCTAAGTGTGCATCAACTGATGATGGGATAAAGAAGATATGGTGTATATATACAATGGAATACTACTCAGCCATAAAAAACAATAAAATCGCCCCATTCACAACAACGTGGATGGACCTTGAGGGAATTATGTTAAGTGAAATAAGCCAGATAGAGAAGGACAATCTCTGTATGACTCCACTCATATGAGGAATTTAAACATGGGGACAAAGAGAACAGATTAGTGGCTACCGGGGAAAGGGGGAGTAGGGTGGTGGGCACAAAGGGTGAGGGGGTGCACCTACAACACGACTGACAAACAATAATGTACAACTGAAATTTCACAAGATTATAAACTATCATAAACAATAAAAGTTAATTTTAAGAAAAAAAGCAATAGTCTTGTCAATTAACACATACATTGCTGAAATTTGAGACTAGGACAATTAAAGGAAAATTTAGTGAGAAAATGTATGTGAAAATGATATATCAACTCTTAAAATCCAACCAACATTATATTGAAAAAAATTCCAAAGGCAAAACACCACGTTGCACCCAGATCAATAACAGGAACGTGAGCATGAGTGTAAAATATCACTTTCCCAAACTGGGCTACATGTTGAAGCATTGGAAGGGAACAGAACTCATTTGCCCTCTTCCTTCACTTTACAAAAGTGGAAACAGAACCAGTAGGGTGAAGGGTTTTATGGAGCCCACACACAGGATCAGCCACTTTAGTGATCCTTGTTCTTTATACAACTGTGGTAAATTCATGATATGAACTCCTTAAAGTGATCTTTGAATTCAGCAGAGAGCTGGAGTTGACATTTAGATAAAATGCAAGCACTGACAAAATGAAACTTGTGGTTTTATACCCCACAGCTCTTCAGTAGCCTTAACCTAAAGGAAAATTGGAACTCTCTTTTCTTAAATTAACTTTTTTTAGATTATAAAAGTGAAATAACAAACACATGAAGTATGTATACTGTTGAGAGCTGAATTAAAGAAAAAACTCAAGCTACGAAGAGGATGAAAAAAAAATCGCTAATTGTCCTAAGACCCAATATTTTGCTAAATTTCATTTCAATAAAAAGCAACATTCAAAGGGGGAATTATAATTTATTTGCCTACTAAAATTATTTTTAAATGAACATATACTTATTAATGGTAGAATATAAATATACTTTTATAAGGAACTTTTCATTTCACGAAGAATCCTTGTTGGTGAAATTTTTCATTCTCTGGAGATCAAAGCACTTGAAATGAGCAGAATCCATCCTTTTACTTTTAAAAGGATTTAATTTTAACTACTCTAGATGGATGAAAATCTGCTTAAAAACAAAAGGAAAGAAAAGCCTCTCACCAAGGAACTTCTTTCTTAACAATAATACTGTATGTAGCCTAAATTATTCACGCTGTAGTTTAAACTCATGTATTATTTTTCTTTCATTAATAGAAATAGAAGCTGAAAACCACCTTCAATTAAATAATATTCCTTTACATATTTTGAGATAGTTATTAAGGTTCTTCTTAGCTTCTTTTTAGGTCTAAGGAACCTAATTTCTCATAATTTAAATTTATAAATCTACTGTCTAACATTTAATGGTTTTCCACATTTCCTCTTAGACCCATATGCATGTCTATCATGTCTCTATTTGGAGCTTAGAGCCAAATATAATGCATTTGAGAAACGTGAGTGTAATGAAATCTTTACTAAAGTCTTCTACATATAAAAAAAATCTCTGTTGTATAATTTAACAAGTCATTTTCAATTTTGATTCTTTTTATAGGGTCTAGAATTATGGAGTTCTACAAACTTAACAATCTTCAAACTTATGATTCAGATAATGGAAAAATATATTAAACGGTACTATATGTTAAATGGTACTAGTAGTGAAAAATGACTACATGATTTCATGTTGTTATGAATAGATTTCTACTTCTCTCTAAGTCAAAATTGATAGTGCTGTATTAGTCAATGTGTCTGGTATAGCAAATAAGTTTTCATCTTATGGAAAATTGGAACAATTTTTGGCTCCCTACCCTGGTGTGTTGAGTGTGGGAAACCAAATCCAGGCTCTGAAGGAAAGGGTGTCATGATTGATTGGTGATGTCTGCATGGATGAACATCAGATGATCCAGATCTTCATGGGGGCAATTATTTATTTATTTTTCTGTCTGTTTTACTCAAATATACCTTATATGTTTGGGGTTAGGAATACAGCTGGGATGTTTTAAAGCATTTAAGAAAAAAATACCTTAAACTATTTTTAAAAAGCTTAGTGTTGTGGAACTTTTTCTTGATGAAAAAATACATGTCCTTGGAAATTTGGGTTAATTTCACTGTTAATTAATGCAGAAATGTTGGTTGGTGTATTAGTTATCTATTGCTGTGTAACATTATCACAGCAAGCTTAATGGCTTAAAACAATACAGATTTATTATCTCATAGCTCCTGAGCATCAGGAATCCAGACATTGCTTAGCTGGGTCCTCTGGGTGCTCTCCCAGCTTGCAGCTGATGGGCGAAAAGAGAAAAGTTAAACATAAAGTATCATCTGATTGGTTAGTTAAAATGCTCTGACTCAGAGTTAAATTTCTCAGTGATATACCGGTTTCTTTCTGTGGGCCTAAGAGTTTTGGAGCAAAATGGCTCTCAACAAAATCTATCATCTGAGTCATAGGGCAAATGGGTATATGAAATACTGAATAAGAAAGCTGCTGAAGGAAGGTTGTGGCAGACCTTTTGATTCTTTCAGGCTCCTAGAAGTTGGTTACCAAGATATCAGCCAGGGCTGCCGTCTCATATAAAGTATGACTGGGGAAGGAACCACTTCCTCCCTCATGTGGTTGTTGGTAGCATTCAACTGCTTATCATGGTCTCCATTTCTTCTTGGCTGTTAGCTAGAGGCTACTCTAAACTCTTGCCAAGTGGTCCTCTCTGTAGGGAAGCTCATAACACAGCAGCTTGCTTTTTCAAAGCTAGCAAGAAAGAGAGAGTCTCTCCTCACAAAATAGGCATTACAATCTTGTGTAACATAATGATCTTCATGTAGTCACATCCATACCATCATCTTTACCAAATTTTATTGGTAGAAGCAAGTTACAGGTTTTGCCTATACTCCAGGGGTATAGACTTTGCAAAGTCTGACTACCAGGATGTGGAAGGCATGGGGGCCATCATTGAGTATGTCTGCCACATTGGAAGGCATACATTTTTCAGGGTATTTTCTCTTGATATGAGAAAATATTCTCAGGCAGCTTGAAGATATTGTGAATCATCATAGTATCTACTTTACTCCTGTGATACTGAGAGGGAGAAAAATGTGAAAGGAAACATTGAACTATGTAATTACGTCATTCTTAAAGAATGCTTATGGAAAAGCTGGATGCAGGTAATATAATGACAAAATCTGTATTACAAAAAGAGTAGACACAGACAACAGCTGAATTCACTGAAATGTCAAAATATATTTTAAGGAGACAGAGTCTATGAAAAAAAAAAGAAAATCCTGCAATTTTAAGCACTGTGAATGAGAGAGAGAGCAAAACTGTTTCTTACAATAAAGAACAACTTCAGCATCAAACTGCTGAATTTGCAAGCCAAAGCTTAATCACAATAAATACCACAGTTGTACTCTTCCTTAGTGTGTAACTATCAAAAGTCGTCCTAACATCAATATAACCTACGTTTTCACCCTCTTCTCAAATTCCATGGAGACCTAGAATATTCACTTACGTGGTGTGTTAATATCCCAAGTTCCTAGAAGAGTGTTGGACATAGAGGAGATGCTTAAAATATGTTTATTGAAGCATTTTTCAACAATCCTCAGGATTCCTAGTTCTTTTCTTGAAAACTTTTACTAGATATAAGCCAAAACAATCTCTCTCTAATTTAGGTCTTTGGAAGCTTTTCTGGGGCAGCCCACTCTTAACTTTTATATAAGCTGTTTTAGATGCAAAGTAGGGTACAGATAAAAGCACAAAGATGTTTGTTGCATTCTCAAGGGAAGAGGGTTAATATTTAAAGTAGCCTTGTAAAAAAAATATGGTCTGAGAATTCAAGAGCATGGCTCATAATTCAGTCTCAACATCCCTGATGGGATGGCAAGGATCCTGGGTGGCACAAATCCAGGGGGTCATGTTTTGCCAAGGAGGCCTTGAGGACAAGACTGATTCAAGAAGAGATTCCTAAAATAAGAAAAACAGGTCAGAATATAGGAAACTATTTGCAGCTTGTTTGTAAAAAAGAATAATAAATAATAATATATTTTATAGGACTTTGAAACTTTGAGAGATAACATTGATTGGATTGAAACTTAAGATCTACTTGATCTGTTATTGAATATAGGTTCCAACTGAAGAATGGCTTAAAAACAAAAGAATTGCCTTGCTTTTATTTTTGGGATTAAACAATGAGCTCTTGTTTGGTCTCTAGCCACGATTTCACGATGAGTCACTTGAAGAGTAAGGTAGAATTTTCTTTATCTGAGCCTTCAAAATAGAAATTCTAATTCTGAGTTTACAATTCTAAAAGCGTACTGCTTAAAAAAGGGAAAGGAATATATTTAAACATTTTATTTTGTATCTCTTCCTGCTACTCCCGGCTTAATTTTTGTATGTGAATCCTTGAATATTCAGTAAGAGTTCTATCACCTTGTGAAAACCATGATCTTATTGAGGTTGATAAATTTAGTCTGATGCCATGATGTAATCAAAACTGTAATTGAAATAACAATCCATTACCCTTGATTTGGGCATCCTGTAATCTTCTATAATATCATTTTCTTGTCAGAAAGTAAGATATTACTAATTAAAATGTACTCATTTGGAAAGTTCCAGAGTGATATTTAAGTCAGGAGACTATATAAAACTATTGCTGTTTATTAATAAAGAACTTATGATGACATATGCCGATTGATTTAGATTGTCTGCTTTTCTGTGACTTCCCTCGAGTTTACCTTTAATGTCTGACTTTTGTGCCTATATTTTGGTGAATTTATGTGGAATTCGTTAGATATGCCATATGTACATGAAAATAAAACTGAATATTGTATTTATAAATATCTGTGTATGTATTCTGTATTTATAAAATTACAGTAATGCTATTTTTGTGCCTAGTGTTATGGGAATCTCCAGATACTGTAGTTTTAATTTTAAATTCATACTGCACTCTAGTGGGGAATGAGATCAATGCAAAATTGGTCTTATGCTGGTACCTTCTAGCACTAATTACGGACTTTTTATAGGTTTAAAAGTGAAATGTAGAAGAATGCTGTGATCTATAATTTTCTGAAAGGTGACATGCTATAAATATAATTTATGTGTTTAATATTTAACCATTGTAGTACAATATGTTGTTTTTTTAAGTTGGTCTGGAAAATTCACTACTGAAACAGTTTATTTGATTTCTTGTGGCATATTTTGTATATATACAAATATGTATATATACATCTAATTTATACCATATAAATCATATAATGTCAAGAAGACAAAAGACTGGCCCATTTTCTTCCAGAAGTTTTAAAAATGAGGATCAGATTTTAAAATATTCCCTTGTAAGGTTTCATTTGTGATCCTAGTTTCATGAAGCGACTCGATTTAAACTGTGCAGCCACCTTGGGCAGCAATGTCTTTGTCATCACTAGAACCACCTTCGAATAGCTAGTCGTTTCTTCATTTGTTCTAAGTTATTTCAAATTAAATGAGTGCTTTTAAAATCCATTTATGATGTGACTCTGGAAATCTTATTCCCAGTAACTAGTATCCAACCACATAACAGTAGTATCGTATTTTTTTCTAACCATTTCATCCTATAAATGCTTGTTAATGATCTCCACAACATTTTACTGACTTTTAAGGTGACTTTTGAAAATTTTCTTCAAAATGACATCTTACAGCTACAATTGTGAGAGCATGTCCTCACAAATAATGACTGAATCTTTGTTATATTTTTTACTTCCTTTTTTATTGAACTAGTCAAGAAGAGTTGCATAAGAACTACAAATGCTACATGAATTTGTACAGGTTGTACAAAGTACAGCTTCCCTTTAGTGAAGTGGTCTAGATTGATCTGTCCTCCTCAAATAGTATTTTTTTCATTATAAAGCAATCGAGAAAGCTCTTTATAAAACACTCTATAAAGAATTTAGTATCAGTAGATTCCTCCCTTCAGAGAGAGAATTTTTGAGGACAAACTTTGCCTTACATTTGGGCAATATTTAGACCCTTACTTTTATTTTCTCAAAGAAATTGATTTTGAAAGAAGTAGCCCAAATTTATCACCTGTTGTCCTCTGTAGAAATACTATTATAACTCAAAGAATTAAAGCTTCTAATCAAATGAACTTACGATTTCTGTTTTTTTACTAAATACCTGGTTGTCATTCACCCTAACTAGTCAATTTTCAACTGTATGACCATGAAATATCTGTAGATCAAATTATTTCATTTTCATTTGGATGAAAAATGATTTCTAGATATGCTGTCAGACAAAGATTTGTAAAGAGATTTTTAGTGTTCAGTATTGATTCTGTCACTGTTTTTTATGCTTTTTTTTGGTGAGGAAAATTAGCCCTGAGCTAACATCTGTTGCCAATCTTCCTCTTTTTTTCTCCCAAAAGCCCCAGTACATAACTGTATATCCTAGTTGTAGGTCATTCTAGTTCTTCTATGTGGGATGCCACCACAGCATGGCTTGATGAGCGGTGTCCACACCCAGATCCAGATCCAGAGGTCCACACCCAGGATCCAAACCCGCGGAGCCCAGGCTAACAAGCAGAGCACACCAACTTAACCGCTCAGCCCCTAGTTCTGTCACTATTTATGGAAGCAAGTCTGTGTTAAATACATTCTACGCTTATAAGTCCCTATCTACCTCATTTAAAAAAATTCTATGGCTGGAGAAGCCACTGCAAACCCAAGAATATTTTAGTTTAGTTGACTTATGTTGTTTACAGTTGTATGACTTCTGTGGGTAATTTGTAATACTCTTGTTAAAATATGATTCATTGTGCTCTAAACTGCCTGTTAGCAGATGTCATCTACTGTTGTTTTCAGTTTTACTACAACCTCAGGATTCTGGGAGATTTTAGAGGCTTGCCATTTTGACAAGGCAGCAGATCCAAGAACAAGGGATAAAACCAATCATGAACCTAAGAGTGGAAACTGGCTTCTTAACTGTGAAATAAAACACTGGAATTATTTGTAGGGAAAATTTTCCACTCAAAATCGGGTTTGATTGTCAACTAATATATACTCCTTTAGATACTTTTAGTTTCATACTAATGGTTGCTGATTGCTGTCATAAAGTTGAAATATCAAACACAAAATGAAATTTATGAATTCTTAATTGTATGGAGATTGGTCAGATAACACAATGTGTGTGTGTGTGTGTGTGAAAACAGCTCATCCTTCATCTTGATAGGAACCAATCACAAATGGACACAAAGACTCAGTTGAGGTGTGTTAGATAATTTTCTTAGTAGGTTAGTAGGTTAGTTATTTAGAAGGCAAAGTTGAATTGGAGAAAATGGCTTGGAACCATGGTCCATAATGGATTTCCCACCCTTTCCTCTCTGAATAGAGTTTACCTCCCAAGTCACATGCGGGGCAGCTGGAGAATTCTCGGCTTTTCATTCAGGGATGTGAAACTTTTACACGTTAAGTTCTTATATGGCACCTGAAAGATAAGAATGGAATTTTAGGCTAATTTGCAATACAGAGCCAAGATAGTATGTTTTTGTGAGGAAGACTGCAGAGGTGAAGTGCCATTCTCAACACATTATATCAAGAATACGTGCTATCAACATGATTTATCACTGTCTTTAGCCTCGATTACGCTCACGGCTGAGGTAGTCTAGGTTAGGTTTCTCCAATGTAGAGTTCCTTTTTCTCCTCTTTCCATACTGCACTATTTGGAAGCAAGTCACTAAGCATAGCCCACTCTTAAGGAGTAGAGAGTTATACTCCATCCCTTCTTGAGAGGGGAGTATCATCTAAATTATTCGGAATACTTCTATATGAGAGGTTGTGTCTTCTTACTCATTAATTTTTTTTATATTAGTATATACTCATGGATATTTATTTCATACTTTTGGTTATAATCCAATAATGTGTTCTTAGGTTCCAGCTTTGATCCACTCAACAGGAGTTGGCTCCTGTGTCTGTTCCCCAGTTTTTGGTTATTAATCAGTCGGGTTACACCAAGCTTGGGGTCCACCAGGGGTATAGCCTGTTTCCCTCAGGATGAGGTGGAAAAGAACAGATCAGCACTTTTAGGGCAGTCTTGATACCAGTAGCTGGTGCTTTAATACAAATGGTGATATTTCAGCTTTTGTCTTAGAAAGCTCTCAAGTGAATCAAGACAATGTTCCATAAATCATCTCCAAGAACCATGTTGCCTCCCTGGAAAAATATTGTTTCCAATTTTATTTTTTCTCAAGTTATGCTTGGATACATTGTTTAATATCGTTTACCAAAAATTATTTGTCTTATGTATGCCACTCTTTAATTATTTCTACAACTCTCTAGGATTAATTTAAGCTCCAGGTCTATAAAATTACAAAACACACACAAGGAAATAGCTAATTCCTACAATAATCATTCCCAGGGTAATTCAAGTCCTTCAATCTATTACATGACGCAGTCTAGATCCACATTATTGTGTTAAGCCACAGACTTTCATAGTATCTTAGTGATTCTGGGGCATGGAGTTTCAGTGGAAAAAACATGGACAAATTGATAAAATCTTTTGGGTTCCAACCCAATTGCCTAAAGTCTGTATATGACCACTGAATTTTTTCTCAATGGAACTCAAATAAACAAAATTTTCCTTCCAGAATTTAAATGATACTTTTACCATATTGGGAGTAAAAATTACTTATGCATATTGCCTCCTATTTCAGAGAGAACCATTTGAAACATTGCAGTTTTCTTGTAAAATCTATAAATGTTTCGTGATATCACACTCCAGTCACAAGGATTTATTTGAGATTCCCTTTTTCCTCTAGTGTTCACACCACATGGTTAACGTCTCTTACTTTCTATTTCCCTTAAGAGTTGTCCTTTCCCCTTCCCCCTTAATGAAAAATTAATTCTTGACCCTGGTGACATAGTCTTTACTTTCTCTTGTGATCAGGGAACCCCTCACATGTAAGCAAATAAATCTCATAGCCTTGGAAGAAATTTCTTCTCCATTATTTTCCCCTACTAAATTGTTGATAGAAATTCTTATTTTATTGGTCAAAGTGGAAATGTGAATCAGGGAAGAAAATGTTTCCTTTTAAACATATGCATATATTTAGCAAAAATGATGTGTCGTGAGGTCTCATATACTCAGACTGTCTGTGTACTTTTGTTTAGTTATAAGAAACCTAAACCATTCCTTCGGTAGGATAAAAGCTCTTTTTTCAGCTTATTCTTTCAAATATATTGATTCATTCTTTTTACAATAAATGTAATAAGTGGTCATGTAAAATTTTGAAAATATTGAGAAGATGGCAAAAATCTATTCTAATCTCACCATTTAGAATTCACTGCTACTAATATTGTCTTATTTGTGTGTTACGTACTTGTGAACACATTATATATAAATTTACAACTTGTGCTTGTTTTTCCCTTATTATATAGAAATAATTTCCTATATATTGGCTTTTTTTGGCTATACAGTATCACAGTAGTTAAATACACCATAGTTTACTTAATTTTTTTCATTACTTACTGAGATTTGAGATAAAAGACATTAAAAATATAAATCAACTCTAGAAAAAAGAAGTTTTGAAACATTCTGAATATAGCCTGGAGTACATAGTTAAATTGCTTTAATTATATAAAATAAGAAAAGATAATATGTTTGTACATTTTTCTTTAACTAAAATTATGTAATCATTTACATAGCCTATAAATTTTCTTTTAAATGTGACCATTTAATATGTATATTTAATATTATTCTAATAGAGGCTACCTGAGTAAGAAAGATAAACTTTCTTTTTTTAAAAGAGGTTAATGTATTTTAAGTAAATTAGTCCCCCAAAGAAGCATGAGTTATATACTTAATATCTTTTACTCCTTTTGGAAATTGGATACTTTAACATCCTTTAGGAGATTTAAGTATTAGGTGTTTGGCTTGAGTTCAGTAGTTAGATTTTCTTTAACTTTACCAGCAAACTAGTCTTTACATATTGTTAAAATTATTTGGACATTTCTTCTCTCATTTGCCTACACCAAAGCCCGTGCCCCTCCCATCATTTTCAGTACGTTTGTACAATGACAAGGATCATCCTCGTCTTGCTCATCAGTTTATCTCCAGCACTGAGGCCAGTGCCTGCCACAGAGTTGGCAACTGATAAACACATGTTAAAATAATGATTGCTTTTCTCTGCCAACATTTCCACAGACTATAAAATAACTCCTTGAAGAATTTGCAAAACTGGAATGGGGAAATCATATCTGGACCAAGAGAGTTCTGCAGAGCCTCATGTAGTGAAAGCACAGAGAAATTATTTTTTATTCTTCATTATTATTTATTATTTTAAGGAGCCTTTATTATTTTAGCTGATTTGTAAATTAATGGTAGGATATGTACTGCAAAAGTTACTTTACTTATTGCCATGTTAAGGCCAGAGATGCTGGAATTGTCAGTCGCCCTTTGTTCTTAGATTTGAGAATAGAAAACCTATATTTGTCCAAAAATAATACCTCCTATGTAATACATAGGTCACTCACACTTGTTTTGCACCCAGATTATGAGGCTATCTTGGATATTCAGAATCTCCATTGTATTTCAGGTATACAATATAAAATTTTAGATATTGAAAGAGTTTTAGCATTTTTGTATGTGTAGGATGTGTCCATCCAGATGTAAGTGACTTTACTTAATTGATAAGAAATATAAAAATAAGAGAATTTTATCTAATTGAGTCAAAACAGAAATATCTAATTCATAAATACATGCTAGAGAACAAGATGATGAAGAACATGGCATTCGGAGATAAATAAAACTGCATCCTTGTCCAACTATACCATTTATTAGCCATGGGACCCTGGGCAAGTTGTTTAACCACTCTAAACCTGAGTTTCTTCAGCTGTGAAACAGGAAAAATTATAGTGCCTGTTCTACTGTGATGATGATTAAATGAGATAATGCATGCTAAACACTTGTGGGGCATTTAACTCCGTATTTGAAATAGAAAAAAACAAGTAAAATGTTTGCCATTTGTATTGGATTAAAGAGGCTATTCACTTTGGATAGTATGAAAGCAGCCTATTAAAATGGGAGGAAGTGGAAAATTTGAATTCTAAGTGTCTAGAACAATCATTGTTTGCTACCCAATTAAATAATCTGAAGGAATCCAGAAATCTTCATTGTTTTTTTCATAACTTTCTTTGCACCTCTAGATTTCACGTGTGCACAAGATGGAGAGAGCGAGGCTGAGTTTTTACTTGATGACTTTGAAGAAAAAACAGAAAGAGAAAAGAAACATACCAATTTCACTTTGTGCAACGTCTGTAACATTCAGCTAAATTCGGCCGCTCAAGCACAAATCCACTACAATGGCAAATCACATCAAAAGAGATTAAAACAACTCAGCAATGGGATGCTGAAAAATGACAATGGTAAGTTTTGCTAAAAGCGTATTCTCGATTTTACGTCATCGACTTAAGTTATTTGTGTACCTGCAGATGTGAAACTGAAAGAATGGGCTAATGTCTATTTTCAAAACCAGGACAAAATATTAAACAGAAGCTTTATCAGCAAAGTACATTAAAATAAATAATTGCTTACAGCTTTTTGGATGAAAAAGGCAAATTTTGTTTGTTGTATAGACCCAACTATGTTAGCATTGTGATTATGACTCACTGGGACATTGGCTATAATTCGACAAAGTTGACATTAGAATTCCTTGATGTTTGCCTTTAATATAGTTTTTTGGAAACAGACATCTTTTTACATTTTACATAAAAAATATTTTTTGTTTGTTTTTTGCACGTTAGGGGGTTTAGTTAGTAAGATTGCAATTGATTTTAAATAGTTACATATCTTTTCAAGTAGGTGTTTTAACCAATAAAATCTGATCTATTAGTATGTACAAATTGTTTAAATTTGCTAATGGGAATTAATGGTTTGTTTAATCACCTTAGACCACTTTTTTAAAGGATGCATAGAATTTACAAGTAAACGGATTTAAAAAATAAGACCAAAGTGCTTTTGGTAACAAGTGGAAAGTTATTAGAAAAACCGTGGAGAGGCGAGGGAGCGGTGGGTGAACTCCTGCCTCGGGGACTTTGGAAAACTAAAGCAATAGCAACTATAAAGAGTTACAATATTGTTTTCTGGTTAGATGTTTCATGTTTGATAAATAAGATACGTTTTATCTAATTTTAATGATGTTTAAAAATGAGATTGAATTGTGATCTTTTCTAATATTTGATGTCATAAAAATTTTTTAGTATGATTTTGTAGTTTGCTTCACGGCCACCAAATAATGAGAAGAAAAAAACAGTACATTTTTTAAATGGAAATTATTTCTGCCTTGCTTTGTGTTTTTTGGTATGAATGAGTTGGAATAGTCTCATAGAAAGCACTCCGTGTTTCTCTTTCTATGATGTAATTGGTCAAAGAGATATAAAAACAAAAATAGTCACCAAAAAGTAATAGAGAACTACTAAATTCTGTAGGCAAAAGATGAACTATTAAGGCAAGTGTACTTAAGGGAAATCTATTCCCTATCATTGACAGTCAGGTAGAATCATCTTAAGCACAGCATGATTCAATTTCACGTTGTTTTCTTTAAGTTTGTGTTGATGGTAAAGGTGTCAGCTTTGGTGTTGTACTTCACCTACCTTGATATTTACAAACCTCTGGGGAAGTAATAAAGGATATCATAGAAAGAGACTAGGACAGAAGACATGCCTGGCTTAGAAACTCACATCAGAGCTGGTCCCACACAAAATTTAGACTGGTCAAAGACTTCCCAGTCACAATGCTAGAAATGAGTTTTCTCAAAGTGAATATTTTAAAATAATTGTACCAATACACTTGTTATGGGCTAGCATTGTACTAAAGCCTTTAAGTATATTTTCCTATTTAATTTTTCCTCACAACCAGAGGGATATTGCCATTATCTTCCGCTTACAGATGTGGAAATTGAGGATAACATGGATTGAACAGTGTGCTGAAGGTCACACAACTATTAAATGGTCAAACTAGCCATCAAATTCAGGTCTTATTCATTTAAATACCTGTACTTCTAAAGGCTACTGTCTCCCCACAGTGAATAAATTGTAGAAACTGTGCCTTTCTTTATCCAAAGAGAGAAATCATTTTAAGAGGACATAAAAAAATAAAACTCTATCATATGAATTGGTCAGCAATGCACTGATGAATGTGGTGTTTAACAAAATTTTATTGCTACATTTTCTATTTATATTACTTTTTTCCAAGGTTTTCTTTTTTTTTTTTTAGTATCATCATGTTAGTGAAAGTCATTAACAAAAACTATGAGTTAATAGAAGCACTTGGTTTAGGTCATATTAGTTTGGCCTGAAATTATGTGTCAGAGGAGCCCTCACCTTTAAGAACAGGTGGATCTAAATGCAAGCAATTAATCTCACAATTTAGTTAGTACTTTTCATTAACATGGAAATATAGTCCTTATTTTACATATGCTGTATCTCATCGCTCTGAAACTGTACCTTTTCAGGTCTGTTGGGGATAATAAAGGAGCCCAATTCCAAATTTTAGACACCTAATAATGGTCATCCCTTTGTCTACACAGAGACCAAGGTAAAAATAAGGATTACGAAAGATGATAGATCTTACAAATTCTTAGTCAAGAGTATTATCATTGTTAGTTTTCTTAGAGAAAGATATGGGAGTTATTTTATTCTTCTCCTTGGATGTGCATAGTTGCAAAAATGACTGCTGTGAACTTCTTTCATCTTCATAAAATCCTCTTCTCAATTTAGATTTCAAATGGGAAATAAAGTGGTGTCAAGAAAGGAATATGGCAATAGAGATGCTTACCTGAATTCATTCAACGCAGTACATAATTCGTGTATTTCTAAGAGTGCAAATAAAAGAAATAATAGACATGGGACTAAGTTTTTATTACTCATCCAGGATTGTCTAAATGGAAAAAAATATAATTTCTATCTTGAATGATCGTAGAACATCGTATAATCACATGCCTGGAGGCGTATCCTAATAGGCACTACAAAGAACCAGAACGAACATGAGAGACAACCAACATATCTAAAATATAGTTTCTATGATTTCTCATGTCATCGCTCTTATTACAGAAAGTGATCTGAAGATCACAGTGAAAAAAGTATATCGTGCGTGCAAGTTAATTAGGAGGCCATTGTTCCCACATGTAAGACTTCAACATCTGACATTTCCACTTCAGTGTCTGACAGTGCTGCACTCTTTGCAGAAGTAAAGTTGTCTAGAACACATGCTCACCACCTGAGTGCATGCTGTCCTCAGCTCCCGAGGTCCCAACTGCTGAGGTGGGAGTGTTGCCTGTTGGGTTCCTCCCCAGGCATTGCCCTCAGCTAAAGGGAGCTACCTCTCCTGAACTTGCTCCCTCCCTGAGGGCAGCCTGCAGAAAGTCCCAGCTCCTTGCCTTAAAAATGAGTGAACATCTCCAACAGGCCATTCCAACTTCAGATTTCCTGATGCCACTGTTGCAATTCGATCACAGTCCAACCTCACCCCGTACCCAGTCCTGTTTCCCTCATGCCTCACAGGTGTGGATCTCTAGTCTACCACTTGCCCACAAAATCTTCATGTCAGGGTCGCCTTCCTGGGATCCATCTAAGATACCACCAGTGAATTCTATAGTCTAATAAGTAATATGTATAATATGTTTCATTATGCAAAAGAAAATAAAATTAATACTTTCTCCCACATTTATTTTCCATTTAATGCCTGTGATTTAAGAGTTATCATCAAAAATGCAAAAGGGATGAAAAGTGAACTAGTATTTATTGTTCCAGGTACTTTATATACATTATCTATTGAACCCCTTTATATACATCATCTATTGAACCCCAAGCAACAGCTCTGCAAAGCAACTGTTATGACCTCTATATTACAAATAAGATAGCCAAAAATCAAAGGGAATAAGAGACTTGGCAAATAACTCTGTTTGTTGCCTATGTCTACATTATCAGCAACATGCTAATCTCCCTGGTAACTACTGTCAACAAAATTATGCCATACACTTAGATATTTTCTTATGTTATTGAGTTTATGTCGTGTTTTTTTTTTTTTTTTAATTTTTATTTTTTCCTTTTTCTCCCCAAAGCCCCCCGGTACATAGTTGTGTATTCTTCGTTGTGGGTTCTTCTAGTTGTGGCATGTGGGACGCTGCCTCAGCGTGGTCTGATGAGCAGTGCCATGTCCGCGCCCAGGATTCGAACTAACGAAACACTGGGCCGCCTGCAGCGGAGCGCGCGAACTTAACCACTCGGCCACGGGGCCAGCCCCTGTCGTTTTTGTAAAGCACTTAAATTATTACAACAAAGCAGCTGTTTGCTTAAATTTTCTTCACCAAATCTAACTGCTGAAAATATTTTGTGCAGAATAGAGTCATGAAAATAGGTCATTTTGTAATGTGTGTTCTCTTTTATTTCAGAAATACATTTATTTTTGTATTAGCATACTTTTTGATGATGAGGTAAGATACAGAAGTGGCAGAAAGATATTCTATAATTGAAAGTTGTTGAAATGTGTAGACTTTTTTATATTCTAGAGATTCCATGCTTCACTCTCTCATGAAAACTATAAACCAAAGAAATTCCAATATATACTGTGTGGCTTATTAAATTTATTTTTGGAAAAGGTCTTTGATTTCATATTTATGAGGAAATTAAGTTTTGCAAATAACAATTATTTTCTGATGATTAAAATTGTCCCATCTGGGCTGTACACAAATGTACAAAAATAAAAATCACCAAGAATCCTGCAAAGGTAATTAATTACAAACTTTTTTCAGAATTCTACCAGGTATGCAAATAAATATAAGTAAGCAGTATTATATGTATGATATTACATTTATTATAACATAATAGTGTTTGAAAATCATCACCTTTTTATGAATTCATATTTTAAAATTACCCTAAAGAAATTAATAACGGACTTGAGATTTCTGGCTGTTAGATTTTTCTCACATTTGTCATTTTGCTTTCCAACTATGTGATATATTCTGTAATGGAAAAACCGAAACATTAAACATTATAATGAAGTATAAAATGAAGCATCAGAAGGCTTTTATCAAAAACCAGAAATTTGAAGATTAGAATAAAAACGCTTCCTTCATTCATGAGAGCATTTTGGAATATATTGCAAAGGGTACAACTTTCAGGATTTTTAAAGCTTTATGGTCAACTAATTTAATTCAATTTCATGTGCTTATCATAATTAAGCTGTTATTAATGCTTGTTGAAGGACTGAGTAACAAGTTGGCCTGTTGTGGCAGCTTTATTTTAGTCACACAACCTTCATCATATTTGAGTTATTTTATTAAGCCTAGTTTTCTATTTTTATTGCGCTGAAACTGCTATCAAATAATTCAGTTTTATCTAACAGTATTCTAGCCTCTTTCGGTGCTCATTGTTTTGTAACACATAAATCTAGAATATTGTTGCCGTTATCTATCCTCTTAGCATTAAATTTTCTTTTATTTAACAGTAAAACTAAATAAAATTTTACTTTCTAGGTCTCACTGATAGATTTTCTTTTCTCTTTCCATCGACTGTCCCAGATGAGGTTTAAAGTGTTAGTAGATTTTCAATTTACAAGCTGTTCCTTCTCTTGCAACACTGATAGTTAATAAAACCAAAATAGCTCCGTAGAATCTTTCTGGTAGCTCAAGCCTTGATTTTTGTATATAAATTCCTCATTTATATATAAATTCATCTCATCTTTGGTCTCCAAGGACTACTTGTGCTTTTGTAGAATGTCAGTAGACTAATTAGAACTTGCCAGTACATTTGTGGATTCGTAATGATCCCTTTGGGGGTCATTTTATTTAATAATGATAACTGCTTTTCTAATAATGCCTTATCCATATTAGCATATGACATATTTCAGTGTAGCAATAAGGAAAATTGCCTTGTTCATACTTCTCTTTTATTGACCATATCAGCTAAGGGGAGGCAATGAAAAGATGCTGATACCGAACTGCCCAATGTTATATAATAAGACATTTGTTCTTGTTTGAGTGATCTAAGTTTCTTTTTTGTCACTGAAGGAAAAAATATGGGAGAAAATGACAAATGTTCATTTTACCACGTTCAAATTTTGAGTAGGCTTGGCTTCAGTTTTCAATTTTTTTCTCCCTAAAGAGAAAACATATGGATCGTTTCGAAAGGGATAGACTTCTAGCCACCGGCTACTTGTTTCACCTGGACTTAACACTAATTCCATTAAAAGACGCCATCTTTCTCAACATGGAGATTTATTTATCTAGTCTGTGTCCTTAAGAAGTCTCTCTTTACTGAGATAATGGTGAGATTTTACAATCTGAGGCTGATAATTCAGCCTGGTCTGTCTGGAGACCCCTCTAGCAGCTACTGTACCCAAGAAGTGTACTCCAGTTCTTCGTGGCCATTATTATCCAGGAAAAATTGGATGAAGTGACCATTAAAGGAAGTCTTAAGAGAAGGAAAAATGAATTAGATGTGTGCCATTTAGTTTGACAGTAGAATTTATTTGGGATAGAAGAGATTTCCATTTGTGATTCTCTGTGTGTATATGTGCACGCATGTTTGGGGAAAGTTGGAAGAATTGCAGGAATTGGGAGCTTATTGCAGTGGTAGTATAAACTGAGAGCAGAATAATTTTTTTTTTTGCGTCTGAAGCTCAAATCCATTTAGCACAGGTGGAACTACCTCTTGTTTCCTCACCTTTCGCCTCTTTTGGTCACTAACCACCTTCAGCGGCAACATCTTCCAGGACAGTGTTTTTCTACCCTACAAACTTGGGGAAATGACCACTTTTCTAGTTTTTAGGTTTGAAAGTACGAGATTTTTTCAGTTTTGTTCTGTTTCCTCTATATTTCCCCTAAAAGTAGTTTTCCCATGATAACAGAGTTAGTAAGTAATAGAGGTGTGATTCTTTTATTTTTATTGAATTTTAGTGCACATACAATATTATATTAGTTTCGGGTGTACAACGCAGTGATTCAACATTTTTATACATTATGAAATGATCACCACGATGTCTAGTTACCATCTGTCACCATACAGTTATTACAATGTTGTTGACTGTATTCCCTATGGTGTACATTACATCCCCATGACATTTATTTTACAGCTGGAAGTTTGTGCCTTTAAACCCCTTCACCTATTTTGTCTACCCTCCCACCCCCTCCCTAGATGGGATTTTTTAATGTATGAATTTTCCTTTCCTAAACAATTTATTTTAGCTTTGGAGGCCAACCCTATTTAAATTGGCTTCCCAATTTCTACAGTTTCACTCCCGGCATGGCACAGTTCATCTTTTTGTGCTTGTTTCTCAAAAACACTAAGGAATGGTATGAGCATGTGTGTGTTTTTAAGATGGTATCATAGATTAATTCATTAAATAGACTTTTAAAATATTAATTTTAAATCTTTAAATAACAGATAAGAAAGGAATTTTCAAAAATAGCAGTCCATATATGTGTGTTTACCCATATATGTGTGTTTACTCTCCTTGTTTCCAAAATTGCAATGATGTGACCCAGGAAATTGAGAACAAAAGTAAGAAAGTCCATAGCAACAGTGCACACTTGAGAAGGTAGAGTAGGAATTTCTGGAAAATGAAATGAAAATGAAGTAAAACACTCTAAACACAATTAGAAAACCCAAAGGTAGTAAAAAAGGGCTCTATAACTTAGGTTTCTAACAAAACTTCAGAATATCTCTAAGGTTAATCTGAAGTAGCCTTAAAGGTGGAGCTCACTGTTTGATGAACATTTTGATGAATTTACTTATGTTGGTTTGCAGTTAGAAGCTGGGACATAACTGACCTGTCCAGCCTAATAGAGGAAAAGTAAAGAGAAAATGAGTCTGGGGACACAAGCCAGAAAGCTCAGAAAGTGAATATCTTGATGGGGTCAAAGATAAGAGAGGATAGGGAGACCAGACATGTCTAATGTGAATTTTTAATTTGTTACTTTTCTAATGTGTGCTGTAATTCCCTCTAACGTCTCACCTATGGAATCTCCAGTAAAGACAACGTTGCTTACTGACATTTTATGTGAGATTAGAGTCCTTCTTGGGGAACTGAAATGGATGCCAAGACTATATCCAGGTGGAGGTTGACTATATGCATACTGGTGAAGAGACAAAGGATGGATTACGTATGCATTACCCATTTTCAACTACTTATGTCAGGTATGGTGTTGAAATCAAAGATATGAGCAAGAGATATTGACTACTCACTTAAAATGTGCCAATCTTGAGAGATAAGAAAACATGAACATAAATTTCAATTCAAGATTTTGCTTGAGAGAAAATGTGATGAAGAAACACATATGATTTTATTTCAGTGATTCAATAAAAGTATAAAAATACAGAGGATTGTGTGAAGTAATCAATGAGTAAGAGGTAAAGCTACTATGGTTTCAAAAGTAGAAGAATAAAAGCGGAATTAATATAAGACTATTTAACTACCTTAACACGGAATAAACAAATTCTTGTGTATGCAATAGTAATTCTGATGAATAATTCATATTTTCCGATTTCAAAGAAGTTTACAGTCTTCTAACAAAGACAGTTGGTGCAAAATATGTAATTAACAGGAGAAATAAAATAGTGAATACAGCCTGAATGAGGAATTAACACGGTTCTCATTTAGAACCCTGTTTGTATGCTGTGTGCTGCTGTTAGGTTCATTTATAATAGTATGGTTGATGTTAAGAAATTGAACAGGAAAAAGGCTGATTGGAGGATGAGTAACAAAGATGATAACTTGACCTATGGATATATTCAGTTTGTACTATCAAGACATTGGTTTTATCCTCACTGGTAGAATAGCAACAGCTGAGGGAGTGATAAGCCAAAAGAAAGAAGAAAAGGGAAGCTACCTTAAAATTTAGTTTTTGTCATGTGGGAGGAAGAGAAAGGATATCCTAGGAGATAATGAAGGTGTCAGAAATATAAAGGATAAGTAATGTTTGTTGTGCATTTACTTTGTTGTAGATATTATTCTAATAACTACCTGTGTGTTTATTCAATCATATTTTTATAAATTAGTATAGTTATTAGTATCCGTTATATAGATCAATAAAGTGAGACAAAGAAAAGTAAAGTAACTTGCCCAGGATCACCTAGCTAGAGAAAGATGGAACCAGACCCTCAACCCTGGCTAGCTAGCTCCAGAGTCCATGCTCATATCCATGATGCTACATCAGCTCTCAAGCCTGGAGAACAACTTGGAATGTTCCAGGGTTCAGAAGTCAAAGGAGAGAATTTCAGACAAAGAGGTTAACCTGTGGGGACTGAAGGCTTTTTTCAGAGAGGTCAAGAAAGGCAACCTCTATTGGAGATGTGGAAATTGTAAAGTGTCAGGTTATTTTTGAGAAATTATTTCAATGAAGTGAGAAAAGCAGAATCATATTTTGAGAGGTTAAGACAGTATTTCTCTAACTGTTGATCTTTAGACTGCCTATTTCAGAATCACCCTTAGTGCTTTTTAAAAATTCAGATTCCGAGTATACATTCTAAACTCATATAATTGGGATTCTCCAATAACAATTAGTCACAAGAAATAGAAAATCATTAAGAGGGGGTGGAGAAGGAAGAGGAATGGGATGGCCATGGCCTAATTTGCATACTTCCATAGGCAACAAAACTCTGCTATGGAGGCATTTTAGTGACCATCTGTTTTTAACACGTGCTGGGAAAAGACTAATTGCAAGCCCATGAGACTAATCAAAGTGTTTCTTGTTGTTATATTTTCAGTGATGTGTTAGGGAGTCTCATAGATCTGCAAGTCATGAAATCAAATGACTATCGCCCTCTAAATCCAGCTCTGGTGTGAGCATTGGAGGCAATTTGAGGAGCAGATATCCATCTGTGAAAGGGTGGGAGGGTGGTGTACACCATAGTTTGCATCTGGTCTTGCTCTTTTCCTTGGAATTCTGACCATCAAATTTTACAATTTCATCATAAAAGAGTGACCAAGTGTGTGTACTTTATCCCAAACTACTTCTTTCAGCAATATTTTGTATATTTTTATTCTTGTTACATTTTCCGTTGCTGAGGATGTTGTCTTCATAAAGTGGTAAGTCATTTTGTTCCCAGAAGTATATTTGCATTTGTCACCTGATAAATACTTGTTGCGCAATTATCAATATATGTTGATGCGAAGTATTCTGTCTTGTCTCTTTTACTCCTTTCCTACACCAGCCATATACATGCTAGAATCCCTCCCTCTAGGATATCTTGATGACTGAGAAAGTTACTGGGACAAGGAGTCTTTAGGTTTTTTCCTTTGCATTTCATCTCCTGTCTAAAATTCAAAGTCCTTACTCGATAAGTATATTTTTACCCTGGGGTATCTGAATACTCTTTTGAATACTGTTACCTTCCCTTATGTTGAATTCATCCATTATTAAATGTAAAAGAGACCCAAGTTGAAAAATGTTAACAAAAACTATATGATCCTTATTTTCTTTCAACAAATTTGAGAAACGTTTTTATTACTTTTTAAAAAGACAATAAGAGGTTTAGAATTATACTTAGTTATTCTAATTTAAAAATCCACTTTTAATGCAGAAAACATTTAATAAAAATAGGAACAGTTTCACTTTACTATTTAAATCTTTTAGACAGGATTGCCTAAACGTTTGAGACAATAAATTAGAATAGTGTCAGAAAAACCTAACACATCTTGTAGGTGTTCAATAAATATTGACTTAAGATTATAATTCTGTCGGTCACATTTTATTTACTCAACTAGTCAAGGACTCCATTTGCCAACATGACTAATGAAAGTGTCCCAATGTTTGTAATGCTTGCTATCAGGTTTTTATTCCTACTCTATAAAATGTTTTTTCTTCTAAAGTAAAATATCCTTAGAAATTTCTTTAGTTCCGGAAATATCTTAAGAATGTACAATATTCTCACTAATATGAGCATCAGGCCTATTTTAATTCTGTCATATTTCTGAGATGAACAAAAATCAAAGTAAGGATGCCAACATCTCATGTTCCTGATGCTGAAATGATTTCTTTGTCAAACTATCAATAACATTGCCATTGTCCGTCACATAATGAGATTGATTGACTTATTCAGTGATGCTTAAAAATCTTCATTTTCCCCTTTATACTGTTTAAGGATTGCCTTCAAAATTAACTTAATATAAAAGCTCACCACTAAATATTATATGCTACATTATTAATTTCTTTGATGTTCGATTACAATCAAATTTCATAAACCAAAAAACACATTTCTTTTAACATCACAGGAAGAGCAATGCTCTTTGTTTCCTGTGGAGATATGGTGTTGTGAGGAATCCAAAAATTGAAGGATTTTCAAATTTAAAGCAGAATAAAGATATCTAAAATATTCCTGAATTCTTTACTATTATGAGAAATATATTTGTTTATCTTATATGATTTTGAGAGATGTTAAAATAGAAAGAAGGGGGTCAGATATAGGGAAAAGCCGGAAGTGAGACAAGAAGTCCCAGAGTAGTAAGATATGTTAGAGAGATTCACAGAAACATCAAGGCCTGAAGGAGCTTCTTGGCTCGTGCTTCATTTAGGACTCCAGAATAACTCTACTTCATCTGATGAGTTTCTGCTAAGTAAAGAGATCAGGAAAAGAGGGCTTAGGTTGCATGTAGAGCTTTCCTCTGTTCCCTTCTGATGGAAAGGAGAGACTCAGATATTCCCTGTTTCCCTACATGGTGGAACCCTATTTAGCTGAATTGAGTTGCTATGGGACCTGCCATGGTGAGGGGCAAGGACAGCCCACATCCTAGACCTCAGCTTGGTTTGATAGTGTAGCAGGGACTCAGAGTGGTTTGCAGCATCTACATGAATCAATGTAAGGTTACGTTAGCCAGACAGATATCTTGGTTCCTGATCTAAATGGAAATGAAATGAGCTTCAGTCATAGCAACAGGACTTCAGTAGCAGACATTGAAGAATACCCTCAGATGGGCATCCAACCAACCACATCCCAGTAGACATCAACTAACATATTCTCAAGGACCAACATCATGAGGCCAGAGACCACCTTTATTCCGAATTTGTTCACATGAGACTTGCTCTATACACCAAAAACCTTGTTGGATAGGAGAAGTGGAATCAGAGATTAAGCTGAAAGACTGAATGATAAAACTAAAAGTGACTGAATGGTGGAAATAGGAACATTTCAATCAATAGAGAGATAGCTACCATGATGAGCACATTTAGACAGTAATTTGCAACTCTTCTATGTCTCCCACAAGGTGTGGAGGTAAAAGGTATCCAGAAGTTCCTGTTAATAAGTAGCTGAGGATGCTGACTGTGAGCAGGACCAGCTACATAATTTGCAGAGCTCAGTACAAAATGAAAATGTGTGGTAACTTTTCAACATCTATTAAGAAATTCAAGATGCTGACAGGAGAGTATTAAACCTGGCTTAGGGCCAGTGTGAGTGTGGAGCACTGTGTGACTGCATGGGTCTCAGGGCCATGAAGCTGGCCCTGGCTGTGAGCTTGCCTCATGGAGTTTTGGCCTCAGGGAAGACCTGGCCCTGTGGGCAATGGCTACAGGTAGGATCACTAAATCCAGCAAGTAATGGGAGTCCAAGTTGGACCCAAGGGAGACTATGGTACTAAAGAGAACTGGGGCCCAGTCAGGAGAGGGGATGTCACCCATTCTCTGTGGGAGCATTTCCAAAGCAAGAGAACAGAACATGAATTTACCAGCCAAAGAGTTGTACATCAGAGGTCAGCAGGGATAACCCATCAACCATGTAGAAAATGGGTGTATGCAGTGGTATGTTAGTGGATGTTTAACACCTGGCTCTCCAGAAAAGACAAGACATGATTTGTGACATTTACCTCTTTCCCACCATGGCTGGTTTCATGCTACGAACATGACATCACAGAACACAGAGTAGGGTAGGGAAGAAATGCACACAACAATTGGTTGAGTCAGTGCAAGGTTCCACTACATCCCTGGTTGTATGTGTGACCAGTGGATTCAGAAGATAGTACAAGGACCCGTATATGTAGAATGATATTGCGGTAGGCTAAATAATATCCCCCCAAAGATGTCCACATCCCAATCCCTGAGACTTGTGAATATGTAACCTTACACGGCAAGGTGACTTTGAAGATGTGATTAGGTCAAGAATCTTGAGATGGGGAGACTATCCTGGATTATCTGGGTAGGACAAATGTAATCACAAAGTTCTTAAAAGAGGGGAATCGGGGAGGTCAGAGCCAGAGAAGGAGATGGGATGACAGACGCAGAGGTTGGAGCGATGCACTTTGAAGATGGAGCAAGGGTCCACAGAGTGTGGTGGTTTCTAGAAGCTGGAAAAGGCAAAGAAACAGATATTCTCCTTAGAGCCTCCAGAAGTATGGTGCCCAGCTGACACTTTGATTTGGGCCGGTAGGATGCATTTCATACTTCTGACCTCCAGACCTGTAAGATAAATTTAGCTTGTTTTCAGCCACCCAGTATGTGGTAATTTGTTCTAGCAGCAATAGGAAGCAAATGCAAGTGCTGTTCTCCTCCTTCGTGCTAGGAGGTCAAACAAGCACTCACTCTTGTGCTACTTTAGAAGAGAGCAGAGGATAAGAATACTAAGCATTTGTCTCAAAGAATTACTGAAAGAGATTTTTAAAATTACTAATGAACTAAGTTAAATTCCTTTCTAGCCCATTTGGTTAAAAGAATCATGAGAAAAGATCTGTGATAGCTAATGAGAGGCTACATGTATTTGTACATTGTGGTGGTGATTTTTCTCATCATAGTAGGGCCAGGGTGCCCAGACATTTGGTAAAATGTTATTCTGTATTTCTGTGAAGGTGTTTTTTGGATGAGATTAACATTTAAATCTGTGGACTTTGAGTAAAGCAAATTACCCTCCATAATGTGGTGGGCCTCGTCCAATCAGTTGAAGCCCTTAATTGACCAAAGACTAACCTCTTCCAAGCAAGGAGTTCTACCAGCAGACGGCCTTTGGACTAGAATTACGCTCTTCCCTCAATCTCCAGCCTGACAGTCTACCTCATCAGATTGTGGACCTGCTAACCCTCCACAATCACGTGAGCCATTTCCTTAAAATAAATCTCTCGACCTATATATACACATTTTCTTGGTTCTGTTTTTCTAGAGAACTCTAGCTAATACACGTTTCTAAGTTTAGTTTGCATGAACTTATAACCCCAATATACATGTAATCTATCAACTGTAGGAATTGCCATCTCTATTTCATTCCTTCTTATTTCCCTCCTCAACCCACAGTGTCTAAAAGAGGTCAAGAACTATCTCTTCTGCATGTACTTAAGAACATAATTCTCTTGGTTTCCAGCTCATATTACATATTTCCTTCTCTGTTCCTGTGGTTCATTACAGAAAAGTCTTGTTTAGCTGCCAGCATAGTGCCACCACTATCAGTCAGCTTGTGCAAATGTACCTGTGATATTCCAGCCCTACCCCCAGAGCACTCCGAAGCTGCCCCAGCCCAATGAAACTGCCAGTTGTGCTAATGACTTATGATGTCCTTTTCAGCATATTCCATGGCATAGAGGAAGACACATCTAGAGTTGAGACATTGTGCTCATGTTGACCTAACTAGGAAATCAAAATTAGAAGATATTATTTTAGTTTTTAATCTATAGCTTCTCTCCCTAGAAAGAAATCCACATGCGCTACTGCTTAGGCCAATTTGAGAATGATTTTTTTTTAAGACAACGTTTTTGAGATATCTTTGACATACGGAAATTGTATATATTAAGGTATACAATTTGATGTTTTATATATATTATATATATATATATATATATGTATACATTGTGAAAAGATCATTACAACCAGGCTCAAAAGCTTATCCATCACTTCTACATAGTTATCATTTTGTGTATGTTTGTTTGGTGAGAAGATTTAATTTAAGATCTACGCTCTTAGAAGACTTAAAGTATACAATAGAATATTGTTAAATGTCACCACCGTGCTGTATATTGGATGTTCAGAATTTATTCATTTCACGTAACTAAACCTTTCTACCCTTTGACCAACTTCTCCCCATTTCTCCCACTCCTCAGCCCCTGCAACCACAATTCTGCTCTCTGCTTTTATGAGTTGTACTCTTCTAGATTCCACATATAAGTGAGATCTTGCAGTATTTGTCTTCCTATGTCTGGCTTATTTCACTTATCATAATGCCCTCCAAGTTCATCCATGTTGTCTCAGATAGCAGGATTTACTTCTTCTTGAAGGCTAAATAATATTCCATGTGATATATAGTGAGTGTGTATGTGTGTATTCTTTATCCATTCATCTGTCAACAGACACTTAGCTTGTTTTCATATCTTGGCTATTGTGAATAATTGTGCAATGATCATGGGAATGTAGATAACTCTTTGAAATACTAATTTCATTTTCTTTGGATATGTACTCAGCAGTGGGATGTGTGGATCGTATAGTAGATGAATCCAAAGAGACCCACATGGAGACATCTTATAATCAAATTGTCAAAAGTTAAAGGGAGAATTTTAAAAGCAGCAAGAGGAAAGCAGTTTGTTACATACAAAGGACCCTCATAAGACTATCAGTGGATTTTTCAGCAGAAACCTTGAAGGCTAGAAGAGAGTGAGATGATATATTCATTATGCTGAAAGAGAAAAACTGCCAACCAAGCTTCTATACCTGGCAAATATGCCTTACAAAAATGAAGGGGAGATAAAAACTTTCTCAAACAAATGAAAGCTGAGGGAATTCATCACCATTAGATCTTCCTTACAAGAAATGCTAAAGAGAGCTCTTCATCTTGAATCAAAAGGATGCTACTCAGCCACACATGAGCATAAGAAAGCATGAAACTCATTGGTAACAGAAATATATAGACAAAAACAGAATATCTGATTACCATAACAGTGGTGGGTAATCACTTTGAATTCTAGTATAAAAGTTAAAAGACAAAAGTATGAAAAATAACTATAACTAAATTGTTAGTGGGTATGCAGTATAAATAGATGTAAGTTGAGAATCACTCTTTCCCTTCAAAGCCCTCTGACTGGTTTGTTTTCAGTCCCTTATGAGATAAGCTTTCCCAGGAGGCTCAGTGTTCAGTCAGATTGTCTCCTGAGGGACTTGCCCCCATATGCACTTTACACATGATCAGATAGGTCTAGATTGTCACATGAATATCTCAGATTAAGCTAAAACCTCCTCCAGTTACACTTATTTAAATTTCATTTTGGATGCTCCTCTTAGAATATTAAATATATTTTAGAAACTAATATGTGGGTTCATAGCAAGCTTATTAAAATCATGGCTTCACTGTCCCTATCCTTCTGTAATGTATTGTGTTAGCAGACTAATTGGCTTAGTGGCCTGAAGGAAGAAATTAAACATATTTATCTGTTACTTATCACTTTTTTTTCATTTTTTTGCTGAGGAAGATTCACCCTGAGCTAACATCTGCTGCCAATCTTCCTCTTCTTGTATGTGAGCTGCCGCTACAGCATGGCCACTGATAGATGAGTGATGTAGGTCTGTGCCCAGGAACCAAACCCTGGATGCCAAAGTGGAGAGTGCCAAACTTAACCATTAAACCACTGAGGCTGACCCTATCTCTTACTTCAAACTCAATGCCATGAGTATGTCTTCTATGTAAAGAATTCCTATTCAGAAACTAGGAGAGAAGAAAAGTAAGCATGAATTCTCCTTGTTAATTATTGATCTAAAAAAACCTTTTTTCCCATTTTCATAATTCTGGGGATGTTATTCCAAGCATCTAACACTTGATTTCTTTATATAAAATCTAGTATGAACACAGCTCTTTCCTACTGAGGAATGTTTATGTAAATAATGCAATAAACTATGTATGTGTATATGTGTCTGTAATAGAGACACACACACGTGTAACTGACAATTACTGCATAGCTGCAAGACGTGTATAAGGTTTTATTCAAACATGTAGGAAAAGATGGAAATATGGATCCTCTGAAATGGGGATCTTCCTAAACTAAGGCTTATTTTTCTGTTGGTACTTTGTTTCTGGTTTGTAATTATTTGTGGCATTATTTTACTTACCTTGCCTATTTAATAAGATTCTTGAAAGAAGTGAGTGAGGTAATGTAGGTGGAAGTATTCCAACAATTTCTTTTTCTTAAAAAGATGTGAATTTTAATAACTTATTTCCTCTGATGTGACTGAGAGTTATTTGAACATAAAGAGGTCCAAGACTTTAACAGGAATTTAATTCCATATTAAACCCTGGAGTAAAAGTCAAGGGAATAGCCTCTGAGAATTGCTGAGATTTCTGGAATGTTACTATCACACAGAACTTACCCATCTCTCTGTCGTACTTAGCACTGACAGCATCCAAGCCAAAAGACTTGAGACTGAGGTAAGGAGGAGAGGTGGACAAAGTGCGTTGTCTTTCGTAGGCAACCTGAGAAAGGAGGGGAAAACAAGGAGTGACAACTGTTGGAAAGAGAGGAGCGCAAACAGAGCCCCTAGGGATTAGCCAGAAAAAATGTTTTAATAGAGTGTGAAGCACAAATAGCCTGTATCTGAGATGTGGGCCCAGTAGCTGAATTGACAGACACTTGTATTTGGGTCCCCTATATTAGTGGTTCCAATCAGCATCACCTGAATGCGGGGTAAAACCCAATTCTTGGGGCCCTACCCCAAATTTATTGAATCAGAAACTCCAAGAGTGGGCCAAGCAATCTGTGTCTTGAGTCCTTCAGGTGCTCTGTTGCAGGCTCAAGTTTGAGAATCACTGCCCTATGTAATATATACCATCTCAGAAACAATAATCTTAAGATTAAATAAGGCAATTTATGTAATATGTTTAGTGCAAGCATGCAGTTAACCTTCAATAAAATAAGTGTTAGCTATAATTATGTTTAGTCCTTGTTAAACACTATAATCAGCTGGAATAAAAGTCAAGGTTGGGAAACTAACATATATATATAGACATAGACTTTTAGGACTTATAGTGTCCTTAGAAAAATAATTCAGGGACCCCTCACTTTTTACCTGCATACAGATCACCTGGGAATCTAAAATGCAGATTCTGATGCAGACAGGTCTCGGGCAGTGCCTGAGATTCAGCGTTTCTAACCAGCTCCCAGGGCATGCCACTGCTACTGGTCTTGGGACCAAACTTTGAGTAGCAAGGATCTGGCCCATAGTCCTTTTTATTTCCACTTGACAGTTCTTAGCAGCCGCCAAAGCAATCTGAAAGAGAAGTTTGAATCTTCATGGGAAAGCCAAAGGATAGAAGGTGGGCAGCAAGTTGGAACTCTCTGGAGTTCATGTGATCTATTCCCTTGAGTTGCAGCTTTTGTCCATCTTTCTTTAGGAAGCAATTTAGCACTTCTAAGAAGAGAGAGTTTGGAAAGTAACCACAAATTCCTAAACTTTTATGATCATTTCCCATTAATTACATAACTTCGGAGGGAAACAAATAGTACTGCTGGACTAAGCAAAAGGTGAGACAGATGCCTTAGACAAGTCATATATGACTACCACCGTGTAGATCTTTGCAAAACCATTCTAGAAGAGTCCACACTCCTGCTTTGATTAGTACACCTTTCATGTTTAATTTTCAAAAGCAGCTCCTTTTTTGAAGTTAAACTTAGTTTTAATTGTTGACTCATATACGTAGATTCTTGGTATGTAGCCAAATGGATGCCACCAAGGGGAATTTTTAATTAATTAAATTATGTTTAACTTTGGTCAACCCATCCTTCTACAGTTTTGAAGGTTGTCCAAAAAATGATTGAAAATATAATCTCTACTTTAAAAGAGGAAGCTGGGTGGCATTAAGTGGTAAGTGGTTCTGTTCTTTAACCATCACAGTTAAGTGTTGAAAAGTGTGGTATGACAGACAAGAAATAGCACAGCTTATTTAAGTGGAATTCATTTAACTGTAAGACTTTTCACTGCTTCTGAATTCTGTTCTTTCAGGTCTGGTAAATTTGTGCGTAATTGGATTGGATCACTCCATTGTGCATGGCTGAAGACAAATTTATAAAGCACAAATTCTAACCCAGTTGAGTTTCCTTGAATTATATGGGTTTATATTAAGGTTGTTACAAAATTGTACACAATGGGAATTCTATTCGTGAACTCTTAGTCTAAAGTGGTATTGAATAATAAGAATAAGCCATAATCAAACTACATTTTTGTAATAAATGTCATAAAACAATTATCACAGAAATGCAATGTTTACTCAGTGTCAGCCTTAGAAACATTGCTTTTAAATCTCCAATTCCTTGGGTCAAACTTCTTCTGTGTTGAAGCCAGCATTTCCAGCAGCTCCAGGCTTTCATTTTCCTAACTCCATGCTCAATAAAAGAGAATATGTCTTTCTTAGTTATTACCGCAAACAGCCTCATTTATCACTGAATTCTATGGCAAATGCGGGACTAGGGAAAATGGGTAGTAGGTTCTAGAGTCAACTTGATTCTCTCACTGTGGAGGAAATATTTCCTGAGCAGAACTACTTGGAAAATTGTAATTTTAAAGCCCTCACAAGGGACGAAAGAAATTCAAAAGATAATAAACATTAACCAAGCTCTCCTATAGACCAAGAATAAAATCTCCTTTACCAAAAATCTCTATGGGAAAAAAATCACATAAACTCTGCAACTCAAAAGGACACTTTGACCTATAATAAATTTTAAAATTGCCTCCTAAAACATCAGGTTTGAGCCTCAGTCTTATGTACCTCATGGGCAGTATTTGGCTTGCTATTTGGATTTTAAAATAATTTGAACCTTTGCTAAGAAAATTAATTTTTATGAACATGGAAAAATTGTATAGCCTGCTCTCATTTTATAAGCCTAGATTTTAATATTTAGCACTTAGAAGGGTACCTTTTTTACATCATAAATGAGTCCTCTACTAATGGGTAGCCTTAGTTTTCAACTTTATATTATTCCCCACTAAAGGAAAAAGTTTTTTCTATCAGGATCTATCATATCCTGACCTCTTCAGAATTTCCATCCAAGACTCTTATTAAGACCACTCGAATAACTAGTTTGTTTGCTATTAGTGTGAATATTAGTTTGCTCTCATTTATAGCTTTTTTACATAGAGCTTCATTGTCATCGATCTAAGTTTGTCTTAGAAAGGAAACTTTTAAAAACCATATATTATTTGAAAATTTTATTTTATTTTATTTCGAGAGACATTCTAACAGTGAAACTGCAGCATTTTAAAGTGTAATCATATATAGATGAGACTTGATAGGAAATGTGGATTCCAAAGAAAATTACATTCCCAGGACAGGATAGTTTCAAAGAAGTTTTCTTTTTATTAAAACACAAACACAGGGGCCAGCCCCATGGCTGAGTGGTTAAGTTCGCACGCTCTGCTGCAGACGGCCCAGTGTTTTGTCTGTTCGAATCCTGGGTGTGGACATGGTACCTCTCATCAAGCCACTCTGAGGTGGCATCCCACATGCCACAACTAGAAGGACCCACAACTAAGAATATACAACTATGTACAGGGGTCTTTGGGGAGAAAAAGGAAAAAAATAAAATCTTTAAAAAAAAAACACGAAGACACACATGGTCTATCCTCTGTTCATTTTTTGTTTTTGGGAACAAATTATATAGTAGACTTTTATGTTATTTCAGTGTATTTGTTATTGTTCTTATGAGTATGGTGTTGTATTGTCCATAATTTTTAGTTGCAATATGTCAAAAATATCAGACATAACTTAAAAAGGGAGTTTATTGATTCATTTAATGAAAAGTCGGGGGTGGAGGTCAGAGGGTGGGGTATACCTGGCTTTGAGCACAGCCATGTTTAATGCCATGGCCTCTGTTGTCAGAGTGTCCTGGTTCCACAACTTACTAGCTCTATGATACTGTGCATATTACTTAAAGCCCTTGGGCCTCAGTTTTCTCAACTGTGTAATGTGTATAATAATATTATCTTTTTCAAAGTGTTGTATGAACATGCATGAGGTGCTTAGAATGAACCTTGATACATAGAAACCATAGGATCTTACCGTAAGCATTCCATTTCCAAAGCCGCATCCCTCAGGCGAGCTTTCCTCTGTACTGATTCCATCTGTACCAGCAGCTCCAAGCTTCCATTTTGCCAACACTAAGATCAGCAGAAGAGAAGATCCCTTTCCCAGTTATTATAGCAAGAGCTCAAGAAAACATTCACTGAACACCAATTTGGGCTATGGCCAATCCCCATGGCAAGGAAGCCCTGCTCTGCTAAGCCAGGTGTGGGTCACATGGCCACCCCTACACCTGGCATCAGTCCCACACAGTCTTAAAGTGGGGAGGGGTGGTTTTCCAAGGAAAATTGGGGTCCTCTTGCCATAAGAGAAGGAAGGCAGTTCGGGCAGGCAAGAACAATAGCTGTTTATTTTTAAAGTTCTTTGTTAACTTTGATTCTAATACTTTGACTACATCATTATGATTATTCTAAGTTGTTTGGTCTTTCTAATTACATGCATTTATACAATGACAATAGGAATATTTAGTATTATAACTTTAGTTCACTAACCCTAAATACAATATCAGATTCACTAACAAGTAACATGTAGCTTTTAGTTACCAAAAGTTTTGTCTCATTTGAAGAGCTTACTCTATTAACTTTTTATCTCCTATTAGTAGAGAAAAACAAAATAGTCTCCTTAAAAGAAACACACCAAAAAAAAAAACCCACAACAAAAATCTTCATGTAATATGCTTCACAATTTAGAAAAATTCCAGAAATACTGGCTTATAGATCCTCTTTATTTTTATAAGATTATCACTGAAATATACTATTTTGGTCTGCCCTGCAACCTAGTGTTTATTCATATAAATTATTCCATGAAGATTATTTTGAAAGTGCACAGATTTGAAAGTTTACCCTCTCAGGAAAACCAGAATGTCAGAATCAACATGATCTAAATGTAATCATAAATAAAATATTTTCTGTAATGTGTTTATTCATTCATTCAACAAATGTTATAAAGAGTTTTATTTGCCACGCAAAGATCTTTGCCTTCATGGAGTTTATGATTTAGAAAATAGACAGACAAGAAAAATGGACACCATAAAAAAGTAAATATTGTAAATATATTGTGCCAGTATAGTGTAATTTGGTGCCAGTATAGTATAATATACTATGAGGACATGTAGATTTTGTTTAGGTACTCAATGTGATTGATTTGAGTCTCAAGCTTTAAGACGAAAGGGAAAGACATAGAAAAAATTTTATTCTGTCCAACCCATTGTGTTAGCCTTTTGGGTTATAACAGTTAATGATATTAATGAAGAACACCTAAGGAGTGCTTATACTTTTAGTATGCTTAATTAAACAATAGGAAATAATTCTAAATGGAGCTATTTATCAAATATTATTGTGTATTTCTATTAATGAACCTGTATAAACGTTAGGTCAAACACTATAAATAAAAGTGGACGTTTCCTACTTTTTTTTTTTTCTTGGTGAGGAAAACTGCCCCTGAGCTAACATCTCTGCCAGTCTTCCTCTACTTTATGTGGAATGCCACCACAGCATGGCTTGAGGAGCGGTGCCAGGTCCATGCGCTGGATTCAAACTCGTGAACCCCAGGCTGCCGAAGCAGAGCACACGGACGTAACCGGCATACCACCAGGCCGGCCCCTGGAAGTTTCCTACTTTTTTAGTAGACTAGATGATTCCCCCAGCAAGCTAATTAATCCTTTCCTTGAATGCTCCCTTTCCACTGTGCTCATTGTCATCCACTGTCGCTTTGTTTCAGAGTCATGTGCATGTGTCAAGGTCATCAGTCCCGAAGGACACTGTTCCACTCTCCCTTCACTGAATAGCCAGACTCTTCAGGCACGGGCTTCTATCACTGCATTCCTTTGCTCTAACACCCACAGTAAATCTATCTTTTCCCCCTGCTGGGATCCCGGAAAATCATGATCTTACTGCTTTGTTGGGGAGGAAAGTTCCCTTCTCTCTGATCCCCAACTATGTGAAGGTTTACCCCCACCGACTCCCATATGGCCTTGGACAAGTAGCCGGTGTGGTCAGCAGCTAAAACACAGGCTCCTTTTAGGGGAACCACAGGCCTCTAAACTCTACTTTTAGGCTCTCTGCCGCTCTGGATCATTATGACCTGGTCTAAATGCAGAATGGCTGAATCTTTATTCTTATAAATGTACTCTTTATGTCTGAGTTCTTCTCTGCTGATTCCTTATCCCAACCCAAGTAAGACCAGTTTTTTGAAACTCAAAACTCAGAAATTGCATTTATTTATTCTTTTGGTCCTATTGGTAAATCTCTTCCTTTAGACATCAATCTGGGGATGCCACAAGGGAGGAGAGCTAAGGGTAGCTCTCCTTCATAGACCCAGAAAAGAACCGTAGAGTAATATTTCCAAAACAGTATTCTGCCCTGTGTTTATGACCAACTTCCCTCCTGGAGACTGAGTTCCCTTCACAGGTACAGAGCCTGTCTAGTAAGGAGAGAGAGCACAGGGTATTTCCAAGAGCAGGGGCTCTGAAGAGAGGGGGACTTGTGATCACATAAGGGTCTGCTTGCAAGCTGTAGAGGCTTAGGGACTTTTAGTTTCTCAGCCTCAGTGTCTTCAATGTTAGATTCACAAAAAGAGCTATATTTCATGGTGGTTGTAAGGAATAGAGAAAAATATATATAAAGAATGAAATGTAATATTCACTCAAAAATGCATTATAGTTGTTAATGTTCAAAAAGAATTCTCTAGTAACAGCTCAGGTTTCACATATACATGTCTATATCTATATGTACATTCATACATATATATCACCAACACTGCATCTTTAGAGTTAGCTCTCTCAATTGTGGTTTTTTCTTTTAATAAGGAAGTGTCTACCTTTCTAAACATTTTACATTTTCTATCAAGCAGCCTAATTCAACCAAAATTTCATGAACCAAAGTGGTAATAAAGTTATAAATGACCTTTAAGACTTTAATTTTTAAAATAAAACTAATAGAATTACTATATTTTATTAAATTTCAAATTCTCTGTCTTCAAGTGTCATCCCCTTATTTACTTGAATGATGTACATATATAAAAACACAGAAAGTCTTCTGAGTACTGTTGATCTGTATGCAGTGTTGGTGATATCAAATAATTAAGACTACCTTAAATTCACTATCATAGTCACTAAAAATGTAAATAAGTGGAAGACATCCTTGAAAATGTGAAATTGCTATGCCTTTAAATAATTTAAACTTATCATATATTTATCACACAAACAGGGTCTCTATTTTTCAAAGCCTGGTTCTATAGTTATTCTTTGTGAAATTATAACTGCCCAATTTTAACTAAAAATGGAATCTTGTGGAATTTTCAAAGTCTGCACAGATTTTTTTTATCAAACACTCTCCCACACTTAAAAAGAAGATTAATGTAAAGACAATTTTCCAAGCAATATTTTACTCTTTAATCAATCAATGTAGCTGATAATATTTATTTTGAGCCTCCATTATAAACAAGTCTTTTAAAAACTTTCCTGGGAAACTACTAATATTAAAAATGAAAAAGTTATTAGTGAATATGATGTTATTTATAAAGAAGTAATGAGTTTGGCAGTTACAATATTACATGAACTTTACATCAGAAAGTTTCACTGACCTGGAAGATAAACTCCAAATGAAATTCAATTACTAGATCATAACTTTAATAAAATTGTTTAATGAAGAAGAACAGGATCTTGAGTCAGAATTTTTTGAGGAAGTAGTCTATTAATCACACATATGAATGTTTGTTACATTATTGTTGGCAGTAGTATAAAAGCTTAATAAATCTAAATGGCCGTCATTAGAGAAATATTTAAAGACAAGTCACGGAAGAATATTTATCATCTGATCCCAGAATACCAAAGAGAACAAATTATTTGCAAGTATGTGTGTGTAAATGCATAGAAATAGATCTGGTACATACATGAGAAATATTACAGTTGCTACTTCCGGGGAGCACAGAGGTTTGGGGTGTGAAAAAGGTCTCTCACTTTACTTTCTATTTGTCTTTATTATTTTAAATTTAATACATAAAACATATGCATAATTTAATAGACTATATCAAATGAGTCAGCCTCTCCATATATATTTCATTATTATTTATTTTTTATTTGTTTATTTTTTTGGTGGGGAAGATTAGCCCTGCACTAACATCTGTACCAGTCCTCCTCTACTTTGTGTGTGAGATGCTGCCACAGCATAGCTTGATGAGCGGTGGGGAGGTCTGCACCTGGGATCCAAACCTGCGAACCCCAGGCTGCCGAAGCAGAACGTGCAAACTTAACCACAGTGCCACCAGGCCAGCCCCTATATATATTTCATTATTATTGTCATTTTCATGGCTCCAGAGGAAGCAAACAACACATTCAGATAGATGGACAGTGAGGAGGGAAACCTGGGGCTCTTCCTAGTGAGCAATTACCACTACTATTGAGAAGGGCTGAGGGCAGAGAGCTTTTTGGAACACAAGGTGGTGAAAATCCTATGGAGAAGGCTGTTTTGAAAGAAGTTGTCTACTTAGACCTGGAGATGCAGTTGGATCCGTGTGATCTGCAGGGAGGGAACTGGGAAATAAAACACCACAAGGCCACTGAGCTCCCTGACCTCATTCATCGTTCCTGCTCCATCTCCCGCTGAGGCTCTCCCTTGGCTGAAGGCTGCCAGAAGGCAAGGACATCCACTGACATAGTCTCCACACATAAGCTTCTCAGGTTGGAGCCCAGGGTAGAGAAGAATGGAGAGAAGAGCTACAGGATCAAACAACCACTATAAATAAAAAATGTAAATAAAGAAAGAAACACAGAGAATTAAATTCATTACGTAGATGTGTTTTGCTCATGACTTAACCACAACTACCCCATTGTGTGGTTTGATGTGGTTTTCCACATTGGGCTTTATTATACATCACTAATTTAAATTTGGCTTTTTTCAGACTTTAAAGAAAATAGCTCTGGAGATAAAAACAAGCAAACAGACAAAGGAAATAACAGCAGTTGAGTTTGAGATAAACCCTAAAGAATTAAATTCATTATATATATGAAGTCCTGATAAAAAACGAATAAAAACACACTACTTTCTTAGTAAAAAAAAAACATAGTAACAAAACTAGTAAAGAACATACTGAGAAAACATGGTTAGGAAATAAAACAATAACAAAAAATAACCCCACAATAATACTGTGGCCTAAACATTTTACCAAAAATAGAGACATCTCCTAGGGTAAGCTTGGAAGTTTTCCAAGGTTCCTTCAAGTCCTGTCTTTTTGTGCTGAGAACTGTAGTGTTGTCATTTCAGTTACTCTGAATAGCTGTCAACTTGATGATGGTTTTTAACTATCTGTAAAATTGGCTATCATTTAACCCTGAGTTATGTGGATAAGTGTTGAAATGCAGCCAGTCAGAGTCTTATGATCTGTACATGCAAAAGAGCCAGTAAAAGACTGCAAGGCTAAGATAAGAGAGCTGAATTTGACTTAGTTAATCGTGTGTCCTTGGTCAAGGTATTAACTAGCTCTAAGCCTTAATTTCCTCAACTATAAAACTGAGAAATGAATAACTTCATTGGACCATTGTCAATTCACTGAGATAACACAGAATAAGTGTTGGCACGTAATGTTTGCTCAGCACAGGTGACCTCTCTTCCCTCGATGTGCTGCCCTCCTCCTGCCCGCCCGGGCAGTGCTGTCAGGTCTTCATCTGATTCTTGCCTCCAAGAGATGAACCATTGCTTGTCTCACCAGACAGGCCCTGGAGGTCCAAGGTCCACAAGCTGAGTTATAAGTATCTTTGGCTTTACATGACGGTACTCTTCTCCATCGGAGCAAAAATTGGTCTCCATAATCTCAGACAGTGCAGCAAACTGAAACAAGTAGCTAGGATTCCTGCTTTGTCTTTGCCCAAGATGTAAACAAATCAAGATTTAGAAAAAGGTTGGTGGAGAACTAATTTATATACTTTCACAATATGTATTTTTAAACAATAAACTTATTCTTTTGGGGCGTCCTGTCCTTTTGCTCTATTAGTGAGATGATTTCAAGAGAAAGAAAATATATTCCTTGAGAACTAGCCTTGCCAGTGGATTATTTTAATAATGAAATATTGCTTTGGGACTGTTACTGTACTACCCCATGAAGAACTGGTGACTCTATACATTTGTATGTGAAGCATCCAAAGAAATTTTTAATTTTCTTGTAAAGTGCTTTTTAATTTCTTTGGGAGACGTTTGATCTTCTCTTGTATTTTTAAATAATGAAATGTTCCTCTTTAAATATTTGGCTTCCAAATGCATCACTGCAAATCTTTTAATCTCTGAGTATTTATTGTACTCAAAATTGTTCAGGATTCCAATCCTGGTGGCTTGGTACAATTGTTACTTAAGTTCAGCAAGTATCTGAGCTTCAGTTATTTCATGTATACCAAGGGTCAGCAACCCCAAAATATGAATGTTTAAAGGAACAGGGTATTGCTTCATTTGTCCTCTGATAAAAATGTACCCAACTCTAGCACAACATTCTCCTGCCCTTGGCCCTCAAGAAAATAATTTTAGAAATGGCAACATCTGAAGGGTATACATTGATTCAAATTTCCTACAAACTTATCAACTTTATTTTATTTTTCCACATGCATTTTTAAAAATAAGACCTATAAGATGTTGCAAAAATAGTACAAAGTTTTTTTTTTTTTTTTTGAGAAAGATTAGTCCTGAGCTAACTACTGCCAATCCTCCTCTTTTTACTGAGGAAGCCTGGCCTTGAGCTAGCATCCATGCCCATCTTCCTCTACTTTATATGTGGGACGCCTACCACAGCGTGGCGTGCCAAGCGGTGCCATGTGCGCACCCGGGATCGGAACCAGGGAACCCCAGGCCGCTGAATCGGAATGTGTGCACTTAACCGCTGCACCACCAGGCCGGCCCCAGTACAAAGTTTTTATGTACCTTTTACCCAGCTTTCTCCAGCCATTACATCTTATAAAACCATGGTACTTTTTCAAACCAGGAAATTGGCATTGGTATAAAACTATTAAACTACAGACTTATATTGTACCAGTTTTTACGTGCTCTCTTTTTATCATTTTGCTTTGCATAGTTTTGTGAAATTTTATCACGTGGTTAGATTCATATAACCACCACCACAAGGAGGATATAGTATTCTCCTGTTGCCACAAAGAAACTCCCAACCTCCCCATAATGCTAGTTTCTAACTCCCATCACTGTTTTGTTCTCTGTTACTATAATTTTGTCATTTCAAGAATGTTTTATAAGTGGAATTATACAGTATATAACTTTTTCAGATGGCTTTTTTTTCATGCAGCATGATGAATTTGAGATCCATCCAAATTGTGTGTTTTAATAACCCATTTCTTGTTATTGCTGAGTAGTATCCCTTGTAAAGGTTTACTGCAGTTTATTTGTTCATTTACCAGTTGAAAGACATTGGTTATTGCAAACAAAGCTGCTATGGACGTTCATGTACTGGTTTTTGTATGGACATCGTTTTCATTTTTGTGTGTGTATATCTGTAAGGAAGATTGGCCCTGAGTTTACATCTGTTGCCAATCTTCCTCTTTTTGCTTGAGGAAGATTCTCACTGAACTAACATCTGTGCCAGTGTTCCTCCATTTGATGTGGGATGCTGCCACAGCATGGTTTGATGAATGGTGCTGGGCCTGCACCCGGGATCGGAACCCGTGGACCCCGGGCCGCCAAAGCGAGTGCATGAATTCAACCACTGCCACCAGTCCTGCCCCCATAGCTTTCATTTTTATAGGATAAAGATTCAGGAGCGCAGTTGCTGAGTTGTATGGTAATATATGTTTAAGTTTATAAGAAACTGCCACATCGATTGCCAGAGTGGCTATACCATTATACATTCCAACTAGCAACACACAAGAGATACAGTTTCTCCACATCCTCATCAGCACTGTGAAATTGTTAGGGGTTTTTTTTTTTTTTTATTTTGTCCATTCAAATAAGAGTATAGAAGTATTTTATTGTGGCTTTAATTTGCATTTCACAAGTAACAAATGATATTCAACGTCTTTTCGGGTGATAGTTATCCATATATCGTCTTTTGTCAAATGTCTGTTCAAATCTTTTGCCCCTTTATTAATTGAATATTTTCCCTTATTATGGATTTTAGAGAGTTCTTTATACATTGTGAAAACATCTCATTTGTTGTATTTGTCATGTGGAAATATTTTTTCCCAATCTGTGACTTATGTTTTCATTATCTTAACAATGTGTTTCACTGAGAAAAAGTTCTTGATTCTGATGATGCCCAGTGATCGATGTTTGTCTTTTATGAATTATGCTTTTGGTGCCATGCCTAAGAACTTTTTACTAACCCTGGGTCATAAGAAGTTTCCATTTTTTTCTTTACAAAAAAAAGTAGTTTTGTACTTATAATTTGCATTAAGAGTTTTGATTCATTTTCAGTTAATTTTTTTATAAGGTGTTAGGTTGGGGTTGAGGTTATTATTATTGTTGCGATTATTTTGCGTATAAATATCCAATTCCTCCAACACCATTTGTTGAGAAGCTGAACTTTCTTCACTTAATTGTTTTTGCACCTTTGTAAAATATCAATTGGCTGCACTTGTGTGGTCTCCTTCTGTACTCTCTATTTTGTTCTGTTGATCTCTGTGTATACTCTTTTGCCAAAATCAGTGTCCCGATTACTGTAGGTCTACAATAAGTCTGTATTGGGTAATGTGGTGACTCAAATTTTATTCTTTTTCAAAATAATTTCAGTGATTATAGCTCTTTAGTTCTTTGTCCTTTAAATGGTAGAGTCTTGGTTCCTTTAAATGGTAGAGTCAGCTTATCTATATCTGCAAAAGTCTTGGTGGGATTTTGATAAGAATGCATTAAACCTCTAGATCAATTTGGAAAGGTTTTACATCTTTATGATGTTGACTCTTCCCTTCCATGAACGTGGTGTGTCTCTACATTTATTTAGATCTTTGTAGTTTCAGCACACAAATTCTGCATATTTTTTGTTAGATTTATAATTAAATATGATAGCTTTTGGAACTATTATGAATTGCATTTTTAATTTCTGTTTTCACTTGTTTGTTGCTTGTATACAGAAACAAGATTGATGTGTGTGTGTGTGCGTGTGCACATGGCTATGTGTGTTGACCTTGCTAAACTACCTTATTAGTTCTAGGAGTTTTCTTGTATATTACTTGCAAATTTCTATGTAGCTAATTATGTTATCTGAAATAGGCAAGGTTTTGTTTCTTCCTTTTGAATCTACATCCCTTCTATTTGTTTTTCTTGCTTTATTGCACTGGCTAAGATTTGCAGCATGATGTTGAATAGGAGTGAGGAGAGTGACTTTCCAAATGTTGGAAGATTTTCCTTTTCTTGCTGTTTAAGATTTTTAATATGATTCCCTTATGATCAGAGAATATATTTTGTATGATTTTTAATTATTTTCAATTTGTTGAAGTTTGTTTTATGGACCAAGATGTGAGCTCTATTGATGAATGTTCCATGTGTGCTTGAAGAAAATACGTATTCTGCTGCTGTTTGGTAGAATGTTGTATAATTGTCAATTAGATTTTGTGGGTTGATGGTGTTGTTTAGATCTCTCTGTCATTGCTAATTTTCTGTCTCGTAGTTGTAGTAATTACTTAAAGGTTTTGAAGTCCCTAACATTTTTCCTTTCAGTTCCACCACTTTTGCTTCGTATATTTTGAAACTGTATTGGTGGATGGGTATCCATTTAGCATTGTTATATATTCTTGGTGAACTGGCCCTTGGTGGTTTTCTTTGTTCTGAATTCTACTTTGTCCAATATTAATATAGCACTCCAGCTTTCTTTGATCAGTGTTTATGTACAATTTCTTTTCATATGGTTTTACTTTTTTCCGTTTCTAGTTTTATTGAGATATAATGGACATATAATATTGTTTGAGTTTAATGTATACAGCATAATTTGATACATGTATATATTGCAAAATGATTGCCACAATAAGGTTGGTTAACATTTCCATCATCTCACATAATTGCCTTTCTTTTTTGTGTGTCGTGAGAACATTGGAGATCTACTGTCTTAGCTACTGACAATATGTTTTGTTAACCACAGTCATCTTGTTCTACATTAAATCTTCAGAACTTACTCATCTTATAACTGCAAGTTTCTACCCTTTCGCCAACATCTCTATTTCCTCCAGCCCCCGACTCTGGCAACTCTCTGTTTCTGTAAGTCTGGCTTTTTTTAGTTTCCATGTGGCAGTGAGATCACACAGCATTTGTCTTTCTCTGTCTGACTTGTTTCATGTGGCATAATGCTAAAACTCCAGGGTCCATCCATGTATCACAAATGATAGGATTTCCTTCTTTTTGTATGGCTGAATATTTTATATATATCTCACATTTTCTTTATCTATTCTTCCATCAATATTTTTAACCTACCTATATGATTGTATGTGAGTGCATTTGTTATGTATTGTATATAGTTGAGTCATTTTTTTAATTCATTCATACAATCTGTCTTTATTGGTTTGTTTAAACCATTTACATTTAATGAGATTATTGATATATTAGCATTTAAGTCTGTCATTTGATTATGTATTTTCTATTCTGTCTGATTTTTCCTTCTCTGTTTCCAATTTCCTGCCGTCCTGTAGGTTACTGAACATTCTATTCAGGTTCTTAAATGGGTCACTCATGGATCTGTTCAGAAGCTCACACACAGCTAAAAGATTCCCTTTCATCAACGATGTCATCTCCCATAATTCTCCCTTCACTCTATAGTTGGGAAGGGGAGAAGGGCTACTTTTCGCTGTCATTTACTTAGTTCATGGCAAGAATGTTCTACCAGGCTCCTCCCCATGGTCTCTGCAACTGCAACTGCAGTGTCTGGGGAGATGGCGAGGGTGGTGCCTCTACTGTGTTAGTGCAGGGTGGGGAGGACTGAAATGGTCATTTCTTGAGTACTGAGGTCTCTATCCAGTCTGTCTCCTCTTCTCTATCTTTCATTCTTCTGATGGTTACTTTGTGTATTTTCTCCAGTGTTTTTAGTTGTATTTAGCAGGAGGAATAGGATAGAATGTGTTTGCTTTATCTTGCCTCAAACCAGAAATGACATCTCTATCAAATTTTTAAATTATTCTTATTATTTTAATGTGGCCATTGCACTGTGCTCTAGTATAGCATAAAATAAAATTGTAGCAGTTTTTTTGATTGTCTATTTTTGTATATAGCCTTCCTCTCTCTCACACACACAGATACACACACGCATGCACGTGCGTGCATGCTTGCATCCCACAGAGAGAGTCTGTGTTCACTGTTCTCCTCCATAGTCTGACAGAATACCTGTTTTAAACCTCAAAGTCTTCATGTTATTGACAGGATATTAAGGAAACTTTATTTGTGGGGATGAAGAAAAAAGGAAGTTGAAGACAAAAAGTATTTTCCAAAGCCAAAAATATTTAATTTAAAAATCCAAACCCCTTGTTTATCCCTGCCAGGAAGGGATAGAAAGGGAATATATGAGGGTATTTTTTAAAGATTATTTATAAAAAATAACTGCTGTTTTATTAAAAGAGAGAAATTAACTGCACTTCCAGCTAATAAACCATTTAAGAGGTTTCATAAACGTCTAGAATTTTAGTCCACGGAGGGACTATAGAGATTTTCTAGTCTCATTCTTTCATTTCAAAAAGGAACAATTTAAGGCAACTTCGCAATACTTACACAGTCTAAATCTGCTGTGTTGTATTTTTATAAGTTAACAGAATTTTCAGTGAATAACTTAGACTAGTTAATCTCTTCCTTAAATGTTGAAATATCTTTAACATTTTACACAAAGTACATTTTCTGGAATTTCAGAATAAAAAGAAATCACTACTAATTTGTCATAAATATACTTTTAGTGCCTTTTCATTGTTACTATTAAAGACGTACGGGTAGTTATTAGATTTTTAAAATATTAATGTTTCCTAGGCACTAAATCATTAGGCAAGGTTTCCACAATATCAATAAATTAAAGACTATTAATTGTTATTACTATTCAGTAATGCTTTTACAATACATCTACAGGAATGTTTTTACAAAATGCATTTAATGGAACACTGGTTGTATAGTATACTGAGGTATATGTTGAAATAAATTTGGGCTAAAGCAATCCCTTGCATTGTTCTTACCATCCATCCACTGAAACTTACCCTCATTTATTACTTAGTTCTCTCCTATCTAGCTTAAATTACACATTTTACCATTATAGTAACTCCCTTGGATATACCCTAAACTTCTTTTCCCCTTTCTCATTTGGTGGACAAAACATTAACTCTAGTTAAATCGTACCACTCTCTTTCTACTTCAGGATTGCACCCATGCGCGTGAACTTATTTGACACAGACACACACAGATGCCCATGCTGACTTGTTTCATTTTAAATTCATGATCATCAACTTCCAGTGAGCTCTCAATACTGCTGGGTCATCATACTGTGTTTCCCTGGTTTATTTCTCCTCCTAATCCACTAGATGACAATTTCATACCGTCCCTCGCTCCTCAAATCTTCGTAGTCTTCTCCTTATCTATATTCTCAGCTGATGAATTTGCTTCCTGTGTCACTATGAAAATAGAAGTGAGCAGCAAAGCACTCCCATGAGCTCCCCATATGGCATCTTACCTCATTTCTTGCTCTTTCCCTTTCACTTGTAGCAAACCATCCATTCCAGCCTGCTTGCTCTTCTCTGATGCAAACTAAGCTTGATTTCACCTCAGGGCCTTTATACTTGCTGTTGCCTTTGTTTAAAGTATTTTTACCCAGAAAATTGCATGACTCATTTCCATCCCAACTTAGCTGTTTACTGAAATGTCGTCATCTCAGTAGACCTTTCTTGGCACTTTCTATATCCAAATTGTGACCCTTCCATACATGTGCTTCCTTTTTCCTTTTCCTCCATAGAACTTATCATCATTCAACAAACCATATATTGTACTTTCTTATTGTATTTATTTTCTCTCTTCCCCACTTGAAAGTAAGCTCCATGAAGGCAAAGAATTTGTCAGTTTTGTTCGTTGCTGTGTCTACAATGCCTAGGAAAGACCCTGGTGTATATTGTATGCTCAATAATATTTGGAGAGTGATTAAAGGGAATGAATAAACTCTTCATGCAGGGAAAGAATCCGTTTGTATAATAGTTATGACTTTATTTGAGAGAATACTGTTTGGAAATGACATGTACAACTAGTTACTCTGTAAAATCCAGAATCAATTATAGTAGAAAAAACAAAGAATTTTTTATGGTAAAAATCAAGTCATTTTTAGGCCTTTAGGGATTATGTTTTGCAGTTTATCTTTCTCATTTTTCATTATAAATAAAGTCCACGCAATTCAACAACTTCCGCTAAGTTTTTAAAGTCCATGACACGACACTCAGTGACATTTTCACTGCTTGTTTTGCCTCTGTGCCCTGGAAATCCTGTATGTTGTTCACACTGCTCATCTTGCCATGCAAGCTCACCAACTCAAAGCATTTTCCTTTCTCCTCTGAACAGGTTACCATTTTAAGATTCTTTAATCAATACCTTTTTCCATTTACATCATATTAAGAGGCAATTTAAACGTTTAATCAAAGACTTCAGCAATTGTTGCTGATTACGCGTGCTGAATTAGATCTGGGGGCTGCAGACTGTGAATTGATTCACGGATGAGGCCCTCTGTGGTAGGAAATGAAGGGAAGCAGGGCTTCTCTCCATGCTGTAAGCGCTTGCAGGAGGAGTATTGATCTATTTGCCTTTGTGCTTCAGAGATGGCTTAGTCAATTATCTACAGATCACTGACACAGGGACTGTTCAAGAGCAGGTGAAAGGGAGGTTGAATTTCTTGTGCTTAGAGTTTGGCGTTGATGAAGTTGATAAAATGAAAACACATTGTTTTAAGGAAACAGATATGTCAGAGTAGGCAACAACCAGGTGGCTTAGTCAGGGTCTCTTTAAATAAAAATAATTTCGATATAACACAACCTTGTATTTCTATGTGTTATTTTCATTGGGCTTCCAGATTTGAATATGGCCCAGTCAGAAGGAAAACACAAACTTGGTGATTCATTTTCGTTATGAGTGTAAAAATAGATGGCCTCAAAGCTTCCTTCTACCTTTAAGAGTTGCTGCTTCAATTACTCTACTCATTTGTAATGGATATTTTTCAAAGGCCTTTTTGTTTCAAGTCCTATGTAATATCCTAGGAATACAAAAAGTGAATAAGAAAGCATTTTTAGACTTCTTTTTGCTTAAAAACTACCTCATAGTGCTGTTATGAGTATTAAATGAGATGAGCAATAGTAGTAGGAACTAGATTATGGTATTATTCACAAAATATAGATGAAGAAGTTAAGACAGCTTAGTTTTCCTTTAAATGGTTTGTGCAGTATCACATAGCTAGAAAGAGGGGGAGACGGAATTCAGACTATGATGACCTGAATTCAAAGCAGGGACATTTACATGCTATGCTGTACGTTATGGACTGAACTGTGCCTCCCACCAAAATCATATGCTGAAACCCTAATCCTCAATAGACTGTCTTTGGAGATAGGGCCTTTAAAGAGGTAATTAAGGATAAATGAAGTCATTAAAGGTAGGGCCCTAATCTAAGGTGACTAGTGACTTTATAAGAAGAGGAAGAGACACCAAAAGATACAGCACATAGGAAAAAGGCCATGTGAGGACATAGCAAGAAGGCAGCCATCTGCAGGCTAAGGAGAGCTGCCACAGGAGAAACCAGATCTCTAACATCTTGATCTTGGACTTCCAGCCTCCAGAATGGTGAGAAATAAATTTCTGTTGTGCGACCCACCCAGTCCACAGTAATCTGTTATGGCAGCCACAGCAGACTCAGACACTATACCTTTCCCAAGTGCCTCAAGTCCCTTCATATATATATTTTTTTAATTTGCCACAGTGCCTAATATGCAGTAGAAGGTGAATAAATATTCACTAATAGGGGCCCATCAAACACCTTCCAGAACAATTCAGCAGAGATCTCAATCAATCCTGTGATGGTAAATCCATTGAACTGATGATAAGCAGCCTATTTTCCAATCCGCTGCTACCTGAGAGGCCCCAGCATCCGGAACTGCTTGGTGGCTGAACGAGCTACAAGAAGTCCTTGGCAACAGAGCAAATGCTCAGAAGGTACTGAGGGAGAGACAGTGGCGCAAAGGTGAGCAACAACTCTAAAAATGTAATAGGTAAAGAGCCTACTGTGGAAACAGAGCCAATTAAAAGAAACAGAGAACAGATCAATAAAATGTGATGAGAATTACTAATAAAAAATTATTTGAGCATACACATACACAAACATACTAGCCCCCAAAGAATTTCTAAATGAAAGGTTATCAGATTAAAATGGAAGTGAGTTACTAGAGTGAGTTCCAGTTCACATGCCAAGGAACTATGATTTCAGAGTAGGTTTGTTAAAATTTGACATAGGTCAATGCCTTGTTTTTATGTTCATTTAATACATCTTCTGACTCAGTTTTACAGCAATAAAGATATTGTCTTGTAGCCTTGATCTATGTCGAGCAGTTGACTAGGTACTTATCTTAAGTTCTGAGCAAATCCTTTCTGAAGGCTGAGCCAATGGCAAAGTTCATCTGACAGGTGGCATTCTTGGCAGCCCAGCATTGCCGTCCCATTCGTGGGCTCTGGAGCTCCTCTAGAACAGTTAATCTGTATTTGACTCACTGGTATATAAGGTAACTGAAGTTCTGTTCTGTTAGAATTCAACAATCCCTGAAGAAACAACCCGAATAGTGGTGACAGTTTCTCAAGTCTTGGATTATATTACATGTTAAACAACTAAAAGCATTTTCAATTTGGATGCCAATGTTGTCAGACTTGTAACGGTTTCTAAAATCTTTTATCCAAAAAAATAGTAGAAGAAAGCACATGTGGAAGGCTCAGATTTCTGTGTTTGGAATGAACCAAGAAACAGTGTTAAAATAGTGCTTACAGCATGTTCCTGAGGCCTGTGAAATTCTAAACCCGGAACTGCTACTGTTAGCTGAGGATGTGCGAAGTCGGCTCAAGGATGTTATGCTTTGGAGATCCTATACCTGCCAGTTCTTTGCTTGTCTTGACAGTGCATAGGCTGCACTTCCACACTAGTACCAATAAATTTTTTCCCCTCCCAATGATATCATTGGGAAAAAAAGGTTTACTTTCTTAATTCGAAGTACTAGAAGTCCCAATGGCATAATTTACATGTGTGTTATTATTTAAAAATATCTTATGTATACAACGCCCTTTGGAGAAGTACAGTCTACAACCTGTACAACTGTATACAGCAACCTTCCTCTCCCTCTCTCCATCCACCCCCACAGCCACAACCTCTTACTCTGAGCACCACGCTTGTATTTCTGCTTATATTGCAATTTCCTGAGATGTCTTACCTCTTGCTCCATGAAGGAATTTATCAATTATGGCAAAACAGTTTATCCTTTGGACAGATTCCCAACCTGAAGTCATTTGCTCTCTGCCAGTCATCTGAGATGACCAAATTCAGGGACATAATAGCATACTTCGGAATCGCAGGACTTTGGAAGTGAACGGGACATTAGTAATTCCCAAAGTTCATAATACCATAAGTAAAGCACAGTGCATTTATTTTACTCTACAATTATTGAAAGTGTCAGGGGTCGGCCCGGTGGTGCAGCAGTTAAGTTCGCACGTTCCGCTTCGGCGGCCTGGGGTTTGCTGGTTCAGATCTCAGGTGAGGACATGGCACTGCTTGGCATGCCATGCTGTGGTAGGTGTCCCACATATAAAGTAGAGGAAGATGGGTATGGATGTTAGCTCAGGGCCAGTCTTCCTCAGCAAAAAGAGGAGGATTGGCGGCAGTTAGCTCAGGGCTAATCTTCCTAAAAAAAAAAAGAAAGTGTCTGTGTCTAAATATTTTGTGACATTTATTGTAAAACTAATATTTATGAATAAAACAACACTCTTTTTTATTTTATGGTGGTTCTGTGACTCATCACAGGCTTCATTTAAACAAGTTTCATTTTGTTGATCCCTCTTAAGGTGATGTATTAATTTTTCATGCTACTTTCATTATATCCATGAGAGGGCAGTAGAGTACCTAGTTCAGATGTTAAGAAATTTTGCCTCATGAAATTCTTTAAAAAGAAAAATCTTAACCTTTGAGTGACTATTATCATCATATTAGATTAAAGAGATTGCTACCTTTGTTAGCTAAATGCTGTAATATAGAAACATGAATATTTTTTAATTTCTCCTTTTATTGACAATAATGGACATTCTCTCATGTAAACATTTTTCATTCATTAATAATCAATGGTAATATTATCAATAACGTTGATTAACTTAGAGGTTTATGACCATTAAGGTTATTTAAAAATAAATATGTAAAATATTCAATTTGGGCCTTTTTTTAATTGAGAAAATATCAAGCGTTTCTAAAATAAAATCCAGTGGGAGAAATCTGTGAATTCAGACGCCTTTTCTATTTAACCTGTTACTTAATCGTTTAATACAATTTTGGTTGAATGAAACGCCTGTGCCTCATCTCTTCTTCCTGAAGCCAGAGAGATAAGCGTTTTCTTAATTTCAGAATCATTATTTGCATAACCATCCCCCGTATTCCCACCTAGCAAGCTAACTCAGTTACGAGGAAACTATTCTGCAACCTGCTTATCTGGGAGAGAACATTAAGAAGTTGTATTGCTCAAAGGATGGCTTAGGAGTGGCTTACTGAGTTCCTATTCACTCTAAACTCCTAGAAAGCGCAAATCTCATGATAGCGAAGCACTTCTACTTGTAATGATTTAAGATATTTCCATAAGCTCCATATTGCTGGATTTTCTGTTTCTAAACACTTAGATATCATGACATTGACTTAACCAGTGGGAACTCCTAAAGCCCAGATTCTTAGAGCCTGAGTTTGGAGTCATCAATTTGAATTCTGTCCATGACACTGACAGATAAGTTATCCTGGACAATTTATATAACTTTCCCTAGCCATTTCCCTTATCTGTTGAAAGAGGATAATAATTTTGCCTATTGTATAGGCTGGTTGTGATAGGTAGATGACCTAACACTTAATAATGTAACTAGCATATAGTAACAACTCAATAAATGTTTTCATTATTAGTTTTAGTGTTTCTTATAGTTTCTATAAAGAAGTTATTAGAGGTTTTATAAAGAGGTTATTAGAAATAGCCTTATAAAGAATAGATTTTTTGAGGACAATGCCACTCTATTACTAGGCCCCCTGGAAGAAATGTTTTTCTAATTTTAGCACTCTCATGCTTTAGATTATGTTGGCAATTTATTTGGCTTTCTTTGATGATCACTTTGAATCAACTATCTGTCATGGTTCTGTCTTTGCATTAGTTGCCAGAAAGCTGACATTCAAAATTTTGCCTTATTTCTAGCAAATCTGTGTAATTTAACCTTCGACATTTCTTTATATCTTCTTCTTTATACAAATTTTCCCTTCTTTTTCTGTTTTCCTTATTCACTTCTATTGAATGTTATTGTGTATATTTTTGCAAGAGGCCTTAAATTCCTTCTTGGGCTAGTTATGAAGTGCATTCATCCATGAAGGGAAATGAGCAAAATGAATCTGAGTGGTTCCTGAGGAGCAGACCTTCTAATTTATTGAAAAGGAACATGGTGTATATTAACCGCTGAAGATTTCACTCTGTGGGTTCTAGAAGTTGTGACCTCTACAGAAAGTATTATTTGGTATTAAATACCACATATAGATAGGCAAGAAGCATTTATGTAAAAGATTTAGGAGATAATACAAAGGACACTCTCTGATTTGAGAGACTGATTCTCCCAGCTCTCTCGCTCGGAATCTCTGCTGCTTAGAAAAACTCACTGGTTCATAAGGATTATCATTCTACCCGCAAGGATTATCATTCTACCCGCCATGGTTGAAATCATATTCTTGTGTAAACGCTGATAGTTCCCAATGTCTGCATTCTTTGTATGGACACAGGAACACACAGGAATTAATCCTACTCCTGAGATGTCAGAGTTTACCCCAAATAGGCCATTGTTCACCCTCCCGTTTTAATCCAGAACTGGTCATAGCTGCAGCCTCTGACAACTTTCAGCACAGCATCAGTTCACTTTACAGTTCTATCAAGAGCGTATGATGTAAGATCATTTTGTTTCGAAAAGACAAAAGCCTCTTGCCTGTGAGGTTGTAACACTGCCTCTAGAGGTCCTTCCTGATAATTACTCAAATCAACCAACTGTTTCAGAGATCATGCGACTAACGCTGCACCAGATTTTCCCTTCCATTAGGTAACTACTACCAGGTTACATTTTGGGCTTTGCAACAAAGCTAATTAAGCATCCAAAGTTCTCATTACGGTTCACTAGAAGTTTATGATATTCAGCCCTGGCAAAGTCTCTTTAACGTTCTGTGATGGTGTTGGCGACGTATAACCAATTCTCTTTGTCGCTGTTAATGATGGCTGACATATAGCTTTATTGTCTCGTCATTTGAAATATGTTCAGGATGACTATTCTCCTTTCATTCATGACAAAATTAAAGATGAGAGGCAGCCACCATATGATTCAAAGTAGTTTGGATTCAGGTATCAGAGGGAATTTTTTAGGAAATCTGGGGACACCCATGCTCCCTTTCTGTTTTGTGCATAAACTTTATTTTTGTTCTGTTTCTTATTGTGTTAAAATCGTGGATTTCCCAGGTTTATCCATTCTACTGGAAACTTCCTGAGGGCAGAGTCCATGCTTCCTTTTTATCTCTGCAATATCTAGCATGCTCCCTGGCTGTTGCAAATGTTTTAAATGCCCTGCCAAATCCGCTAGATTCTCATCTTTTACCAATGACTTCTTGCTGCCAGCTCCTACACAGTGGTTTGCTTGATGGACTCTTCTGGCCATGGGGAATATACCCTAGGCAGTGTAGAAGTGCTAGAGAGTTAACACCCCAGGAGAAGCCCTCAATTAATAATTAATGGGAGTTGGAAGGAAAATATCCCAGTTTTCTTACCCGTTAGCTGGGAGAACTCTCAGGTATGTTCTTCCAATGGCCACCGGTGGGATTGAGCCTAACTTGCTTACAATAGTCATCTGTTCATTAATGTACCTTCTATTGGCTTCCTTCCATTTCCTATTTCTCTTCCCCAGTGTGCTCGTGTTTCCTGTGATCACCTCGCAAATAAATTACAGTACTTGCACTCAAGTTGTTATTTCAGAATCTACTCCTGGACAAACACAAAGTAAAACATTGTGTATGCCAGGATCACAATACATCCTTGCTCAATGACGGAAGGATGGATGGATGGATGGACAGATTGATGGATAGATGGGTGGATGGATGGGTGGATGGGTGGGTAGATGTGGAGAAATTATGCCTTTATTTAAATTATCAAGTGTTCTATTTTGTAAAGAAAACTTTAACTAGATAACATCCAATTAGCTAAGGTATCAGTCTAAAAATTTTATTTCTATTTCCTCAAAGTTATCTCCTTGCTTCATATAATATCAACATAAGAAAATTTAATAGCTACATAAAATGTACAGTGAGAGGAGGAGAAATATGAATTGTCCTTCATATGTAGAGAGACCAATATAGCTATTTTGCACAAATATTTATTGAGAACTGATACTGTACTTTGAGTTGAATTCAGTACAAAAGGACAATCTGTCAAGATATTGTCACTTTAAACTATAAGCATAATAAATCCAATGTAATTTCTGTGATGAGAAGAGAAATGAGATACAGATGAAGGAAAAAAGGTGCCTCTTATTTCCATGCAAGTTGAGTTTTATTAAGGCAAAATTTGAATGGTATTATTTCTGAAAGTTTTCTCATTAAAAGGTACACACTATGATTTTGCAGTTTATAATTATAGGCTCTATCATCTATAGATCATAGAAAACATGACTATTATTCAATGAATGTCCTCAGAAAATCCTATCAGAGTAGTTTTATGTGAAAAAAATTCTGATTGTTATATCACTGTGAGTAAAAATGAATAATAGTATTTTAGTGTAAAATAAACAATACATACCCTGATACACTTTAAAATAACCTTTTAGCATTAAATTCTTGATTATCATAACTGCTGAATAGTCTTGAACTTCAAGAACAATATAAAATCAAACGATTTAAAGGCTGTCTTTTCCAATGTTATAACAATAATAGCTTCTATTTCTAGAAAACTTTGCTACATAACAATTTTTACAGACATTATTACTTAATCTCTCAAGTACTATGTCATAATGACCATAATATAGCCCTAGGACCTGATTCTAGAAAATTTATAGCTTTTATGGTTTTTTTATTACTTAATAATCCTGTATAATTATTCTAGTGGTTTTTTTTTTTTAAGATTTTACTTTTTCCTTTTTCTCCCCAAAGCCCCCCAGTACATAGTTGTATATTCTTCGTTGTGGGTCCTTCTAGTTGTGGCATGTGGGATGCTGCCTCAGCATGGTTTGATGAGCAGTGCCATGTCCACGCCCAGGATTCGAACCAACGAAACACTGGGCCGCCTGCTGCAGAGGATGCGAACTTAACCACTCGGCCACGGGGCCAGCCCCTCTAGTGGTTATTTTCGAAGTTTGCATTTCCTTAGATATTTGAAAGGTTTTGTGTTTTTTTTTTCTTACCACCTCATGTTTTTTCCACTTTCTCAAATATCATATTTCACTTATTCTATGTCTTAGCGTTAAAATATAATTTGAAAGATTGAAAATGTTTTTTCATTTATGGTTATCCCCTACCTTGGTATACAGAATAGGAATACCAAATACATGAAATAAGTGTCAACACTATACTGCCATACCTGTGGCAGACATCAATAATCGATTGGAACATTCATTCCTACTGAGAGCACATTTTTCAAGTCCATTTCAGCATCTCTCTTCTGGAAGCTCTTACCCATGAAACCAAGTTGACAAAAGAGATTAGTTCAATTTGCCACTTCAAACATAAAAATAACTGAAAATAACTTGTTAAAACTCCCTATTTATGTGTATGTATGTAAAATAGATATCCACCTACATGTTCATACATACATATACAGCCTGTGTATCACATATAACTATTCACATTTTATATACACAAATGTATATGTGAACTTGTAAATATTTCTATTTCTACCAATTTAAATATTTAATGTTATATGGATCCTTATCTATAGATAATGTTTTATGGAGAGAAATAAATATACAACAAACACAAATAATTATTTTCAGTTAGCCTCTAGTAGTGATTTGAAATGTGGACAGTTTTATATTTTCATTCAGTTACTGTATTTAGTTTTAAATGTTCCTAAAGAATATGATTTATGTTTTCTCATTTCCCTTGTTAAATGTTTATTAATGCATTTTTAATGCTGTTAATAATTATAACATTTATATAATCAAGTTTATTGCTCTTCTCAATTTGGTTATATTAAGGGTAATGGAAAACCATTAACAAATGCCTTGGTTGAGATTGTTAATTCTAGATCTTATGAATGGACTCTAGAATTTCCACTTAATTCTTTTGATCTAGATTAGCAAAGTAGAACCATGCACTTTAATCCTGGGTAGTAGAAATTATTTCTATTGATATGTTCATTCTTGAAAAAGAGCCAAATTTTCTTACTTCCTTTAGCAGAGCAGCTCCCAAGTAACACTGTAGAAATAGATGAGTTTACTTTTGTATCTGGGTATTGTTTGGTCAATCTCCCACCACCACCCATGTCCCTGACTTCTGGATACGTTCCTAGAATTTGGCAATAAGACAAGTCCTATGATCTCCTGATTCCTGGATTGCTCACTGTCTATGTCAGTCTCCACTATACTTACTGACAGTAATGGTCCTTGCATAAGACCCTTCTCCTTTTTACCTAAACAAATATATTTGTCATAGACCTCATTTTTTCCAAGATCTCTATCATTATAGGTTAGCTATATTGATCAATTAATTTGAACCAAGTTGTTAATGATTAGTAATAGTTCAATCTGATAATAGTTACCTTCATCACCATAACCAAAGAGATGAACCAATAGGGAAATTTAAAGACTGTATAATGCAGTGTAATTGAGGGTGATATTTTTAAGTACTGGCACCTTTCCTAAAGCCTGTCAAAAGATTGCCTGCTTCCCCTATGTGTTTCAGCATTGCCTATTATCTTGATGTTAAATTATAGAGTCAGAGATTTAGAAGTAGAAATTACCCAGGGATAAAGCAATTCAGGAGTAGCAAATCAGCAGCACTTGAACTGCCAAAGCCCTTAACCCCACCCCATTCTTACTTGCTAATCTGTGACACAACCTCACAATCTATTTCAACATAGAGCACCACCAGCTTCTTCCAACCCACCATTACTGACACTTGATGTGAACATGATTTGTCATTCTGGGCCTAATATACTCCCTTATTTTTACACATGAAACAGAGATTAATGGGATTGATCAAGGTCACATAGCTAGTTAGTTGAAGAACAGAATAAAATTCCATACTTCCTAGGCATCTTCACTTTCACTACCCATGTATGTTGTATCACTCTATCATTTGTTCATCTCTGGATTCACTAAAAAGGGCATCAACTTGGTAGGAAATTGCTTCCACATTTTTTTCCCCATGGAGAAAGTGACAATTCAGCCATAAGTAGAGGCTTAACCAAGAATGGAACCTGTATTTCTTAGCACTCCATTCAAATCTTTCACCCTTTGCTAAGAATGGAACTCACGTCTCTTACTCCTCTGTGCACAGCTTTCTCCATATCCCACCCAGGTTCATTGTTCCAAATTGCATCTGCATATCTCCAGTCCTCATTTATAAAAATAAAGCCAAATCTGAAAATATTCATACTAAGTCCTAATACTTATAAGATTGAGCTAAATAATTATAAACTACATAAATTTATAACATTGACAAATATAATTCTATTTATCAACAAGAAAAAAAGAATTACTAGTGTGATTAGTAAAGTCCTCACCCGCCATTATTATTCTTTTTATGTCCTCTAAAAATTCTATGCTGTATAATATTTTTGTGCATTATTTCTTCTGGATTCTGACGGCTGGAGGAAAATGATTGGTCTAAAATAATTAATTACTGAAAAGATTTCCTGTGGTTATTCACTAGGTATTTTAATTTCCCAGACTATAATTTCAAAAATCATTCTACTTATAATTTATGCAAAAAGGGAGACAATTTTACAGCTAGAGCTAATCAGATATAAGGGTAATAAATAATACTCTATTAAACAATAACCTTAACGGTTTCTAAATTCAGGACGCTGTCACTTTGGTTGCATTTCCATGTTAATTTATGGTGTATTTATTGGCTCTTGCTGCAGCATCTTCACTTCTCTTTATCAGTATTCAAGTCAAGTAAATTTGGTTGCAGGTCTTTGAGATTAGGGTAGATGTCTGATGAATTTAGCTGTATTATTGCAGCCAGCCCTTCTACTTTTTAAAGACTGAGGTACATTTGATAAAAGTAGAAAACTCAGCATTAAAACTGAATGTAGCATCTCCTGTGCTCTCCACCGATTACTAGCGTGTTCTCTGTCCTGTAAACCCAGCTGTGTCTCTAAAACCCACAGAACAGTGAGTTAACTCCAGCCTTCACTGTTCGGATTTTCATGAGAGTCCTGAGCAAAAGCATTTGAAAACTTGTCAAAAGAAGTAAAAGAGAAAATAAATAAAAGTTTGATCTGATGCCTTTTACTTTTTACGTTTTAACCTTGCCATCTACCAGCACAGTATAAGTCTAACAACAGAACCATTTGTTCAATTCACTGAGTCACTGAAAGGAAATATATAGGGAATCAGCAGTAGTTGAACAAAATGCCGAGATGGCATATGAGAAAAAGCATCAAATAGTGCCTAATCCAACAGCTCTCAGTCACTTTAATGTGGTTTTTTCATAATCCTGGACGTAATGATGTTTCGTGATTGCATCTTGTGTGTTCTCCAGGAGTTTGCCAGTCCCTGCGGTGGGGTTCCCCTTCTGCAGTGTCCAATCCAGGTGTCCTCTGCTTGCGTCTGTTTGAGCTTACTAGTGAAGCTCTCATACATATTTAGTAAATTTACATTTACAAGTTCACAGTCAGGACAGATATCTCCCTTCCAGATATTCCTCATCTTTTCTTTAATTATTCCTAAGTAAATCGAGCTGTTTACAGACTCCTTTCCACGTTTAGAAAGTGTAAAGCAGTCTCCTGGGAGTACAGAAAGCCAACATAAGCCTCAACATGTCACTGGCTTAGTTCGAATACTCATCCATTAAAAGATGAATTCTTATAATAGTCTTAGTCCTAATCTCTGAATTTACACCATTTTAATCGGTCTTTAAAAAATGATGCCAGAGTGACCTTTCTCAAACAACCTGATGAAACTACACACCACAGCCCCAAAGTCTTCAGCAGACTACTTTTCAAAATCATCTATAGAGTCCATTTCAAATTTCTTGTCCTCACACACACAAGACTCTCAGCTAAATCCAGCCTCTTTTGACAGCTGTGTCGAATCCTCTCTCTAGTACTTCAGACCTTTTGGCAAACATTATTTCAGATTCCCTTCATCTTCACTTCTTCCACTGGGAAAAATCTACTCTTCTGCCTCCAGTCCCATCTATCTGGCAAATATCTTTTCATTTCCAAATTTGGCTCAAAAATCATTTGTTCTACGCCACTTTCTCTCCAGTACCCAGTAAGAAGCCATAATGCCTTCCTCAAATAGCTCAGGCTTTACTGTGTACATACTTATGTAATGGTAGCTATGACATGAAAGGGGCTTATATGACATGTCTGTACACAGGGCAGTATCTTATATTTGGTCCTACATGTCCATATCTTTGTACTGCCCGGCATATACTGGGAGATCAATAAATCATCATGGAGCAAATGAGCATAAGTGACTGAATAAATGAATGAGTGAATGAAGAAATGTGTAGGGTTGGGCCTCTGGCTGAGCCATCTGTCCAAAATGGCCTGCCATAAGTAACAATTGATTTTAGTTATCTGTAGCTGCAAGGAGCAGAAGTCAAGTAGGGATTCCTTCCGTGATGGGTACACCTCAATGAAGCAGTGGAATCAAGGACAGAGACAAATAATAACTAATATGTGTGCACTCTTTACCCTGTGCAAGCATCATTGCTTATGTTTTTCATATTAATCTTATTCAGACTTCACATCTCTGTGAAGTAATTATAAATTATATCCATTTCAAAGATGAGAGAATTGAGCTCAGAGAGATTAAGTAACTTTCCTAAGGCCCCTCTGATCAGAAGTTGCAAAGCTCGAATTTGAACACCAATTCTTCCCACTGCCAAAGGCTTAGTTCACGCACAATGCACAAATTTAGCAATCATTTCATAGCGATCGGGGTCAAAATGCGTCCAGTCATTCGAATCTTCCTGTGTCTGTCTCCGTCAAGCTATAGCTTCCTTTCACACCCTTACTTCTTCCTTCTTAAGGGATTTTATGCCTTGACAGACCATGCAAAAGAATCTCCATTATATGTATAGCTTCTCTGTTGAAAACCACCTCTTGGGAGAAAACCACACACTTCACAGCTGTTCTGACCAAAACCATGGATTAAAATGGAAGGAAAATTGCTACTGAAAATAAAGCAAGGTAAAAAAAAAAAAAGTGAGTCCTCTATGGTTTCAAGTTTGTGTATGTATGGAAACATACAAGTAATTCCATTTATTCCATGTATAAATATCTACATAAGTCAACATTATTACAATTCTACTACATATGTATATAAAATAGCATACATACATGTAATTGGCATCATACAGAAGATGCACAGAAAGGACGAAATCATATAAGGAATTCTACCAACCATTAGCAGTTAGTTATTGATAGAATTACTCAATATCTTTAATATATATTTTTTGCAATAGCATATATTGTTTTTATAATTTAAGTAAAGTTATGGAGTTTATAATCATTAAAGTAGTCACCTCATGTTAAGTTCCAATCAGCATATAAAGCCTATAATTATTAACTGCCCCATTTTATCCAGAAAATTGTAGATTTTCTTTTTAAGCTTGGCAGTTTCAAAACTATATTTCTATATATAACCTCTGCTTTGTTACACTTTTTTCTACATATCTGTTCATGTTACAATCCCGACTCTGAAAAAGAATTTAGAAAATTAACATAATTTTCTGTCAAAAGGGAAACTGCCTTTTAAAAACTGTAATTGCACATTTTTTTGCATAATTAGATAAGGTGGCCAGATCAGTGAAGCCAGCTGGGAAATGAGGAAGCTGTTTGAGAGGAAGCAGCAACTATCCAGCGCTGGCGGGAGAGGGAGAAGTGTTAGCTGACCCTCCTGTGAAGAACGAGTGTCCAAATCACTAAGTTAAGGGGTCATAGTGACTCAGAGTCTAATTGATGTTGATACTGATCTAAACTGGTCAGGCTTCTCAGCATCAAGTAAGACAGTGAGTTATAGATCAAAATGGGTCACACAAGACAATTAGAGGGGACTCTGGAAGACAGTTCCAGCTGAAAGGGTTAGGACCAACAAGTACCAGGTGAGGAGTCTGGCCTTCAGCCAGCTGGGCTCAGCTTCAGGGCTGGGCTTGCAAGAAATAGCACTGAACCGGGGAAGTAGAGACTGGTGAGAGAGACTCAAGCTGACTAATAAGGACCTCAAAGCAGACACCCAATAACTAAAGTCACACCAGGAGAAAGGACAGCAGAAACTTTCCAGACCCTCAAAGAAATTTAAAGTAGAAGATCGTAATATGCCACCCATTCAGATTCTCTCTAGTGTATGAGACTGAGCCTGCAAGATGCAGCTTTTAGTCCTTGCAGCTGCACCCAGGAGGGTCTGACCATATGTTGGTTTTCTGATCTGTCGAGTGGGAGCGAGAATTGTTTCTGCCACATACAAGCCTAGTATGGAATAACTAAAGTGGATTAGGCGCTTGGATTTGTTATTGGGAAAACTTGCTTATTTTTGATGACCAGTTCCCTTATAACCTAATGTTTATACCAGTGGTTTTCAACTCAGATAGCAAGCTGGAATAGCCATGGAGCTTTTTGTAGCTGCAAATACCGGGGCTCCAGTCCTATTGAATTAAAATTTCTCAGGCTGACATCTGAGGATCTCTAATTTTCAGAGAATTCCAGGGGTGGTTTACCCGGTAAAGAATGACTAAGCATGTGGTAGTGACACTGTTTCATTTACTAAAAATTATTAGTGATTATTTAAAGTAATGCAAAAATATTATTTATGATTACTTAAAGTAACACAATTGTAACAGATGTATACTATTCAATTAGATATATTTGCAGGTTTAGAACTGAAATAACTACTAAACTAGTCTCTGAAGGAAAAAGGCAATATGTAATGACTGAGTTTAATTGTCACAGCTGTGTTAAAATGCACTATTTGGAACTTATACCCACAATAGAGAAAAGTGTGATTTTAATGATACTATTTCATGATTAGGATATACAGAAGATTACAATTCCTTTTCCCTACCTCCCACAGCCCTTCTATTTGCAAATGAATGAACAAATAAATAAATAGGCAGTGTCTAAGAATAAACTGTAAAAGTGAATGTTACCCTTAGCTCCCAAATCTCTTTATAAAGGGATTTCATTTCTTTTTATTCTTTTCATTGTTGAAACAGAGTTCACTTTCAAAATGTTTGCAGTTTTAATCTTCTGAACCCTTCTAATTCTCTAATAATACCGGGTCAGTGTTGAGATGCCGTGGCAAGTAGCAACAGACTTTAGTAAAACACGGACCATTCTTCAGAACTCTCTTGAGTTACAGCAGTAGTCACTGTATTCCCTGGAGAAAATCTCCTTTTAGTTAATTCACTCAAGTTCATAGACTCCCTTTTTTTTATTTCAGACAATACACTTTCAGGCAGTATGCCTTGTGGCACAGAATAGGATTCATACTTGCTAGATGCTGCAATTTATCTCCCATAACAATTCTTTATTTTCTAGTGCTTTTGATTGGAACAATTTTTCTTTCTAGTGTGGGTAGGAAGAGACTAACAACTTAGGGCTCATTTTTTATGCCACTGTCTCGTGTTGTAGTTTTTATGTAGAATGCACTAGAAATTCATAACACTAAAAAATGAAGAAACCGAAATATTGCTAAGAAGCACACATCCCAACAGGATCTGCCTGCCAAACTCGGGGGGTTGTAAAGTACTGAATGAAACATTTACAGTCAGTGAAATAGAAGAAATTTCTGTGTTAAAAAAAAATGTGTCCAAGCATCATAATACTACCTGCAGAGGAACGTCATTATTCTTCCTCTAAAGCAGGGCAATGACAAGAATCAACAAAGTAGATTATAGTGAACAAGTAATAAAACATCCTCTTTTTTCAAGCAGTCTTTGATAGCAGGAGGCACACTCGGTGAATTTTAGTGCACATGAAAGCCGAGAGTGATGGCACTCTACAGAGGAGACCGTATGTAGGAAGAGAGAAGGTTTCTGCAGATGGAGCTGCTGGAATCCATCACGGAAGTGATGGCAATTGCATTGGCAGAAATGCATTTTCCATAAGATCTGGACCAGTTTGTCTCACTGAAAAAAATACATGGGCACCTTTAAAAACAGAGGCCTCACAGATCTCCTTCCTTCCCCGAAGTAAGCAAATTATTTTTATAATGTGATTTTTATGTGTTATATATAATGTATATGTAGATATGTCATATATATTATGTATAATATCCATGGTATTTATAATTATAAATGACGAATAAATTACAGATGCTGCTAGATTTTGTATAACTAAAGACAAAACTGATTTACCTATTAAATTCAAATAAAACTTTAAAGCCATACGATTCAAGTTAATGATGTTAATTTAATAGGATGGATGTTAGTGTTTTCCCAAGATCAGATCACTTGTGTCAGTGTGAAATTCCCCTCATGACTATGCTAAGGCATAATTTGCTATTCTGACATGATCTATATGAGATCCTAACTTTCCTATGGCTTGTTTCTGGTGGTACTATCATAAGATTTTCATTTCACCAATGATGTTGCTTGACCCTCACATAGTACCAAGGTGCCCACAAGTGCCAACCCAAACGTGGGCACTGAAGTTGCAAAACAGGATTCAGTTTTAATTTTGTGATGACTCAGACGATGCATAAGATTATGTTGGTTTTTCAGATTGTCAAAATGCAAACAAGCCATTTACAAATAAATTATTGAAGAGAGTTTCTCAGCACCCTCAAGTCATGTCCGCAAACTCAACATGAAAGACAAAGAGGTCAGCTGAGAGCACAAGCTTATCAAAATCGCCAAATCATTAATATCACCTCTAGGGGAGGCCTGGGCAGCCTGGGAATCTTGGGTAGTATGTGGGGCAAATATTTCCTTTGTAACCATGTGATTTTATTCTTCCTTTTCCCCAAGCATTTACTGAACACTTACTGTTCCAGGCAAAATGGTAGGTACTGGTGAGTTAAAAACCATTGAGATATGGCCCTTGCCCTCAGGAAACTCGACTTTATTAGGAGAGACAAACACATATTTTGAGAAATGGCCCCAAAGCAAGTAAAAAGACCTATCGCAAGGATCACAGAAGGTGCTGTGAGCAAACAGAGACGGCACGTAATTTTTCTTTAGTCTTATAGTCACTGGGGACTGGAGATCAGTCAAAACACCCTCCTACTTTAAAGATGAGTTAAGGCTTTCTTCTTTTCCCTTTCTCTGTATCCCAGTTTTCCTGTTGTCATTCAATGTGTATTTTTCTCATCTTTGCCTGTAGCTTGTTTGGCCAATGAAACCAAAGAAGTTGCTAACTTTCCTACGGGGTTCTCAGTACTCAAGAGCCAGCCTCCTCTGGTTTTAGAAGAAATTTTGAGTGAAAACATTGTATATTGATGCTCAGTAACATGGGCAATAGGAAATTGGTTTCGTGTAACCATAAAATACGGGGACTGCAGGGTTTCAGATTCCGACTCTTCCTATCCAAGCAAACTTGGGCTCACTGCTTCCCTCTATTTTGGCTTCTTCACCTTTCAAATGGGAATAAAAATAATGGTATTACATATGGTAACTAGAAGAATGAAATGAACTCATGAATGTAAAGCCCTTTGCACCGTGTCTGGCAAGCATCAAATGCTTCAATTCATATTGGCTGGTGTTAGAAGGACTGTCTGCTCTCAGTGACACATGGATAAAAGGTATCCCATGGGAAAAACGAGACAATTCAACCATCCTGACTGTCAATCCCAGGTCTTTTGAGTTCTAGAGGAGAACTAACTATGCTTGATGTTTCCTTTATATCAGGGCTACACTTCCCCACAGAAATACTTTTTTATTTTTATGCTATAAAGAAAAAACCTGATGTGGTACAATGGAAAAGTAGCAGGGTCCTAAATCCCATAAAACTTGATCTCTATAGAAACCCAATTTGTCCACTAACTCATTCTCTTACTTGGAGTAAATCATTTTGCCTCTTTGGGCTTTAGCTTACTCATTTGTAAAATGAAGTTTATAGTCACCAGATGATTTAAAACGTGTCCTTGGATTCATTCTGAGATTTCCAAGAAGTGTACATTTTTTAATAATTGATTTCATCTTTGTCTGGGCCCACAATTTATGGGCACAAAAACACTGCTGAGTTGGTATTATTTTTGCCAGAGAATCCTTTCTGTGGTTTGTAGCTGAACTGAGACTTTGCAAAACTTACATACCCCTATTGGTTTTTTTAGTAACGATAGTTGGCAAAATTAAATGTGTCAGTTTCTATTCTGGTGTTGCCAGTTTAAGCACAGTCTACATAGAACTTAGAGGGAAATGGTTCAGTGTAAAAGTAATAATATGCTCTTTTTCAGTCACTTAGACTAATTTTAAAACCTGTATCTGCTGTTTACTGCCAGTATGACAGTAGGCGTGTTATGTCACCTCTTTAGGGACACCTAGAACACAGACTGGCACATGGCATCTACTCAGTGAACTGACATCGCTTTGTTTTGCTTTTTCGACAGCATCTTATAGTCACACTCATGGGAATCTAGATAGATACATCTCTTTATGTGTCTTATTGTTTGGACCTTTGATGTGAGTTAAGCGTCTTTATTCATTACTTCATGGTAAATTCTGGTGCTTTCTCACTACCAAATGCATTTTGGATACTACTAGAAAAGACAGTAATTATTGATTTTTGCAGAATTTTACTTCAAATACAACCCCATTATTTAAGAGCATTAGGATTCAAAAGGATCTCATTTGTATAAATTTCTATTAACTTCCAGCTAATGTACCTCAGAAACCATAGCATAAAAAGCTTTTTGGGTAGCCCGTTTTTAAGAAGCCCCACATATTCCATTGTAGACCTAAGTGTTTGTGTTCAATCAAATGTTTCCTGACTTCACACTTACCATTTTATTAATTCCTAAAATCTGTAGTGCAACCCTGAAAGTCTGTCATTTCTGGAATATCTTAAAAACTGACATTTAATTTTGGAAATTTTTCATAAAGGGCACGTAGCAAAATTTCTGTTCTTTGACCTAGCATTTTTAGGGGTCTACAACCAGACCCCAATCTGTTATTCTTATAGTAGTAGCTCCCACTCTCTGCCAGTATAAATCTTGCCTTTCGGCCTTTCCACAGACACCAATGAGGACACACTCACCTTTGTTGAGGATGGGTGTCCTTCATTCTATCCATCTACGCTTTAAGGTCCACTGCAAGTCGAGTGTCTTCCATAAAGCTCAGGATGACTGCTTACCTTAGTAATCTGTGTGGACACATGAAGGATTATTTCCAGTTCCACTCAATTAGGTTTATCATTTAAATTATTTTCTCAGTCATATTAAGTACTGGTCACCTACTCACATTTTTCCTACAAATTCCAATCTCTCTGGTGATAAATGCAGTCATCTCCATTCTCAATTCTTATATCAACACTTTGAACAACCTAGAGAATACTGCTTAATCTGGTTGACTGCTATCACTATAATATTCTGATCATTAAGTACAACTCATATTTTAAGTGTATCAAGAAATCTTTTACATTATTTATGCCCAATCTGCTTCCTTTCTCATGGACCACGTGACTCTTCTAAACTTTCAGCGTTTCCAAGTCATCTACTCCACTTTCATAGTTTAAGTTCATGTGTGTGTGTACATATGCCATGATAACAATAGTATAACATTGTGTATGCTATTTTGTAGTTTGCTGCTTCACTTAAAAATTTATCATGAACATTTTGCATGTCAAATGACATGGTAGCATGAGTATTTATATGTCTGCTTGGTGTTCTATTATTTAGGAATATCATGCTTTATTTAAGCAGTCCCTCAACTTTGAATAATCAGATGTTTTTGTTTTATTTCTATCTTTCTCAATTACAAATAGCACAGTGATGAACATCCATGAAGAACTTGTGCACAACTCTAATTATGTCTTTAGTATAAAGTATTAGAATAGAAATTACTGACTTAAGTAGTACATGTGTTAAAATTTTTGATAAATAGTGACAAATTTTCTTCCAGGAGTTTTTCCTAACTGAATTCTCAGTATTCTCCTATTTTGCCACTCTATCACTAACACTGTACATGATCCTTTTATTTTTGTCTTTGCTTCTTGCCAGTCAAAAAACATAATCTTTTTTATTTAGAGTTTTTCAAATGGATTTATAGTGAATTAAGTTTTATTGAAGAGTAAAGATATTAACTGATGCCGGGTAATGGAATCTATTTTTTTTGAATACTAAGGAAGTTGAACAGCTTTTCACATGCTCACTCAACATGCGACATTTCCTGTCTTGTGAATAGACTGTTCATGTCATTTGCACCCATGGCTACATGGCAAGTCCCTGCTTCCCAGGGAGGCGCTTCAAATGAAGACTGTCCAATTAAAAACCAGAAGACTTGAAACCCTCTATTTGGTGTTGGTAAGATGACTATTCTCAGAAGGTCAGCTGGAAGGTGGCCAAGCATCCAACACTTAAGTCAATTTCCAATTACTCTCTCATACATTTATCATGTTTTCTTCCAATGAATTGGAGGGAAATTTTCCTCCATCCCAAATGCTTCCTTCTCTTGAACACTGAATTGATAAAGTAGTTTAAAAGTCGCTGTCTATACCTTAGATAACAATTCATGCATTTAAAGTTCTTACACTTACCTAAAGTATTTAACTTGTTGGTCTCACCCTTGCCAGAACAATTGAGTCAATTGAATGGTCACTTCCTCTAATACCAGGGTTTTCTGGGAGTTGTTGTAGATACACATTTTTGTCCACGATATAAGGCTGCAGGTCATATCATATTTTATTTCTCATAACACTTTCAATATACCTTGAACTCCACTCCTTTCCTAGATAGGAGAATATTCTATTTCAGTTGTATTTTGTGGATCTTCTTCCTGCAACATACACTATCACACATACACACACACACAGCCTGAGTGTCACCTGTGCCTCAGTGTGGCAAGAAGTTTAGAACATTCTGTGAAATTTTCTCTAGTTTTCAATGGCCATTGGGAAATATTGGCACACTTCTTGTTCAAGCCCACATAAACTTCCAAAGGAGAGCAATGCCACTACCTCTACGTTGTTGTGGGCAAGGGATATTACTGCTCTTCCCGTTAAGGCCATAATAACTCCAAGGTACTTTATCAAAGTCCTGACTTTCTAGGAGTATATGATGAAATTGAAGTTCCTGGTGCCCAGGGTTCTTCCTTCTGTATCACAAGGGATACTGTACACATTATTTCAGGTCTACCTGCTTCCTCTTCCACTTCTCCAAGCACACATCTCCTTCCACTCAGGGATGATTCAGTGTGATATGCCATATGTGTTCCTATAAAATTACAATAGTTGTCTTTCTTTCCTGGGGGATAAGAGTGGGGATACAGTAAATCCCAGTTCTCTTATTTCACATTTTGTTACAGTGAGAATAAGCTGGATAGATCTTTTAATATTCTGGCTAAAAAACTCCTTAGCTAGATTCAAATTCTTTAGAAATATTTCCTACCTTGTACATGACTGGTGGTGATAGTATCGTCAACTTTTTTGTCAATTTCTTCCAGCTTCCAATATCATTTCCTTATCTTTCTATATGCCCTAACCAAAGCTTTCTCATGGATCTTAAGCTCCCACTAACACTCTCCTCAAGGCCCTTTGGGCTACAGCCCACCACCCTAGTCCCCAACCCAATGTGACAGATTTTAGGTTTTTTATGGCAGTACCATTCTTCCAGGTACAAAAACCTGGTCCAGTTATCTATTGCTGTGTAACAAAGCACCTCAAACTGTAGTGATATAAAACAACAATAATTACTTATTTTGCCAGTAAATCCGCAACTTAGGTAGGGCTTAGCAAGTATAGCATTATGCATTGTCAACTAAGGTTGCTTGACTCAAGATGGAAGATTCATTTCTCCTGATTCATTCACATGGCTGGCAAGTTGATGCTGACTGTCATTTCCTCTCAAAGAGGGCCTCTCTATGGGGAAGGTTGGGCTTCCTTAGGCATGGTAGCTGGATTCCAGGAGTAAACATCCCAAAAGACAGGAAGTGGCAGTTTCTAGCTTCTTAAGGCTTGAGCCTGGAGAATAACATCCTGTCACCTCACCTGTGTCTTTTTGGTAAATCAGTTACAGAGCACAGATGCCAGGGAGTAAGGACATATGTCTTACCTCTCAATGGGAGGAGCATCAAAGAATTGTGGACCAAATTTTAAAATGCCACAGGTATCAATGTCAAGTTTTTTTGTTTTTTTTTTTCTGGTTAACCCATTCTATTCCATGTCCTAAAGAGGGTAGGGGAGGATAGAAATGTCACTTCATTCTGATTGCCTCAAAGAGAAGAGATTGTGTGGTACATGGTACACATGTCTGTCTTCTCAGTTTTATTGTGGGAAAAGAGAAAAAGGCTTTAATCTCAAGGGGGCAGGACATAGAGCAGGAACAGAATTTCTCTTCACATTTTTGGAGCAGTATGTTTATTGTATTTACATTTGTGGAGCATTTGTCAGTATTATTCTCTGATATAGATATCTGATATTCTCTAATAAGATAAAGGAAGAGATGTTATTAGTGTTCTCTAGGTCTCTATATTTATTCATCAAATTTTGGCTATAATTTGTCAATTAATGTTTTTTTTATTTTTCCAAAAAATTGTATGATAATTCAAGAAGCCTGTATTTCTTCAGCGTTAAATCTTAAACATTCCTCACATTTTTGCCTTATATCAACCACCAAGTCTCAATTTATTCCTCATCTCATGGTTGATTTTTCACATTCATTTTCTACCATTTACTCTATTTCCAATTCTTCATTTTCAAAACTAACCTCAAATTTTCAGCTTTTATTATTAAAGACAAATAATCTTTAGTCAGTTACTGAAGCATTTCCCAAAATAGATTCCACACAAAAAGTCCAATGTGGCATTAATAGATATAACACAGTGAATACTGTCTCCACGATTCAAGAATTTTGAAACATAGTAGATGATATTTGTTAAATGAAAAACTGACTGTTCCTTTCATAATGAATTCGTTTTTCAAATGGATTTATAGTGAATTAAGTTTTATTGAAGAGTAAAGATATTAACTGATGCCGGGTAATGGAATCTATTTTTTTCAAAACCAAATGAAAAATAGTTTTCTTTTTAAAGCAATTATTCACCAATAGCAACAAAACTAAAATAAAGGAGTTCAATTTCATGCTATAGGTTTTCAGATGCTGCACTCTGAAAAAGTCAGAGTAAAAATACTGAGAGTAGAAGATTCTAGATAGCAGAGCACCATTTTTAGAGGGAGGGACTTTAGCCAAAGTTCACAACGTCCAGAATTCCGTATAGACAGGAGGTAGATCAATAGCTTGAGAGTATCGCCCTGTAGAAATGGGATATACTGTGGGATATACTCTCCAGAATGAAAAATTCTCAAAAGGAGGGGCAGTACCTATGTCATCTGATGGAGAGAGAGAAAAAACAATGGCATGTTAAAAAAATGTCTTGAATAAAGAAAGAAATGGATCTGAAGAATTAAATGACACAAAGTAGTCCGGAAACAATAAAATAATACAAAATTATTTATTCTGAGGTAATTTGATTTCAATGATAAAGAAAGAATTTCCAGGCATCCAGAAAGAAAAAGAGATAAGACCCTAGCAGCCATGGAGGTGTACCTTTGAGAAAGAATTTGCCAGTCAGCTGAGAGGAGTGTAGTTAGCTGAGAACATATAGTTACACTGTCTTCAAGATCTGCCACAGCATTCGACCTGAAACCACACATTTTTAGTGAGGCCATGTCAGTAAACTGCTAAACATGGTGGAGGTACTCAGTTCTAGCCATTGCCTCCCAGCCCAGGACTCTTCAATGGGCTATCTTCAAACCAGAGCTCCTCATAGAGATGACTGAGATGTTCTCAGAATCACACCTCAGTCCAAGCTCTTCCTACTCAATCTTCCTTCCGCCACCCTCTCTTTTCACAGATGTCAGACCTGTGTCTTGGTCTGAAATTTTTCCCTGCATATTCTGACCTCCATCTCCTCTTTCTCTTTGATGGGAGTTCCCCCAATAAATGTTGGGCACTTCTAAGGCTGTCTTGGTGTCTTTTTCTTGGAGGATTCGTCTGATGCAAGTGCCTTTATAGCTCTATTAAGCAGAATTAAAAGACAGAAGGCAATGCAGTGCCTATACACTTCTGAGTGAAAAAAAATGTTAAACTTAAGAACAAAATATCTAGCCAAGTTGTCATTCAAGTGTAAATGCAAGATGCATGCATTCTCAAATATTCAAGAACTTACAGCCATGATATTTTTTGAAATAACAATACTACTTGACATTGAAATACAAGCAACCAAAAGATGAATGAGATAGTTGTTAAAAAAGAAAAGATCCATAGAACGTTTGATGCCAGAAGACAGGAGAGCAATGACTGTGTTTGTAAACACATGTAACAGACACATTTTTTTAAAAAACAGGTTTTTTTGGTGTTTTTTTTTTTTTTTTGGTGGGGAAGACTAGCCCTGAGCTAACATCTGTGCCAGTCTTCCTCCATTTTATATGTGGGTCGCTGCCACAGCGTGGCTGGCGAGTGGTGTATGTCCGAGCCCAGGATCTGAACCTGTGAACCTGGGTCACCTAAGTGGAGCATGCTGAACTTAACCACTACGCCATGGGACTGACCCCTAGATGCATTTTTAAACATAAAAGAACTCGGGAAGTTCAGCAGCAATAAACCTTTTATTTAAAAAAAAAAATGACAAAATCTAGTCGACTTGTTTATTAAAAATCAAAAGCATTAAACTGACAGCAGTTTAGAAATCTAGGGACTACTTTCCCTGGGATAGGTCTGGCTAGTACATGGAAGGAAGAGAATGGATTCAGGGCTACTTGGAGCGATACTAATGTTCTATTTCTTGATCTGGGCATGGTAGTACAGGTTTTCTTAGTTTATAAAAAACTATAGAGCTTATGTTAGTACATGTGTCCTTTTCTGTGTATATTTTATACCTTAATACAAAATTTACTTAGAATGCATATTACTATAGAACTAAGCCTAAACGCTTGTGGGAATTATGGCTAGAGAATATAATCTAAATGTTGCCAAGCCTTGAAAAAATAAAGATAAAATGAATAACATGAGTAATAAAAATGGGAATTAGGAAAAGTGTGAGTAGGAGGTCATGGTTGAATGCTTGCTAACTTTCTCATCTTTTTTATAAGGCGTTGTCAATTGATAGAATGGATGAGAATAAAATGTATTGTTAAAATTATAAAGCTTTTCAACCTCTTAGGACTTTACAAAATATTTTTGCTCGTAAGTGGACCTTTTAATAATATTCTTTGTGGAAAAGAAACATTTATCTGAAGCTCAACAATACTATTTATTTCACTTTGATTTCTTTTGCCTTTGATAAAAATGAAATCAAATACATTTAACATATTTTATTCAAATTGCATTTTTGTTAAATTATTTTTACTATCTTTTTATGTATCTAATAATAATATATCCTGTTATTTGTTGTTATGTATAAATTGATATCGAGGTTGATTTACATGTATTCAAAGACTACACTTTCTGGATTTTATATGGTGGGTAGTTTGCTCTTTTTAAAATATGTTTCCTTTTTACAAATAATAGTAAGGTCACTAGTCTTAAAACTAAATGAATGATTTAGAGACAATTTACTGACTTTTTTTTTTCCTGGAAAGTTTTTTTTTTTTTAATTCTTTATTCCATGTGATAGATTGTATGATGTGTCCCCAATGCATGTCGTGTGACCTTACATTGTCCTGCCACTTTAGGGGTTGGGGAGCTAGGATCTAATTGCCCCTAGACACTGGGCTCAACTAAATGATGTGCTTTGAGCAATAAAATGTTAACAGGTGTGAGCCGGGCAGTACATGATATGAGCTTTGTATTAACATTGCCGTGACTGGCAGAGCTGCCAAGCGCTCAGCTGACTCTAGACAAGTGAACAATAAATGCTCATGTTTTATACCATTGAGGTTTTTCTTTGTTATACAGCATTGTTGTGGCAATTATAGCTTATATGTTATGCTAATATGTGTTGTGCTTTTACCAACTATGTGTAAACACTTGACTCTTTTCTGGGTGGAGGAAATCATTAAAATGTTCCTTACTATATCAGATTAGAAAATGCTGCCCTGTTGGCTAAAGTCCAAAATCCTTGGCAAATTATACAGGCCCTTTGATGTCCGTGCCCTTCCTACTTTTCCAACTTCATTTTCTGCATGACTCCACATGTGCTCTTGCTTGTATATTCCAAATATGGCACCAGCGGGACCTCAAACATTTCTTCCATTATTATTTTTTCATTATCTGCTGGAATCCTGCTTGTTCTTCAAGACTTAGCTCAAACAAAACCTCATTCTGTGCTACATAGTTGTGTATGTTTAATTGTGGGTCCTTCTAGTTGTGGCTTGTGGGACGCCACCTCAGCGTGGCCTGAGGAGCAGTGCCATGTCCGCGCCCAGGATTCGAACCAGCGAAACCCTACGCCGCCAAAGCAGAGCATGCAGACTTACCACTTGGCCATGGGGCCAGCCTCAAGCTTCATTACTCTTGCGTTCCTCCTCCAATAATCCTAAACCGGACAAAAGAAACAAGACTCTTACAAGAATGACCAAAAACAGGAAAAGAAGATTTTGTGAGAAAGATTTTTGGAGGAGTCACTGGCATAATGAGAATGCCATTTTCTTCCTAAATGGAGCAGGGGGAGGGTCTGTGTCTCTTCACTTTAGGTGTAGTGAATAAACCTTCAATTCTTAGAGCATTCTCAATTGACACTGTGTTTATTAATAAAGTGATGAGAGAATTTTTGTTTTTTTGAGGAAGATTACCGCTGAACTAACATCTGCCGCCAATCCTCTTTTTGCTGAGGAAGACTGGCCCTGAACTAACATCTGTGCCCATCTTCCTCCACTTTATATGTGGGACGCCTACCACAGCATGTTTTGCCAAGCAGTGCCATGTCCACAGCCAGGATCCGAACTGGTGAACCCCAGGCCACTGAGAAGCGGAACGTGCGAACTTAACCGCTATTTCACTGGCCAGGCCCCAGAATTTTTTATTTTTAAAAAATCAGCCAATAAGGCACAGGACCTACTGGAATCCAAGATTTCATCCTGCATTAAGAGAAAAATAGGCTGCCTTTGAAGTTTGAAAGAATATTGGTAGACAAAATTAAAATTATATTTCCATTATATCCCACTTACTATTTTTGTTTAATCTTTCCAGTTGAATTACATATATAAAGCATTTGCTCTTAATTGTAACAGAGCTTCCCAAAATTTTGGCTTCACAACTTCAATATAGTCAGTATTTTTACGAATAAACAAGACAAGATTGAATCTTATTATTTTTCTTATACAGGCTTTTTTGTAATACTAAGTTTGTTAGTTTGGTTTTTTTTTTTAAGTATGCTCTTTGTTTTGGTGGGGAAGATTGGCCCTGAACTAACTTCTGTTGCCAATCTTCTTCCCTTTTTTTTTAATTTCTCCCCAAAGTCCCAGAACATAGTTGTAGGTCATTCTAGTTCTTCTATGTGGGATGCCACCACAGCATTGCCTGATGAGCAGTGTGTAGGTCTGCGCCCAGGATCCAAACCAGCAAACCCTGGGCCGCCAAAGCGGAGTGTGTGAACTTAAAATAATTATTTCATTACATCTAATTAATTGTAGGTAATTTCAAGAATAGAAGAGTTGTGAGTGATAAAGAACTAAAAATGAATGATGCCTGGGAGATTATGATTAAATCAGACTTCGTTATAGTACTTTCTTTTTTCCCAACTAAAGTATTAGAATTTCAAGATGTATATCAGTCAAGACTCAGGAGAAGATGAGCCCACACAGTAATATGAACATCAAAAATTATTAGCTATACCAGGGAACTGGCTAGCAATGAATAAACAGAATATAGTAATAACTGATATAGGAACAGGGCCACTACTCCTAGGGTTTCAATAGTGCACAATGGATGGAACAAGATGTGCAAGAAGCCCACACATCACATACTAAGATGCAGCTTTCATCGGAGAGGGCATGGCCATGACTGTCCAGATGGCAGAGTTTTCTGAGTCTACAAAGCTGCTCAAGGGGTTGCCAGTGGAAGCCATCCACAAAGAGATGTCAAGCCAGGAGTACTCTGCCATGAACCACTTGAGAGGACTCCAGAGGAAGCACTTCTTGAATGCCTGGAGCTGGCCCTGCAAAAGCTGTGGGTGTGGCTGGAGCTGGACGTTGAAGAAATTAGACACGCTTCAGGAAACTGTCTCAAGGAGCATACCAGAACCCAAAAGAGAAATCCATTCCTCCTCCAGTTTCTCTTTAGTACTCTATACTGACAAAGCTTAACATTGTGCCCACTGGCAAAAGACAAATGTTTACAGGGTCCAGCTCTGTTGTCATAGAGAAGGCAATGAATTGTGGAATTTCAACTGTTGATGTCATTTAGCAATTCACACAATTAAATATTGTGTTTGACTTTCAGAAATATCAGCCCTGTGGTTACCGTAAATAAAATCTTCTTTCATGGTTCTCGTGGCAGCTCTCTGGTCCTCAGGTTGTGATTTGAGCTGAGACCATGTCATTTTTTCTCTGTGTGTGCTCAAGCACACTCAGAAAAATCTTTCCTACACCACAGTCCTTGTAGTTGTCATTACTGCCTTAATGGTCAAGGGTAGCAGCCTCTTGGGCTTTCAACACACTTGCTTCAGTTGGCACTTTATCACAATACACCACAGGTGACAGTTTGATTAATTGTGATATCATTGCATGCCATGGATTCCTAGAATTCCATTTGCCATTAGCAAGGAGCTCAACACTGCAGTCAAGCCCAAGGCTACAACCAAATCACTCCCTGAGTCCCTTCTTTCTGGTCTATCACCTGAGACCACTCCCAGGGCAGAAACCTCCTAGTAAGTTAAAGAAGAAAAGTTCAATATAAAGAATTATTAATTACAACAGGGCATTGAGGTAATGGGAAGTAGGCTTGTAACGATTAATGAGGACTCTAAAGCATGTAGGAAAAGCACCTACAGGGAGCATCCATTACCTCTTGGGCTGAGATAGTGTAGCCAAGGAATCATTTGGAACTAGAATACCCCCTTTCCCAGGGCTGAGATCTAAACCTCACTGGAGAGGCTGCATCCATGGCTCACTGGACAGCAAAAGGTTCACTGAGGTCGTGAGCCATCTGAGGGAGTGCCAAGGGAAGCTGCCGCCAAGGAACTACATATGCCACTAGCCACCGTGTACTAGAAGCACACCTGCAGAAGCCATACACACTGCAAGACCCAGGTGTTGCAGAAACTGCTTATACTGCAGGACCCTGTCTCCAGAGCTCACTAGAACCAGGAAAAGAAACTCTTTTCTCCTCCAGTGTCCCTTTAGCACTTTTTACTGACAAAGCTTAACATGCCAGCCGACAAGTGAGAAATGTTTACAGGTCCATCAACATTATTACAGAATAGGCAATGAAGGGTGGATGTAGACTAGAATGATAAAAATTAATGGCTATCACAGAACACTTCTGGGTTAAGATTATATTTGCGGATAATTTTACTCAGCAAGCATGAATCTATGCTTTAATTTAATGTGGAGAATATAGGAGAGTGAACCACGGTTTTTTCTGACAAAAAATGGTGACAAAATCTATAACCAGTATTGGAACCATATAGGATCAATATAATAATAATAACAACAATAACAAATAATAGAAACAGAAGAGAGAATCTTTGAGGAAAACTGAGCCTATTCAATGTGTTGATGGCCCAGTCAACATGACATTTTAACAGATGGTTATAAGAATAAAAGGAAGATGTAGATAATCTGAACTTGGAATAAATTGACAGATTCTTCTCTGAAGTTATCCACAGAAAATTTTTTTTCATAATAATTTATCCAGCCTCATTCTAATGTTTTGTGCTCGTATAGCTGTTTTGCTCTTTTCCACATCTCAGAAATAAGAGATAAACACATAATTATTTTAATCTTTTAAGAACATATTCTGTTCTAAAGCTCTTTGGTACAATTTTTTAAAAGATGGTGTCTGACATGCCTTCTCTTTGAACATTGTAAATATAGTGCTCTAGCTAATTACCTCAAACACTTAGAAGTATAAAGGAATATAAATCTTTACTAATTGTCTTAATTGATCTAATCTTTCTTATAATCCCTACCCCCAGGGTAAGGGAAAAAAATACTACAATGTAAATTTTACAATTTAAAATCATAATGATGTTGTTTTAAAATGTCCTTTTACATAAACTCAGTCCTTTTAAATATAATGTTCAATTTCTTTGAACCCTTCCCTCTTCCTGTGGTCTTCTCTTGATGGTGTCTAGCGTATGGTGTACGGGCAACACAACTTAGTTGCAGCAGAGGAAGATGAATCTCAATTCTCACTGGTCACTGTTTTCCGAATTCTCATTGGATCTTGCTGCAATGTTGCCTGGTTTTCTCCTTTTACTACTAAGGTCAATCTTAGAGTTTTTTGGTGGAGCAGTGGCTTCCACCCCTGAAGCCCATAGTCCCACACGAAACCTCCACCTCAGGTTCCCACACATTCCACTCACTGGAAGGTGCCGCTCCACCAGATCTCTCATCATTAGTGTCCATATGCAGGCCCAAGGGCATTTATAAGTCTCCTACACAACAATTTCAGACCATAGGAAACTAGGAGTCTGGCCTAGGATTAATCCATACATACCTTTGCTCTTGCGCCATATTGGATGGTGCCCAGCTGAAGCCAGACCTGAAAGTTGCCCAAAGTTGCAGCAAAGGAAGGGGCTCACCAGACTCAGTGTTTCAAGGCCTTCTCACATTTATCAGAATGTTTCCAATGCTGTCACCTAAAAAGAGCAAGATGAAAAGGAGGTTATTCAAAGCCCCCTCATGTGTTATCTCGTACTTTGTCTTCCTTCTTCCTCTCAGTCTTTTGGGCCAGGAAAGGCAGACTTTGGCTTCTCTCTTTCTCTACAGCATATGTACATTGTACCCATGTTTATGCACCTTGTGGCCTAGCATCGTGGGCAGGAGATTATCACTAATTGCATGGGAGAAAAATCTATGATTTCTTTCCTCTCTTTCATGGTTGTTTCTGATTTATTAAGTTAATTAAATTTGTAAAATCCTCTTGTTCTAGACAAAGCCCTACTTCAATACTAGCTGCAAGATCCTATTTTGGGCATCAGAAGCTGATTATCAGCATTCTTTCTCTTTGCATTCCTGCCCTAACAACCCTAAACCTTTCCCCATCAAATAAGTGCTACAGGCAGAACAGCAGGAATGTTGATAAAAGGAGATATCAGAGACAGGGGCCATTAATATAGTTCAAAGATATTATCCTTCTCACACAGGCTTTTGGATAATCACTTCTATACTCTGCTGTTTGGTTTTTGTTGTTTTAAATTACTCTGACTGTTCTATTTTCTCTTTCTCATTATTAATAAATCAGTAATTTCTAACTCACTTATCTATTCTATCATATCTGTCTATATATCTATCATTCTATCAATAGGATTAAGTCTGGCCTGAAGTGACGAGACTCAAAACAAAAATAGTTTTAAAAGTTGACATTTATTTCTGTCTCACGTAAAAGTAAATAGTCCTCAGGTGGTGTAAAGGCCCCCAAATCACCAGGGATTCAGGCTCTTTCTCTCTTGTTGAAGCACCATCCTCCTCAATAACTAATTTCCACCTCAAGGCCGAGGAAAAACCCCCTGGCTCCAGCCATCATGTTACACTTCAGCAAACAGGACAGACGGCACTGGAAGGAGAAAGAAGCTTTCCACTCCTGGAATTTGCGTACTTCATTTTTATTTACTTTCTTTGGCCAGAACTTAGTCACGTAAGATAAATATTTGCAAGGAAACTGGGTAATATAATCTTTTGTTCTCCTTCTGGGCATCCATGTGTTTTTACAAAGACAAAGAAGGGAGGACTCAAAGGAAATGGATATTGGTAGACAATTAGCAGTTTCTGTCACATGCATATTATACAGATGGTGGCCATAGTAAGTGAGAAAATAATATATTGTTTCATTTTATTGTCTTGTTTGAAATAAGACATAATTTTCAGAAATGATTTGTGATATTCAAATAATTAATGCTGTTCAAAGAAGATCTCACAATCATGCATTCTGCTGATTAACATCCTCCAATCAGAAAATGCCTAACATCGTACTTCCAAATCTTTTATTTTGGTTGTTAAGTTAAAAATATGAAAGGAAACAAAAAAACCCACAAAGCTGCTAACTGCCTTTGGGAGTATTAGGGGGGGAAACAGACGCTGGTTTTAAGAGAACATAAGATCATTGTGTTAGCTAAGGTAGTATTACATGCTGTAACAAGCGAATCAAACAATTTCAGTGAATCTACACAATAATGGTTACTTTTTGCTAAACTAAGGGTCAGCATCCTTTTTGTAAAGGGCCAGACAGTAAATATTTTAGGGTTTTCTGGCCATATATTCTCTGTCACAGCTATTCAGCTCTGCCATTTTAGCTCAAAAGTGGCCATGGACAATATGTGCATGAATGGGTATGTTTATGTTCCAATAAATTTTTACTTACGGAAACAGGTGGCTATCAGGATTTTATCCTGGTTTAATGTAGGTGTTTCTGGCCAACAGGTGGCTGCAATACTCAGTCTTCTAGAACACCAGTCTCCTAGGAAAGTGAAAGCTTGCCGTATGCTTAGGGGAAGAGGAAACTGCTTAGGTCAATGGCTAGCTCTACTCTGCCTCAGCCGTTATTGAAACAATTACTGGACTTTCATATTATTTCACAGTTGTAAAAGCATGTTCACTGTAAACCTATGAATTAGATAATTTGGATTTTAATACAATTTTTTGTAGGAGATGTAAGTTAAGTAACTTGCTCAAAGAAACAGAGCTATAAATGAGAGAATAAGGATTTAGACTCACGTTCCCAAACCAGTTCTGTAGTATACTATTTATAAATTTTAAATTAAGACCTACAAGTGGATGGAATGTAAGAAGATGGTAGGAAGAATTTTGTGCAAATAAATTAATAGACTAAGTTAGCAACAAGTATTTAACAAAAATCATTAATTAAGCATCTACTATATTTTGTACAGTGATGTATAGATAGAAGAGATATAAAGAGGTGTAAAGATATGCTTGCTAACCTTCAGGGATTTATAATTTAGTTGGATATATATGTAATATATTAATATAATATATGATTTAGTTTTATATATATTATATAAATGTGTTTAATATAATATATAATTATAATACATTAATATATTATATACTATTATAATATCATATACTATAGTATTATATACATACAATCTATACTTATTGATATATTTTATATATAAAACCTATAGCTATTATAGCTATATAGGTATATGCATAGAAACATATAAAGATAATAACTGTGATAATGTGTATTGAGTTGCAAAAAACTGTTGCAGCTTTGCATTACATGATGAAATCTTAGTTTTCTTTAAAGGCTATGAGTTTCTATCAAGATATGGGATAAAAGGAAATTCTTTATTTGCTATTTATTGGTCATGGACACTGGCTTCTCTAAAGACAAAAGTAGAATGCGTGTTCTCAGCATGTGAGTTTAAACGAAACGTGTCAGCTGCATGTATAGCTCTGTCCATTGTCTGTGCATTGAAGTCTCCCAGGGTCACTGACACAAGATCGTCACAACTTTGGAGCTGTTGGGACCTACGGCATCAATAACACTCTAATTTGTATGATAAAACAGAAAGGTTTTTCAGGACTCATTAGTTGTAAAAAGGTAGACCAAGGAACGTTTTGTAACTTCCTAAGTAATTACATGTCAAACTATTGGCAAAAATGTCTTATGAAACAATCCCTGAACATTTAGTTTCTTCCTTAACGTAGGGATGGGTAGGCTGTCTGCCAGCTACGTATATCAGCTTTGATATTCTTCCCCTGAGCATATATTTAAAATCATTCCTCTGATACTTTCAGATACAAGATATATGTATGAATTCTTTGGGACCTATATTTAAACAAATGCAAAGATCAGAATCAGCCTTATGCATTTCACACACATGTCACTTTAAAGCCCATTATTCCTATGTCTTTATTTTCTCAACAGAAGTACTATTTGCTGTAATTTTAGAAATCAAAGGCGAAAACTATCCTCCCAAGAGACAATGATACAAATAAAGGCACACTGATTTTGGATACCCCTATGCTATCAATGAAAACTGAAATTATCTTCCTTCGGGCAGTATCTCCCTATTAGAGTAGGATGCTGGCATTTCTGCATGATGAAAAAGCTCTTACCTGCCTTGCAGAACTGCGAGGGATGACTCATTATGTTGTGTTCTTGTCTACTAATTGGTAATTACCATTAATTCACTTCAGAAGTCTCTCCCCATTCCAGCACAGACCTTACTGAACCCTCACACTCAGAGGAAAGACCTTCAAAAGAACGTTTCCTCATTAAATTTCATTTTTAGTTAATTTGTCCTTGGTAAACAGTTTCATATAAAATGTTTTAATCATGTAATTTATTTATTAGATTCTTACATGATATTTTTGCAGTAACATTTTTTACTCTGAAGGCATATTTTTAAAATCAGATGCATAGGCTGATCAATTTTTTGGTTTGTTGTGAGTATTTTTCTTTGAGCAGCTTCTTTCATTTCAGTGGTGGAAGAAATGCCACAGCTATGTGTGTACTGTGGCACTCAAGTTAGGGTTGGTTAAACTGAGTTACCAGTAACCCCCGAGAACATGGCCATTCTGTTTATTCCTAATTATCCAGATTTTGCTCACATGTCTTGACTAATTTTGACTCCACTTCTGTCTCCCACATCTTCCACTTAAGTTCTGATTATTCTAAAGACAAGAGTTTTAGCTATTTAAAAATTAAGATAAGCATAAAGAATCTTAAAAAACGCACTTGAAATAAAGGAAAATGTGTTAATTTACACACATTTTTGGACAAAGTACATTTTTTTTGAAACAACCTAATTCCGTTCACATTATTAGGTATAGAGCCCCACATATTCAGCTTATGGAACTCATCCTTGCCTATCTGTCCACATTATTTTGAAACTATATCCTATATAGGAAAATTATTTCCTAAATCCTTCTTCAAATTTATGACATTTACTTCTGCAACCTACCACTGTTTATGGTACAGGTTCCTGACAGGTGGGCCTGAAAAGTAGCTTGAAAACACACTGATTTGCCATCCCCTGTCTCTATTAGAGAGTTCTGTTTTGAAGATAATGTCAACAAAGTGACCAGGCATTATTGCTTTTGTTGCTGAACTTTCTTGCCTTGCTAAACACTGTGCCTTTTATGATTTTCTTTATCAAGCCTTGCAAAATCCTCTCATCTGTGAACCTGGAGACAAAATATCTCAACATTGTATCCTTATCTACTCATCTTTTAACAGGAAGAAGAGTAACAAATAAATACGAAGGACACATATGCACTTCATGGTAGCACTGCATAGTTGCTTCATTTTTTCAACTTTTGAGCCTGGTCAACATCATCTATTATGATCACCAAATGATGAGCATTCATGGTCATATAGCAACATTACGCAATCAATCATTCAGACTTTGATTTGTCAACATTTTTCTAAAAATAGACACCAAGCAACTGGAAACTCTACAACATAAAAAGCCGTATCATTTATATCTTTTGAAAGAGATCTATGGCCTGATTTTTTTCAAGACAGTTTGCTAAACATTCTAGACGTTGCATATCCAGCTGGACATATCAGATAATGAACCTAGGAAATTCTCCCATGATTGTAGGATTCGTGAAAAGGAATATAGAGAAACTAAAATTTTGGGGGTGTTTAAGATAGAACATCTTTAGTTTTGAAATCTGATAAAAATACATGATCTTATTTGGTCAACCATATTGTTTTCTTTTTTCATAGACTTTCCAGCTGTCAGCCTCTCCATGCAGATGCCCCACAGCCAAGATTCAGGTATCAGAAGTGGAGTTAGTGAGCATTTTCCGTGAAAAAGTGTGTCTCACTTAGTAAATGAATAAATAGTAACCCATCAGTAATGCATCTATTAGCTGAGATGATGCTTTGGAATGACATTCTGTTATCCCTATTTCTTTTGTGGTGGTGGTTGTTAGAAATAGCTCCTAAGGCAGAAATTATGTAGGCAGCTAGGCCTGCACTTCAAAACATCTGATGAGAAGAATTACTGTTTGAAGGGATCATTAAATGCTAGCCAAAACAATTCCAAGTATGTGCCAGAAAACAAATGTTCCTCTGATTCTTTGAATGGAGGGAAGTGTTAAATAGGAATTCTGCTCTGTGTTTAGGTGTGGTACCTCACCCTCAGGGGGCGTTCGCTGAGACAAAAGACAACCAGCTTCTGGACTAGTCCATTGATAAGGAAACTTACCTATTTCAATGATGACTGAACTGGAAAAAATCACATTCAGCATAGGTGAAGTATTTAGTTGATGACCAATAGTGCACAAATTCGATTTTATCTTTTCTGTTGAGCCAAGGATTGTTTTAAAATTATTCTAACACCAAAGATGTTTTTTCGAGGGTAGTAGAAATAGGCAGGAAAGAGCAGAATTTAACCAAAATTCTTGATGGGAATGGAATCTACTCCAGGTGAATTTAGACTGACTTAATGCCGCATACAATGATGAAGTAAAGAAACAAAACACGCGTACAATCTTCCCCAAAGTCAGACGCTATACTTAACTACAACAGGTGAAATTGGAGATGTCTGTGAAACTTGCAAGAGAAAATGAGAAATAACAGTTAGATCTTTGAACCTAAAGCTCAGATAAAAATCTGGGATAGATTTGTTTTTTACTTAGGTATTGTTCCAAGCCAAGGGAATAGATTAAAACTTCTTTGGAAAGAGTATGCAGGAAAGAAAAGAGAACCCAGGATCAAGTCCTGAGGTTATGGCTTCAGCAGTTAGAGAAGGACACTCTCACTAAAGAATGGTCATTCAGGAGGAGAAAATCCAAGGGGATGGAGTGTTATGAAATCCAGGAAAAAAAGAGTTGTTAAAGAGAGAGAGGAAAAGCAAAGAGGGATGATGTGGGCAGAAGAGCAACATTTGAATCTGGCCACATGAGTTCACTGGCAAATTTGTAGGAGCACTTTCAATGAAGAGTTAAGAATAGAATTCAGATTGGAGTGCGCTGAAGAGTGAGTGGGGATGTGGAAGGGGAGGTGATTGTGTGTGGTTTCAAATACATAATATCTGGAGAGGAATCTAGAGGGGAATAATTTTTTAAATTAAGTGATTAGGGTGTACATATATGTAGACAGGAATAATCCAGTGGTAAGAATGAGATTGACAATATAGAAGAGAAAAGGGTTACTAGCATCAGTGATTTCAACCCTGGTGTTGTGTTAGAATTGCTTGAGAAAATTTTAAAAATATCGATGGTTGGGCCAATCCTAGACCAGTTGATCAGAATCTCTGGGAGTGAGGCCCTGGAATAGGTATTTTTAAAAACTCCCCACGTGACTCAAATTTGTAGTCAGTGTTGAGGGCCACTGAACTAACTCAATGGTTTCTCAAACTTTAGAGTACATCGGAATCACCCTCTAGAGTTTCTGATTCAGGTTCCTAAGTGATGCTGATGTTGCTGGTCTGAGGATGACATTGTGAGAACCACTGAACTATCAGAACAAATGTAGCTTGTATAGAAGAGTGAAAGGAAAGAGATCCAGAGTACTAGTGGAAGGATACACCCTTGACTGACAGAGGCTCACGTCCTCCATTGTCAGAGGAGGGGAAAGTGATGATGGGAAATGTAAGCTTGATCTGTGATGGGAAGGCAAGGACATTCCCATCTCAGTGAAGTATATGACAGGTAATTGAGTGACAGTTGGGTGGGGAAAGGGAGCATAAAAGTTTGAAGAAAGATGAAGGTTATTTTCTTATATTGTAGATATTAAGCAAACTATGAAAATATAGTAGGAATATCAGGCAGTCCACATTTGAGGTTTGAATCAGAAATTTTAAAAGGGGAAAAAGTCTGCTTGTATGATTTTCTCTTACAGCAATCAGAAGTGACCAATATGTAAGATCCTTGTTTTACTACCATTTATTAGTAGTCTTCCAGGACTAGATGCTTTTTGATTAGATCTATCATGGAAAAATTCAGAGTGGGCTTCTCTGCCAAGAGCCAGATGATAGCAATGGATGGAATTAGAGCTATTGAAACACTTCAAAGGCTGTTTATGGTAACTATGTATCTAATTATTCTTGTATTGACATAATCAATGCCTTCACCCCAGCTGATCATTGTGGGATCAGCTCATCTTTGCCTTTTCACTTCAGAGCAAATGAGCTGGCACAGGCAAGCAAACCACGCAGCTGTTGACACTTGTTTCTGTAAAACCCTTTGGGAACCTCCCTCTAGATGTCTTCATCTTATAGGTACACAGCAACAGAAAAAGATATTCTAGGAAAATATCAGTATCTATCAAGAGTTACTCATGTTACCAGAATACCCAGGAAGCAAATGTGAAGCTCCTTGGAACAGTGTGGGGAGCATTAGGCCAATGTACTTTATGTACATTGTACAAGCAGAAAAAAATTAAAGTAACATTTTTAATAATGATGTTCCTTTTGATATAGGAGGATAAACCACCCTTGTAAAGGATGCAAAAGCATTTGTGAATTGTACAAAATAATCTTGTTTGTAAAAAATTGCTTTATACAAGCCAAGTGTTTCTCTTGGTATAAATAAGAATATTGCCTTGAGAAGTGTATGGGATTGGCAACTAAACTCTTTCTACATTCTTTTATATGATACTAAAAATCACGTGCTTCTACCTATTCAGAGAGCTTCCAAATGTATCCTTCAATTCAGCACACAGTTCTTAATCCCTGTTGTGCAGGCTCTCCGTTCCTTTAATTCCCACTACAAACTTGTAAGAGAGGAAAGCTAATATTATGCTCCTTTTACAGGCAAAGAAAGATAAAGAGCCTAAATTATTTGCATAGTCTTGCAATTGGTGCCAGAAACGGGCCTAGGACCCATGGTTTTTGATTTCTCCCTAACGTTTTTCTTCCCAAGAAAAGTGATCGAGTATAGCTTTTTACACTTTTTAAAAATAAGCAATTATTAAATTTCAAGAAAGGATAAGTTTCTGGAAATTTAAACTACTTTCACCCTAAGCAATAAGGCATTAACACTGGAGAAATCACGGCATTTTACCCCTCTCACCTCATCCTCCTTCAGAGGAAATTATGCTCATTTCCCCTTCTCTCACTGTCAATCTCTTCTTTCCATAAAACTGACTATAACTTAAAGTAATTTAGAAAATGGAAAGGAGTGACCAGAAAGGGAAATATTATTGGCTTTGTCTCCAAATCATGGTTTTAATTAATAATTTGGGACTTCAAGACGATTAAAGGTCTGGATTTGGACCAGAACCTAGCTTGTTTTCCAGCGGGTGTTTTCCAAGGGCGTGTGCAGCCTTCTCAAGTCAGCTAGTCTCTGCCCTGCGGGAAGCCACTTTTTCCTGACTGAACAGCTTTCTAGTTCAATGGTGATTTGAGGTGCTTGGAGCTAGAAGTCTGAACTTCTGGAAAGAATGAAAGTGCCTGGAAACCATTGGAGAGACAGGCCAGTCATGGCCTCTCTTCTGTGTACTGACAGCAAGGGCTTTCAACTTGGCCCGAGTCTTCCAAGGAACCTCAATTTAGAATCAACCAGCACAGCCTCAGGGAAGCAGATGTATGCCAGGGCACTAGGAATCAAATCTAGAACTTTCCTTTTGTTCTTAGTTTCCTGCATTCCTCTCTTCCATTCAACCCTTGCTCCAACCTTAATACCTCCTCTTTATTTTCTCCTTGTCTGACGTTTCCCTTGTCTGTGGCTCCCCCATCTCTTCTCTCTCCATCTGTTCTCTCCTTCTTCCCCCTTGCTCCCTTCTTTACTTCCTTCAGATCTAACTTACATTTCTTTACTTCTTTTTTTGAATTTTGCTTGCTTTATATAGCAATATATCTTAGATTTAAAAATCATTTTGCTTTGAAAATATTTTAACTCCATAACAGAGAAGAAAACTGGATAAGTATAATACTTATTTAGGTACCAGCTCTTCAGCAAGTAGCTGTTAGTTCTAGTGATGCCTGGTGGCGTTCTTTAAAGAGTGCTTGATTCTGCTTGACAGAACAGAATAAGCCTCTTCTATGACCAAAATCTTGAGTAATTTAATAAGGTGATCACACTGCTTTTTATTTTCCAATCCACACATAACTTCCAGGGAGTATATAATGCCAAAGGATAGTCACAGCAGTCTGTTGCACATGGCTTTTGCCCATGTCTAGCTAAGGAATTTCCCATGTCCAAATAAGAAATTCTACCCTCACGCCAGCCCGGTGATGCAGCAGTTAAGTGCACATGTTCTGCTTTGGGGGCCCAGTGTTCGCAGGTTCGGATCCCAGCTTGACATGCCATGCTGTGGTAGGCGTCCCACATATAAAGTAGAGGAAGATGGGCATGGATATTAGCTCAGGGCCAGTCTTCCTCAGAGAAAAGAGGAGGATTGGCAGCAGTTAGCTCAGGGCTAATCTTCCTCAAAAAAAAAAAAAATTTCTACCCTTTCTCAGTTCTTCTTACCACAGGGTAGCTTCAGTTACTGTCTATAACATTTATTTGGAATAAGAGTCTAATTTATAATCCCATGATTTAGTTTCCTCAGTGCTTAAATTCATCATTGTCATCAAGATGGGGAAATGAAAATAAGAATATTATGATTTATCTACCATGAGAATTATAGGTACAAATTACTGCCGTTCTCAAGAAAAGAACTTTAAATCATGTTTTTTCCTGGATCTGATAGCTTCCTACAAAGGCACTGGTAAACATAATCAGTTACTGAAGGAAGACATTGCAGGGCCAGTGTATTAACGGTCTTTGACTTACTTCAAAGGAGCCTGTGATGATGCCATCATCAAATGCACCACCTGTAAACTGCACAGTGAAAACAGCACGAGCATGTGTATTAGGCATTTAACTGTACATCCAGGAGGAGAAATTTAGATTTACAGATTTTACTGTCCTTTGGGTCTTTGGATAAAAGATACGTTCTGTACTGCAACTTCCTCATCTGCGGACTCAAGAGAATGGACGCTAACTCAAAAATAATCAGGGGTATTTTCTAAGTACTTTGAAATATTGAGCTAATGTTTATTCTCTAGAAAATGAGAGGCATCTAGAGAAATGAGCTAAATTAACTTCAAAGGTGGCTCCAGAAGAGTGGAGGGAGGACCAGTGATGGCAGATTGCAGTGGATTTAATAATTGAAGGTACATTTGGGAGGCAAATGCTAGCAATTTCTCTTCAATCACCCAGTGACCTCTAGCATAAAGCTGTTTAAAATCTTCTTTCTCAGGTTTGTATCTAAACTACTGTTTCTTATTTTGAGAAAAATACTTGCTTAACCACTGTTTCGATAGGTTGCCATCTGCCACAAATATGACTAAGATTCCGCATTGAGTAGGAGTTTAAGATGATTGAGAGATACAGAAGAATGGGATGGAGACTTTGGAATATTGTTTATCTGTCAAATATTATAAATTTTGTTCTCATAGTGAGTAAGAGGGGAAGGTAAGTTGCAGTACAGACCTGTGCATCTCTAACTCTGTGCAATGTCAGCACAGGACCATTCCATTCAGTATCCAGGATTGAACCACTTCATCAATGCCACGTTACCTTTCTGTTTCAAAGTGTTCCATCCACGGACACTTTGTTTTCTAGTCATAGCTTTGGTAAATGAACAGATAGAAAGTTTTAAATTTTGACAGACTATGAAGAATACTGGACTCAATTTTTTTCTTAATAGGGTTCATACCTATACTATTCACAAAACTCTTAAATAATTTCAATGTAGTAAATGTTTTCTGAAGACATGTGAGAACTTAATAAAAGTGATTGAATTGAATCTAGCTAAAATTGTAAGTTGTTACAGATAACATCATTGGAAGTGACCTTGTTCATTAATTTTTATGCTTCCTGCAGTTTCATAAGTTACCTGTAAACCTGGAGTTTGCTTTGGCAATACCATTAATCTGGATTCCTCCGACCCTTAACAAAGTTTCAACCTTACAAATATTCTGATTTTATTTGGGAGTTTTGTTTATTTCTTCAACATCTTTATTCAGTATTGTCTCATGCCCATTGACCTTGAGTGACTGTAGGACTTCCTGTGACTAGAACAGCTGTTTGTCTATTTGAAAATAGGTTCACCCTTTTATGTTCCCTCATGATAATGTGTCCAAGGGTGGAAGGAACTCTTATAGAAACTTATTTCATTTTTCTAAGTGTAAATATGAGATAATGAGCAGAGTACACGACTCCCTCCTGTAAGTTATAATAGAAATAACTAGAAATGTGTGTGCCATTCAATGACATGTTAAATAGAAAGCTTGAAAACTTAGGAACAATGTATCTGGAAAGAAATTACTTCACAGACATCTATTTCTCTGCAGTATATTTTGCTTGTCTTGTGTTTTTAAAAAAATAATTTCAGGTAGTGCCATTTAAAAACAAATGGACCTTCTTTTTTTTTATCCAGGACCTAAATTGTGCTTTAAATGGACAAGACCACCAACTTTTTAAAAAATGTGTGATTAGATAATGTTTATTAAAAAATAAGCTTATTTTTAAAGGTCTGAGTGAAACATTTGTGGAAAATTAGTAAAGCGAGAAGGAAATTAATATGTTTCCAATCGAGGAAAACACCATTATCAACGTGAGGTCACAATACAGAGCTCAGCCAATTTGTGACATAAAAAATAAACCAATACCAGAGCAACAAAAGGCTCATTTGCCCTAGCTTGCTCTTTTCTCTAAGTACAGCTGAGAGCTTAGCACTCTCAAACCCATCCTGTACCAGACAGCAGCAGCAGAAAAATATCAGGAGACCTGGGGAAGCAAAGTCAGATGCCTGCCTGCAGTTCAGTTTCCCTAGCTGCTGGCTTGGTCCTGGCTGTTTCATGGAACAAAGGCGGAAAAAGGGCCATGTGGAGGAGTCCGTTTACTTCCCACTGTGGCACGTCTACTAGCTCCACACCTAGAAAAGGGGTCCAGAACCCTGGAATTTCGTCTTGATTCCTCTTCCTTAGGGAAAGATTATAGGAAGAGGGAGTCATCATGGAGATATTTCATTTCTCCTTAGAGACTGAAAATTCTCCTAGATACCATTCTAAAACACTGATATGTTTGTGCCATTCTTTGGCTTAAAAGTCTTCTAGTAACTTCAATTTTCTAAAGAATCAAGTCCAAAATTTCTAGCATGCCATTTCTGTTGTTTATTTTACCTTTATATCACCTATGTACTCTACAATCCAGCCCCATTGGGGTCTTGCCGTATCCTGAATATATCCTCCTCCTCCCCTGCCCCCAACCCCAAGGCTGTTGATTACCTACCCAAAAAGCATTCTGCTTTCGCCCCATATATTCCTTTCCTGCAATTAGAACCTTGATTTGTTGGCCAGTGGTGAGAGATCCTTTGTTGGGAGAGTGTGTAGTCCTTTCCGCCAGTTCCAAGAGATTAGCCATATTAGTAATGAGCCAGTCACTGTGGTCTCATTTTTCCTTTGAGTCAATACTGACGAGTGAGATATAAGGAGAGGTCAGTTGGGGGAGAATTTGTCAAAACGTTAGATTTTCTAACAAGGAGACACCTGCAGCTAATCCTGCACTTTATATCTTCTTACTAGTTGAACACAGATGTAACTTTTGGAGACATGGCAGCCATCTTATGACAATGAAACACTGAGCATAAAAACCAAATATTAAAGCTGAGGTGATGGAGAGTAAAGATAGAGCCTGGGTATGTAATGACATCTTGAAATGTCTAATTCCAAAATACCTTCTTCCATATTTATCATTAAGTTAGCTTTACACGGCACTGTGATCTAAGCTATGATTATTAGACTCTTTGCTACTTTTAGCTGGAAGCATTTCTTCATGGTAGTACATTTGCCAATGCTTGTGTAATGTCCTTCCTCACTTATCAGCTGTAGAAATTCAATTATCCTTTGCACAAGAGTTCAATCAGGGTGCAACTAGGAGTGTGTAGAATGAAAAATTTATTATAGGAATTAGACCTTATGCATATGTGGGAGGAGATGGGGAAAAGGAGATCCAAAAAGATCAAAGAAAAATCACTAACCCGACAGGGTGTGAGTGAATGGCGTTAAACTTGTAGGAAGCCAGGCTCATCCAACTGCCAGAGTAGATCTTCAAAAGAATATAATAAAAATCTGTAGATCTCAAGAGGGAAGAAGGGCAAGAGAGAGAGATAAAAGGAAATGGAGAATTATTTAGCTCTCAGATCATTAGACATGGATATAGGCCCTAAGGATGGCATGTTGAGTTTTAATGCCCACGAGGGGACAGGAATTGCAGTTGCTAAAAGTGTTGAGCTGGAACTAAAACTGCCACAGAGTACCCATTCCTATGATGAGGCAGTCTTGCTCGGTGCAACAAAGAGCAGAATCAGTACCACAATATTTAGAAATGATACAACTATCTGAAAGAGCCTCTAAAGCAACTATGTTTAAACTAATAAAATAAATATAAGGGAGATAAGCCATAATAAAAGAATATGATGTTACTAAAGTTACTGAATTTTAAATTTTACTTAATTTCCATTAATTTCTATTTCAGTTTCAATAGCCATTGGTGGCCAGTGGTTACTGTATTGAACAGAGATGTCCGAGACATTTTGGTATTTCTAATTAGTTGTAGAATAATTGCTTCTTTGCTTCTTTCAGTTACGTAATTTGAAGTTCTGGGAGAGAGACATCCTTTCCCATTAAAAAGTTGATTTGTTTACATAATAATACACATCAAGCTTTGAAAACTGAAGTGCACCATCTCTGAGGTTAAGTTTAGTGTTATGAACCATTAGAAAGAGAGAAAATGGGAAATGCACTTCTGTTTTGTGATAACTCAAAACAAGATTTCTAAGGCTTTTCTGAAGCCGTTGCCAACTCAGAAACTATGTTACACAAATCTACGGTGACTTCATTATCTGTTACCTGTTATTGCCCTGTTGAACTAAAACAAACTGTTGTATTATGTGACCTATAAAACGGTATTAGGCATTTTATTACTTGCTTGCTGTCAACTTGAACGTAAGACAGTTATTAAAGATTACACTGAGAAGACTCAGAGTCCTACAAATGTTATTTTACAGAGCTGACAGGTTGCCCTTAATGTCTCCAGTCATAAAAGAAAAGAAACTGGATAAATCTGAAGCCAGTGATATAAACGCAACAGGCAGTGTGATGAATAAAACACAGACATGAGCAATCTTCCTTTTCATATTCTTTTTATTTTTCTAATGCCTATGCCATTACTTTAATAGCTTCTAACTGATGTAAATTGGAAAGCAAGAACATTAAAAGAGTAATTCCACTGAGGAAAAGAACATTTCTTTATAGTCACCTTAGGTGCCCGAGTGTGATCTAGGCTTTCATAATCCATTGCTGAATTTATGGATGTTAGAAAGTGGAGGAACTAAACAGGAATGGGGCACTTCTGATTATAGGCATCATTGATTTTGACAAAGCATCCAGTGGAGGTGAAACTTATTTAGCAACCTGGATTATGTTTCCAAAGAAACATGTTTTCAATTTCTTTTTCATGTGACTTAATCTCTTCCTAGAATAGACACATCTCAGTCATGAACAACCAACTAGGAACGTCAAGTAAATATAAATAGTTAAGTGCACACCCCTTACCTTCTTAGCAGTCCCTCCCTAACTCCGTATTCTTCTTGTGGCCTAGTTATGGCTTACAACAAAGCTGCCCTGGTCTTATAGCGCCCCCTGGTGCACAAATAGAGAACCATCTCACCCACCATCTTTTCACCTCTTCCCCTCCACCACCCCCATAGCATAAAGGAACCAGTCTCTTTTTCTTTCTACCTGGAAATAACTCTTAACTCTAAACCAATTTATTAAATGGGCTGAACATAATATGCTACAGGAAAAGCCTTTATTTCTTTTCTCATTACTCCTTTCAGCATTGCTCTGTCAGCTCTCCTTTCCCTGCCCACTGACATCTCTGGAAGATACAGTAACTCTCTTGTCACTTTCACTTATCAAAATTGTCTTATTTTTTGATAATTCTTATTTCAGGAATAAGCAATCATTAGGTGATCCACTGTCAAAACTGAGCCTTAGATACCAAAGATGCCCCCGCTCCACTTAGCTTGGGCGATTTTAGATGAGGCTGTGATCTGTGCTTTCATTCTATCTCTTTTCCCTCTGACTTTTCCACAAACAACATGAGGAGGGTAGAGATTAGAAGAAAAAGGACAAACTATCTTCTCTAACTGGTGCAATTTGTGGCTATTGGTGCCCTTCTGTAAGGATAGGCATTTATGTGCTTGTTCTCTTATGGAGTACATTTTATGTTTTTTGGGGAATACCCCTTTTCTCCCCCTGACACACCCAGGTTTCTGGTCCTGTGTATTTGCTTAATTGGAGCCGTACATGTTCCAACTTACCACTTGTTTACACTCACGCTCATTCCTTCCCTCAACAAATTGATCTTTTTGCCATGCCCAACATGCAGCCCTGTTGGGTTGAGGTTCCATCAAGTCGGGGCTGCTGGATGCTCTTGTGCACCCACCTGGCATAGGGAAAAGTCACTTTTGCCTGCTGCACCTACATGGGAGTGCAAGCTATAAACTCTGTTGCCCCTACTCTTTACTCTGCCAGTGCAGAATGTTCCATCTGCCTCCCACCTTTGGAATTTTCTGGAGAGAAAGGCACTAGTCTTCACAGTCAAGTAGAGAGACAAACTCTCCCAAACACTGTCTGTGTGCACCTGAGTTCTGGTATAAGTTTCACTGTTTCTGCAGCTTTGCAGGCATCTATCTAGTTGGGGAGTGGGATGTTTGTCTCACCTTCTTAACTGTCCTCATTCTTTATTAATGCTTCTCCTGGCACATCCCTCATCGTCCTATGAGGAGGGCCAGAGAATAGCCCATTTCCTCTTTGAGTCTAAAACTTACCAATTCTGTAACACTAAATAATTTCCTCTTCTGTATATACTTGGGTTAACATTATATTTCTATTTATTATTTATATTTATATTATTTATGTTTGTATTATATTTGTATTTATTGAATAAAGGTAAGATAAGGACAGAAGGACCAGTTTGGTAACGTCTTAGAGAGTGTTCTGGGGGTTTATGTAGAGTATGGAGGTGCTTATATCTATGGTTGTGTTTAGGGGCTTCAGCCAAATTTTCGAGATATGGGGAAAAGACCCCATCATTCACCATTATATTATATTTCTTCTTTGCCCCTGTCTTTTAAGATAACCCAATACAAACATCAGAAAAATATCTTTCAGTATTTTTGCTTTCTTCATTTATGATAAAAACAAAAATAATCACTAAGTACAGAGGTTTCAAGATATGTGTGGCGCACAGCTAAATGTTTTACAGATAATATCTCATCTAGTGAGCACAATAATTCTAAGAGGTAGATATTATATTCTCCATTATATGGATGTGAAAATTAAAGCTGGGTAAGTTTAACTAATTTGTTTAAGGACTTATAGCTAGTAAGTAGCATAACTTGGATTTGAACTCATATTTCTAAGATTCTAGGGGCCATGATCTTAATTATGACACTGTATGTACTGTCAAAACATGATTTTTGCATGCCTAAGTGATTCATGCTATTGATATACTAGCATTAAGAAACAAAATTCTACCCACAACTAGAAGGACGTGCAACTAAGATATACAATTGCATACGGTGGGGGGCGGGGGGCGGGTTGGGGAGATAAAGCAGAAAAACAAAAAAGAAAAGAAACAAATTCTTAAAGAAATGTATTTAATAAGCAACAGGTGTTCTAAAATGCTTTTTAATAGTTCTTGAAATTGTCCTGTAGTTACCATGCAAATTATAGCAAAATATCCGCCCCTCTGTGCTCTTCTAATCAAATTTCCTATTCTCTAAACAATAGCACTTAGGTTGGAGAACAAGCTCTTCCCACCTCCCTTTGAGGGGATTAACCCTGCATTGCCTGAGGAACCTGTAATGGCTTCCCCTAAGGGAGTTGACAGGCAAGACAAGGCTGAGTTTCCTCAGGACCCAGCCCCGCCACCCCCCTGGGCTTCTAGACCTAAAAAGAGATGCAAATCCAAACAGGCCCCAAAAGGTGAGGTACAAATTGAGACCCATGACGCACTACACTCCAAAATGTGACATTTGGGTTCCACAGGAAGCAGATTCTGAGATAGAGATCTGCCTGCAGGAACTTTATTGGCGCAAGCTCTCAAGATTAATAACTGTTGGTGACAGGAAAGGAAGAAACTTTGAGCAGAGTAAATGGTGGGCTGTCCTGCAGTCACAATAAAGGCCTCAGCCAGCCTTGTGGGGAGCTCTGGAGCTGGACTGCCTCTTCAGAGTTGGGCTGAGTTGGAGCAAGGAGGCTGGACATTTGTAGCCACACATGAACCGTCATTGGATGCTGGCTGCCCTGGGGAAGGGAGAGTGACTTTGGGAAAGCGGCTATCTTTAGCTGAGTATAATTCCCAGAGAAGGCCAAGAGCTGAGGGCTATGGGCAGGCTGCATGCCCAACAGTTGGACATAAATCCTTCAGTCTCGAAGGGGCATCTGAACACAGAATCCTCTACAAGTATATTATCATTGTATTGTTATTTTCAATTTAACCGCTTTGAGGGACTTTATAAGTTTAATAGGCTTTGGTGGGCTTTCTAAGTGTTATATTCTTTTTACCTAGAAGTTTAATGAGAAAATCTATTTCAAATACAAAATGTCTGCACTCAATTTGTATCATGATGCATTTAAAAATTGAGCTCTCTATAAGTCTGAGGCTTCTCTCCATTTTTATCCATTTTTTAACACAAGAGAAAACAAAATGATATAATATGTTTGCTGGCTCTTCACTGGTGAAAAAGTAAGTAAATGAAAATAAATTAGACAATGTACTAGGCATTGTGCACATATAATAAATTGTTTAAGCTTCACAGTAAACCAGGGTGATAGATAATATCATTCCCATTATTCAGATAAACAAACTGAGGTTCAAAGACGTTAAAGAAAGTAGCCAAAATGACACATCAAGTGGTTGCTTCAGGAATTCCCCCTTTTAGTGAAAAAGGTACATTATATGTCTATATTAGTTATACATATCTGCAAACAAATTACCTCCAAGTAAGTACTTAAATAATAAACGTTTATTGTCTCATGTAATTTCTGTGGGTAATGGGAGTAATTTAGTTGGGCGATTCTGGCTCAGTTGTAGTCGGGATGTCAGCCCTGGGTGGCAGTCAGGTAAAGACTTGACTACGGCTGAGGACCCATTTTGATGCTGGCTCACTCCTAAGGCTGAGGGTGGGAGGCCTCAGTTACTCGCCACGTGGACATTTCCATATGGCTGCTTGTGTGTCCTAAGAATTTGTAGACATACTTTAAGACCATCACCATGTTAAATGTGTTCAAGTAGCACGTATGCTTAACTTGCAAAGTTTTCGTCACAAGGTAGGACCATTATTAATAGAACCAACTTTCTTGATTGCTGCAAGAAGCAGGTCCTTCATATGGCGATATTTACTTAGTTTTGAATACAGATTTGCTCATGTACGGTGTTATAAAGTGGAATGAATATTAATTCTTTCTGGCAGTTTTGAATATTCTAAGTGAAAGATTGTTTTAATGCAGTATTAAATATTTTCAATGTTAAAATTATTGTGTTTATAAATTTATTCAGTGAGTATTTGTCAAGTACATGCTATTCATCAGTATTGTTCTAGATGCTGAGGATAAAGTAACAAGCAAGACAGGAATCAAAATATGCCTTTATACATCTTAAAGTGTAGTGAAAGAGACAAACAATAAGCAAGGAACAAGATGAATTAACAAAGGTAATTTAGATTGTGATATGAACTATGAATCAGGGTAAGATAAGTGCAGGTGAAGTGTATGGTGCACAGGAACAGTGGTGGAGGGTGGGGGGAGGAGGGGAGGACACATTTTTGATATGATGGTCACAGAAGACCTCTCTGACAAGATAACACTTGACATGTTCAAGGAACAATATGGAGGCTAGTATGACTGAAATGTTAAGGGAGTGATAAGAAATAAGGTTGGAAATGTAGCCGGAGACTAGATCCCAGGAGTCTTAGAGGCTATAGGAATTAAAGACTTTGGTTTTTACTTTAAGTGTTATATAAGCCAAGGGACACTTGAGAACAAGAAAGTGACATGATCTGATGTACATTTAAAAGCAAGATTCTAGCTGCTCTTTGAATAATAAACTCTAGTGGGATAAGAGTTCAGTTGGGACTCCCAACTGGGAGATGACTGCAGAATCTAGAGATAACAGCGTCTTAGAATAGGAGGAAGCAGGGAAGGGGAAAGAAATGGTTAGACTCAGACAACTGGAGAGAGAAACAAAGAAGTAAAGAGTAAGCCAAAGGCTTTTGGCCTTATGGTGCTATTCATTATGCACTGCTAGAATGCTTTCAGACTTAGTTTTTCCCCTAGAAGAAATTTCAGAAAACAAATTTAGTTTGGAAAAATAGTTCTTTACAGCTAACAAGTGATTAAATTAACATTTTCCCCATTACCCAAGCGATAGCCACATTAATTCTGCCCGCAGAGAATGAGGAAATCAATAAAGCTTTTTAATATCCATGATTATCAGTTCATTATACATTTGTATAAAAGTTTAGTCATTACTTAATTTGATATGAGATTAACTTTATTATCATTTACAGTTTCTTTTGATAATATTTTCTATGCTTTAATAAGAGCCAAAATATTTCCCGTCTGGTAATTGAATAATGAAGCAATTAGAACTGGAGCTCAAAACTCTCTTCTTTAATTAATAGTCACTGTTTTTGTAACAACTCTCTTGTGGATGGCTTTTCTTATTAGATTTTCTCTTATTTTCTAATTGAGCAGTGCTAACTTAATAATCTACTGTGTTGTGTTACGTATCTATCTTTAATTTGAACAATCCAAACTTTATTTCTTCCTGCTTTAAGATCCCTGGTTTCCAGGGATGTTAACATGTTTTAAATGAGAAATAAAATGGATTCATTGTTCAAAGAAGTTTGGGAAATATGAACAAAGTTCAAAGGGAAAATTTTTCAGAATTTTCTAGAGCACTTAGTATGTCAATGTGCATTTTCTTCCAAAGAGGAAATATAATATACAAAATTAAAACTTATTGACCAAATAATGATTTAATTTCTCCTCTAGAAAAGACTTGCCTACCCCATTCTCACTTAATTATGGAGAATAGAGTGTGTATTGGTAGTTGATTGAAACTCAGTTTGACTTTGATCACTATCATTAATTTTCCATAAATCTTTGTTGAGCACCTATTATGGGTGCTTAGACTCAAGGATACAGCAGTGAACGAAACTAACACAATCCCTGCCCTTTGGAATGGTCTTCATATGAAGTCTACATACCCATTGGAGGACCCAGAGACATTCCAAGAAGATGACGGATAGTTTTAAAGGGAATTCATTTCCAGATTTTCAATTCAGTGCATACTCTTTCCTAAAATGAATGTACCTGAGGAAGTCCCTGGCAAGTGATTCCTGCCCATCCCTACCCCCTACCAACACTATCACAAAGAATATCCTCTAGCTTTACAAAAGACAGGGAGACCTGTCACCCATCTCTTATATTACTTAACTTACTTCCATACATTGTTTCATGGGAGATAGTCTTCTGAGAGCCAATCTCAAAGTTGGCTTTGATGTTAAGAAAGCAAACAACCCTAATCCACTGGTTCTTTCTCACTGTCAGCCACGTGCTCACACACACGGTCCCTGTTATTCTGTCTCTTTCTCCCTTTCCCTCTCTTCCTCCCCATTTCCTTCCTCTCTCTTGCACACACACACACACACACACACACACACACACACACAGGTGTCACTTAAATGAGAAGTTTGGTGTTTTATTAGTGCTCACTGCTGACCAGAAGAGTGGTCACCTCCAGTGATTACAGAGTGCCATTTTGAAGACATAACTCCTGATAGGTTAGTTCCTAAGCCAGATCATCAAGTGATTTTCCAGCTTCTTGGCTGTCCCCAAAGAAATAATGTCACACCTATGTCCTTTACCTTCTCTTCAAACTAGAGCTAGTAGGAGGTTTCAGAGTGAATAAAATACAGCTCCTGTGAGTTCAATTACATTCTTGGCTAATAAATGGTGTTAAGAGGAAAAGTCTTGAATTAAAGGGAGATAGCAAACTTCTTGCAATGGAGGTGGGCAGGAGTCCACCAAACATCAGTCATTTCTGTTACAGGCAACTCACAGGGCCTTAGCAAAATATATGAGGGAAATTATAAATTAGGGTTAAAATTTCAGGCTGGCTTTCAAAAACTCATTTAATGCATCATAAATGTGAAATAGTGTAGATTTGCCATAAAAATATTTAAAAATATAAAGAAAACATAATAAGTTTATACTTTTCTTTTAGGTATCACTAAATTATTTAAATATCAAAACTCTCAAATTAGTTCATAGTCCTGAAATATTCTTTGGCAGCATTCATTCACGTGCCCCTACCAACAAGACCTTGTCCCCCATACTCCCTGACTAAGTAGGGGTGAGAATTGCAGCCTCATTTTATGGTACAGCCACTATCCAATTCCGTGAAGGCCACAGTCATGTGAGAAGTGGGAGAGAGCCAGAATGGGCAAATCTATTTTGTCAAGTCGTCTTATAAACAGTGGCTTTCAGGAGTGCTGCTACAGAGCCTGAATCCTGGAGGCCTGGCTCCCAAGCAGCTGTTAATAATGGGAGGCAGCTTGTTGGAGGGAGCTCATATCAAATTCCCTTTCCCAGTTTTTATTCTTCAGTTAAGCTACATTGAGTCACATGTCTCTCATTTGAAGTGAAAAGTGTTCTGACTAATACAGTTTGTTTTGTCCAACAAGAAATTGAATTATACAGTGCCATAAAGTTGAATTATCAAAACTTGAATTACAGATAATGTAATAAATCATTTCTCTTTCAACCAGCATAAAATTCTTTCCTGCCCTCTGACAGCCTGTGTAGCATTGTCTAAGGGTCCCGCATAACCATCTGGAGTTATTTCCACTTGGTCTTCTTTCCTTCCTTGCCTCATTCCTTCCTTCCTTTGTTTTCAATTATACTACGTGATTGGGATAAACAAGAATATGGCCTAAATGCCAGGCTTGGCAGACTGAAACCATGAGTTATAATGATTTTCTCCACTAGTCTTTATTTCAACTGATCTAATCATCTGCCAATTTGGTGTTTCCAGTTGGTGGTGGTCAGAAAAAGTAAATTGGGCTGAAAAAATGCTCTAGAGTAATTTGCATCCGTTTTTAAGTAATGAGACTGCAATATTAGTTGATATAATAAAAAGAAAATGCCAATTTTCCTACTTCAATTCCTTTTCTAAAGCAGTTAATGATGATGTGATCTGATATATCATTTTGAATATTTACTGAGTTCCAAGAGCAGGACTAGTCACTTTAAAATGATTCTCTGATTTAATGCTTAGAACCTATGAGGCAGGTATTATTAGTATTTTTATTTTCTATTCTGTGAGAGAATAAACTGTGATTGAGAGAATTTAATGAAGTTGCCAAGGTCACACAGCTAGTGAGCAGCTTGGCTAGAATTCATATCAGGTCTATGTGTCTCTAGAGCCTGAGTTTTAACCATAGATATCTTGCACAGGGTCACAGAGCAGATGATCAGATGTGGTTAGTCAAATTATTGGTTTCAATATTTCATTTCTCATGTTTCACTTCCCATCTCTGCCACAGCTTCATGGTAGATGGAGGAGAATATATCCCAACCTCATTATTTCAGACTTAACCATGTGACTTTCTTTGGTCAATATAATTTTGACAAAAATGATGAGACTAGAGACTTGTGTGCTTACACGGTCACTTTCTTGTTCTGAGGGTCCATTGCCCACTCTTCTGGGACTCCACCAGAAGACACATGGGGTTGATTTGAATGGAACCTGCAGCCTTCAGCCAAGCCCAGACAAACCAGCTGAGATCAGCTGATTCCAGTCTATCCTCAGACCTGTGAGCATGAGAATAAATGACAGTTGTTTTAACCCACTGAGTTTTGCTGTGGTCCATTACGTAGTGTTATTATGGCATTAGCTGACATATGCTATAGAACAGGAATGTGAATTAAAACTGTCAGACTGCACCAGCTGAATTTGGTCTGTAGACTTGTCTTTTCTTTATTATGTTGTTTTGTTTTGATTTTTGGTCAGAATCACTTTAAAATGTTCTTTTCTTTTTAATTTGAAGGGCTTCGGGAGGACATGTACACTCCAGTGTGCATGGTTCCCAAAACTCAAGGCACTTCTACCTGGGACTTATTTTATCCAGTTACATTCCCACCTACCCGGCCCTTGACAGAATTTCAGCTTGTGATCTTTGCCATAACCTGAAATAGAGAGACTTTAAGCTTACATATGGTTTATTTGAACTTCTTGCTTTAAATTTACTCTCTAGAGATCTGTATCACATATTGAATTTTTTAGCATCAGAAACCTGGATAGATTGTGAAAGTCGGGAAGAAATATTCACTGAGATTGTTTTTGTTTAGGTTAGTTTGTTTAAACATATTTTATATAAATAGATATTATTTAATGGATTAATAGAACTTTAGAATTAAGTAGGTTCTGAGAAATTGACTCATTTAAAAACTGCTTACTGTACATGAAAAAATGATGTGGCTTATATCCATCTAATGATATAATCAAAAGTCACACACCATCACTATTGGCATAGAGAAATCAGAGGAACTGTTAACTTACAGTCCATTTACTAATATGATTTGTCATCCAAATTCTTTCATGTTGGTTACCTGAAAATTAATATAAACTTTAGTAATTGTTCATTGTTTATTCAAAGTAGATGTAATTTAATATAGACGCATATTTCCTAGTTACCTGTTGGATCTTATGTGGTTTAATGTGTTTTAAAGTTTTTCTGGTTTCAACTTTTCCTTTGTTCATACTGGAAAAGCCTTAAGATTATCCTATAAAATAAATTTCTTCTTCCAATGCAATTTGATTTAGAAAAGTACCTTTTGCTGACTCTTGTATAATTTGCTCCAAATAAAATACTGACCTGACGACAAGATGACACTCAACTCTACTCATGACAGCTAGAATGTAACTTGTGTAATGAATGAATGAACAGATGTTGAATTTCATAGATATTAAAAGCGACTCAATTAGTAAATCTCAAGGTATTTGCAATTGCTTGTGTAAGTGAAAATGAAAGAAGAAAATGACGGTTGATTAATATCAACAGAAGTAGAAAAGGAAATTGCTCTCCCTCAATAGCAGTTCTCTAAACAAACATGGGAAAAAATGGCTAGTGGATTGTCCATTCTGATTAAATGTCAACAAACTACCTTAAAAGGAATTTTAGGCAATCTACAATGTCTTATTCATATGAATATAGGATGTAATGGACTGTCAAGTCACTGTCTTTTTTAGAGAATGTCTCTTTTGAGTATTCTGGAACACTGAGAGAGATAGTAAGAAATAATAGGCCTAAAAACATATGATTAAAGAAATTGCAGCAAAAGCGAGCAGTTTTAGAAAAGAAAAGTTTATCTGGTCTGCAAAATTTGTATTGGTGCTTTGACTTGAAACCCTAAGTGGATATTTTCCTTTGACTTTTTTCTCTTAGTGGCCATTTGTTTATTCCACTTAGCAGATCCCCCGCTGCCCACTCCACTGTCATTTTCCTTGGAACAGTTGTGCTGAGCCACTATCATCAATTTTCCTCCCAGTTGAATCTGCCAAGGCTGACAATTATTATACTAACAAGTGCTTGTTCAGTAATGTTCAGTCATTCAGATTGCCTCCCTCATTATTTTTCTTCCCTGGAGGCAATTGATATGAACAGTCTCTAGCTCTTCACCTGGAGCTTAGAGATAGAGAAATTTGTTCAGATCTCAGTTATAATTCTATCTCTGATTAATGGCAAAGAGATTCGAGTCTCATTTCTTAGGAGCAGCTGGAGTCCCAAGTAGCCTCATATAGAAACCTTGGTTCTGATGCCTGCGTCTCCAATCTTCATTGGTTTGAGGGAAAGGTCAGGACCTCAAAATAGAGAGGAAAAACCATGGAAGCTAGATTTTCTGAACAATATTCACAAGTGACTGCAGCATTTTAGACATAAAACTTATTTTTAAATATCATCTTACCTTAGCATTAGAAATGATAATGAAACCTGTAGAGAAGGTCCCACACTGTGTGGTGGTGTTAGAATGAAAAGTTGCGCATGAAGAACTCCTGTCTCTGAAGTTCTAAATAATTTTCAGCAACTGGAAATGAAGTGGAAATTGAAAGAAGGGTGAGAACTTGTAGGATTCTCTTCCCAGATTGGTAATAGAAGGAGAGTTCCAAATGCTGTGGAAGACTAAATTCTGTTTTGTGCTCTGATTGCATCTCCCTTCCCATTTCTCAAGAACCCCTCTCCTTTAATTATCTCTTTCTCTATACGGGAAGATTTCTGTGTGTGTACTGTATTAAATCACACTAAGCAAAGAGGGTCCTTCTTTGCATCCCTCCCGTTCTGTACCATACTTCTAATCCCATTTACTGTACGCCATTACAAGGAACTTTCTACATTTCTGTCATCAATAGGACTTGTTCATTTGCTCTGTTAGTCTCATTCCTCACTTTCAGCTGGAGTCCTTATCCTTTTGTTTTTTCACTTCATTATATTTATTTGTTTATTTATTTATTTATTTGGTGGAGAAGATTGGCCCTGAACTAACATCTGTTGCCAATCTTCCTCTTTTGGCTTGAGGAAGATTGCCACTGAGCTAACATCTGTGCCAGTCTTCCTCTACTTTGTACGTGTGATGCCGCCACAGCATGGCTTGATGAGCTCCATGTAGGTCCATACTTGGGATCTGAACTCGTGTACTCTGGTCCGCTGAAGCAGAGCATGTGAAATTAACCACTATGCCACTGGGCCAGCCCTTATTTTTCAATTTTTAAAGACTTTATTTTTTTGGAGCAGTTTTGGGTTCACAGCAAAATTGAGAGGAAGTTACAGAGATTTCCCAAATACTCCCTGTTCCTACACATGCCTTTGGGATATATAACCCAAAAAGTATTTGCTTTGTTCATTCCAAACTGAATGACAGTGGCTTCTGTTCTCTGAGTGACAAAGATATCATGGAGATAACTCCGTGGCCACAGTGGACTTCTCAGTTTGGAGTCTTGTTCAATTCTGGAACATTGCAAACTACAACCTTGTTAATAGGGTCCAGAAAATTAAAGGACCACAATCGATCCTAGTTGTGAGAATTAGAATTTTAAGTTAGTCCCTTGATTTGGTGATTGCAAAACTCTTGTGTAATATAGAGAGAAGCAAAGAGAGGTTGAATAGTTAGTATTTGTGATGTTCCAAAGATAATCAAACAAGTCAAGTCTCAGACATGGGAATTTGCTTCGATTCTGAAGCTATGTAGAGATCTAGATGTTCTTTCTTTAACTGGGTCTTCACAGTAACTTCTGAGGATGTGTTTACTGACTTCTGGCCAATGTCCTTTCTTAGTGAGAAGATTTAGACTTTTATTCCTTTACAGAAGTGAAATTTTGGAAGACAAGCCATGGCTCTTTTGTGGGCTTTTCTAGCAGAGAAATATTTCACCAGGGCTTAATGGCGTTATGACGAATTAGACCTGAATGACTATAAGCTCAAGGAAATAGCTTATTGCAAAAGGATTAGAGGAACACAGTCTCTTTTGCTGTAGACCAATTCTTTAAGACCCTCAACTAACCATATGTTTAGTAACACAAAAGAAAAACTTTTTAAAAAAACTATCACAACTAGTTATAGCATCCCAACTGTACAGCAAAGAAAGTTAGGTATCCACAGTCAACTGTATAGTAATAATGGTCAATATTGAACACAATATGGGCCATACACTGATTTAAGTGCCCTGTGGGTATTAGTAATTTAATACAGCAGCTCTAAAAGGGATAGATTATTATCCTCACTTTACAGATGGAAATATGAACTTTGAGGGTGAGTCAATTGCCCACAGTCTCCTAACTCTTAAACAATGGGACTTGAGTTTGGGTCTAGCCAGCAGGATTCCTTGTAGAATGCCCAAGCTTGAAGTATCTAAGGCCAATTCTAGTCCAATGTTTTAACCCAATCTGATAATTATTTAGGAGGTTATCTAACTTCTACTTAACACCAGCAAAGGTGCAGGGAGGTCCTGCTGGCTTCCATGGTTTCATGACATGTCATCTAAAAACCCCAAGACTTTTCTAATAGTAATAATACTATAATTAAGCTATGTCTTCTACATTCTATATTTTTTTAATAATTTTGAACTTTGTCATCATTATCAGTTTTCATTGTGTTTTTGTGTAATATAACCTTTACTCTTCTTTTAATAACATCTTCATGATTTTCTTTGATGTATCACTTTTCCAACTTGTGTTCATGTTGTTGTGTGGCGCTATCTCCCTTTCTGGGGAGGGCATGGGATTCATGCCTGGCCAATCAGAGCACCACACTCCTCTGGCTGTGGTCCACTGAGGAGTAGCTGATCTATTTCAGAACTGATGATATACAATTCTGGGTCATTTGTAGAGATGTTTCAAACAAAGTTTTTCTCTTCTCCTGGACCTGAACCTGAGAGGCAAAATATCAACTCTCATAGTGACAGAATTTTGTCAGGAGCCAACACAGAGGAAAGTAGAGAAGAAATTTACAGAAGTGGGGAACTCATCTGATGACCTCTTTTGAGCCCCTTCATTCATTTTTATTTAATGTCCGACATCCCTAGAATCTTCTGAGCCATAAATGCTCTCCTCTGCTTATGGCTATTTGGGTGGATTTCTGCCCCTAGCAAGCAAGACAATTGACTAACACAAATATAGAACAATGCGATATTTATTGCCATTCAATTTCAGTTCATTTGCCTTCTCTAGTTTTTCCAGTCCATCAACATTTTTGAAATCCTGATTCTATTAGTTTTCTACCCCAACTTTGCATCGTCAGCAAATTTAGTAAGTCTGTCTTCTCTGTGTTTCCTTAAGTTGTTGACAAAAATCTGGAACATCAAATGGCAAGCCTCCTAAACGCTAATTAAGACCTCATTCCCATAATTCTTTACCACGCCCCAAAATCATACCATATGAGGCAATCTACATATTTAATAATCCACCCTAAAAACTCGTGATCAGCATTATTTTTTATATCAGTGTGTGTGATTTCCGAAATTTATTTCTTGCCCATTTTAGAAAATCAGGATAGCAAATTCACATCACGCATCAAAACAGCGTCTGGAGTCAGACTGCTAGAACCCAACACTAGGTCTACAACACTTTATTCGACCTTGAGCATATTAACTAGGCTCTCTGAACTTCAGTTACCTATCCATAAATTGGGGATGATAACCAAACCTTCCTCAAAGAGTTGTAAGAATTAGATGTAAGTAATCCATATAAAGAATTTAGTCCTGTATCAATTAGGGTTCCAGCAGACAGCAGACAACACATTCAAATTAGGACAATTCACAGCATTTAATAAAGAGACTCTTTACAAAGGTGTGGGCAGCCTGTAGGGGAATCATGAGGATAGCGGTGGAGGCCTAAGCAGCAAGAGGAGTGAGCAGTTGCAGGAGCTCAGAAATGGAGAGTCAAGTAGACATAAAACCTTGAGGAGAGCAGTGACCATTAGTGGGGACCCATAGCGAAGCCTCAGGCAACCCTGCATGGAGGGAGCGGGAGACCAAATACCGAGCCTCCTGCTCTTGCCACTGTCTGATCTGCTGCCAGGGATCCCCAACTGCTAAATCCAATTAGAAACCAGAGGACAAGGAAGTCAGTTAAAGTAGTGAGTGTAGATTAGTCTCCCCATCACAGAAAAGGGTGGAAAAGCTCAGAGAGGGGTACTGAAGGAGCAAATGGAATACATTCAGCAAAAGCTCAATTCCTAAAACAGTACACGCTAATAAAAGTTAGCCATTTTTTTAACCAAAATCATTTAGTTTCCTATTCAGGTTCCCTAACTATCCTGGGATGTAATTATCCTAGATTTGCAGAAAGTTTAACACGAAGCCGTGGGTTACCCTTTTTTATGTCGTGTATTAGGTTGAACCACATGAAATTGTCATTTTGTGGGTCAAAATAGCTTACTGCCTACACTTTCATATGGTGCAAAATGATATACTGGGCTTGAATCCCCTCTGGTCTGATGAGACTAGGATTTAGGGTACACCTTGAATTAAAGGAGAATGATAGAAAATTTGGCTGGAATAGTAGACTGGAGATAGGCAGATAAAGACATTGCGTGCCGTGTTAAGAAGTTCTAAACTTAGCGTGTACTAGTTAAAAAGCCACTTGAGATGTTAAAACAGGTGTGTGATGCTATCAGTCCTGATGAAAGGAAGGCAGCGTTTTCTAGGAATAGCATGCCATTTGCTTCTAACAATGAGCCTTCTTGTACGTATTCTTTTTTTTGCTTGGTTCATAGCCAAATGGAATGTTTTTCCTGTTATTTATATTTTTAGAAACTTCCATTCATTATTTACATCAGTCATATTGACATCCTTACAGGTTTTTTAGCTACTTTTTTAATAACTTTGCTATGTGCTCCCCCTTCTGGCTCATTTACATATTCTACGAAGGGATCTTTTATAATTATTTTGCCGGTATTTTATGGTGAGAGCCCGTAAACTCTCTAGACCACTACAGAAATGGTAAGTCATTGTTGAAATGAGAGATAAAAAAGATATTAGAATTTAGAGTCTCTATCCATAGGATCATGCTTGATCATATCTATTATAACTATCTTTGATATGACAGAGCCAATAATGACCATATCCATCACTGCAGCGTGCTTTTTTTTTTTTTCAAAGATTGGCACCTGAGCTAACAACTGTTGCCAATCTTCTTTTTTTTTATTCTTCTCCCCACAGCCCCCCAGTACACAGTTGTAGATTCTAGTTGTGAGTGCGTCTGGTTATGCTATGTGAGACACCACCAAGCGTGGCCTGATGCGTCGTGCCCTGTCCGTGCCCAGGATCCAAACTGACGAAACTCCTGGCCGCTGAAGCAGAGTGCGTGAATGTAACCACTCGGCCCCGGGGCCAGCCTCCTGCAGTGTACAGTTTTAAAATGTGCTTAACTACAGAGACTTGTGTATCTATTTCTTTCCTTAGTGTGTATAAAATCTATGATGATTATCATTCATTATCAAAATCTGAAGTTCTTGATGCCAACATATTAACTTTTCTTTTTTGGTTACATCTGAAAGAATTCAAATTGATGCCAAAAATAATGCTACTTTCCCTCAGCTTTTTATTGATTAAGCTGTCAGGAAAGCAAATGAAGCAATGTGTTTAGAACACTGTTTCAGTAGAATAAAATTTACTTCCGTCTGTAGATTACGATGATAATGTTAACACCACCACCACTAATAACATATGCCAATGTTAATTCTGCTCTAGGCTCCATTTAACTATCTACGTGTATTATCTCATTTAATTGCCTTCAACAAATTTGTGAAACACATGCTACTATTATCCCTGCTTTACTGATGAAGAAACTGAGGCCAAGAAAAATTACCTAACAACTCCTAAATTATTTCAGGTAATTTAGGGAACCCGTCACTAACACATTTTGTCTTTCTTGAATGTTTTATAATTTCAGTGAAGAAAACTTATTCCTTCACGTGATTATTCATCTCATATCTCCTGTACATCCTAGTCCTGCACTTTGCTTTTGGTTAGTGCTCAATAAACCCAAATGAAATACATTTTCATATGTCACATACCTTGCTTTTTCCATCTTTCATTCTCATTCAAGTATTTCCCACTATTCCAATCTCCCTTGGGTTTGTGAATTTCTCTACAGGTCAACACTCTTGTCAATTGGTGTTACTCCCTTGCTTTTCCTACTGGACGTTTTCACATAAAGAAGATATATTCCAATTTTTAGTCTCATTGGACCAAAACTTGGTGATATCTGTGCTACCACAGTTACCAGCATGCTTTAAAATATAGTCATTTGGTTGATTAACTGTGCTCCGTGTGGGGAAAAGTGACTATTAACTGTATTCTTACCTGATGTTTACTCTTGAGAACAATTGAGTACCTTCTCCCCCAGGAATCCGCTCCCTTTTGCCTGTGGTCCTCAATTGATTTGGTTCCTACTGTTTATCTGAATGCTTTCTTTAACTCCTGAACATCATAGGATCTCATGCATGTTGTTTTAAGTGCTCTTGATGGAGGTGAGACTCCTGCCCGACGTCCTTGTCTTCATGGTAGGCCCCCTACCACTTGCAGGCAATGTATTATTTTAATCCTAGGTATCAAATACATTTTACTCTGACCCTTCACTTTCCATTTCCTCTTTTCTCTTTTAACTCTGTCTTTTCACTTGGACTGTTCACTTTCATTGTGTCCTTATCATTCATCAGCAAGCCACCTGCAAACTGTATGTCTCTGCTTCCTAGAACTCTTAACAGGATCCATAGCATTTTTGAATGCCAGAAGTCTCTTCATTTTTCTGCAGAGTGGTCATAATTTTGTGCTCTACATTCTGCATTTTAGAATGAACCATAGCCACTTGTTCCTTCCAGAAATTCCCCTTGGACATAGCCATGGTTCATTGCTTGTTTTCTAGGAGTCTCCTTGATTAGGTGGGAGTTTGGAGGAATGCTGCTTTGAGACTAATCTGGCCACTTCTCTCCCCTGTGTCTCTGCCGCATTTTGGCTATTAACACAACTTCTCAAAGACAATTACTTTAGCAAATACTCATGGCTTGAATCACAGCATTTCAAAACAAAGAAAAAGCTTTTACAACTGATTTTAGAATGTTTTCAAGAAAATACGTTTTTGTGCATATTCTGTCATGCTCTGGGTTTAAATGATAAGTAAAGTGTTTTTTCTTTTTAAGTGAAGGGGTACTGTGTTTGAATATAGTGCAGCATTTTGCTTAAAATTCAAAATGTCTTTAAAAAAAAAAGGAGGGGTGGGTGCTAGATAAGCACTGGGAACAAGGCTTTCCAGCTCTGTGTCTCGTGATCATTTAAGTGGCATTATTTGGCCCTGTGAGGACAGGGTTGGAAAGTTTTGTCTGTTCTTTTGTATTTCTTCTTACTTCACTAGTTGTTTTGAACATGATTGCTTTTTAATGGAGATCCAACTAAATGATATGTGATTTAACACACTTCATCCAGAACATTTTATGTTCTCTCCACAGTTCATTGATACCCAGATGTAGGCTAACATTAGACTACTCAATGTTCAGGGATTTTCTTGCACAGACAACAGTACATAAATCTGCAGTGCTGACTTCATGTGCAAATCTTTTGGGTAACTTAAAAACAATGTGAAATGATTAAGTAGTACCATTTTGTAAATTTTCCTGTTGAACACGTGTTTAAAAGTATTTGATACCTAGATCTTGACATAATTATGCAAAAGGATAAACCCAACACATCTCTGGGCTGATTTTAGATATTTTTTATTCAATTATCATATAATGTCTTTTGCCTAGATTATTAAGATGTGCAATATTTTATTTCCCTTATTATTGCTTTTATTACGACTAATGCTAATTTTCAATATTTGTTGTTATTTTGACAAACATTCGTGATAACTATAACATTATTGAAAGTAACATGTCAATAAGAAAGCTGGTGTGAATTAGCATTGGATGATACTACTTATGAGATCTTTTGATAGCTCTAACATCTATTTCTTTTTGTTGCACAATGTTTTAAGTCTTTGATACATGGTTTTATAATTTAATGTTTCCAAATTTACTTTTTTCTCATTTTAAATAACTTTCTATCAATAATTCTTAACCATGTAAGTTCCCATTTGAGGTCCAATTCATAATAATTATGATGGGATTTTAATGTAATGTTTTATCCTGATAAGATACCCAACCATCTGGTTTTCCCAGGACTGACAGAGCTCTCCAGGAGCAAGACATCCAGTTTTAAAACCAAGACAATCTTGGGAAAACCATCCCAGTTTGTCTGGAGACAAAGGGGTTTTCCAGGATGCAGGATTTTCAGCGTTAACATAAGGAAAATTCTAGGTGAACCAGGATGATTGGTGACCCTACATTCTGATTATTGTTATTATAGTTTTTAATTTAGAGCATTTTTAGTAATGGTGCTTGGTACTGAAGTGAATAGTAATGATAATCTAGTGTAACCTAATATGGTAAGGCTGCTCAAATAAGTTTTTTCTGGAAATTTTTTGTGTGTGGTTTTAATTTCTTCTTGATCACACATTGTTCAAGGAAATGTTGTAGACTCTTTTCCTGGTGTAATCACCTTAATTTCTATGATGATTGCCCATGAAATGATTTCAGTTTGCCTTCTGTTGTCAGAAGGCATTCCTCCTGGTGGAGTTACACTCTCAACACTAACAGATAACATCGCCTTCTGCTGTGTACTCATGACTTCAGTGAAACATGAGGTCTTTTAAAAATAGCCTATTCCTGAGACTGGCCCAGTGGTGTAGTGGTTAAATTCCCGCACTGCACTTCAGCAGCCTGGGGTTTGCAGGTTCAGATCCCTGGCAGGGACCTATGCACTGTGCTCATCAAGGCCTCTGTGGAGGCATCCCATATACAAAACAGAGGACGATGGGCACAGATGTTAGCTCAGTGACAATCGTCCTCAAGCAAAAGGAGGAAGATTGGCAACAGATGTTTCCTCAGGGCCAATCTTCCTCACAAAAAAGTAATAAAATAAAATATCCTATTCATTTTTTCCCCAGGATTTCCCTGGTCCCATTAACTTCTATCACCGACTCATCACATTGTTCATCCTCTATACTTGGGTCCCCACACCATCACCATGCAATTTGAATGTTTTGGATAAGAACTCAATCTCTGAATTTTAGCTCAGTCTTCTTCCTCTTGGTCTACAGTATGGTATGGTAGTAAGAACAAGAACTTCAGAACTGATGGTGTAGCTCAAACTTGAGCTCCACTATTTGCCATCTATGGGACCTTTGGAAAGTTACTTCAGCTCTCTGTGTCTCAGTACTCTCAACTGCTTAATTAGGGCAATAACAGGATCTCTGCCTCTTAGAGGATATTGTGAAGATTAAAATTAATGCATGTGAAGCACTTAAGTCAGTCCATAGCATATAGTAAGTATTTGGTGATCATTAATATTGTTAATCTCCATTATCTTTTATCTGACCATTGTAGCAAGTACCACTACCTCTGTGCCTGATTTTACTTAACTGGTTAGTATTTGTCAGTAAGTTAATTTGACAGATCTCTGTTAAAATCTGAGCATGTAAAACTGAGAAAGGCATCTCTGTTATCAATTCTAAACAATGCTTGGACCTTACATATACCGAGTCCCTTAATGAACCCAATATCACCAGCCTCATCCTATAGCACTATGCCAGTTACAGGGCGCTCTTCAAACTTCTTTCTTTTGGCCTTTGTCTATAACAAATTGGACCTTTTAGTAGTATGGTATTCACATGACCCAACCTGCAGTATATTAGAATCTATGATAGAATAAAGTAATTTCTACTGAAATTCACTGTCATCACTTTGATGTAAAATGCATTTCTTTACTTTCAAACCATATGTAGAATGTCTTTTTGTTTGTTTTGATCCACTTTTCATTTGCCCTTGGCCCGAATCGGCTTTGTAATTTATCTAAATGTGCAAGGGAAGAAACATTGTCGAAATGACTCCATTTTCTTCACAGTGAAAATAGATCTTGAAGTAAAACTTTAATTTGAAAGGAGAAATCGGATTTAGTTTCTCAGTGTGATCCTTTTTAGTGTTCTATGCCGCTGGGTTTTCAAATGTTAATGTAAAAGTGATGTGTGCATGATAATAACATCATGAGTTCATTCCCTCAGTCCTGGTCTTTGAGTTTAAAGCATATGGTCCCTGAATAGACTGAGCTAATTGGTGGCAGTCAGAGTGAAAGAGAGTTGCGGTGATCCCTGACCAGGCTCAGCTGCCGCACTCCATCCTCGTCATCTGACTGACTTTTGTTTTAACCCTCCCAATCTCTTTCTGCTACTTCTCAACCATCATTATTTCAGTTTAATCATATTAGTTACCATACAAGGTAAGGGTAGGGAAAAGAAAAATAAGAAAAGGCTAAGAGAGGGGGGGAAACACTTATAGAGAGTGGACTGAAATGCATGCTATTTTTGAAGTACAGAGGACTGTGTGCTTTTATTTTCTCTTTTTTTAACTCCTCCAGACTCCTGATTTTTATCTTCAGTCCTGTGCCTCTTCCCTGTTCCTCACCGTGTGAGCCATTGCTGCCTTCCATGCTAAATAAATAAATAAACAAACAAGCCACAGTGGCCTTGATTCTTATATTCTCTTTCCTGTTAACTATTGTGCATATTATTTGATAGAACAGATGCTATTTCTGAATGGCAATTTTGAAAAAAATTTAATGTGCTCCTTGACGTTTTTCTTCTCTAGTTTCTGTTTTCTATTCTTTTTCCCTCTAAAAAAATTAATTTACTATAATGTAGAATATCTTGAGTTTGCTTAGGACAAATATTATTTCCTTTCTTGAACTGTAGATTTCTGGTAAGATCAAGGATATGCTGTCACAGTGTACATGCTGTTTATTTGCTGATCTCAGGAATTTTTGATGTGTCATTTCTTCCTTATTCATTTCCTTTGAGGTTTATTTGCTTTTGGTATAAAGAGCTGAACTAGGATCATAGAGTGTTGTGTTAATTTTTGATGCTGTTAGTTTTCTCAGAAGTTTTGAGCAGCCAAGAGTGGAATAACTCCATAGAATAACTCCACGTTCAGATGGTGAGAGTTTGGGGAGGGTCTTTTTATAAAATCAGTGTTGAAGTCAGTAAGTCAATATGGAAATGGGAGCACAAAATGGACAATTCAATAATTAATGTTTGAAATGCTTGTGAGTTACAAATAAAGATAATAATAGTAGTGGCTAACATTCTTTAGAAGTTCAACCATGTGCTAGTCACTGTACTTCATGTACTTTCTATGTTATCGCATTTAGTTTTTATAATAATCTTCCGAGGTTTATAGTTATAGGTGCCTTAATTATAAATGAAAAAAATGGAAGAGCAGAGAAATTAAATTGCCTAATACTGCAGAGCTAGTCAGTGACTAAAAGTTTATTCATACTCAATTAGTTTCCAATCTGGTGCTGGTAACCAAGCAGAACCCTTGTTCTGTGCCCCTCTCTGCCTCTGCATATGTCATATATAAGGAAACTGAGTCTCAGTGAGATTTCATGGGTTTCGCCACCTCATAGAACAATTTAGAACAAGGTTCCCAGACTTCTCTGTGCATTAGAACCAACCAGGCATTCTTTTAAATATTCCAAACTCAATCCACACCCTAGAGTAGTTAAATCACAATCTCAGGGAGAAGGACACAGGCATCTGGAATTTCTGAAGCTCCCTTATGGGATTCCAATGTGCAGACAAGTTTGGGAAACACTGAATTAGAGAAAATACTTGGAAAAAGCCAAACTGACCTCATTCCTAAGCTGTTTTTTCGTTGTATTGCTCACCCGCAGTTGGTTGGGGATTCCCAAAAGAATCTGTCTGCTTCAGCTGGTACTGAGAACTTGTGATCTAGCTGACATATAACTGAGAACTTTACGTGGGTTGTCTCACTCAGTCCTCCCACAAAGTATGTGAGAAAACTGAGGCTGAGAGAATTAAAGCAACTTGCTCAAATTTGTAGACCTAGTTAGTGGGGAGCCAGGATTCCAAACTCAAGTTTGATTGACTCAGAGGCTAGGATGCTGGGACTCTGAGAATAATGTTGATTGTCTCTATTTTGAGGTCACTTTTCTTTGTTTCTATCCTTATAATACCCGGGAGCCTATTTGTGTTGTGGGTTTCTAACATTTCTGTTTGCTGACTCTGGTTCCTCCTGAAGCTTTGAGGTATGGGACATCCACATTTAGCATTACTCTGGTTGCTTCCCATGTTGAGAGTCTTAATCACGCTAAATGCTGTTTTAAGAGCCTTAGCTATATTTAGGTTCCAGCTGTTCTTGCTGATGAAAATGCTGGAGCACAGAAACTATCTCTTTCTTGTGTTCCCCATTTGGTTCAACTGAAAAAAAAAAAAGACAGAGAGAAAAAAAAGAATAAGAGCTTCCACGACATCCTTAAAATCTATGCATCCAGCATTGCTCCTGCCACCTGGTTCTCCTTTCAGGAAAGACCTTGCTGGCTGTCTCTCTTTTGTTCTGTTCTTAACTCTGAGTCATAGCTCTGAAACTCTACACCACTTTAGGAATTACTTATCATGTGTTGCATCACAAATCATGGAATCTTTACACAGAATTCAGAATTTCCTAAGCATCTATTAATGAAAGATTCTTATTAGAGAAGACTACAAATTGAATATTTGAATTGCATTTTTGAAATTATATGAATTTTGCTTTTAAAATCAATAGAGTCCTAATTTTAATTGAATTAGTAAAATGGTTATAAAATATTTATGCAGTAATTCAATTACGCAATATTATTTTCTTTGGTTCATTTTCTGTCATAGCATTTGGGACATAGGAAATTAATACAAACCCCTTGAATAAATGAATGAACTAGGTTTACTGAATCTCAAGGTAGTATATATAGAAGCGAAGCCTGCTTCTTGGGCTGGCGACTTGTGCAGCCAAGTAGGGCTCCATGCTCAGAAGGCAGCTTAATTCTCTGCTGTTACTATCTTGAAATTCTTAATAATTTGTGAAGAAGGGCCCTATACTTTCATTTTTCACCAGTTCCCCCAAATTATGTATAGGAGCACAGGCTCATGTAGCTAGTCCTGTGTAAGGAGCATATACTAAGAAGAAACTTAGTGTCTCCAAAATGGTTAAGCAGAACTTTGAGGGATGGTTAGACTCCTAGCACTGAACAGGTTGGTCACAGACACCAAGGAAATCTTTTGGTTATTGTAATGAATATGGAAATAATACATAAACAAAGAATTTCCTTTCTAATTAGGTTGAATAATCATGTTTTATATATACATACTCATATTTTTATGTATATAGCTGTGATTAATAAAACAACTTCATTTAATATCTTTACTGAATTCATAAACACTAGAAGTTCAGCTATTACTATTTGAGAGGGGCTAGACATATACTGTGACGTTAAAGGTGTCCTTGACGAAATTGATGTCTTGTTCTGAATGAATTAAAATGAACTTTCCTATCTCTGCCTACAGAGAAAAAAATATGTGGAAGCATAACAATAATTTTAAAAGAATGCATAGTTGAACTTAAAGAAATTCTCACACTCCGGAAACAAGGTGGGAATGCCTTGCTGTGGAGGATTTCAGATCAGATATAGGCCCTGTGCCCTAGGGCCTCTGTTTATTATGCACTCATGTAGAAGGGACAAGAGACTGGAATAGAGGTGCCTGCATGAAGCCAGGACACTGTAAAAGGATATTTCACTCTACCCATGAAACTGGGAAGTGGCAAGGAAGTTACATAGTCATCAAGGCTGTAAGTGTGTGTGAGTAGAGAAGGGGAAGAGGGGTGGAAATTGCACTTCCAAACCTATGCTCTGTACTTACAAAGTCCAAATTTACACAGCTTGTGTGCTGTGAATGTAAACGCAAAAATTAACATTTAAACTATACCAAATTCTGTAGAACAGCTGGGTCACCTGCAAAAGCAAAGGTCAGATGTCTTTGTAGGGACATTTCCACAACCCAACGCACACGGGATCCTCCAGGACAACACAATCCAAACTAAGTTAAGCACATACCCAACAAATGTGAACAGACCACGATGAGGGAGAGAAAGCAAACACAAGAGACAGGAGGATTCACACCTGAAAGCTGGATAAAATGGAATTCTCTCAGAGAAGCTCTAAGTAATAATTTCTAAAATTATTCAAGTGGTAGAGAAGAGCTAGAATATAAAGCAAAAGATGAAATGAAAAACAGTTAGAGAACTAGAAAATAATTAAATATAATTATAAATGAAAAATGTAGTAGAGATATTGAAAATTCAATAGGTAAACTAAGTGGCAGATTTGACAATTTTGAAGAAGGAATTATTAATGTCCTGGAAGGTACACATGAGAAAATTACCAGAAAGCATTGCAAAGATATAAAAACAAGATAATTATAAAAGGTAAGTTAGAAGTGGAGTTTAGAATGATAAGACAATTTATATGATGACAGAATATCCAAAGTGAAATAGAGATAATGAAGAAAAAAAGTAACCAATAATTTTCTGAAATTGTTTAAAGAAAGGCATACATCTTTTGCAGATAATAATTACACATGATTCTAAGAAGAGCAATTGATACTGCTAAACATATTAAAAATCTAAAATTAAAATGAAGATACTGTCTTAAAAAAAACAGAAAAAGACAGGTTAACTAAAAATAAAAGTCAATTTGACTGACAGCTGAACTCTTATCAACTAGAAGTTACTGCAATATTATCTCAGAGCGGTAATGGGAAATAAATATTGTAAAATCCTATACCCAGCTAAATATTATGTAGTACTAAATACGAAATGAAGATAAGTAAACCCTGTTTTCCACTCATAGAACTCTACTGAAAGAAATTCCAAAGTTGTAGTTCAGTAAGAAGTAAATTGAATTTGTAACAAACAAGTTAGATGCAAGGAGCAATTAAGTTCAAATACATAGGTGAACATAATAATAAATCCAAATAAGTATAGTTGGTCCAAAATAACAAGAAAATATCCTTTTGGGCAGAGTGTTAAAAACAAGACGTGCTAAAATACTAGAAAACCATAAAAATGAAAATGGAAGGAGGAATATTAACTTTATTAACTTTATTAACGTTATTAACTTTAGACTTTGTGCCCAAGTATGCAAATAAATTAAATTAAAGTGCTAAAAAGCATTAAAATTAGTGAATTCTTTTATTACAAATGAGTCGGGGGAAAATGGATAAATTAAAATCTATGAATTCAATAAATTACCAGAAAAGGGGAGAATATGGAATGAAGCAATGGCAGCACAAAAATATATGGTAGAAATAAATCTAAATCAGTCAGAGTAAATATAAACATTAATTTTCTAGTTATGACAGAAATTACTGACAGAATTAGAAACAAAAAATAACAGAACTTTGATTTCTTTACAATAGATACAGCCAGAACATGAAACAAAAAATTTGAAAACAGAGCTGGAAAGACATATGCCAGAAATCTACTAACGAAAAGAACACATGTATAGTAATACTAGTAGAAGACAAAAGGGACTTAGAAAAAGTATTACCCAGAGTGAAGAGAGTTATTTCATTCTGAAAAAAGAAATAATTCACTGTCTTCCTATGTAATTCATTATATAATCCCAAACAGATGTGCATGTAACAGCATAGCCTAAAAATATTTAAAGTAAAAGTTCACAGAAGAAAAATGAGCTTCAGTTTTGTCTAATATATAATCCCGTAAGACAACAATACCTGGAAATATATAACAAAATATTAAACTATATTAAATCTGAGTGGGAGGTACACTGGTGTCTGTAATATTGCTCTTTGTGTTTTTTTATGTTTGAAATATTTTCTAATAACAATTTAAAAGTTTAAAGAGTGGCTTTTGCACCTTAGAAATTGGGAAATTATTGTTCTAATTAAGCCATTTGAACTAAGCTAGAATTTTGTGTATGTGTGTATACACACACATGTATAAATGCATGAATATTCAGTGAGTGTTTATTAAATGCCAACAATTTTCCAGCCATGAAGGCAGGCTAGGAGCTTGGGATGTAAAGATCAATGTCAAGATGATGGGCTAGCTTATGCTGCAGAAACAAGTAACCTCAAAAACTTTAGCAGTTTAGCACAAAGAATTAGTTCAAACTCATGCAAAATCCATTGCAAGTTCAGATGACTCTGCAGAGCTATTCTTCTCAGGCTGATGTGGGATGAGAAAGCCTCCACAATTTTTGGAACACCAACTTATGGTCTATGAGGAAGAGAAAATGAGAAGATAAAGCATCAGGCCAGTTCTTAAGTGTTCTCATTCTTGAATATTCACTCTCCCTTGTATTTTATTAACAAAAGTCAGATGGTCTGCTTAACCTCAAATAAGCAGTGAGATGACAGGAAGGCAAGAACTAGAAATATTTGTTTAGCTCTGCGTGCAAAAACACAATTTTCCTGCCATCATAGAACTAGCAGCTGAGTAGAATCTAGATCAACATTTCTTCACCTCAGCGTTATTAATGATTTGGAGTGGATAGCTCTTTGTTGTGGGGAACGATACTACGCATTGTAGAGTGTTTGGAGGCACCCCTGCCTCTACCCACTAAATGCCAGGGGCATCTCCCAATTGTGGCAACCCCAACTATCTCCAGACATTGCCATGTCCCTTAAGGGAAAAATTGTTCCTAGTTGAGAAGCACTGGTCTAAAAAAATTGTTCTTAACTATTTTATAGAATAGATTATAAATCTATGAGATTCTATAATAAGAAGTAGTAAGCGCCGAGAATATGAATGTTTATCTCCAAATTTATATTGATTCATCCATGACCTTCACAAAGTCCTTCTTAACAATATGAGAAACTCTCTCTATCTTTTTGGTTTGCTCCAAAAGGGGTGACAATCATACACTCCTATAGAATGTCCATTGTTTCCCTGTGACACTGAAAAAAGATGCCTTTTAGTAGGAATGTGAGCATGTCAATCAAGCTACCAGCCGAACGTGCAGGCTTGCAGTGTTTCTCTAGAACTCTGCGTGGTGATTCAAACATCAAAAACGTAAGCGTGAATTCAAGCCAGTCTTCATAGGGATGCCAGAAGTTGGAGATCAAAAGTCAGAGATGCAATGCTGAAAGAACATACTAAGACAGTGACAACAAGGGAAAGACCAAGAACCAAGAGCCAACGGTTTTTGTAATAGAGCAGTTGTTGCTGGATATAAACAAGAAGCGGTGATTCTTGTATGCACGCATAGATGAATGGTCACAGCTCAAATTTCTGGGCTGAGAGGTGTAAGTCCAAGGGTGCCCAACTGGATAAATGGACAGGAATGGGACTGTGAATCACTAACTGCTAAATTGATAAACCAGAGGACTAGAAATGATTCCAGTGAGCAGTGGGGCTGCCTAAGGAGGGTGGAGGTAAAATTCCTCAACATTATTGCCATGGAGAGAGAAAAGAGATAGTCAGTTGAAAGTTGTGACAAGCCTAGATGTTTTCTTTCAAGTTTCCTTAGCTGTTAATGATAAGAAAGGGTTTGCACCCTTACATGATGCATTAGGGAGCATAAGGAAATAAAAATTATCACGCAATGTATGTGTTTTCAATCTATTTAGCTATTATCAACATTTATATGCTAATTCATGCTGTAATAAATTGACAAATTGGTGCTATAAAACGAATCCACTGGCATCTTGTTTAATGCTTGACACTAAACGTATTTGCTTTCAATTGAGTCCTGTAATTAATAAGGAAGTGACTCTTTAGTATTTTACTGTATAAATTATTTGCTTAGCGGTCAGGCCTGGTGGCATAGCAACCAAGTTCATGCGTTCCACCTCAGTGGCCCCGGTTTCACTGGTTCAGATCCTGACGTGGAACTACACACCGCTTATCAAGCCATGCTGTGGTGGCATCCCACATACAAATTAGAAGAAGAAGGGCACAGATGTTAGCTCACGGCCAATCTTCCTCAGCAAAAACAGAAGGATTGGAGGCTGATGTTAGCCTAGGGCTAATCTTCCTCAAAAACAAACAAACAAAAAATTATTTGCATAGGTAAATAGCAAATAGATCCATCCTATGGCACAGTGATGTTTAATTTAAAAAAGGGAATGCTATAGTCCTATATGCTCATTATAAGCAATTCAAACAATAAAAACATACATAAAGAATGAAAAGTCTCTCTTCTTCTGCCCCAGTCCACTCCCCAAAACTTTGTAAGAGTCACTTTAACCTGTAAACAGTTTTCAGATTAATTTGTAGTCTTCACTTTTACGATATTTTAAAAAATGTGTGTGAAACCTGTTTCCAAAGTGTTACTTTTTGTCACTCATTTATTAATTTCAGTTTTTATTGTATTATGCACTTTTGTTTTGGGAATATTTACATAGAAATTCCATTATTAACAAACACACTAAGTTAATCACAATCTTTAGCAGTTTCATTTGCTCATTCTTATTTCTTATGTATCGTGTCTTCATTTTCCCTTTAATTCGTTTTCCATTTGCACACACATATCATCACATTCCTTTTTTTTTTTTAAAGATTTTATTTTTTTCCTTTTTCTCCCCAAAGCCACCCGGTACATAGTTGTATATTCTTCGTTGTGGGTCCTTCTAGTTGTGGCATGTGGGACGCTGCCTTAGCGTGGCTCAATGAGTGGTGCCATGTCTGTGCCCAGGATTCGAACCAAGGAAACACTGGGCCACCTGCAGCGGAACGCACGAACTTAACCACTCAGCCACGGGGCCAACCCCTCATCACATTCCTTGTTTAAAGTTCCATGCGTGGTAATTTTTCTGAGTATTTATATATAAAAATTTCTCTGTTTTGACTATTTTGGAGGGTGGGTGCACATTTCAGGTTCAAAATTGTCTTAACACGTTTTACATATTGTTACACTGGTATTTTGTATTTTCTTCTGTTTTGTTTTTGTTTTATTAGCATTCCTTGTTACAAATGAGTTTGGTTCACATTTCTTCATAGGTATTGTCGTTCTTCTCTCTGGCAGCTTGAAGGATTGTTGTTTTTATCCTTGGAGATTTTTCACTGTCTAGGAGTGTAGGGCTTGAGGATGTCCTGATACTTCTGTGTTCTGTGTTCTGGGAAAATTCCTTCCCTTGCTTTAAACTTCTAATAAACTGATTTAATCTTTTGCCATTGGACAATTCTCTACTTCTGTTGAATTTCCTTCTTTCTTTCTTTCCTTTCCCTCTATTCTTTCTTTTCCTTTGTTCTCTCTTTCTTTTTAAATATTTTAGCAGCCATGCTTCTAATATCTTAGGTAAACTAGGTTATTTGGTTTTGTTTTTTAAATAACAGGACCTTCTGGTTTTAGTTATGTGATACTTCTTGAAACTCTTTGAAGATTCATTTATTTATACATTTGTTTTTCTCAAATATTTCTGCTCATTCCTAATTTAGCTCTGTTTCTTGGGGTTACTCCTTGTTTTTGCAGTCTTTCCTCCCAATGATTGTCAACAAACATTTGGTGATTTGGGCAGTTTGTTTATATATGTAAACGTGGGTCTTGATTGACCAAACTGTTGATGGAGGGTCTTAACTCAGTACTTTTGAAGATCTGTGTGATTACTTAGATGATGCTTCGGGGAACTGCAGTCCCGTTGGCTTATTTTCCTGTGACTGTGGAATAGAATACTTGTGCTCTAAGAATGGGGTCTCCTCTGCCAGCGTGGGATCCAGATGCTCCCTGACGTATGACCCTGCTTCCTCCTCCAGCCCTCTCACCCACTTTGTGTCTCCTAGAGGGCCGCCCACCTTATTTAGCAAGATGTACTTAAAGCTCTGACCTGGCTGGACCTTCTCAGCTAATCAGCTCCTTAATTAAGTTTTCCACCTGTCAACCCACTGACTGATTTTGCTTCCAACCTGCTATCAAAGCTCTACTGAGAAAATTCACTTTTTTCCAATTATTTTGGGGAGGTCCCAACCCAAATATCAAACACTTTAAAGTGTTCCCACGTCAACCATAAATGCAAATATTTTGCACTACAAAAAAAAATATTAATTAAGAAACAAATCATTTGGCCTAAAGTAACTAACTTAATACGATTGGCTCTGTTTTCTCAGTAATTATCATCATACTTGGGAATTCTTGCAAAGTGAGAATATCTAACTTCATTAACAAACGTAATAGAATTTTTATGTATGCTATGTATACCAGTTAAGACAATTATTAGAATTTTAAGCTCAGAGGACGTTTAAGCAAGTGTCTTTTTTTTCATTTGAAGTCTATCCTTTTTGTATGTGAAGCCAATATATTTTTGCAATATTGAAACATATTTGTAGATCTTAAGCACTGACCCTCTCTTTAACCTGTGCAGATCGCACATCTCTTAGATCTTTTGGGTTTTATCTTCCATTTGAGCTTATCTACATTTTTGGATAATTCCATTAATTTGCATAAATTTCTCAAATTTTTATTCTGTTAATGCTCCTCCTCTACTTTCCAGTGTCAGTATTGATTTATTTTCAATTGTACATTTCTTCTATAATTCTATTGGGATTTGAGGAGATAGGAAAACTAGACACTGGTGTTGAGTAGCTATCTTTGACCAGGAGCCTACAATCACTCTTGATTGAGAAACTCTCAATTTTACTATGTACCTTTTTAATAAATATCATCTATTGCCAGTACTTAAATTTAAACAGAAACTGATTCCCAGTTCCTAAAAATTCCATGTTTGGCGGCTCATGGAGAATGTTCTTAAGCCTGTACTCCTGTACTGTAACATAGTTGGGTGGGCACCCCTGGAGGAGCCAGAATGTATTCAAAGACCAGAACAAGTCATTGTATTTTCTTGTTGAGTGAGAGTAAAAGTGAAGCCAGCTCTGGAAAGTGTATAGCAAGCTGTCATGTCACATCAATATTCCCATCTTATGGTAATTATTTTAAATACTTATTTCAATGTAAATCTGCTCTCCTCATTAGACTACAATTTGAGGTCATAATTTATTCATCTTTATAATACCCAACTATGGGACATTTTCTGGAGCACATGCATTTTCTGGAAGAATGAGAGAGAGAGAGAGAGAGACTTTAGGAGCAATGTTTTACAACTGCAAATGCAAATAAAGTACTTTAGTTTTTAGTATTAAGACACATTTGTGGAATATATTTAGTGTGTTATCTCCTTATGATTGACCAAACATTTGATAATTGTTAATGAAACCAGTAGTTTGGATAATTGTTAATGAAACCAGTAGTACATTTCAATCTTAGCTTATGAATGTAAAGACTGTAGGACAATCATTCTTAGGATGTCAAGAAGGAGATGTGTCATATACCCTTTCAAGAATCTGGTGTTGAAAACAAGGCGCTTATCCCCAGAAAAATGAAAAACAAATTCTGCCAATAATTTCAGAAGGGCAGTGGGCTCTCTGGAGTCTATCTATGGATTCCAAGTCAGGAGTTTTTGTAGAAAGTTAATATAATTCTCCATTTGATAATATCATGCACAAGTACTAATTATTTTACGTGTATCTTGAGCCACAATATTTGAAAGAAATAAAAGAAAAAAGAAAGAGACAGAGAAGGAAGAGAGCTGCAATGTGCTCAGGTCCTTAAAAAACAAGTTTAATTTGTGCTGCTACATACAAGGAGTATTATAGTAGCATAATCAGTCTTTACACTTGGAATTTCAGCTCTGCAACTCACCAAAAGTGTGATCTTAGGTAAATTACTGTGTTACTATGTATCTTAACTACTCTCTCCTTAAAATGGAATAAGAATTTCCAATCTTCTTCAAAGGATTGATGTAAATATTAAATGATCATTTTACAAATTATAGACTGTGTTATTACATCATTAGATGTTTACAAGCATACTTATTAATGTAATCCCTTTTCTAATTTACTATTAATTAGACTCCAGAATTTTCCTCTGATCATCCACAAGTTTATGCATCAAAATTGAAAAGTTCCTAAAGAAAATAAAACTATATTATTATGTGTTTCACTTCTCTATGTATTCATTAAATTCCATGATAGTAAGAGTTGTTCTTTTCTTGCCCTGAGCTGAATCTGCCAAGCTCATCGCTATGAAGAAATGACGTCAAGTGAGTAGTAACCCAGTATTGAGTTCATTCTCAGGCAGTGTGCTTATTTTTTTAATGATAGGTATATTTGGGAACAGATGATAAAGCTCTGATGAAATATGACGTGACTGTTTTTTCTAAGAATAAGTATACTGTTCTTCAATATTTTAGATGCTTTAAAATAGCCATCCAGCTACATTTTGAATTTATTTCCACAAAAAGATTTCTTATTGGGCACTTTTTTGCTTACATATACTTATTTCAGAAACTGCAATTATATGCAAAAATAAATCAAGCTCTACGTAATTATTTATTGTGCTTCTGAGAATAATGTAAGAATTATTCATTAACAATACTTGTAGAAATCCATGTATCATGTCTTCAATGAGTTATGTTATTAATGAAACCCTTTCAGTTATGATCTGTTGAAATATTCTGTCCAGGATTCTATCATGTACGTTTAGCTCTGAACGGATGATATTCCCATTGGGGGTTGGTGGTAGGGGGACAGGAGAAGGGAAGGAAAGAAAAAAAAATCAGACAAGATTTATTGAAATAGCTCTCCTTACATTATTTTCCCTATTTAAAATGTAAACAGCATTTGTCAAAATAATTATTCATGCAGAAGTACAGAAATTGTTAAATTCTTAGGAGGAGATAGTGATATACTTGAAAAAAAGTCCAGCTGGTTTTCTTCTGCTTGTAGGTTGAGGGTGGAATCCAGTTTGGGCCTGAAATGTTTTTCCAGTGTTCAGTCTATGGGAGCCTGGTGTCCATCTAGAGCCAATCAGAGAGTCTGATGTTGTGGATTTCTAGGCTTGAAATGTAGTTATCCCAAGTATATTGCATGGGACTCCCCATTCCTAGCCTGGATAGGATGCAGGTTTGAGCCTAAACAGAGCAAACTCAATAGATATCTCTCACCCACCATCACCCTCAATAAACTAAGGGCTGGTTTATAGGTGAACTGGTATTGGGAGTAAATAATCATTCCTAGAGCTAATATTTCTTTCCTTGCCGAGGCAAATGGTTCTGTTTGTAAATTACACGTGTAGAACTCGTGTGAATTTTGCTCTGCCCCAAAGTTAATTTCCTAAATATCTGAGTCTTGTGACATAGGCTGATAAGGTATTTATGGCAACAGCTGCTAATGTGGCTCTTGATCTTTCCACCTTTTATTATTCTGCCTTCCAAATTCATCGTGTTTTTTCATACAAGCTGCTTTTTAAAATAAATAACATGTTTTATTAATTGTAAACGTCTAGTCTTGGAGTCTTTTAGAGTTTTGTTGTTGTTATTTTGTTTTCCCGCAATAGGCTACTAAGGGGAAATACAGTCAGGCAGATTATTAGCCTAATTGTAGGACTTTGTAGTTCCTGAGGGAATATTTTCATCGATTTTCCTTTTTATCTCCATTCTAGTATTTCTATTCTTACTATTATTTCTACTTCTATCCTGTTCCTTTTTCATTTCTCTTTTATTTTGTTTTGTAGTATTTTGGTATTACGTGATTTATAAAACTATATACTCGATATAATAAAAATCTATATACCCATAGCCAAACTTAAGAAATAGAACATGACACTGCTCTTGATGACCCCTGAACACCACTTTAACATTCCCTGACTCTTCTTCAACCAGAAGTTACTACTATCCATATTTTGGTATTTAAAAATTTCATATTTTAGTATTTAGTTTACATATTTTAACCTTTATAAAAATTGTATATTTGACATAACCTTCTACAACTTAACTTCTCATTGAATTTATTTTTTTAAAGATTCGTTTATATTGTATAATGCTCCATAGGATGGATAAAGCAAAATGTATTTGTTCATTCTCCTGTTGATGGATATGGATATTATTTACAGTTTTTTCCTATTCCAAACATTACTGGACAACATTTTCATTTGTATTTTAATAGATTGTACACCTAAGAATAGGATTATTGGAGATTGCTTAGTTTCGGGTATATTGGTTGTTTTTTTGTCTTTTTTTTTTTTCTTTTTGCAGGCAAAGATTTGCCCTGAGCTAACATCTCTTGCTAATCTTCTTCTTTGTTTTCCTTTTCCTTCCCAAGGTCCCGTGCATGGTTGTACATCCTATTCTAGGTCCTTCTAGTTCTTCTATGTGAGCCACTGCCACAGCGTGGCAACTGACAGATGGGTGGTGTGGTTCTGTGACAGGGAAAGGAATCGGATCACCAAAGCGGGGAGAGCTCCGAACCTTAACCACTACACCATCAGAGCTGGCTCCTATGTTGTCTTTTTAAAAGAACTAGATATTACAAAGTGCTCTTCAAAGTGGTTTGACCAAGTTGCCCTCCTATTCTTAGTGTATGAGAAATCCATTCTTCCACATATTTCTCAACACTAAGATTTGTGTAATTTTGCGGGTTTTTGATTTCTTTAATTCCTGTTCTTTCTCATTTATTTCCTTCCTTCCAACTTCTTTTGACTTTTTCTGTTTTTAATTTTGTTTTCCTATGTTAGGCATGTCTCTCACTAATTTTCAGACTTTCTTCTTTTCTAATATAAGAATTAAAGTTTACACTTTGATTGTTCTCACTGATTTAGCTAATTATTACTTGTCTTGATTTGCAGTACTTTTATAATTATTTGGCTTTAAGCATTTCCTGATTTTGATTCTTGTTACTCAAAGTGTGTATAAAAATTTGCACACAGCTTTAGTTTTTCGTTGCATTTTTAGTTATGTTGTTCTGGCTTTCCAACATGATTGCATTATGGTTAGAAAAATGAAATCTATATGAATGTGATTATATCTGTTGAGCTTTGCCTTACTTTCTAGAAAGTATATTCCCCAAAACCCAGGCCAATAAAAGCAAGTGTCCTTGTCATCTCCCTTTGCTGAAAGGTGGATATTTTTCCAGTCTGCTCTATTTCGAAAGGGTAGCTATCACTCTGAAGGTGTAAACTCATGAGGAGTCTTGGTTCCAACGCCCATTCGAATAAAGATGGGGTTTTAAAAATAAATAATGATAGGACAACAGAATAATCACTTTTAAAAAATAAAATTGGGCCCTACATTTCACCAAACACCAGAATAAAGTCCAAATACATCAAAGATCCAAATGTAAAGAGATAAACCATACAACGACTAGAAGAAAAGATGGCTCAGTTCCTATATATTCTGGATATGGGAAAGCTAAACAAGACTCAAAATTCGATATATAAAGAAAAGATTGATAAATTTGATCCCATAAAAATTATGAAAAGAGGGGCTATCCCAGTGGCGTAGTGGTTAAATTCATGCGCTCTGCTTTGGCGGCCTAGGTTCACAGGTTCAGATCCCAGGTGTGGACATAGCACCACTCATCAAGCCACACTGTGGCTGCATCCCACATAAAATAGAGGAAGATTGGCAGAGATGTTAGCTCGGGGCAATCTTCCTCAAGCAAAAAACAGGAAGATTGGCAACAGATGTTAGCTGGGCCAATTTTCCTCACATGCACACACAAACGTAATAAAAAAGAAAACCTGTGTGTGAACAAAAAGAAAAATCCATAAACAATAAGTAAAATAGATGACAAACTAGGAGAAAATATCATTGATAGATAGATACGGATATCTATCTATGTATATATCTATCTATGTATATATCACAGAGAAAGGATGAATATTCCCAATATATAAATTCCTAAAAATCAAGAAAGTTTCTGAAAACCTAATAGAAAAGTAGGCAGAATACATGGATAGTTCAGGTTAAACATATACAAATGATGACTATTAAATTTTACTCATAAGTTTTAAAATATAAACTAAAACTACACTAAACTATTATTTTTCACCTATCAGATTGTCAAGAATTCCAAATCTAGGAAGTACAGTCTATTGATGAAAATTTGAAGAAATATTTACTCTCATACATTGCTGATGGGCATACACAATCTCTCTGGGGAAGAGTTCTCAATATTTATCAAAACTACAAAAGCCTTTCCCATTGAGCCAGCAATGAATGCCATTTACAGCCACATCCACTGAGGATAACCCCCGACATCTACCAAACAATTTATAACAATGTAATTCATATAGCATCATTTGTGATGGCAAGATTTTGAAAACAACCTAAATAAATATCCATAAAAGCTTGATTTGAATAAACTATGGTAGACCTACACAAAAGACTGTTATTCAAATGTTAACAAGAATGATGAAGACCTCTATGAATTTCTATGGAACGATTTCAAGAATACATTGTTGAGTGAAAAACAATCAAGATGTGGTACAGTATTGGTTATTTTGCATAAAGAGACTTAGGAAATATAAACAAAAAACTAAGGACAATGGCTATTAATAGGAGGAGGTGAGACAGGATAGAAGGGATATGAATAAGGTTGAAACTTCTCTGACTATACCTTTTGACGTAGTGTTTTTCTTGAACCGTGTAAACAATTTAGCTTTTCAAAAATATTAATAAATGAAGATTTAAAAACACTAAAATTGAATCTAACTGTGTCATACTGACAATGTAAACAACTTCACGCTTCACCTAGGCCCACGATCTTGATGTCTACCTTCATCACTATTAAAACCCAAACCTTGCTGTTTTAACCATCTTTGTGTTAGCTTTGCATGTTTCTACTTACCACTCTTTTTTTCCCCTTGATTTTCCTCTTTGATTTTGGTAGTATTAACTTACAAGCTCATTTATATACTTCAAAGGATGGTTATTACATTTTATCCAATACTTTTACGTTTTTATAAAGGAGAAGTTTTTCAGCAAATCTAGTTTACTGTATTGCTAAAAATAAACGACATTCTGTCTAGATGTCTCTTCTACGTTCCTTTTCTTTCTCTTTCTTCTCACTTGTTTCCTTTCTATAATTAACTCTTTTTTATAACTCATGTTGATACTTTCTTTCTCATTTTCCATCAGAGATTCAACTTCTTTTCTCTCACATCTATCCCTATTTTCCATTTGTTACTATAATCAAAAAGAGATAATTATCCAAAGTCCTTTGTATATAGACATGAAAAATCATGCAAAAAAGTCATCTCTGAAAACACCTGTATTTTCCTAAAGTTACAAATTTGAAATAGTGTCAATAATATTTTCAACTTTACAAGTGTTTCATTAATTAAACAATATATAGAAACACGACTCAGAGTATCTTTTGACTAAGAAACCCCCAACCCATTTGCAGTTGACTCTTTTGCACTGGATATTAACAAAGACGATATTTTGTCTTATCATGGAGGCACTAGTTAACTCCCTTTCCTACCTTTTCTCAAAAAGTTAAGCCAGACATAAATTTATCTAAAATGTATTCATTTTGCCTCTACTTAAAAAAAAAGACTGTATTTAAAGATTAAAGAATGCTCCAAGCCCAGACCATCATGTGGAGTTGGAACCAGAGATGTGTCTCTTGGGCTGTATCAAATACGTAAAAATGCCATTCTTTTCCTTTATATTTACAGCCAAAGCTCAAAAACGCACACTCAAGAGGGGGGAGAATTTTTTTCAACTTTAAACACCCGTGAATAGTCATTAGAGATAGAGATAGACCCCAAAATAATGGCCTTTCGGGTATTTCTGCTTCTGCTTTTAAATACTGTACAGCTCATTCCCATTGCTACAAATGCCTATTGGAACAAAAGGCAAGAACATTTTCAGTAAAATAGTAGCACTTTGATATTTCACATGTAGCATTCTAAAAAATGTTTAACGGCTCCTTCCTTCATTATGCTAAAGTTTCCGAGGGGAGCTTATAGAGGACCATTTCTTAAGTGGGTGGGGAGCAGGGAATGGAAGGGGGTGACTGTTAACTTGCAATTACTGAAACTCACATTTTCTGAGAAGAATCCATCATTTGCAAAGCTTAAACAATTAGTTTAATGAGTGAGCACTCCCTGACACACATTTACTTCCCAAAGATGTTTTTAGCACATATTAGCACAGCTTTGCACTTTCGTTGATTTGTTCAGAATTAATCTTAACGTGAATTTATAAAAAGTCACTCTCGTCCAGAAATATTCCTTTTGTCTTGGAAGACATAATTTTCTTTACCAAGAATAGAAAACCCTCTAAAAATTTTAAATGTCATCTTAACCTTAGTTGTAAGAGTGTCTATTCCATGGAAGAGTACAGAGGATCTGCAGATTTGTATATATTTCTATCTGGAAAAAAAAATGATGAATTCATTGTTTCTCTATCTCTTGTATTTTTGTTTGAGAAAAATAATGATGAATTCCTTGCTTCTCTGTCTCAGTAATTAACCAAGACTTTAATTCTGCCATCACTGTCCGTGAATAGCAATAGAGTTTGCTGCCAAGCAACTCAGCTAAATTTCGGTTTCTTGAAAGCTTAAACCAATGTTATCTAAAGTTCATCTCTTAATAAGAGCATCAGAGGAGTAGCTTTTTTTTTTTCCAGTGAGGAAGATTAGTCATGAGCTAACATCTGCCACCAATCCTCCTCTTTTTGCTGAGGAAGATTGGCCCTGAGCTAACATCTGTGCCCATCTTCCTCTATTTTATATATGGGACGCCTGCCACAGCAGGGCTTCATAAGCAGTGCCTAGGTTCGCACCTGGGATCTGAACCTGTGAACCACAGGCTGCCAAAGCAGAGTGCACGAACTTAACCACAACACCACCAGGGCAGGCCCAGAATAGCATTTTTAAACTGTGATCATTGTTAATCCAAAGATTGTCTTTAATTGTGACTCCACCTGCAGAAGTAACAGTATAAATGGGAGCAGGGGTAGGGAGAGAGAGAGCGAATACAACTACAGAAGGCAAAAGGAAAGAAATGAAAAATAATATGATGTTCTTGACAACATGTAACATTTAAAACATCACAACAAAATGGTTCAAGTTTCTTTGGACTTATAATAGACCCTAAAGATCAGTGAAAATGACTGATGTGCTAGATATCTTAACTATTTCATTTCCAAACTTGTTGTTCAATTAGTTTCCATATGCATGAGCATGTTTCGTGTGTTAGCATTCTTTTCTCTTTTATTTTTATTGAGATATAATTGATACACAGCACTTTATGAGTTTAAGGTGTACAGCATAATGACTTGACTTAATTTGTTGCTGTTGTTTGGGAGGGGTGTAATTAGAAAGAAAAATTAGAAAGAAAAATAACTCAAATCTTTATTTTTACCACCTCGAAGAGAAATATAACATTTTTTCAATTATGAATGTTGATGACAAACCAGTTCTATTGGTAATTCCTGTGACTTTGTCACCAATAGACATAATAGATATCTGTTGTTGCAGATGTCTTGACCTATTGTTTATACTTATCACCACCTTGAACTAACAATCATTATTAGACTGCCAAGAAATCTGCTATTTAATGTGTTAATAAACAAGAACATACATGACCATATCACATTTTAAAAATATTTTGATGATATTTTAGTATAATTAGCTTGCTTTGTAATTATTTGTATTTTAATATTTTATTTTAAATTATCATTATTAGAAGTGCATAGGCTTAAGTAGACTGCCAGTGTGGTTCATTGCGTGCATTCTCACACACACTATCTGAAGAGTTCTTGCATTGATTTATACAATTATATTAAAGCAGAAATTCCCTTTTGCTATGCATACTCCTTGAAAAAGAGTTTATTTTGCAATACATGCCCCTTGAAGAGAAATGTAGAATAAGAATGACATAGAATTGGTTCCCTGGGTTCAGCTTTTTAGAAGGCCTTGCCATACCTCTTAAATCCTGTTTGCTGTTAAAAAAAAAATACTCATTTTGAGTTTTATTTTAGCAGTGTAAAAGTCCAGCCATACACATCAGTCAGGCTCACTGAGCTGCAGCCTTTGCCTTGCGGTTTTGTTGTTTTTATCAATAAAAAGCCAAGAGCATTACACTGCATTCAAATGCCACATAGGAAAGACATTTTCTAAGGGTTTCACTGACAAACAATTTCTATGAAGTTAGCTTGATATCTTAACTATTGTTGCTCCCATCTGAAAGGACACCTAAGACAAAATAAAGTTGTTTTTCCTTCTTCCTGTCATATCTGAAGTTAACATGGACAAGTTTTAATGCAATCTAAGCATATAAAATGAGAATATTTAATATTGCCTATTTGATTTTGATACTTTGTGAGTACATTTCTTCAAAATGAAGAGAAAAAATTGGCCATCACCAACATCCTTGGACTTCCCGTCTTCTATCAATAGTCTCATCAAATTCCTTAACTTCGTTGTATTATTGGGAGGCAGAAGCAGGATCTATGGAGTCAGCCTGACTAACATTCAAATAAGATTCTGTCATTACTTTTTGACCTTGATCCTGTTAACTAATATATCTAACACAATGTTCTTGTTTATTAAGTGAAAATAATAGCTATATCTCATGACTGCTTAAGAATTAAATGAAATTACATATATGTGTATGTGTATATGCATATATGTATCTATCTATCTATCTATATACAGTACCTTGCAAAGAGACTGTCATATGGTAAGTGTACAAAGTAAGTGTAAGATAAAGAGCAGACTTTACTATTATGATTCCTAATCTTTAACTCCAACCTAGTCCTCGCTTAGAAGCTGGAGTTCTGCATTTCCAACCACCCACTGAACAGAAAAATGAGAAAGTCTTAGTGGCACTCAAACAAAATAAGTCTAACACCGAACTGTTTTTCTCTCAAAAGCAGCTCTCCTACTTCCCCATTTATGGTAAGGACATGGGCATTTTGACAGGGTTTTCAGGTTTGCAGGTTGGGAATAGTCTTCATTCATCTGTTTCCCTTCGTGAAGTAACTAATTAGTTGATGAAAGTCGTTGAAGTAAAAACATTGTGTAGTCTATATGTATGTACTAACCTAACAAATGCCAAAGCTAACCAGCTGAAGATGACTTGGAACACACCTCCAATCAAAGTCGGGTTTATTTCACTTGCTGCAGCAAGAGAAAACCAGGAAAAGATCCTGGAAGAGTCTCGGCAACAGGATGTGTGGAGGCTTTTCGTATAGGTTTGGGCTTGTGCTGAATGATTCTTAGGAGGATCTGGGAAAGCAGCAACCAACTCCAGATTGGGTCCATCAAGGCGTGGGGCAGCCCAGCAGTTGGGTACCTCACTATCGAGTAACCTCATGGAGGAGATGAGATGAATGAAATGGGGCTGCATTGGGCATTGGTAAAAGGTAGAAATTACCTCAAAAGGAGGTAGTATTAGTCATTTTGCTGCTGTGATATGACTCTGGGAGAAACATTGAAACATTGTGTGTGTGGCCTTATCAATGTCTCATTGGAAACATTGCTTTTGTTTTGATAGGAGCATCGTATTCTGATGACAGTAAGATTGATTTTTACTTCCTCACAGTACAGTTCTTTTAGAACAAGGTCATTCCATTACATGTCTGCATTCATTTATAAAAGTATTCCATAGCACCTAGTCAAGTACATTATTGATTAATGGTGATCAAGTCTATAGTCAAACAGTGAAAAATTGATTTAAATCCAGAGTCAATGTTTTTGTGGGAAGTGCTAATCAAATTGTTTGAGAGACTTTTCATTGTGTGTTGGGTCTTGGGGATCCAACAAATCATAAGATCATGTATTCTCCAGTAGCTCATAATCTAGAAGAGACCAGAGAGAGGTAAACAATAATTTCACTACAATGGAATAAATGATAACGTAACGGCATGTGCACAGATCAGAGAAGGTAACAAATTTTATCTAGACAAGTTGGGAAAACTTCCAAAACATTGTAACAATTAAATTGGGACTTGGATTTGTATAAAGTTCTTTTAAGGGAAATGCAAAGATGGAATGCAAGGAGAAGGCTGAGGGATAGATAGATATGAAGGTTAAAGTATTGTCAACATGTTTTGTTTTCAGTCAGTAATGCTTTTCTCTATAAGTACCCCAGTAGAAATAAAGATACAAATTAAATGAATAGCAGACAAATTTTTATCTGGCAGATGGATAAGAAACTTTTAGAAAAGATATATTGATAATATTCAGGATTGGCAAGGAGGCAGGAAAATGAGCAAGCTCAAAAGTTGCTAAAGGGAGAACAAATTGCTATAACATTCCTGGTGGGTGATTCATCAATTTGCATTAAGAGTTTTAGAAAGATTCAAATCCTTTGGCTTGGTGACGCCACTACTTGGAATTTATACTAAGAAACTTATCAGCTATATATACAAAGACTTTTAGACGATTTTTACTGCAAATAATACAATAGCTAAGGGACTAGAAACAACCTACATATTCGACAGGACAGAAAAGGGTAAATAAATTGTGGTACAGTCATAGACTAAGACACTTTGCAACCATTAGAAAACATGCTTGTGAAGAACATTTAATGACATGGCAACATTCTCATAATATTACAGAGATTGCAGTAGAGTATAATAACATGCACTTTAGCCTCAGAGAGACCTGAGTTCTTGTCATATCTTCATCACTAATTATCATCACTAATTATAGCCTGGAAGAACTTGCTTAAGTTATCTGAGTCTCAACCTGTTCACCAATAAAATGAGTAAATAATAGTACTTGCTCCAGAGGGTTGCTGAGGGCTGATTGGATGACATGTAAAGAGTTTAGTGCCTGGCACTATAGTGAGGCTGAATAACCGATAGCTATGATGGATGATGATGAGATAATCTCAAGCTACTATTTTTCTTGTGTCTCATAGAAATGGTTCTTCTACACCTCCTGCTGCTGTCAGCTGTTCTTTGTACGTCTTGTATCTTGTTTAACATGAACTTGTTTGAGTAATAGCCCAAGTGTACCCTTATGTTTTGCATGCAGAGTAAATAGTAAAGGCTGTCAAATGCCCACAGCTATTAGATACCTTCTAGGAGTTTCTCTTTGACTTTTACTGAATATCTACCTTTTGTAAAATTAGGTATCATGTTATCTAGTAGGCAATATTGTGGCACTTCTGGGTTGGAGTGGAAGTAAAAATAATAGCAAATAACCTATATGATACTGAGTACCAGGCATGAGACATTTATATATAGGTTAACTCATTTAATTCTCACAGCCACTACGTGAGGCAGGTCTGTTCTTATGCTCATTCCACAGATGAGCATACTAGAGAGATTAGTTAATTTGCCCAATATCACAGAGGTAATTAGTGGACAAGCCAGAATTTAAGCCCATGAGGTCTGAGCGTGGGGTCCCTAACTCATTGACGCACTAAACTGCCTTCTAGAGAGACTGGACTGTAAAATCCATGCAGGCAGACACTATGTCAGACTGGTAGACCATTGTAACTGCACTTCCTACTATGATTGATATGAAGTAGCAACTCAATAGATCTTGCTCAAAGCATGACTTACTGACCCAAAAGTGAAGAGGATGGACATTCCATGTTTCAAATGCAGTCTGAGTCTGTTGCATGCGGCAGTCCTAATCATCATCCTGCAGCTGCCTTCTACCTCCTGGCAGCTCAGGTCAAGTACCTACTGTGGAGGCTGCACCATCACACGGTTCTTCATCTTATTAGCTGTCATGCTAGAGCATTCTTGTTTGTGGTGGAAAAGTTATTTGCCAGCTATTTGGCCAATTGTTTCTAAATCATGGAAACAATCAACCTAAAATAGTACGATGACTTCAAATTATTTTTCTTATTTTAGCTGTGTAAATGCTACAGTTTTATTTCCCCTTTCCCCAAATGTTTGCTAGCAAAACAAGTGTGTTTTTTGTCGCACTTTATACATAGAAAATTCACAGCTTGGTGGTGGCATGCGGCTACAGATCTCAAAGCTGATAACGTGATTTTGGCTCTTGTTTTCACTTTGCTTGACTGAATAGTTTATTATAACTACAATTTTAAAATTCCTTAGAAACACGAAACAGTCTTTGCCAGGAGTGCAACTGTTTTCCATCTAAAATGCCAGCATTTCAGTGTGTCTTGCAACATTTTAATTAGTTTGCTTATGGAACCAAACACATGCATAAAACACTGAAGGCAAAGGAGAGTCTCCCTCACCATAATTACTTTTTTGCAAAGGATTACTTACATTTTCGTAATTATTCAAGTGTTTTTGTACAGGGAATTTTACATTTTCAATGGAAAATTACACCTCCATAAAAGCCACTGCAAATTAGCAGCTTTAATATAGCATTCTAATTCCCGGTACAGCACACTGTTGATACTGCTGTCGGATCACACACTGGTTGTTTAGCAAGATAGATTGGCTGCAGCAACCTGTTAAATTTGAGTTATTGCCAGAAGATTTCCTGTCCTTTAATGTAGCATTCTGTTTTCAAAAGAAGTCCAAGCTGTACAGTCTTCAATAGTTTAAGAAGCTCAGACTTTCCCCATGTGAGTAGCAATAGGTGTTTCAGCTCATGATCTTTCTCTGTAGAGGATGTAGACACAGGCTGACATCTATAAAAAGAAAAGAAAGAAAATGACTCAATAAGATTTCTGTACCTACGTTTGGGTCAATTGATAACTTTATATATTACTCCTAGTATCAGTGTGTCAGATAGAGTTACTATATTTAAACAAAGATATAATTTATAACAAATTATATATTAAGTACCAATATGATTACTAATAATTACATATTTATATAAGAGAATAGAATAAAAATATATATTAACTCTTAAAGTTAATTTTAAGGAATAGAAATGAACAGAAATGAAAATAAAGACCAGTTCTTATCTCATTACCCAGAAAAAAGCAGTTAACGTTCTGAGCTCTTACTAGGAAGTTAGGTAAGTTCACAGTCTGGTAACACACACAATGAAACATGATTTCTAACGTTGAATTTTTGAAGAGTTCCTTCTTGCTTCAATCAATTACTAGAGTTGACCAAGCCTTTGCCAGAGGTAATCTTTTTGCTGAGGAAGCTTAGCCTTGAGCTAACATCAGTTGCCAATCTTCCTCGGTTTTTTTTTGTTTGTGGAAAATTAGCCCTGACTTAATATCTGTGCGAATCTTCCTCCACTTTCTATGTGCGTTGCTGCCACAACGTGGCTGAAGTGGTGTATGTCCATGCATGGGATCTGGGCCCACGAACCTGAGCTACTCAAGCAGATGGTGCCAAACTTAACCACTATGCCACAGGGCCAGCCCCTGCTAGAGGTAATCTTGAGAAGAAGTAAATGACACATTTGTCCCACTGTCAATAGATCCCTAAGATGACAGAGTAATTTCATTAGCAAGTCAGGAATTTTAGCTTGGAGATTCTTGTTTGAATGAAAATAGGAACCCCGTAACAGTTATTCATATGTGATATATTCTCACAAGTTCTTAAGAAAGATAATTGATGAAAGTCTTTTAACATAATAGCAAGGTCTTGCATTTGGGGTCAGGGTAAAATGTACCAATTTTTTATAATGTCCCACTTAAGATTTGTCTTTAATTAAAGTTGAAAATGAAAAAGATAAGCGAGAAATTGTTGTGATCTGGGGCTGGAAACGTTACACATAATGCTTTGCATTAAATCAAGCACACGTGAAAATTCCAGGGAGACTAGAAGCAGAAATAAATTCTCACTCAACAGCTTGACATAAATCATCAATGGAAATGTGGCGATGGCAAATGTTGTGCCAAAAAAGATAGTAAGTTATCAAGAGGCTAATTTTACGTCACCTGGGCCAGCTGAGGCATCTGAATGGGATTAAAATGAGGAGAGCACTCAAACGTAATTACATACTTACAAACTGGATGGTTTGTCTGCTTTTTCTATTTTTGTTGTTGCTGTTGTTTTATTTTTTAATGCAAAGAAAACATGATGTCCTAAGAACAGCCACCCAGTGCTTCTAAGGATCACAAGAAACTAGCTTTTTGTACTTAGGATTGTGTAAGATATTTGAAGCATATTTCATTCTTTATTCAAATGTTTGCTCCAAGTCCAAAACCCAAAATATCTTTTGAAAGAGAGAATGGTCGTCATTTGCTAGTAATTATCTTTTACATGTCTAAACCAAGCAGTAATCCACAAATAATTGGTTTCCAGATGTTGCATCAGAACGTTGTGTCAGAAAATCATGACTATATTGCCATGTGATTATAATTTGGAAAATGGCAAACACATTGAACAAATGTGACCTGGGAGACGAAGGTCCAGTTCAAATCAGGAATGAAACAAGTTGGTTGAGCTCCTGTACAGTAGGTTGAACCATGTGGAGTGACTGATCTGTGACCTGCAGAAACAGCAATTTCACATGGCTCACCACAATGGAAGTTGTGATTTATAAGTTCTATGACACTGCTCTTCACTTCAATGTGACAACATTGTTAGTTATCTATCGCAACGTAATAGATTACCCCAAAATCTAGGGGTTTAAAACAATAAACATTATAGTCACAGTTTCTGTGAATCAGGAATTGGAAGGTGGCTTAGTTGAGTGGCTCTGGTTCAAGATCTCTTATAACGTTACAGTCAAGACATTGGCCAGGGCTGCAGTAATCTGAAGGCTTGACTGGGGCTGGTAGATCCATTTCCACCATGGCTTACTCACATGCCTGGCAAGTTAGCATTGGTTGTTGTAGGAGGCTTTAGTTTCTTGCCACAATGGCCTCTCTATAAGACTGCTTTAGTGTCCCCACATATGGCAGCTGGCTTGACCCAGAGCAAGAGGTCCAAGAAAAAGAAGGGAAGTCACAATGCCTTTGATGACATCATCTTAGAAGTCAGGCGCTATCATTTCTAGCATATTTTATTCATTGGAAGTGAATCACTGAGTCCAGCACAAAATCAAGGAGAAGGGAATTAGGCTCTGCCTTTTGAAGAGAAGAGGATCAAAGAATTTGTGGACATATTTTTCAACTGCCACAATTGCAATGGTTGCTCTCCTTGCAAACATGTATGACTGATACTCATACAATATTTTCAATACAAGTTGCTTTGTTCTAAGTCTTGACACATATTTTTCCACCCTGGGGCTCTCTTTCTGCGACTGCTTATCTCCTCTTCTTCTTGACTCTTTCTGATTGAACTTTCCAGGTTAGAAAGAAATGTTTTACTGCAGTGCCACAAGAGTTTTATTCCTTCCTCATTTATTTCAAATCTCAAAATTACACATTTTGAAAAGAGCAACCCCAAGGCTTTGTTAAAGGAAAACCTCCTTATCGTTGACCAGAATAACTAAGTTGTGGCTCAGTTTAGTTACTAATTAGCTGTCAAGTGTTGGGTTAGAAGCTCAGTCTCTAGACCCCAGTGTTTCTTATCTCTATGGTAGAGTTTCCTCAAAGGTGTTATTTAATAATAAAAATATTATGATTATGATTAATAGTGATGTATGGAATTAAATGTACATAATATAAGAGCACAGAGTTTTGTTTTTTCCTTTCTGTTTGGTGCAGTTGTGCAGGGCAGTGACAAAATACTTCTTGTATCCCATTTTTGTAATGTTTGGACCTCGTCCAGAAAATTCTCCAGGCAAGTATTCACTCCAGACAAGTGAATCACCAACCGTGTATCATTTGGTCAAAGTGACCATTGAAAAAGAAAATTAGTGTGTACTAGAGACAGTTGTCACTATTTCCTATTATTCTTCATGTCATCCTGTCCTATTGGAGCTGGTGAACCTGGATTCTTGGAAGCTGTATCCAGAGCAAATAAGCTTTTAAACCTAAAGTTCTTGTTTTGATATTAACATGAAGCAAATGTGTTTTGTTTCTTCATAGATTTTATATTCTTCTAGGGTACATTTGTGGGAATATTTTTATAGAATTGAGGTCAGTGGTGGAGGAAAGATTTGTGGTAATACTGAACACCTTAAGATAGCTTTCACATGCTGTCTATCCTCACTCCCCAGGAAACTTTTTAGAGTATTAATTTGCCAATTTGTGATTTTCTTACTGATTACACTTGAAGGGAGCCATCTAGAGACATAATTAGTGGAAATGCCTTGTATACACAAAAGAGTCATGGGATTAAAAGGTATACGGAAATTTTTACTAATATCCAGTCTAGTCTGGAGACAAAGGCAAAATCTGATCATAAACATATGTGTCAGATTATAGACAAAACCTCTAATCTCAGAGAAAATTTGGCAAGAATTTAAGTCACATTAGGACAAACACATCCTAATCTATGTTTGCCAATGATGGCATAGTTCCTGGGTTATTTTCCTTTCTCTTTCCAGGGGGGGAAAAAGCAAAGACAAAACGTACTTTTTTGGGGTACTACTAAAATACTGCAATATTAGCCCTAATTTAATTTAAATCCTGGGTTTAGATCATGCTAGTAACACACATTTGTTCAGTACTTACTCTTTGACAGGTGCTTGATTAGGGAATGTAGACACATAACTGGGTAAGACCCAGACCCTGCTCTCAAGGAACTCAGGGTCTGGAATCAAGAGATCCTAATTAGAAGACAATAAGGCAGTGAAAGAGGCTCCAAATAAGTCTGGAACATCTTACCTCTGGAAATGGTAAAAACAAACAAATAAACATAGAAGCAAACAAAAGACCACAAAGAAAAAAAGTAGTAAGTCCTTATCTGGAAAAAAGAGTCGTCTTTGATTCATTAACTAAAACACTTTGATTTATTAACTGTTTATGAGTTCTATAGTAGTGTCATTATTAATATCTGGCTCTTCTGATTCTTTGCTTCAGCTGTTTCAACTATCCCTAGGTTTGCTGAACCCCTAGAAGAGGAAAGAATTGGTGGCACAGTTTGCTTGTTCTTAAACAGCCTCCATTCCGCTCATTTCTTAAAGGAGATAGAGGGCTATGCAGTAGTCTTTCAGATAAACATCCTTCAGATATTTCAGAACCCCTGGAAACACACATGCCTCTGCCAAACCTCTGATTACTTTTTTTTTCATTTTTTGACCATCTCTCTCCTGATTAATTCTTCACATTCCCTGAAAACCAAGAGCAATCAATGTCCAAAAGGACCTTATTAGCTGTGGGAGAATGAAAGTGACTGATATTATCCCACAAACCTTTAACTTTAACATACTCAGGCTTTAATTGTTTAATATCTTTTTTTTAACTGAAGTTTAGTGTACACACACAAGATCACACAAATCATAAGTGTGCAATTCAATGGATTTTCACAAAGCAAATAAACTTGTGTAACCATTATTGAGGCAAGAACTAGAATATTAACAGCACCCCCAGCAGCCCAAGAAATTAACCCCTCTCTAATAGCTAAAAGAATAATAGATTGATTCTACCCATTTTTGACTTGTATAAAAATGGCATCATGCAGCATCTACTCTTTTATATATGGCTTCTTTTGTATAATATTACCTTTGAATGATTCATTGATGTTTTTGGTGTAGCTGTGGTTCGTTATTTCTCAATACTAAATAGTTTTCCATTATATGAAATACCAAAATGTGGTTATCCATCCTAATGTTGATGGAAAGTTAGAAACTATTATAAATAATACAGATATGAACAATGTTTTTTGGGCTTATCTGTTGTGTATAATATCTCTTGTGCTCCTCTCTGTACTTTCTGTCTGCTTTGCCCTCTATGTTATAGTCTAGATGTTTTGTATTGATCTATCTTCCAGTTCACTCATCTTCTCTTCAGCTGTGTCCTTCTATCATGCTATGATTTCAGTTACTGTTTCTCAATTCAAAAATTTCCACTTGATTCTTTTCTTATTTTCTGTTAAAATTCTCCACTTGGTCATCTATTTGCTTAAAAATATTAACCACAGTTATTTTAAAATTTCATCTGATAACTATTATTTGTGTTAATTTTTGTTGCCTGCTTTTTCTTCTGGTCCTATTTCTGAATATTCCAGACTATTTCGGTTTCACTGCCAATCTTACATATGAAAACTTTTAGTGACAATCTACCCTATCCTCTGGCAGGACAAAAAGAGACCTGTAACCTAAATACAATCAGCTCTTGAACAAACTTGATGCTGGTTTGCAGTCCTGGCAAGGCTCAGTCTCTCTCTGGTCTACCCCTATGCCTATGGTGTATCCTTCTAGGGATCCCAGTTAGAGCCTGGAGTGTTTCCTAGTTCCACTCCTCCTTGTGAGATCTTGAAGTGCAGGTTTCTTCTGCCTAGCACTGTGGAAATGCTGAAGACTGCACGCTACTCTTTAGTCACATTTGACTTCTTTCATACACTTTCTGCTTGGTTCCTATCCATCTTTTCCCATGTAGCTTAACAGATGATGGTTCAATGGGACAACAGTTCTTGAGGGCCAGTCTCACTCTCTGAACCTCATTCATCACTGGAATTTCGGTCAATCAAGTCCTAGATGCCTTGTCATACAAGAACTCCGATTTTTGTTTCCCCAACTCTGAAATCACCAAAAGCTCTTTTGTGTTTTAGTACTCTTAGCAGCTTCTCTGCCTAGCTTAGTCACATCTTGGCATACGTCGAGAATCAGTAAACGTCCCAAGAAGAAAGCCAGTGTGCAGAAAACTTAGCTTATCTTAGTACGATTTCCTTCTTTCCAGGATCTGGCCCTTGAAAACCAGCCACTTCAGCAGCTCTCTCATGCTTTCAAATCCATTGTTTCATCATGAGGTTTTTTTTTTTATTATTATTAGCCTCATTATTGGTCTGCTTTAAGATACTCCACTATAACTGGAAGTGGACGTTCCAGGCTTGAATTTTTATTTATCCTATTTTTTAGAATAAATAATCAAATGGCAATAAGATAAAGCTGTTGCCAACATTTAAGACAGTAAATTTGGGAGAAATGAATGGTCTTCACATTATAGAATTTTAGGGAGTTTGAGTAAAATAAACCAGATAGTATTTCCTTGCCCAAGACTAAAATAGGTCAAAAGAGGCCAACAATGCCAAAGCTAAAAACTTAAAATAATGCCCACTGCAGTACTTCTAGATTTTGTATGTTCACAAATACCCACTTTTCACAAGTCAAAGGTATAAATTTTCTTTGTAAAACATATGATGTACAGTACTTTTCACAATTATTTGACTTTAGTTTCCCCCACTGTAAAAATTTTTATCTGTTTATATGTGTTCTTTTAGGTTTCTATCAATGGTTGTCTGCTCTAAAACACGTACACAAACACATATGTTTGCATGCATGTGCAAGCACACTTATTCTAAAGGATCGGAAATAAATCTGCTAGTTGACACCAATGGGTTTATGCAGGACACTATTAATTAGAGTAATCAGGAAATGAATATAATGAGCAGTTCTGATTACAGGGCCTGTGCTGCACGTTATAGATTTGACCCAGTCCAAGAAATCCTAGAGTAATTACACTGAAAGCCACAGATGCATCTTTACTAATGTAAAATTCTTCATTTCTCTCACTTATTATGGGAAATGAAGATGAGGTCAGTTCCTTAGTTTTGAAATGTCAACATGCTTTTTGTATTTGTTATACTTTAAATTGGTTTTCCCAATAAAACACCAGCTTTAGAAGCTGTGCTAGGTGTTTAGGGAATTTTTTCAACTCATTCAAGTCAGTAACATAATTCCACCTAAAGTCCTGTACTATAAGTTATTGATTTCATCAAATCTGTTGGGGTAGAACACTGTGCTACTCAGTATGGATGGCCTACAAAAGTGTGAGTCTCTATTTCCATGGCCGAAATTCTAAAGATTAGCGAAATTTACTCCAAAAAGGCAGGTTCCAAAAGAAGGAAAAAGGGGAATGAATACTTTTTGAATAACACTCTACCTTCCCTCAATCGAAGTACTTTATTACTTTTATATAATTTCAAATTTAAAGAATATTTGCAAGAATAGTAAAGAAACTCTAGACTATACCCAGATTCACGAATTATTTGCATTTTGCACGTTTGTTTTATTGTTATCTTTTCTCCTTGCATCCTCCCTCTCTTCTTCCTTCCATATTTTTGAGCCTTTTGAGGGTTGTTGGAAACATTTTGCTCCTTTACCCTTAAATACTTCAGCGTGTCTTTCCTAAACGCAAGGATATCTTCTTACCACAGAACTGTTATCAAAATCAGGAAATTTAACATTGTTATAATATTACCAAATCCACAGTTTATATTCAAATTATTCCAGTAATGTCCTCTGTAGCCATTTCTCTCCTGTCCAGGACCCGATCTAAGATGACACACTGCATTTACTTTTCATGTTCTTTAGACATTTATTGTGAAGCAGTTCTTCAACTTTTCTTTATCTTTCTTTTCTTGACATTTGTGAAGAGTACAAGCCAGTTATTCTGAAGAACGTTTCTCAATTTGTATTTCTGACATTAGATTTTTTAAATGTATTTGTTTGCTTGGTTACTTTCTGTATGCCCTGGTAGAATATATCTGGAAAATGTATCTGTCTTGTTTACATGTGTTTCCTCATGGTTAGGACTGTGTCTTGGTACATAGCAGGTGCTCAACAATTGATTTTTGAATACATGAGTGCTTATGTGTGGCATACAGTTTATGCATATGACCTCGTTTTGAAATCTAATTATCCTTAAACCCATTTTGCAGATAAGGAAACTTAGAATCAGAGTCAACTAATCACCAAAGTTACACAAGCTATTAGGTTGCAGTACTGTGATTGGAACTCACATTTCTCTCCATCAAAGATCTCTTCACACCGTGCTCACTCTCTCTGAGTACAGATTCTCTCATCTTCTGAGCATAGTGCTTCCTGATTCCAGTGTCAACGTTGGAATTCATTATGCTGGAAATCTATTAAGGAGTACCTGTAGCTGAATGGAATGAAATAAACCTAAGGGCTAACATTAATTTTATCTGCTTAATACATGAACACATGCATCTAGTTCAGTAGCTTCTAAGGATGTTTCACGGCCTCATATTGCTAGTCTCCAATTCTAGGCTATAATAAGAACAGAAATTACTTTTGAACATAAAACAAGATATTCCATCGCTTCAAAATCTTTGCGACTGGAGATTCTTCTCATTTTCTTTTTTTGAAGGACCAACTGTGGAGCAAGTACTTAAGAAGAATTCTCTGAAGCAAATGTTTATGAAAAGCCCCAGGGATTTTTTTTTTCCATTTGCAAAAATGTTTTCACTTTATTGCACATATAATGTAGCCAACTCCAGGTTTTAGTGGATGAAAAGATGCAGAAAGAGAGAGAAAATTGTGTTTCGTATTTGAAAGAGTTTAAACTTACTATTCTTGATTTTTTCACCCTAGCTAATGATATTTGGTTCATTGTTTACTCAAGATTCTAAATTGATTTGTGGACCAAGTGGCCTACTGTACAAAATTGAATTAGAAGAGTTAAATAGGAATGGTGATAATAACTGGCATTTATATACCATGTATTATATTCCAGACACTGTACCAAACACTTTACCTGCCATTCATAAGTATAACTTGCTTATTTAAAATCTTTCAGGTATTATGTGATCCCTTTTGCATTAATGCGTTCATAATACTTTGTACTCAGAATAGTATGTAACATCAGATAACATTAATATCAGTAGCCAATCTAAAATTGCTCTGAGTTTGTCATTGTATTTCTGTTCTGGAATTTGTCCTTTTATTTTGATCAGCATCTTTGGCAAAACCATCATTTTTGTTTATACTTTGAGCTTTTAATGTATATCTCTGGAATCTTGAGTATATATACATTTTTAACTATCAAAGAGAAAAGGTAAAGCTATCATAAAGAGATCTCTTGCATGGTCATTGTAGTATACCTTAAAGGCAAATGGATGGATAAATTATTGACACCCAGGGGTACCAAAAATAAAACAAAATGTTTTCAGAAGTAGAATTCAGTATTTTGATGGGTATAGATTTTCAGGATGTAGATTCAATTAGAAAGTTTTGTATAAGTTTTGATAAGTAAATCGTAAAAATTTTCTGCCTGTTTTTACGATACCCATCATCTGTTTTCCAAACTTCCGTGAGAAAGATCTTTGAAAGACACTCATATGATCGTGTCTTACCCCTGCTTTACATTCTTCAATGTTTTCCTATTGCTTTTAAGATTAAGGCTCAGTTCCTTAAACTGGTTCACAAGACCCTATATGATATCCTGACAACCCAGCTCACTTCTCTTTGGAGTAACTTCTCTTCCTCTTATTCCCTTCTTTTTAGTCACATTAGTTTTCTTTGAATTTCTCATAGGTTCTTTGGTCCTTTGTAGTTCAGAGTTCTGCAAATATTCCTCCTTCTTTCAGAACTGCTCCCCATCCAGTCCACCATGCTCTGCCATTAAATAATGGATTTGTAATCTCCTTCCGAACTAATGTGTTCAAGAGAGCCTTTCCTGATCCTCAGGTAGTTTCACAGATCCCTGCTGTAAGCAGTCATAGCATTCTACGTTTCTACACTGTAGTATATATCACAATTTTAATCGAATACTTAATTGGTTAATTAGTTATTGAATGTTTGTCTATCTCTCTATAATTAAAGAAAGACAGGGATAATATTTTTCCACCACCAAATCCACAAGGCTTAGCATTTAGTAGCTGAATGAATGAACAAAAGCTTGGATAATGGATGGATGAATGGATGGATGGATGGACGGACGGATGGACAGACAAATGGATAGTGGATAAATGGATGAACAAGTTAAAAAATGAATGTATCGATGCATGTGTTCTCACTCTATGAATTTCTGAATATATTTGGACTCTAAAAGGTAACCTAAGTTATTATTAGTTTTGTTAAGCGACAATAATTTCAAAGATGAGCTCTCTTTAGCTTTCTTTATTCAAGTCAATTTACTGTAGAAATATAATCTTTCTAGACTTTGGAACTATAACTTGAAGCACTCCTTTCTTTCACTATTTTCATTTGTATTTGTTTTGTATTCTAATGTAAGGAGGATTTACTTTCTGTTGCTAACACATGCTTAAACTTTCCACGGCACACTGAATTGGGGCTCATATATATATATTTTTTGTTTTTAATTATTATTCATTGTCTGAAGACTGCAATCCATTCACTTACAAAATACTAGGGGATCAGTTATTCATCAATTGAAAGATAAAGATGTAAAGATGTGATGTTTATAGCCTTACTTTAGAAATCTTACAGTTCTATACAAATGAAGGGCATTATAATTAAAACGCCAAATAAACTCATTTAATTTACCATTGTCGTTTCTTCTAAGGATATTTTTCCTGCATTGTCATAATTTGTTACATTGCAATTGAATCATTTCTGCTGTTACTTAGAGTTTATAATTAAACTGGCTTCTTTTTTTAAAAGGATTTTTAGCAAAATACCTGTTATAAACCAAAAAGAGAAGAAAAAGCATTAACAAAATTTTATAAAGTCCAGTTTCTTCAAGTGTGATATGAAATTGGCCAAACTGATAACAGGAAAAAATTATCCCTTAAGTAAGTTTCTGTTCATTCATTCATTTAATAAGTAGTTACCACGACCTTGTATATGCCAGATACTCTTCTAAAGTCTGGTCAACCAGAACTGAATAAGACAGAGAAGGCTTCTGCCCTTTGAGGAGTCCATGACCAGCCTGTGTGAGTCATTTCTCTTTCTGGGTCAGATTCTCTATTTTGTCCTGGAAGCAGTTAGATAAGCTGCTTTCCAGGATGCCCCTGTCCCAGGCGGTCACACTGACCAAGGCTCCTTTTCCCTGTGCCCACCATGGGGCCAGCCCCCATCCTCCAAGGGAGGATACGGGTGACAGAGTCCCCTGCATCACATCAATGGGCGTTGAGTACTTCAACTTCTGTGACTGTGGAGCGGGGGCAAGAACCTCAGCTGGTCGTTTCTAGTGCTCTCAAAATATCAGATTGAAATGAATGCCTTAATTGCCGGCATTCACAGCTGGAGAGGAGAAAGAGAGATTACATTTTTGACTCTTTCATCAGAAACTCTGTGATATTTTATAACTTTATGAATTATTTTCTTTTATCATTTTTGCCTGACAGATGGGAAAAAGAATCTTGAAGGAACAATTGCATTTCTTTAACTGCATTCAGCATGTTCATTTGTTTTTGACTATGCATTTTGTCCTATTTGAAGAATGTTTTCCTATCTGTTGGAAGCACTAAGCTTCAATCTGATTTGCTGATTTAAATAGATTTCTGAATGATGAAAAGCACAGAAACCTCAAATTGTTAAAACTAGACTTCTGACCTGGATATCGTATGTTACTTGTGGTACTGTAAGAGCCAAGGCGTTTATGTAACTGAGCTATTGGTTGCAAAAACACTTTAAAAGTAACTTTATTAAGTACATGAAATGAAAACAACAAATACTAGAAGCCTGTATTTTGTGCTCAATCCCAATAGGTGTTATCTTGTAATGTTGCAGTATGAAATCTCAGGACTTTAAAGGGAGAACCTCATGGTTTGCTTTACTTAGTAAAGCACATTGCTTTACTAAGAGAGGAAAATTATATTGTAAACATCCATGGTTTATTTTTAGCAAATTTTCTGATTGCTAAACCCAAAGCCATACATCTCTGGCTTAATATTTATTTGGATTTTTATTTCAATTGTGAAACTTTCTGCAATACTTTGGAAAAATAGATTATTCACTTATATAATTTGGTGACAGAATCTACTTCTACCCTGGGATTATATTATGGGTGAAAATGTTCATCTTCCTTGACTGAGAGCAATTGTTTTATTTTTTAATTAGGTATACAGCTTCTAGTCAGTAACAATAATAATAGCAATAAAATAAGGGCTCCCATTTATTAATTATATAACACGTATCCGGCAAGTTGTCCCTATATAAATATTGTCTCCACTATTCTTACAGCAAGCCTATGGAGAAGCATTGTCATTCCCATTTTAGAGATGAAGGTATTGAGGTTTTGAGATGTGAAACTTACACAAATGCCTGCAACTGAAAGGCAATAAAGTTTGAACGCTGGTCTGTCTGACAGCAAAAACCATGTTCCTGACCTCTATTGTCACGATCCAATGTCCCTAACTACGAGATATGGATCTTCTTATTCCAATTGGCTAGCAAAATGATTTACTAATCATTTGCACAAGCGGGTATTCTTAGGTAGAGAAAATAAAATATGACCTACAAGGCTTAGTTACATTGATTTTGAAAACCACTAAGAAGGTGAGGATTTTGGGGCAGGAGAGAGATAAGCCTACACTTGTCCATTGCAATGAATTATAAGAGTTTTATTAAAAGAGTGTGTCTCCATAGCTACCTTGATCCCACCACCTCCTCCTCCTTATGTGTGTATGAGTGTGTGTGTGTGCAAGTATGTGAAGTAGTACTCGGGCGGAGTAGCACTTGGGTGCACCAGGGGTAATCTTGAGAATCAGGGTGCTAATTTAAATAGAACTGTTTCATCAAGTGTTGCCTGCTACCTACATTCCCAAGACGGTGGTCATTGGGTACATTGGATGGAACTAGTGGCTTTCTCACTGGCTCATTTTATTTACCAGTAGAGTGATGGGAGTAGGGGCTGGGAGGAGGTCCTATGGGCTTCAGAATGAAGGAGTGAAGAGGGAAAAGCCGAAGCAAAATGTTGGGCAGGCAAACTAAGATGCATTATCAGCTTCTAAGCTGTGAAGGAAAATCCATGGAGGAGGTAATGGGATGGAAAAGGGGTGGCCAGATGGTGACGTTCAGAGGCAGAGTCCTGGAGACAAGATCTGCAGTAATTCCCCAAGCTAAGCAGCACAGTGTGTCAGCAGTATCTTATGTACATCCTCTGGGACCTGGGCAGGCTGTGCCATGTGAGTTTATGGAGGTAGAAAAGAACATAATTTTACTTTTAAGACTGTTCACTAGGATTGCAGCAAGAGCTTTTCCTCTTAGAAGAATTCCTCCTCTTGCAGACGAGGGTGAGAGCTATTATAACCCCCAAGGATGCCATTGTTCATAAGGTAGGAAGATTCATGAAGCTTAGTAACGGGATAGGAGCTGGGGCTCTGGAACCAGGAAACAATAAACCTATCATGGAGTCATTACCAGAATAAAGTTGCAAAATAAAAGTGGAATTTTGAGGGAAGAGTATAGTTGGGAACTACAATTGCTGAATTAGGACACTTGGAAGGTAAGGACGACCTTAATGCAAGAAGCAATTAGAGTAGCAAAGCTAAGGATAGAGACTATCCAGAGATAACAAACCTCAGGTCAAGGTTAAATTGGATCAGCTGTTGAGGAGAGACTGCAGATCACAGGATAAAATAGTACAGATTACTTTCTACTTGAGGCATGCTTTCATTGAAGGTCTGGCATTGGCCCCTGCAGCCACGGATCCCTCTTTCTGAAAGCAGGCTCATTTCATGATTATTTTAAGAGACCATTCTTAGGATAGCGCTTACTCAAATTACCAGAATTGTGAATCACACTTTACCATTGCACACGTGTATCCAAAAGCAGAAGGTTCATCCATCACTATGAACAGGTTTCTCTGACATATTGATTGCTTTATATATGTCTCTCTGTTGCCCAGGAACTCTCTCCCAATTACTGAAAAGTTAAGTATAATGGAAAGTGTTTAGTTTCCCAGGGTAACTTCTTAGTTTTTGTCTCTCTTTTAAATGTTTACAATTAGATCACCATTGAGAGTCAATCCTTCCTCTCCTCCCACCTAAACTTTATCATTTTTAAAGTTGCCTCCATCTTCTTTTTATCACTGTAGTACAATTTAAAAGCGAGCAAGAATATCACAGTTGTAAAACAAACCCCAAATGATAGAGTTGGCCAGAACCAATACCATATCTTACAGTAAAAATTGAAAAAACTTTATAAAAATATAGAAGCAGCCCCCCAATCAATTAATTATTAGGGAATTAAATAAATTTAACCAGCTTTTGTCTTTAATCCATAGCTATTTATGTTTACTCTGAAAGCGATGGCTTTATAAAATTCAGATTTATGTGAATGTTTGATAATTTTATGTAATTTTCAAGGTAATGGATACTATGTCAAATCAAAGTTTCTTCGAGATTCATGAAGAACAATCAGCCTGTCATAAGTCAAGCTTGATCATCACAGTGTTATCTCGATGTTTTAATAACCTTTGTTCAGAAATATTATCCCACCTTGGTTTATGTCCTTAATACTCATCTATAGGTTGAAAGAAGTTTGAAGAAGATGGTGTTAATTGACAATAGCTAAACTTAAGGATGTCTGAAGCCAGCATATAGTTTGAAATATTGAGGGGAAAATAGAAAGAAAAAATACTAGAAGAAAAATATGCCTCATGAGACCTAAATGTTTCTGTATATGTGCAGCAATGATTATTAAAAGACCTAAATCTTTCAGACCCATTGATAAACTTTTAAGAGCTGCTATAACATTTTTCTTGAGCCCTAGCAATCTGCTAACTGTTTGACTACAACTATAAACCATTCCCACCATTCACTTTAATTTATCTATGATAAATAGGCACTAATAAAGGACTATATCATTTAAATAAATGGGATACTTTATCACCGCCTTTAAACAGCTTCTGCCACCCCTCATATTATCAGCACAGCTATCCAGTAGCAGAATTAAATGAATCAAGTCTCATCTCTGTCGTGTAGTCTGCCCACTATCTGGGAGGTTATCAAAGCCCCGATGTCTGTCTCTTGGCCTGTTTGTTACTTGCTTTTATTTAAACAGGTAAAAAGAACAATATTAAACTTAAATTACATAATACTTTCCGTTAGTACAAACATTACTGCTAATTGATTTTTTAAATGAACTCATTCAAATGAAAGTTTCAATGTTCCAATTTGACTTTTTTAGTCATAATGAGTCAGTGGTAGGCCATAAACTCCATTGGTGCCTGTTAGAAAAATAAGGAGTAATAAATACATAGAGGGGTCTTGCAGAATGGCATTATTCTTAAATTATTATTATTACTATTGTATTGTTGTTTTACTGAAAACAACAAAGGGTTATTAGCAGACTTTGTTTCCTGTTGTATTCCACATGGTTTTTTTTCCTTAATGGAATGTAGTGAAAATTAATTTGATTTAAACATTGTCATGCTGACAAAAAATTATATATTTGTATGACAGCAAATGAAAAGGAAATATAAAATATATTAATATCTGTTGCACAATTTTTATGCTGGCACATGTTGCCAGAAATAGATTTAATAGAACAATGCTAGAAAGACTTCCATTAAAGTCAGGAATGGTCTAAATTTGCTCACTGTCAGCAATATCATTTAAAATTATTCTGAAAATGATGGTGAATTCGTTAGAAAAGAGAGAAGGTACAAGGTATAAATATTACAAGAAAACACAAATTTGACAATAATTAGATAACTGAAGCTCTACTAAAAACATTACAAATTCAGTAAAATGATTAGTTATAAAATAAATATTAAAAAATCCATTGTATTCTCTATACCTACTCCACACAGTTTCAATTATGTTTTAGAGTAGTAAGGTGCACTTTCTACTCCTGGTGGAGACCTGTCTTCTGGCATAACTGGAAGATTCTACCAGGCTTTCTGAGTTCTCCAAGGTCTGACCCTATTGACAAAAGTTCCTCTCCTTTGGGCCATTTTGGGGCTGGGGACAAGGATCTGGCTCATGGCTAGGGCTCTGAATGAGTAAACTTATCTACTTGGGAGAAACCCTCACTGATATTGTCTTCTGTGAATTATGGATGAGTTAATTATCTGCACCATTTCTGGAGCACCTAGCATATGCTAGTACAGAACTGACTTGCAGAACATAATTACAACATGATAAAGTTAACCCTCCTACCACCATAACTCAATAAGTGGATCCAAAATATTCAGTCATGTAAAGTGTGAGTTAATGAAACGACTAGGATGACCCTATGCAGCTGGCTGGCTAACAATTTGGGAATACATTGAAAAATTTAGACAAATCCAAGTTCTTGCTTGGTTTGGCACCACCTAGCGCCAAAGTATTGATAGAGATGATTCTGGATCCTGTGGCTAGCTGGGGCTTCCTGGACTTCATCAGAACCCTAAGGAATCATTTAGTTGGTGCATCTTGGCCAGATCTGGGGAGATGAGGATGGGAGAATATCGGAGATGAGAGGGCCCATCCTCCCTCTCCCCAATTCTTGGGATGGAGTTCCCTGCATTTCCAACCAGGCTTGTTCTCCCTTTCATGTCCTATCCACACCCCACAAGAAAACAGGAACTTTAGCTGCTATCTCCTATCTCACCCTCTCCCCACAGCCATTTTGAGAAAAGGGCCAGGAAGGATAAGGAGCCACTCACCAATGGCAAAACAACCCAGTTCACGTTGTTGTACTATGTGTTATGGGGAGCAGGAAGGATTTCATGTAGCTGTTTTCCTTTGTTTAAGAAAAGAACTTGCCGGAGCTTTCCACAATGACACTCCCCGTGTAGTAGGACACAAAAATCAATTTTGATGATAATAAAATACCTTAAATTTTCATGATAAAAACAATTGTTTAAGTTCATCGTTCCCCAATTGTGTGAGAAGGTGGTCCAGAGCCCTTCAGTAAACTCCTAGGGGTGTCACCAGATATTTTAAATTTTTCAAAGGCAACACAGCCTGCGAGACACTGCACAAACCGCTGGATAGAGGCCCTCCACAGTTTCAATGTTACATCACATACATTCCTTTTCACAATGTCCTGTGTTTGCAAAGCTTAGTTTTTGGTAGCTGTTATGCTGAAAAACAAGTACAACACAAAAATCAATGAAGAACAAGAAACGAGGGTGAAAGTTTTCAATCAATCTTATTCAAAGCTGGATGATTGTGTCAGGCTCAATAGTTGTGCGCATCCCATCAGTAAGGAGTTTTGCTAATCCAAGAATGAAGAGGGGCCGGCCTGGTGGCACAGCGGTTAAGTTCACACGTTCCACTTTGGCGGCTCAGGGTTCGCCAGTTTGGATCCCAGGTGCGAACATGGCACCACTTGGCAAGCCATGCTGTGATAGGCATCCCACATATAAAGAAGAGAAAGATGGGCATGGATGTTAGCTCAGGGCCAGTCTTCCTCAGCAGAAAGAGGAGGGTTGGCAGCAGATGTTAGCTCAGGGCTAATCTTCCTCAAAAAAAAGAATGAAGAAAAAAATAATGTTTCGCTTTCATTGATATATATTGTTTAGTCATTTGGCTACTAAGTTGTTAGGATATAAATATTTATTTACTTGTTTGGACCCAACTGCTTAATAAACAGGACTCACATATTCCTTTTGACATGGGAGTATTGTGTAAAAATTACTAAGACACTAAAACTGCCACACAATGAGAAAGTTTGGAAACCTCTGGATTGACAAGCTATTCTAATTACTTTTTAAATCTCTGTGAGTTGATAAAATAACTGAAAAGTCTCCATTATGAGAACATATCAAAAATTGCAAGTGTGACAAAATTGATCCCTATGAGGTTAATTGAAGAAACATATATATATTTTTTGGTGAGTGGATTACTTAGAGATAAATTCCATCTGCTATGGGTCAAATATTGCCCCCCAAAAATGTGTTAAAGTGGAATATTCAGTCGTTGAAGTTGTCATTAGAAGACGCTTGTCACAGTAAAGAAACCAAGGCACAGGAGTTTTATTTACACAGGAAAGCAGTGAGAAGCTGTGACTCAAAATTGTGCTTTTTGACGACATATCTCTTTATTATTGTCTAAATGGGGAAGGAGGGTAGCTCTTATCCTGTAATTAAGTAAACTAAACTCCAATCTGCCTTTTTCCTTAAGGAATTCAGTTAGAAATAATGTAAGAGTAGCCTGCTGTCCTTGATCTGTGTTTGCAGCCAGCTCATATTTGTTCATGGTATTATAAATGTGGCTCAGCAAAGTAGGTTGAAAGAGTCTCATTTAAAAACAAGTCTCTGGCAGTGTTTTCTTGCAGACGACATGTGCCTTCCTTTTGTGCATGTTTGTGTGTGGGTTTCTGTCTGTCTGCCTGTATCTGTGTGTTTACTATTCTAATTAGAAATCGCCTGTTCTAATTTCCTCTAATTTCTAAATGCTGCAGTATTATCTTTACGCAAGCCTAACTAAATTGCTCTTTCAGCCCCTATATTTATTTTGGTTACATGAACATTAAAAAATATAAATGACTGGGTATGTTATTTGCTGAAAGTAAATGAAAGTGCAAAAAATGCTCTGTATTCCTTAGATGTTTAGAAAATACAGGGTTTAGGTCAAACCAAAAATATGATTAATGTCATTTTCCTGGAAGCTATATTATTTGAAAAGATTCGCTGATAACCAAAGCTATTTCATATGTAGTATTTTAGCCATTTGGTGAAACTTTTGAAAAACTTTCACTTGGAGATAACTAGTAATCTTACTGAAGTTATATTTATGCAGGAGGTTTCAAGTCTATCATAATGGATATAGTCATGAAAGATGAGTCACAGGATAATATGTCAGGAAAAATCAGAATGAAACTCAAAGAATCAGTCAATTCCACGTTTTTCTAGATGTTTTACTGCCTTTTGAAAACTAAATAGCTCCTCATTGAGTTTGATGTGATTTTTGAGAGGGGAAAAGAAAGTATATTCTGAGTCTCTAGTTTGTAAGTGCTGCTGTTTGAAATGTGCATTTCCCACATGACTTTTACAAATGTTTTATGACATTTAGTTAGACAGAGACAGGGGTTAAGGAGACGCTTGAGGAAAATCCAGACATCAGAGGACGTAATATTGTACAGATTTCAGGTTTGCTAGCTGTAGTAGTTTGTTACCCAAAGAAGAACATAAAGTTAGAAAATAAAGAACTTGGCCGCCTGTAATCTGGATTTGGTGCTTGCTGAACGTGTTCACTGAGGGGAGAGGAAGAGGAAGAGAATGCGTTTAAGGCACCATGGGAAACCTCTCTGGAAGTCTTAGAAATGAGCTTATAGATCATAAACATTTTCCATGTACCTAGCAACTCTACTTTTGGCATCTAAATTTCCTTCCTTTGAGTTTCGTTTATCTGTGGAAATGTAAGGTAAAGGGATATGCTCACTTTTGGAACTTTTTTGAAAGCATCAAAAATGAAAGCTCAAGGGGTTGGCCCAGTGGCACAGTGGTGAGGTTTGCACATTCTGCTTCGGCGGCCTGGGGTTGACCGGTTTGGATCCTGGGTACGGACCTATGCATCGCTTGGCAAGCCATGCTGTGGCAGACGTCCAACATATAAAGTAGAGGAAGATGGGCACAGATGTTAGCTCAGGGCCAGTCTTCCTCAGCAAAAAGAGGAGGATTGGCAGCAGATGTTAACTCAGGGCTAATCTTCCTCCAAAAAAAAAAAGAAAGCTCAAGTTCATTTTTCCCCACATTTCAACAGTCCTGAAATCAGATTGTGGCTTAAAATTAATGTAAATAATTTTACATCATGTTTATATTTATTAATGCCTTCTCCCAATAAAGCCTTCTTTTTTTCTTTTTTTTAAGATTGGCCCTGACCTAACATCTGTTGCCAATCTTCCTTTTTTTTTTCTTCTCCACACAGCCCCCTAGTACGTAGTTGTATATTCTAGTTGTAGATCCTTCTAGTTCTGCTGTGTGGGATGCCACCTCAGCGTGGCTTGACAAGCGGTGCTAGGTCTGAGCCCAGGATCCAAACTGGTGAAACCCTGGGACGCTGAAGGGAGCACACAAACTTAACCACTCACTTATGGGGCCGGCCCCCCAATAAAGCCTTTTACTAAATTTATGATATGTCTTAAAAATGTGTGTTATCTGGGCTGGCCCAGTGGCACAAGAGTTAAGTTCACAGGTTCCACTTCGGCAGCCCAGGGCTCACCGGTTTAGATCCCAGGTGTGGACATGGCATTGCTTGGCAAGCCATGCTATGGTAGGAGTCCCACATATAAAGTAGAGGAAGATGGGCATAGATGTTAGCTCAGGGCCAGTCTTCCTCAGCAAAAAGAGGAGGATTGGCAGCAGTTAGCTCAGTGCTAATCTTCCTCAAAAAAAAATTAAAAAAAGAAAGCTCAAGTTCATTTTTCCCCACATTTCAATAATCCTGAAATCAGATTGTGGCTTAAAATTAATGTAAATAATTTTACATCATGTTCATCATGTTTACATTTATTAATGCCTTCCCCCAATAAAGCCTTTTTTTATTGGCCCTTAGCCAGCATCTCTTGCCAATCTTCCGTTTTTTTCCTTCTCCACACAGACCCCCGGTGCATAGGTGTATATTCTAGTTGTAGATCCTTCTAGTTCTGCTATGTGGGACGCCACCTCAGCATGGCTTGACAAGCGGTGCTAGGTCTGAGCCCAGGATCCAAATTGGCGAAACCCTGGGCTGCCGAGGCAGGGCACACAAACTTAGCCACTCACTTATGGGGCCGGCCCCCCAATAAAGCCTTTTACTAAATTTATGATGTGTCTTAAAAATGTGTGGTGCCATAGAATCAAGGAAATGAGATGTTAGAGACTAAAGCAGAGGCCACCAAGTCTTGAGGATGGGGAAGCTGCCAGGCAAGGGAACATGGATCAGTGAAAAGATCACTGAGCATTTTGCTGAGGGATGAAGGCAGAGTTTTAAGCCCAAGAAAGGGAAAAGGCTCCATCATACTTATCCTACATAAGGACTGAAAGCAGCCTTTTGGGGTAGGAAGGTATGAGATCACTGATATATGGTTGGTTAAAACAAGTCCCATTGTTCTTTGCTCAAGAGTCTTCAGTCCGATGGGGGTCTGACATACTGAGGTCCCTCAAGTTGATGGGTCTTTAACAACCTCAACTGGTTAGAACTGGTTTTGGGGAAACATAACATTCAGTTGTCTATCTCTTAGGCAAGTGCTACGGAAGTGGAAAGTCTTTCTTCTTTCCTTTTACAAGAGCTAAATAAAAGGTTATAAACCTGAGAGGGGGAAAAAACTGCATTTAAGCCAAGAATTTGGGAAAAGGGATTATGTACAAAAAACAAATAAAAAAAATTTTGGAGGGTTAATTTTAATATGTAATAAAAATGGGACCAGAATAAAGACTGTCTGAGTGTACCCACAGCCTTACTTTTTAAAGAAACAGAGCATTTTTGTGGAAAGCAAACAGTTGAAATAGTGGCAGAAGCCTACTGATATGCCCTAATGCAGACTGGAGGTGAGGACTAGGCTTGTATGAGAAGGAGGTCATTTAGTTTAGAAGCCCCTCAGCTATTTGGGGTCAGTAGCATTCAAATACCGCCACACGAAACATGGCCACCGCAACAAAATGTATTGATATAATTAAGAAATTAGAAGAGTTAACCCATTTTTGAAAAAGGAGAGTAGTGTGGATGGATTGAACTATCAGATGCTATAAAGCAATAATTATAATAGTGTGATACTGTCAGAATAAGGTAGTTATTAACTAGTGGAATATAGTAAATCAGAATCAGACAAAAATTTAAATGAAAATTAATTATAACAGCAGCATTTCAAATCAGATAAACAGTGCATTTTTGAAATAGTATCAGGACAAAAAAACTAATTATATCAAAAATTAAAAACTATAATTACATATCTACTTCAGATGACATGGTAAAATGAAACCCAAGTGAAATACTGGTTCAAAAGTAACAAATAAAATAAGATTCTAAAGTTTAATATTAACAAATACATAATTCTGGCTTAGGAAGGGACTTTCTAAGAATAACACCAATGGCTGAAGTGGTAAAGGAAAAGATTGATAAATTTTGTGAGTCAACAGGAATATAGAAGATAGATATAGAGATATGTCATTACCCTCCCCCCCCAAAAGTTCATGGAAATGACAATTTGAAAATAACTTTAAAAAGACATGAAAGAGGGGCTGGCCTGGTGGTGCCGTGGTTAAGTGTGCATGTTCCGCTTCGGTGGCCCGGGGTTCAATGGTTCGGATCCCGGGTTCAGACATGGCACCGCTTGGCCAGCCATGCTGTGTTAGGCGTCCCACATATAAACTAGAGGAAGATGGGTGTGGATGTTAGCTCAGGGCCAGTCTTCCTCAGCAAAAAGAGGAGGATTGGCAGCAGTTAGCTCAGGGCTAATCTTCCTCAAACAACAAAAAAAAAGACTTGCAACAGCTCTGATAAAAAATGTTATAAATTTATTGGAGAGTGGCTAATCTAATATAAATTTGCCAACATTTATAAATAAGCAATTCAAAAATATATTTCATTATAAACATATATTCTTTATCTGCTTAACATTGTATATAGAGTTATATGTAAAATATTCAGGCATTTTTAAACACAAGTGGTATATGTGTTATTACAAAGTTTCATGAGGGTGAACTGAAATATCCGTATCATCTTTGGCCCAAAAATTCCATTTTGAAAAATTTATGTTAAGGAATGAATCATAGAGATTTATAGATACGTTTCTCAGGAATGCTCAAACTAATGTTTTGTCAGAAGGGTCAGTGGCATTAAATCGCATATCCAAGACAGAGGATTATTTAAGGAATTATAATAGGTCTACCCATTGCAATACTGTCTGGCCTCTTCAAAATTTTTTTCAGAGAAGACTCTTTACAAAGTTAAAAAGTCATTCTTAACATAGTGTGAGTTTAAAAAAAATCAGCTTTGAAGAAATTCCATTTAAAAAATATATGAGAAAATAAAGAAAAATTCACAGCAGCTATTCAATGATTCTTTATCTTTAGAATATGATAAATGCAGCTTCAGCTTTGGAAGGCCTATAAAGGATTAGATGACTGCATAGACTGATTTATGTATTGATTTTCTTTGTACTTAATGCAAAGCATTGAATAGACAGATGTAAAAATGTTTTGTGTAGGGGCCAGCCCTGTGGCCGAGTGGTTAAGTTCATGCACTCTACTTTGGCAGCCCATGGTTCGCGGGGTTCAGATCCTGGGCACGTACGGGCATGGACCTATACACTACTCATCAAGCCATGCTGTGGTGGGGTCCCACATAGAAGAACTAGAATGACCTACCACTAGGATACACAACTACATACTGGGGCCTTGGGGAGAAAAGAATAAGAGGAAGATTGGCAACAGATGTTAGCTCAGGGCCAATCTTCCTCACCAAAAAACATACTTTAAAAAAAAAAGTTTTGTGGACATAAATAATGTAAATAACTAATAAACTTTTACATTATTCACTTTGTTTCATTTTAAATAAAGGATAGAAATGGTTAAGTTAAAAGAGAAAAGTTGGAAAATCAAGGAACCGATGCATCCTCAAAAGAAGAGATCCTAATTTTGTGGTTCACTGGTGTATGACTAGAGAAATACATAAATACATTTGGTGAACTGATCCATGGACTGAGCAGGGGTCAGCTAAATCACCGATTTGCCATGTGAATATACACACTGCATTAAGTAAAATTAAGAGGTGATTACTGGGTTCAGCTTAAATTCGTATTACTGTGAACTGATTTCTTAATTTTTAGAGAGCTCTAAAACTGAGCAGCATAATGCAGAATGTGAAATTTATCTTTATTAATGTGAATTCCTTAAAGAGGAAATGAAGCATAGTTACTAATGTTTCTGGAATTACCACATAGTACCAGGTCATAAACTTGATACATCAGTGCACGTATTTAAATATCTTTTCTTCTAAGATGTTTTCACAGAGTTTAACAATTTGAGGATATAGGTTAATATGAGAATTCTGGTTAAGGGTGTGATTAAGATGGTACATCAATTAGGCATGGGATCATTAAGCAAGCATGCATTCTAATACAACTACAAAATATGTTTTTGAAGATAAATTTTTGCCATCATGTAGAATTCTGAGTTCATGAAAACCAACATTTGTTCAGCCTACTTTATGTCATATGCTTTGACATCAGTAAAATAATTTAATCTTGACAAACTTCTAATTAGATATTATTATTTCTACTTACAGAAGTTGAAATTAAGTTTTTAAATGAGTTGGCAAAGTTCACACAGCTAATAAACAGAAGAACCAGGATTAAAATTTTTGCTCTACCATGCAGAAAACATACAAATAACAGAAATCTCACTGTAAGCGTGCATTGTATATGCATGAACATCCATATAGGTTATAAAAATTCTTTTGAAGTCCAGATAATATTGGAGGATAGAAATATATTCATAAACTCTATTAAGTCAGATAGAATTTTCCTGTCCCAGCCAGTGCTTGCTTGGCATAAGAAAATCTCTCTCCTCTCCCTCTCTGTGTACATTCAAGTGTACACGTGTGGACATTCGTACATAGAGTCAGTGAATGTACGCATTCAATATTTGAGACATCTTAACATTATGATGTATATTTTCTAAGAGTTTACTTATGTGTAAATTGGAAATAAGAATTTCAAATTATTCGTATTAATAGTGCATTTGTAATATTTTCTGTACAAATGAGATTTCCAAAACTCACTTTGAAATACTCATCTATACTCATCTCTAAAATGAAGATGAAGGTCGTGACCTCCCTAGTACCTTCCATATGTATCTATATTTTTAGAATTCTAGTTATCATTGAGTTCACGCATTTATTCTGAAAATAAATGTGTTCAGAAGATATTATAAAATAATCTGAATTTAGCTTTCAAATAATTTCCTAGAGGTAGCTTCGAAGCCATCCCTCCCACGTCGCCCTATAAAACTTAACGGGCATTTTCCTGTCAAAGAGGAGAGTTAAGAAATTTCCCATTTCTGAATGATTCTGTAAACCCAGTTGTTCTCCCACCCTGCAGCTGAACAGCTTTGAAAATACAATGTGCAAAGCTGCAGATTAACAGTACTTAGATGTCCGGGGTTGATGTAATTTCAGGCTGCTTGAATTAACTCTCTCTGACAAGCCCTCCCTTGCAAACCACCAGCAGCAAAGTGCCTCTTTGTCTACAGTTATAAGCCGGGCTCCAGTCCCTTGGAGTTTTCACATTGTTTCTAATATATTGGTGCTTGGACAAAGTCGAACCATCCCCTATGAAAGTCCGACTGCCCAAAGGGTATAAACCCAATTGCCAGTGGTTTATTCAGCTTTGACAGTTCTCAGTGTGATCCTAACAGCCTTTGGTAAAACAAGAAGGCAAGGGAAAAGCTCCAGAGACTTCCTTCTATTCATTTCTGTAATAGTTTTCTTACCACAGGAGACTTAAGAAGATTTGTACAGCCTGCTCTCTTTTCATTAGCAGCAAGTGCAATGCTGTTGGGTAAGTTAATGTGCAAGACTATAAAAAAAGAAGAGTGCTATATATATGAATTTTTGTTTGATTTTTAAAAACTGTCCTTTTACTTAAGTGCAAAACAGCTGAAAACATAAAGAAATAGTAAATATACTTTGGTGTTTTCTAAATCATAGACAGCATCTGGCTTTATTCTGTTTGTTGAATGTAATACCATGGTTCACTGGTTTTTTGGTATGAACATGTTAAAATTATGGTTATTGGACTGGCAAGGAAACCTGATTGAATTTTCAGCACAATCATAGTTCTTGTCATGGAATGTAACGATATTTAATGATTTCTTTGTATTTCCATATGCAACAAAATGCATCAGTATTTTCAGGTTTCGTTTGGCCATTGCATTAAACCGCTGGAACCAAATTACGGTTCGTGTAGCAACCTTCTTTTCTTCTTTGCTAGAAAAATTATATCTCACTAGTAAAATCTCTAACTCTGATTGAGAAAAATACACACATTTATATTTGGTACAGCACAGTATACTAAACCTATGGATGTATTTATATATTTATGTAAGAACAAGATACTTCCCTTATAAAGTGATTTTACTGATATCTACTCTATAATTGGTTGACTATATGTTGTTCTTAATTTCTCTTTTAGAATTTATTCTATATTTTATAATGTGGACTAATTCTTGAATTAGAGGATTGATAAATTATACTGAATATATTGTAAATATTATAAATGGCTGTTGTTTACTTGAAGTTATTACTGTAGAAGTCATTAATACTTTAAAGTTCTGTATTTGATAAATTGGACCACAGAGAAAGAGATTAGGAAAACAGGATGAGTCAAATGAGGAAGAGTTAGTTATTTCTTTAGATGTATTTTTTCCACTATAGGATAGACAGAACCAAAATGTGGAATGGGTGGGCTAAATCAGTTCTTCCGTCATTTTTAGGTCTTCAGGTATAAAATAGCCAAATTCAGCCTAAAATTGGGACTTTTTCTGGCTTCTCTGATGTAAATTTTATTATTAGAAATACAATTTTTATGTAAAGTAATATAACAGTTATAAGTTCTTATGTATTGTCAAGAATATTCCAGTATGGACCTAGAAGAGTTAAATTGTAACATCTTACGAGGCAACATAAATGATGACTTTAAATAAGACTGATGAACTTGGCATTCAGCTTTTGATGAAATCCTCATTTTTGTAGAGAAGTAGGAGAAGTGCGTGTGTTATATACCTGTGATCAGGGACATTGCAAACAATGACTTGATTAAAGAACTGCGGATAGAAATGTTCTTCCCTCTCCCTACATCTTTTACATTTTTTTCCCCTCACAGTTTGTGATGGTATGTTGACATTTTGAAATATCAAAGCAGAGAATAACCATTGATACAGCTGTCTGACTTACCATGGTTCCTTAATATAGAAATCATGTTACCACGGGCCATACTTCTGTCAACAGCACTTCATCACAGATGCCCCAATTGCCCATATATGCATGGAAGCTTGGAGCATTGCCTGCCAAAGATGTAATAAATCAAGGAGCAAATTATGTAGCTGCTTCTGCAGTGCTTAGATTTTCTTGTGTCCTCATGGCCATGTGCTCTTATCCAAAGTTGGTAAGTCTCTAAACAATGCGTTAGCTGGAGGATGAGTCCCTGCGTTGTTTGTATCACATTTTATAGGACGGAAGGATGACTCACTCGAAATTAGAACGTGGAGCATAACCTTAAAGAGCCCTTTGCTAGTGCACACTTTTAGGAAAGCAACTTCAAACAATTGTTATTTGCTTATTCACCTCTGACTGCTCAAAAATTTGTCATTTTATTTCAAATATAAGCTACTTGAGTACCAAGTGGGTATGATTTCTCGGAAAATGAGAATTTATTAATATATCAGAAAATTTTTTAAATTATCGCATAAAATTGTTGACAAATCATCTGTTACTTGAAATGATACTATACTAACATATCAAATTACAGTCTTATTTCATTGTCATATTTTTAGCTATTATGTAAAAATATACATACATGTTTATGTTCATACATATGTGTGTACATACATATGTTTATGTTCATATATACATATGTATGTGTATACCTACATATGTGTACACATAATGCACATTTTCTCTATTACAGAAAGACAAGTTTAGTAAAGTAGAATTTCTCCAAATCAAACAAGATTATTGTATGTTCCCTGATGGCATCTAGTTATGTCATTTTGTAAAAGAACCTGACTGTGTAAAAGAGAAAGAACAAATATAGTATTTTTTATTTCATTTTCCTTTCCAATCGTAGAGCTTAAAGATTTAGTTGCCTCAAACTAATTGTCGAGTAAGGTAGGCCATAATATATAAAGGAAATTAAAGAGTTACGGAATTAAAATTGGAAGAGACTATAGAAAACATCCAGCCTAACCAGTGTGCTTTATAGACTATTATTGTCTTCACTTGTCTTACATAACAGGAAATTTTATCAGCTTAGTGTATGCATAACTACTACTCTTTTTCCAAAGAGATCACATTTTTGCCATGGAGTGTATTGGTCTTTTTATAAAAATGAAATTTCCACAAAATTGGCATCATCAACAAAGTAGTATGCAAGTTCTATAAGCTAGGTCCTACAGTTAAGAAAAATCAGCTTGAGAACCCAGATACTTTGTTTCCTGAAGCTTCTCTTTTAACCACCTTACAATAGAGATAGTACTCAATTCATTTCATTTAATAGTTTGTTCTTGAAAGAACATAAAGTAGATACCTAAAAGGAAATGTATCATATTTTTCCACTGGCTGAAATCAGACTTTCAAAGGCAATTTGCTTTTTTCTCATTGATTGTTATCATTTGTTGGTTTCAAGCACTCTAGATTTAATATTCTTTGTCTTTTAGCCATTGATAAAGTACTAATTATCCAAAAGTTCTTAGATGGATCCTCTGTGATGTATTTCTATTTGAAGTAAATTCTTGTAAAGTTGATAAAATCTTTTATTATTCAAAACTATTTCTGATTCAGTGCTTGGTTGACAGCTATTTCATATAGTACATTTTTACATGTGATGTTTTCTTCATTGAGAACAAACCTATATATTGGGACTTCCCTGGCTGCTCTATCTGAACCATCCACACCCCTAACCCCACTCATATCCTCTTAGCCTGTCTTAGTTTTCTTCACAGCATTTAACTATAGCTAAAGTTAAATTAAATAGTTATTATCTGATTGCTTTCTATCTCCCTAACTAGAATGTACATTCCTTGACAGCATGTAGACTGCATTTTATTTTTCTTTCTTGCTCTACTACAAATAAGGAGAGTTTCTGGCATAAAATAAAATATTTTTGACATGAATGTCAAATGAATTGATAATACCCAGAGCTAAGATTGTATTTCCTATATTGTAAAAATGGTGCTTTGCTTATATAATTTCTAATTTTCACATCAGATTTGCTAAATAGTTATCATTTCCCCCATTTAATAGATTAAGAATGTGTGATACATAGAGAATAAGTTGCTTGCCACTAAGTGGCTGAACTGGAGTCAAATCTAGCTCTGTCTACCTCCAAAACCTGTGAATACCTTTTTGCTACATCTCTTTGTCTGCTAATATATCTCGCTTGCAAAAAATTTTCTTTCACATGTTGAAAAAGAAAAAGAACAGAGGAGGGGAGTGGATAGAGAAATACCAGTAAACAATGTCACAGTTCATAACTGGCCAGAAACATATAAAGGAACATAAACAAAATGAGAATCTCCAAAGACCCCTAAGAGAAGGGCCCAGGGAGGAAAAGAGAGGAAAGGAAAGAATGGGAAAGAAGTGAGGCATGCACAGAGAAAATTCTTTCAGTTCCAACTTTTCCTGCCATGCTAGTCTAGAAGAGCTTTCCTTTCTCTTTCCTTGGGACAACTTCCCAGCCACCCATCCATCACTGCCCAGGTGGACTCTCTCCTTCTGTCAAATGAGTTTGCCCAATGTATCTGAACCAGAAACTGCTTTACTCATAGAGATCTCCTCCCAACTCTGAGGCCTTTCCTTCCCATGATTAGAAATGCTTTCCATTTGTTTTCCGAGGTCTTTCTCCTGGCCCATTTAGTTCTTGAAGCCTGAAACCTGCAATGACTCTTACCCCTACAAAAAGCTCATGGCACCAGTTACTGGACACATCACATAATACTTTTAAAAGATTTCTTATTTTATTATATTTTTATGTAACTCTTGATTGCTTGCCATTTATCTAAGTTTTATTCTTAATGGTAAAGGTCATATATTTTAATTCCTTGTATATTTTACAATATCTAGGCAGTCACAACTCTTTTCTTTTTTTTTCCGCTTTATCTCCCCAAACCCCCCCTGTACACAGTTGTATATCTTAGTTGCAGGTCCTTCTAGTTGTGGGATGTGGGACACCGCCTCAACGTGGCCTGACGAGCGGTGCCATGTCCACGCCCAGGGTCCGAACCCTGGGCCGCTGCGGAGCAGGCGAACTTAACCTCTCAGCCACGGAGCCGGCCCCAAGGCAGTCACAACTCTTGATTGAATAATTATGTGATTTTGTGGGATAATTAATGTTCTAGCGAACAAGTACACAGAGGCCTAAACTCTTCCTAGAGTTCCATGGTAAAAAGCTTTAGAGTCAGACCAAACTATTCCAAGACTACCTTTCCTCATCTGTAAAGTAGAGACAAGGATACCTGCTTGATAGTGTTGTCATTCACTTGGAGTTCAGTAGGCAAATATAGGGGTTTCACCACAATTTTTACCCTGGCAATGATAATGCAAAGTTACTGTCCACTTGTCCTTGTCTTTACTGAGTGGATTTCTACCTCCTTGCTTCAGGCAACAGCATGGAAAATTAGTTCAACAAAAAGCCTGCCCTTTCCAAATGACATCCAGCACTTCTGGTGACCAAATTGCAGATACCAAGAAGCACAAAATATGGGCCCTGACCTGGGAGACCTCACAGGGTCTTGAAACAATTAAAAAACACTTATGTACTAAATTTGAAAGTAGTGACTAAAATTAGCATGAAAGTAATTGGGGTGGACTGAAATCAGAAAAGGAACAGCAGAAGAAATGAACTTGATTTTGGCTTTGAGGGATGAAGGAGTGTGTACTGAGTAAAGGCAGAAAGACGGACATTTCAGATTCTGGTGTTGGGATGGGCAGTAGTTTTCAGGCAAAGTGCACTTAAAACACAGTGAGGAGTGAATGAGTTTCATATGTGTAGTGGGTGATGAGCAATAAGTGTGACTGCCATAGTTGGAGAGGAAGAACATGGCCAAATTACAGACATGCTTAAAGTGTCAACAGTAGTTTATTGTGAAGTGGTAGAGAGTGGATAATAAATTGCTTGTTTATCATTGGGGAAGTATATGATGAATGATTGTCCTGACAAGGAGTTAATTCATGTATGGGAGATGGGCAGGCGATAATTGACTAGAATCATTCTGCCTCCTTTCATTCTCCAGTCATTGCCCTCTTCACACTTGCAGTCCACACACCTTCCCAGGAGGGTCATTCAGCCTTGGACCTGATAACTCTTCGATGATATTAGACACACAGCCCTGAGGCCCTCGCAGCTGCCAGGCTCACCAGTGTCAGTACACAAAAGCTTTCTTGGTGGTTGTTATTCAGATCTTGACCCGGTTGGAAGAAAGCCCTTGCCAGCTATAAGATCAAAGCCTACTTAGATGTTATGGGGGGAGGGGTTCAACTTAAATGAGTACATTTAAAAATCTTAGTTCAGTGGATAAGTAAAATTATGTTAGACAATGAAACTATCCACAATATTCTATGCATTGGGATTTTGTTGTGTTGAGTATTATTTCAAGCAAATAAAAAAAGTCTTGGAACTTCTTTTTTACATGGATATTTGGCACCATGTTAATATTTCTGGAAATCACATGTCTAGCATATGGAAAAGTTTGGACACATTGCAAGGAGGAAAGATATTTTTTGAAGAATACTATTTTCCACTTTTGTTTTTTTGCTTGAGACTTTGATGATTGAAAAATATGCTTATTTCATAGAGACTGCTTCAAGTTGTAAATGTAGTTTATATTGAATATATTTTAAGAGAATGTTGGGATGATGAGAACTTTGAGAATATATAAAACAAAGTTATTCACGCATATTTCATTCATCATCAAAAGGAAAACGCTAAGTGTTTCCTTGTTAATATCAAACTTTAGGAACATCTCCATGGGGAGAATTTCTCCTTCAGTTTCAAGACAAAAAAGAACAAATGTCCTTTGTATTTTTATTTCTAAACATAAATGTAAAGATAAATGATTTTTAAAAATTCAAACAATAGTGAGAAATTCAATACAGTTGAGGATGCTTCGTCATCTATAACACAAAAACATCTTTTAAGTTTCTTGATTAGATTTTACCAAGACTTCTTAGTGGGGCTAAAATACCTCTAGCATAAACAATTATTAATACAATGTCAAATAGGTCCTTCGGTGAACTCAATTACAGTGGCACAATGGGGCAAATAACTGTAAGAGCCATTGGCATTATTGTTCTCTGAAGGTCAAAGGCACTGGAGTGGAGAATGGTGAAATTAGATGACAGAGCAGAATAAGAGGCTATGATTGAAGATGTTCTGGATCACAGACCTTTATTGTACTTTGATTTTTTTAAAGCTTACTTTATTTGGGTCTTTCATCTGTGAAAAAAATTAGTGTATGCCGTACTATACTTTGATTGAAGTATTTGAACTTTCATGAACACACTTTTTTTTCCATCTCAAGAAGTAATTTTTCTTTCTTATAGCATTCCAGCTGTGAGGCTAACTTCTATTAGTTATAATGTAAATCTCTCTGATCCAGAATAGTGCTTTTCTCTCTGCTTTTTACAATGTTACGTTACAATCTTTTGTACTCATAAACACTTTACATCCAAGAACTTGAACAGTTGAAATTTTAATAGCATTGAACCACTTGGAAGAGGAATGTTTAAATTTGACAATTCACTGCTAACCTAGTTGCAACTATTCGTAACCTTGAGTTCTAATAAAAGCCTAGGAAGTTTTTAGACCCCGATTTTATTTTTTAACACAGTAAAATGAATAGCATCACCCAGGTATTACCTTAGGTTTTTAGTCTGTAATATTTTAAAAATCTTAACTTTGGTAAGAATAAACCTGGATTATTTTATTTATTCATCTTGTGCCATTAACTATGCTAATAACTGGCTGTACATTGCTGTAAAATGAGATAAAGTGTATGGCTTTATGAAGATTTCAGTCTAGTGGAGGAAACAGATATTTAACAAGCTAACATACAAATAAGTATTTAATTACAAATTATGGTAAATGCTGTAAAGGAAAACGTGTGGGTTCCCTGAGAAAGTAGGAGGTACCAGTACAGATTGATTACCTCACAGAGTGGGGCGAGTTACAGTGAGGAAATGATAATATTTCTAAAAAGCTTCTCTACGCAGACCAGTGCTGATGTAGCCAAAAAATTATACATCTCAACTCAGTTCTGCTTTTACCAAGCTTGGGCATTTTTAGCCTTATTATGTCATGAAATAAGTCTTATTTGTGTTGTTCTAAAGTTGCATTCATCTTTTCTCTTCCATTTCTATGCTGCCTTCCCTCTCTTCTCCTCTCCAACAAGCTTTTTCTCATCTGATGATGTTAGTGAAATGACATTCTTCTAGTTACCCGCAGTGAAACTCTGGAATCACCTTGGACCTCTCTCTTTATCTTGTTCTCTCTCTCGCCTCCTCATCCTGCATAATTCATCTTTCTGGCCCTGTCTGTGCCCTACTCCAATTCATTATGCACCTTTCCAGAAACTAGCCTTTAGGCATGGCTTCCACCTGTCATTTCTCTCCTCAAGCACCCTCAGTGGCCCCCTATTCTCTTGCATTTAGACTAAACACCTCAAACCCAAGTTCAAGATCTTTTAAAACCTGACTCTACTCAAATAAACCAAACTCTGTTTACACTGTTACAGAAAATTCCAAAACGTCACATATGGCAAGGGCCAGCAAGAGAAGGTACTCCTGTGAGTGTCCCCAACTGAAAACAAGGTGGCAAAATAAGGCTTCGACTCAGGTCCAGTGACTGTTCGATCCACTTTAACTTTGTTCTCCTTGGGCTGATCTTTTAGGAAAACTGAGTCAGCCCATTTAGTCTTCATTCTATATGGTAAGAAAAAATCATTTCCAAACAGACAAGCAACTTTTAGGCTGTCCAAGAAAGTAAACCAGTAGGAAATTGTATTTGGTCAACCAAACTCTCACGTGTACAGTTCTGAAATGAACTCTAAGGAGACAGAGTTGAAAACACCAATGGATGTTAGAAGCCGTGTCATGTGACTCACTACCTAGGTTTAAACCCACTTAGTAACTTTATGACTTCAGTCATAAAGTTTTCTCC